>NC_045763.1:68929562-69605090 GCF_008692025.1 Phocoena sinus
TTTGAGACTCAGTGAGTGGGCAGCCATCCACAGTGTTTTTGTTTCAATTGTATTTTACTTGTTGGGTGATTGAAATGTTCCAATTTTCTTAAAAAAATATCCTTTGTTCCTATATAAAAGGTGGACTTTTATTAGGCTTACTTCATTATTATAGAGGATCTCCGTGCAAAGGATATAGACAAATCATATTAAGAAACTAATAGCTTCCTAATTCATCTAAATGAGCAAATGGCTTTCTTGCCTCCCTGTTGTTCATGCTAAAGCATCTTCTCTATGAATTATATTTACTTTCCAAATTGGATTTTACAAGCAATGCTAAATGCTAGTGATATTTTCCTTGATTTGTGCTAAGAACGGATCTAAATGGATACTTATTCTCTTTTAATTATTTTAGTCACTGACTCTTAGTTAGTATAATTCCATCCCTGATTGCTTGATTGTTGAGGTACTAACTAGTCCAGCCATTCTCATAATAGGTATTTTGACTTTTGCTTTAAAAAATTGTAGATAATTAATGTTTTAACTGTCCCATACACTGAGAAATTCATGCTGCTGCAAATCTCATGGCTCCAAGATATAAAGGTGAGTGATAATATCATTGCTATATAATTTAATGTACTACAGAATAAGCATTGCCCTTAGAATTCCGTTTTTTTTTTTTTTTTTTGTGGTACGCGGGCCTCTCACCGCTGTGGCCTCTCCCGTTGCGGAGCACAGGCTCCGGATGCGCAGGCTCAGCGGCCATGGCTCACGGGCCCAGCCGCTCCGCGGCATGCGGTATCTTCCCGGACTGGGGCACGAACCCGTGTCCCCTGCATTGGCAGGCGGACTCTCAACCACTGCGCCACCAGGGAAGCCCTAGAATTCCGTTTTGCAGGCGGAGTCAAGATGGCATACTAGGAGGACGGGGAATTCGTGTCCCCGCACAGCTAGGGCACCTACCAGGCACTGGTGGGGGGACCATGGACACCTAAGGGGATGGGAGGAACCCTCAGCAACAGGGTAGGATGTGGGGTGGGGGGGAGTGCAGGGGAAGGAGAAGTGGAGGTGGGACAGCACTGGTGCCCCTGAGGGGCCACTGGGGGAGGGGAAGGGTTCCCACTCCTGAAGGGGGGAATTGGAGGACCACTGGGAGGGCAGCGGATCAAAAGGGGGCATGGCCAGGTTTCCCCTGTCCACTTGGGACCCCAGGAACCTACTGAGATCCGAGGCCTGATCCTCTGCCCACAGAGGCCCCCTCCAGCCTCACGGATTCTGAGGGGGTGGGAGGGAGGGAAGGGGGAGCAAAAGTAAAGGCCAGACCTCCAGGACCGGCACCCCTGAGGGTGGGGGAGAGGAGTTCCTACACCCAGTGGGACCCACCCACGGTTAGGGGTCCAGTGGGGATGGGAGACCCTGGAGGAGATGGTGGGGGAGGGGCATGAAGGAACGAACAGAATGCGGCCAGTGCTTTCCCTGTCCACTTAGGCACCGGGGAGCCAGTTGGGCTCCTAGGCCTAATCCTCTGCCCTCGGAGCCTCCCTCCTGACGTGCAGAGCCCAAGCCCCACCCCTACATCCCCACCCAGGGCCCCACCTCTACGCTCGGAGACCCCCTCCAATGCCCTGGGCCTAAACCCCACCAACACACCCTCCCTCAGGGCCTTATCTCCAAACTCCAGAACCCTACACTCCAGAGACCCTCCTTTCCACGTGCTGCCTCTTCCCTTGGGCACAGGTCCTAAGTAGAGGCTCCGCCCCACGCTTGAACGTTGCCCTGCCCTGGTCTCACCCCCAGGGAATTTTCGGGCTCTGTGGGTCCTGAGCCTAGGCCCCGACCCACGCTCAAACGTCACCCCCACACCCGCCTAGGTCCCACCCCACCCTAAACCACTCCCCTGCCTGAGTTCCACCCCCACCTAAACTCCGTCCCCATAGCCAAGGTTTTTTTATTTTGTTTTCCTCTTTTAGATTGGGGTTCAGTTTTACCTTGTTGATTCATTGTTGTTGATTCTTTTATATTTTTATTTTTCCTAATAAATCTTTATTTTTCTAATTTTCTTTTATTCTTTATACTTTGTTATTTTTCTCTCCTTTTGGCTTGTTCTCCCCCCACCCCCCCTTTTTTTTTCTTTTTTCTGTTGTGGTTTTATTTTACCTTGTTGCAATTGTTCCAATTATAGTTTTATTTTTCCTAATATATTTTTTATCTTTCTAATTTTATTTTGTGTTTTATTCTTTGATATTATACTGCTCCTTTTTTTCTTTCTTTCTTCTTCTTTTTTTTTTAACCGCACCACAAAGCTTGGGGGATCTTGTTTCCCAGGCTGGAGGTCAGGCTTGAGCTCCTGTGGTAGGAGCTCCGAGTCCAAACCATTGGACTAACAGAGAACCTTAGACCCCAGGGAATATTAATCAGAGTGAGGCCTCCCAGAGGTCCTTACCTCAGCACCAAGACCTGTCTCTATCCAGCTGCCTGCAAACTCCAGGGCTGGATGTCTCAGGCTAAACAACCAGTAAGACAGGAATACAGCACCACCCATCAAAAGAAAAAAAAAAAAGAAAGGATAAAAAAATATGTTACAGACAAAGGAGCAAGGTAAAAACCTACAAGGCCAAATAAATGAAGACAAAATAGGCAACCTACCTGAAAAAGAATTCAGAGTAATGATAGTAAAGATGATCCAAAATCTCAGAAACAGAATGCAGAATGGAGAAAATAAAAGAAACATTTAACAAGGATCTACAAGAATTAAAGAGCAAACAAACAGTGATGAACAACACAATTACTGAAATTAAAAATACTCTAGAAGGAATCAATAGCAGAATAACTGAGGCAGAAGAACGGATAAGTGAGCTGGAAGATAAAATGGTGGAAATAACTGCCAGGGGGCAGAATAAAGAAAAAAGAATGAAAAGAATTGAGGACAGTCTCAGAGACCTCTGGGACAACATTAAAGGCACCAACCTTCGAATTATAGGGGTCCTAGAAGAAGAAGAGAAAAAGAAAGGGACTGTGAAAATATTTGAAGAGATTATAATTGAATACTTCCCTAACATGGGAAAGGAAATAGTCAAGTCCAGGAAGCACAGAGTACCTTACAGGATAAACCCAAGAAAAAACACACCAAGATGCATATTAATCAAACTATGAAAAATTAAATACAAGAAAAAATATTAAAAGCAGCAAGGGAAAAGCAACAAATAACATACAAGAGAATCCCCATACGGTTAACAGCTGATGTTTCAGCAGAAACTCTGCAAACCAGAAGGGAGTGGAAGGACATATTTAAAGTGATGAAAGGGAAAAACCTACAACCAAGATTACTTGCAAGGTGTAACCAAGATGCTTGCAAGGGTATCATGCAAATACAATGGAGAAATTAAAACATTTACAGACAAGCAAAAGCTAAGAGAATTCAGCACCACCAAACCAGGTTTACAACAAATGCTAAAGGAACTTCTCCAGGCAAGACACATAAGAAAAGGAAAAGACCTACAAAAACAAACCCAAAACAATGGAGAAAATGGTAATAGGAACATACATATCGATAATTACCTTAAACGTGAATGGATTAACTGCTCCAAACAAAAGACATAGACTGGCTGAATGCTGAATGGATACAAAAACAGCATCCATATATATGCTGTCTACAAGAGACCCACTTCAGACCCAGGGACACATACAGACTGAAAGTGAGGGGATGGAAAAAGATATTCCATACAAATGGAAATCAGAAGAAAGCTGGAGTAGCAATTCTCATATCAGACAAAATAGACTAAAATAAAGACTGTTACAAGAGACAAAGAAGGACACTACATAATGATCAAGGGATCAATCCAAGAAGAAGATATAACAATTATAAATATTTATGCACCTGACATAGGAGCACCTCAGTACATAAGGCAAATGCTAACAGCCATAATAGGGGAAATCTACAGTAATACAATCATAGTAGGGGACTTTAACACCCCACTTTCACCAATGGACAGATTATCCAAAAGGAAAATAAATAAGGAAACACAAGTTTTAAATGACAAATTAAACAAAATGGTCTTAATTGATATTTATAGGACCTTCCATCCAAAACAAGAGATTACACTTTCTTCTCAAGTGATCATGGAACATTCTCCAGGATAGACCATTATCTTGGGTCAAAAATCAAGCCTTGGTAAATTTAAGAAAATTGAAATTGTATCAAGTATCTTTTCTCACCACAACACTATGAGACTACATATCAATTACAGGAAAAAAACTGTAAAAAATACAAACACATGGAGGCTAAACAATATGCTACTAAATAACCAAGAGATCACTGAAGAAATCAAAGAGGAAATAAAAAATTACCTAAAAACAAATGACAATGAAAACACAATGGCCCAAAACTTAGGGGATATAGTTCTATAGTTCTAAGAGGGAAATTTATAGAAATACAAGCCTACCTCAAACAACAAGAAAAATCTCAAATAAACAACATAACCTTACACCTAAAGCAATTAGAGAAAGAAGAAGAAGAACAACAAAACCCCCCAAAGTTAGCAGAAGGAAAGAAATCATAAAGATCAGGTCAGAAATAAATGAAAAATAAATGAAGGAAACAATAGCAAAGATCAATAAAACTAAAAGGTGGTTCTTTGAGAAGATAAACAAAATAGTTAAACCATTAGGCTGACTCATCAAGAAAAAAAGGGAGAAGACTCAAATCAACAAAATTAGAAATGAAAATGGAGAAGTAACAACTGACACTGCAGAAATACGAAGGATCATGAGAGAAAACTACAAGTAACGATATGCCAATAAAATGGACAACATGGGAGAAATGGACAAATTCTTAGGAAAGCACAACCTTCCGAGACTGAATCAGGAAGAAATAGAAAATATAAACAGACCAATCACAGCACTGAAATTGAGACTGTGATTAAAAATCTTTCAACAAACAAAAGCCCAGGATCAGATGGCTTCACAGGCAAATTCTTTCAAACATTTAGAAAAGAGGTAACACCTACCTTCTCAAACTTTTCCAAAATATAGCGGAGGGAGGGACACTCCCAAACTCATTCTACAAGGCCACCATCACCTTGATACCAAACCCAGACAAAGATGTCACAAAAAAAGAAAACTACAAGCCAATATCACTGATGAACATAGATGCAAAACTACTCAACAAAATACTTCAAACAGAATCCAACAGCACATTAAAAGGATCATACACCATGATCAAGTGGGGTTTATCCCAGGAATGCAAGGATTTTTCAATATATGCAAATCAATCAATGTGATACACCATATTAACAAGTTGAAGGAGAAACCACATGATCATCTCAATAGATGCAGAAAAAGCTTTTGACAAAATTTGACACAAATTTATGATAAAAACTCTCCAGAAAGTAGGCATAGAGGGAACCTACTTCAACATAATAAAGACCATATATGACAAACCCACAGCCAACATTGTTCTCAATGGTGAAACACTGAAACCATGTCCTCTAAGATCAGGAACAAGACAAGTTGTCCACCCTCACCCCTATTATTCAACATAGTTTTGGAAGTTTTAGCCACAGCAGTCAGAAAAGAAAAAGAAATAAAAGGAATCCAAATCAGAAAAGAAGTAAAGCTTTCACTGTTCGCAGATGACGTGATACTATACATAGAGAATCCTAAAGATGCTACCAGAAAACTACTAGACCTAATCAGTGAATTTGGTAGAGTAGCAGGATAAAAAATTAATGCACAGAAATCTCTTGCATTCCTATACACTAATGATGAAAAATCTGAAAGAGAAATTAAGGAAATACTCACATTTACCACTGCAACAAAAAGAATAAAATACCTAGGAATAAACCTACCTAAGGAGACAGAAAACCTGTATGCAGTAAAGTATAAGACACTGATGAAAAAATTAAAGATGATACAAACAGATGGAGAGATATACCATGTTCTTGGATGGGAAGAATCAACATTGTGAAAATGACTATACTACCCAAAACAATCTACAGACTCAATGCAATCCCTATCAAGCTACCAATGGCATTTTTCACAGAACTAGAAGAAAAAAATTCACAATTTGTATGGAAACACAAAAGACCCCACAAGCCAAAGCAATCTTGAGATAGAAAAACGGAGCTGGAGGAATCAGGCTCCCTGACTTCAGACTATACTACAAAGCTACAGTAATCAAGACAGTATGGACAGCACAGAAACAGAAATATAGATCAATGGAATAGGAAAGAAAACCCAGAGATAAACCCATGCACATATGGTCACCTTTTCTTTGATAAAGGCAGCAGGAGTATACAATGGAGAAAAGACAGTCTCTTCCTTAAGTGGTGCTGGGAAAACTGGGCCGGTACATGTAAGAGAATGAAATTGGAACACTTCCTAACACCATACACAAAAATAAGCTCAAAATGGATTAAAGACCTAAATATAAGGCCAGACACTATAAAACTCTTAGAGGAAAACATAGACAGAACACTCTAGGACATAAATCACAGCAAGATCCTCTTTGACCTACCTCCTAGAGAAATGGAAATGAAAACAAAAATAAACAAATGGGACCTAATGAAACTTCAAAGCTTTTGCACAGCAAAGGAAACTATAAACAAGATGAAAAGACAACCCTCAGAATGGGAGAAAATATTTGCAAATGAAGCAACTGACAAAGGATTAATCTCCAAAATTTATAAGCACCTCATGCAGCTCAATATCAAAAAAACAAATAATCCAATCCAAAAATGGGCAGAAGACCTAAATAGACATTTCTCCAAGGAAGGTATACAGATTGCCAACAAACATAAAAGGATCATCAACATCACTAATCATTAGAGAAATGCAAATCAAAACTATAATTGAGGTATCACCTCACACCAGTCAGAATGGCCATCATGAAAAAATCCACAAACAATAACTGCTGGAGAGGGTGTGGAGAAAAGGGAACCCTCCTGCACTGTTGGTGGGAATATTAATTGATACAGTCACTATGGAGGACGGTATGGAGATTCCTTAAAAAACTAAAAATAAAACTATCATATGACCCAGCAATCCCACTACTGGATATATACCCTAAGAATGCCATAATTCAAAAAGAGTCATGTACCACAATGTTCATTGCAGCAGTATTTAGAATAGCCAGGACATGGAAGCAACCTAAGTGTTCATCAACAGATGAATGGATAAAGAAGATGTGGCACATATATACAATGGATTATTACTCAGCCATAAAAAGAAACATAATTGAGTTATTTGTAGTGAGGTGGATGGACCTAGAGTCTGTCATACAAAGTGAAGTAAGTCAGTAAGAGAAAAACAAATACCATATGCTAACACATATATATGGAATCTAAAAAAAAAAAAAAAATTGTTCTGCTGAACCTAGGGGCAGGGCAGGCATAAAGAGGCAGATGTAGAGAATGCACTTGAGGACATGGGGAGCGGGAAGGGGAAGCTGGGACAAAATGAGAGTGGCTTGGACATATATACACTACGAAATGTAAGATAGATAGCTAGTGGCAAGCAGCTGCATGGCACAAGGAGATCAGCTTGGTGCTTTGTGACGACCTAGAGGGGTGGGATAAGGAAGGTGGGAGGGAGACACAAGAGGGTGGGGGTATGGGGATATATGTATACGTATAGCTGATTCACTTTGTTATGCAGCAGAAACTAACACAGCATTGTAAAGCAACTATACGCCAATAAAGATGTTAAAAAAAAAAAAAAAGAAATGAGCTATCAATCCATGAAAAGACATAGAGGAATCTGAACTATATATTGCTAAATGAGAGAAGCCAGGCTACATACTCTGTGACTCTAGCTATATGACATTCTGTAAAAGGCAAAACTATGTAGACAGTAAAAAAAGATCAGTGGTTGCCAGGGGTTAGGAGGAGGGATGGATGTATGGGCAGAACACAGAGGATTTTTAGGGCAGTGAGACTGCTCTGTATGATATTATAGTAGTGTACTCGTCATTATATAAATGTCAAAATCCATAAACTGTACAACCCAGTGTATAACACAAATTTGGACCTTCATGTAAACTATAGACTTTAATTAATAAAAATATATTAATATTGGTTCATTCACTGTAACCACACTAAAAGAAGATGTTAATAATAGTAGAAACTGTGTGAAGGGCTAGAGGGGTGGGGGGATAGGTGTATGGAATTCTATGTACTATCTGCCCAATTATTCTGTTAATCTAAAACTGTACTAAAATATAGTCTGTTAATAATTTAAAAAAAATAGGAATCATAGGTACCATAATGATGTCAACATAATGAGGTTACCATAATAAAGAGAAAATATTTGCAAAAAAAATCTGTTTTGGCAAGAAAATATTTTAGAATGTATAAATTTTCAATTTTTGGAAAAGTCTGGGATTTTCTATGCCTATCCCTCATCACATGGTGGTAAAATCTTTTATATCTAATAGCATTAAATTCCTTTTCCTTGTTTTTCAGTTAGATTCTTTCATCGGCAGTGGGTGAGAGAAATAGTTAATATGTGTAAACATATCAAAATAAGTAATACATTAATGAACAATAGAGAAAAATGGCTCCCAATGGGAGAGAATATTGCAAAATCGTTAAGGAAATGAATTGGAGTCACATAGACTTGAGTGCTAGACTAGTTCCACCACCTACAGATTAGATAAATTACTTCTCCAATAGTCCATTTCCTTAAATGGGGATAATAATACCTAATTGTTGTGAGGTTGTTGTAAGGATTAGATTAGATTATATACCTAAAGCACTTAGCATATGGAACATAGTAATATTTAATAAAAATATGTATTATTATTGTTGATAAATTTCCAGGCAGACATTGAGTTTTTTAAAAAAATTATTGAAGTATAGTTGATTTACAATGTTTTATTGATTTCTGCTGGACAGCAAAGTGATTCAGTTGTACATATATATATTCTTTTCCATTATAGTTTATTACAGGAATTTAAAAAAATTAATTAATTAATTTAATTTATTTATTATTTTTGGCTCCATTGGGTTTTGCTGCGTGTGGGCTTTTTCTCATTGCAGCGAGCTGGAGCTACTCTTCCTTGCGGTGTGTGGGCTTCTCATTGCAGTGGCTTTTCTTGTTGTGGAGCATGGGCTCTAGGCACGTGGGCTTCAGTAGTTGTGGTGCGTGGGCTTCAGTAGTTGTGGCGCATGGGCTTCAGTAGTTATGGCACGTGAGCTTCAGCAGTTGTGGCGCATGGGCTTCAGTAGTTATGGCACGTGAGCTTCAGCAGTTGTGGCTCATGGGCTTCAGCAGTTGTGGCTTGCGGGCTCTAGAGCACAGGCTCATTAGTTGTGGTGAATGGGCTTAGTTGCTCTGTTGCATTTGGGATCTTCCCGGACCAGGGCTCGAACCCGTGTCCCCTGCATTGGCAGGCGGCTTCTTAACCACTGCCCCACCAGGGAAGACCAAGGTGAGTTTTTTAAGTTTTGTAAAAAGATAATTCCTATTTTATAGAAACTGTTGCAGAGCATAAAGACATCATGCTAACATTTTATCAATGAATTTACAAGAGTAGCATTATATTGATATAAAACTTGATAAAATTTTTGAATACTTGAACAGAGCATTGGATACAAAGATGATCACCATGATGGAACGTCATTAAAATACTTTATTCAGAGACATTTAATATCATGACAAAATGTATAATGTTCAGTGAAAAGAAAAGACACATATTCAGGATCCATTTTGGTAGCAAAAAATATGAAAGAAAGGTGATAATATAAATATTAACAATGGTAAAATCTGGTTAGAACAATTGTGGGTGACTTCTGTTTTCTTCCCTGTGCCTTTGTCAATTGTCCAAATTTTCTACAATGGTTATATATTATTTCTATACTTAGAAAAGGAATGTTATTATAAAAGAAGACTGACTACATAAAAATACAGTCATGTAGGATATAATAAAATTGATAATGTTTATGAAAGAATATTTGTTAGATACTTTCACATGACCAACTTTGTCCTTGGAAAGCTTTGGGAGATTTCTCTAATTTTTCTTTTCTTCATTTTCTATTTTGCCCCTTAAAAATTAAAAAAAAAATTTAAACAGATGAATTTTATCTGCCAGAATCTTTGGAGGATCCTAATTTGGAATATAGCAGTATTCTCTAGGTGATGTTTTAATGTTGAGGGGCTTTCTCTTTTAATTTTTTTTTTTCTGCTTTCCATAATGTGACAAAAATGAAAAAAGGCTGTTTTACCGAAAATTCAATAGCAAATAACTTTTATCAAAAGTTTGTTTTACAGGGCTTCCCTGGTGGTGCAGTGGCTGAGAGTCCGCCTGCCGATGCAGGGGACACGGGCGGCTGGGCCCGTGAGCCATGGGCGCGTCCGGAGCCTGTGCTCCGCAACGGGAGAGGCCGCAATAGTGAGAGGCCCGCGTACCGAAAGAAAAAAAAAGTTTGTTTTACAGATAAGTTAAATAAATTAATTAGAAAATACTGTTAGATACATAAAAATGATTTAGTATGGCAAACAAGAAAATTTATATGCTAACTTGGATTTTGTTTCCAAACTAATTGAATTTAAAGCCATAGAAGTATCTCCCTGCACATAATAGATTCTCAAATAGAACATGAAAAAAAAATTTCCTTGAAAACTTAATTATACTCCACTCATCTCATTCTCCAAAGAGATTTTATCTGGAAGGATCCTGGAGTATTCATTCTGCCTCTTGTTTTTAGTCTTAACATCATATCCTCTTACTATGTAAGATCATTGTAACTTTCTGAATGTCTACATCTTTTAAAATCCATTTATATTACTTGAATTTCAAAATTGTTTGGTACTATAAGGATTTTTTAAAGATTCCACTAGAAATTTGTGAATAATATTGGTCGCATTAAATATAGGCAATAAATATATTAATTCTAGTTATTGCTTTGTTGAGAGGAAAGAAGAAAACACTTATTATTTATAAATAATGAAAATTTAATAAATATAATAATAATTATTAATAAAATATTCAGATTCTGTAACTATTGTGAAGGGGGAAAAACACTTGAGATTTTAATACCCAAAGATAAATACTGTTAATATCTTGGTGTGCATACTTCCAGTAGTATTCCTATTTGTTTACTTGTATATTTTAACAAATAGTGATCATACTCTAGATATTGCTTTAGATCTTGATTTTTTAAAAAATTAACAATATAGGTGTTTCTGAAGTTCTAAATGTTCTTATACCACATGATTTTAATGATTAAATATTATTCCCTCTGATGACTATATCATAGCTTATATACAGTGAAAATTTAGATTTTTAAAATAGCTTGCTGGTATTGTAAATAACGTGGTGATAGAGTTTTTCTATTTCCCATTAAAGGAATACAAAATCCCTTAAAGACATACACATACCAAAAAATCCATCAATTTATCATCAGAAAAATATGATTTTAAAATTATTTATTTTATCTAAAAACTTAAAGGGTAAAACAGAAAACTTGACCTTTGTTATTTATTTCTATAAACTTATAGACTGTGAAGGAAGAGAGTTGAGGGATAGAAAAGAGAACTGCTTCAAAGGTATAGCAGAGAAATCACGGAAAGACTAATTGGAAAGGATGATGTGGTAGGCAGACTTCTTGGATAGTTCCCAGTGTTCCCACCTGTTGGTATTCGTACCCTGGTGCAATCTTCTCCCCTTGAGTATGGGCTGGACTTAATGACTAAATTCTAGACAGTAGACTATGGCTGGGACTTTTGTGATTGAGTTAAAAAATACTGTGACTTCCGTGTTGCTAGCAGATCCTGTCTGTCGTCTTCTTGGCTTGCGTGCTTTGGTGAAGCAAGCTGCTGAGTGGGAGAGGCACATGTGGCAAGGAGATGACAGAAACCTCTGGCCCACAGCCAGCAAGGAATTGAGGTCTTTAGCCCAACAGCCTGTGAGAAACTGAATGCTGCCAACAACCACGGAGTGAGCTTGGGAAGTCGATCCTTACCGAGTTGAACCTGTAGATCCTGGACTAACTCCTTGACTGAGAGACCATGAAGCAGAGGGTCCGGATAAGCTGTGCCCAGACTCATGACCTATGGAGACTGTGAGATAAAATTGTGCGTTGTTTTCAGTTGCTAAGTTTTGGGGTAAATTGTCTTACAGAAATAGGAAGTAATACATGTGACTAGAAAGAAGGGGCAAAAATGAGTTCAAAGACCATGGAAAAGAGGCTCATACTGAAGATATTAGGGAACATAGCAATTTTTAGTTTTTTAGGTATCTTTTGCTAAATGGATGATAGTGACTGTGTTTTCCTTTTACAATTATTTTAAATCTTTTTAAATACTTCTATAGAAAAGTTAGCAAATGGAAAAGTTCAAAGAAAAAAGTCATGTATAACCTTACCACCCAAATATAAATACAATTATTATTTTGATACACATTTTTCAGTCCTTTCTCTACAAAATCGGGATTATTCTCTAATAGTATTTTATAACTTGGCTTCTAACCTAAACACATACTACATCTTACATTTCATATTCTTCTACCCATCTTTTAAATGGCTGTATAGTTGCCCATTGTGTAATATATTACAATTTATTTAACCAAACATCCATTGTTTGACACTTAATACTATATTTTAATGCGTGAAAATTGGACTATCCCAGAAAATCAAGGTTACCTGCTTTGGCATTTGTGTTTTGTTTCATGCTTTGCTTGAACAAGACATAAGTGATAATGTCACTTAATGTCACATAAGTGAACAAGACATAAGTGATAAATTTTCAGAGCTAAAGGAGGACATAATTAAAAAAAGATTATTTAATTTTGGCGGCATTGGGTCTTAGTTGCAGCATGCGGGATCTTTCGTTGTGGCACGTGGGCTCTTTGTTGCGCTGCACAGGCTTCTCTCTAGTTATGGCGTGTGGGCTGTGTAGTTGTGGCATGCGGGCTTAGTTGCCCAACCAGGGATCAAACCCACACCCCCTGCATTGGAAGGTGGATTCTTAACCACTGGACTGACAGGGAAGTCCCCAAGGAGCACATAATTTTTAAAGCCAGTTTTCCCAGGCAAAGAGCACATTATTCTCCAGAAAATGTCATCAGGGCCATTTCTGTCCAGTGTTAAATGAAAGGGCTTAGATGGTAACCAAGTAACAGACTAGTGGAAATAAGCTTGGGAAGTATTAAAGTGTGAAGCATCTATGACCTCCTTCTTTAAACAAAGTCTTGGACTCCAGGGAAAAAGTAAGTCATCTTTTGAAATGTAGCTGATACAAAGAAATAGAGAACTGTTAAAATACCTGCCTCTGTTGGCCTTAGTAGAGCTTGAGGGGATCAGGCAGCTGCCCTATGTCAGTGGGACAGAGACCCCATTGTGGGCACCAGAACCAGCAGAGACATGTGTTGTGACATGGTGTTCACATTTGACCGAGAAGTAGTATCCATGTGTCCATAGGATCTTTTTCAGCCTTCTTTCTCCTGATTTTTTTTTTTTTTTTTTAGGTGCGAGTGCACCCTGCAGCTTGCAGGATCTTAGTCCCCCAATCAGGGATTGAACCCGCACTTTAGGCGGTGAAAGCACAGAGTCCTAACCACTGGACCGCCAGGGAATTTTCCCTTCCTCCTGATTGTTAATCCTGTCTTCTTCTCTATTGTCTAAAAGCAGTCTCAAAATACGTGCCTGAACATTAGAAAACACTTAACAGAAGTTTCCAAATAACTATCTTCCTAAATGTTTCATACTGTACTTCGTTGGTTTTTGTTATCTTTTTTTTTTTTTGTCAAACTGGAAGTAAAATTGCCAGTAACTTAAAAAATGCTAACTTCAGGCTCTTTCCCCCTGCTCTCTCCCAAATACATTTTATTAAACATGAGAAATGAATTAAGAAAATATGGATAGTCCTGTGTCTGATGCAGTGTTTTGCTCTAGAATCTTGATATGTTAACACTTCCTTCAAGCCTAAGAGTCTATGATTTTGTGATTTCCTTAGTGAGAGTGGTTAGAAAATTGCTAGGTGAGTTCTAACCCTGGGGTTAATGATTTCCATTCTTCCCTGACCACATCGCAATCCTAATGAAATCTCTCCTTCTATATCTGCTTTCTAGTGAGTTGACTGTGTCCACACAATTGTCGTGTTTATTCTTGCAGACGGGATATTGGAATTGAAGGATCTCAAGGCACTTTTCTCAGATGTAAGGGTCTGGACCCCAAGTCTTAGGCCAGAAGTTCTGCTCTTGCTCTGAAAGCTTTGAAATGATAGCTTTATTTAATTGGTGCTTTACGTATATTGATTATAAAACTTTGGGTTTCTTCCTAGAAAAAATGTATCCTATGAAGTGAAAAGGTGTCTGGCTTGCTGTATATATATTTGCTATATATATATCTGTGGGAGAATTCTTGTGGCTTTGAAGGAGTGTCAGACTTCTCATTGCATCAGAATTCCCATAATGCTACACATGAAGTGGAGCTGACCTTGCCTTTCTAATCGGCACTGAGATTAGATATGCGTGTTTCAAAAAAGACTTTTCAAGCTGTAAAACAGAGTGCAAATATTTGAAGGTGGTAGAAAGAAAGATTAGAAAAGAAAAATTGGAAATGAATATTCTCCTTAATTAACCTAGAAAAGTTACTAGCTTTTCAGAAAGAAAGAAGAAAAAAAGCCAAGTGGGTGGATGAGGCAGTGGGGTTCTTAAATAACTAATCTTTTTTTTTTTTTTAACATCTTTATTGGAGTATAATTGCTTTACAATGGTGTGTTAGTTTCTGCTTTATAACAAAGTGAATCAGCTATACATATACATATATTCCCATATCTCTTCCCTCTTGCATCTCTCTCCCTCCCACTAAATAACTAATTTCTGATATGTTCTATTGCCATAGGGAAGAAGTACCTCTTGAACTGAGCAAGCATATCAGGCCTTGGAACTTTTCTTCATGTAAACCCTACCACTTTGATGATCCATAGAGGTCTTGGAGTCTCAGCCTCTGTACCTAATAGCACTGTAACCAAGCCATATCACATGCCTTTCTTTTTTTTTTTCTGTTCCCTTCTGCTAGATTACTTTTCTCCAAATATCCATTTTTTTAACTTAAAAAATTATTGAACACCTATTATGTAAGGCCTGTATTATACCACATGTTGGGGACATAAAGATGTGATTCCTGCCCTCAGGGAGGCCTAATCCTAACTCTTACACTAACTCTTCTCTCTAGATAGGAGGGTAGGACCTCACTGTCTATTCTAGATATCATTCTCATAGCTCTAAGATTTGCTTTCTTTTTCACAAGACATTCTATTAACTGTTGTTTGTAATTTTGTTAATATTTCTTGCCACCTGATTTAAGTTGTTCTTTCTGCCTCCTCAGTGCTCATTTCCCTGACTCAGACATTTTTTTCTTGTCTTTATTTATATGGTAAATGTGAAAAACAATACACTTTACTTAAGTAAAATTTTTATTAGATAGGAGCTTAATCCCGAAAGTGTTAATTTCAAATTTATGTCTTAGTACATTTACAAGTTCCCTGAGGACACAGTAATTGAAAATCTTCATTTAAAATCTAATTTAAAGTTTAAAAGTAAGAGATACAAATGTAAATGATATCCCTAATTGCTATAAAAGGAATTGTGGGTTCTTAAGTATTTGAGACTAAAATGTACTTGTATTAAATCCCAGACTAGTGAAGTATATAAATTATAAAGTTACTGTAAGAAAGTATTGAGAGAGAGACTCATTTTAAATATAATTGTGATGGTTAATTTTATGTGTCAACTTGACTAGACTATAGGGTGCCCAAATATTTGGTCAAACATTATTTTGGGCATTTCCGTGAGGGTGTTTTTGGATGAGATTAACATTTTAATGGGTTGAATGAAGCATATTGCCCTCTATAATGTGAGTGGGCATTATCCAATCAGTGGAAGGCATGAATAGAACAAAAAGACCAACCCTCAACCAAGTAAGAGAAAAAGTCATCAGCAGACTGTCTTCGGACTTCTTCTGTACCATCAGCTTTCCTGGGCCTGTGCTTGCTGGTCTTCAGGCTAGAGCTGCAGCATCATTTCTCCTGGGTCTCAAGCCTGCCAGTCTACACTGCAGATCTGGACTTACCAGCCTCCGTACTCATGTAAGCAACTCCTATAATAAATCTCTTTATATACATACACACACATCCTATTGGTTCTGTTTCTTTGGAGAATGCTGACTAATAATGTACATAACATTTGCTAACAATATACTTATTTTAATCTTTGCACAGTATAGATGCTGAAAAAGTAGTTGATTAATTGATTTATTAATCATTATCCTCATAGGCTTCACAGTCAAATAAATAGTTTTGGACTCTGCCTCTGCTATTTACTAGCTGTGTGAACTCGGTCAGTTCTGTGGCTCAGTTTCTCCATATTTAATATCAAGATAATATTAACTTCCATGTAGGGTTGTTGTGAGGATTAAATGAGATAAAGGGAGAAAAGGAAAGCAGAAGCTTTGATGAAAGCTCTGATCATTTATATCCATTCAGGGCCCTCCTCGTGACCAATATTTCTATTTGTCCATAGCACGTGGGGCCAGCATGCGGTCAGTCTGTAGATGCTTTCGGAGAAGACCATGGCTTCCGTGGCATTTCACAGTCTGCAGTGGATCCAGTTCAGCCTTTCCTCTCTGATGAAGCTAACAAATTCATGTTCATATTGACACCAGTCATAACTGCTCTGAAAATAGTGGTTCTGAACTCTTGTAGTATGAAGATTGACTTTTTTTAATATAAAACTTTTTTTCCCCTGCATTATTCCATCAATTGAAACTCACAATGACAAAAAGCTTCTAAGTATTCAGGAACACTTTTAAGTGAATTTATATAAGAAACTCAGATACTGCCCAAGGTCCCCTGAAAATCAGATTAAATTAAGCTTGAGCTCCATTTCCAGGGCCTGTAACAGGCAAAGTGCTACTCATGTTTCCGTTTTTTTTGGGGCCGCGTTGGGTCTTCGTTGCTGCACGCAGGCTTTCTCTCTAGATGCGGCGAGCGGGGACTACTCTTCATTGCAGTGCATGGGCTTCCCATTGCGGTGGCTTCTCTTGTTGTGGAGTATGGGCTCTAGGCGGGCGGGCTTCAGTAGTTGCGGTGCATGGGCTCAGTAGTTGTGGTGTGTGGGCTCTAGGGCGAGTGGGCTTCAGTAGTTGTGGCTCGCAGGCTCTAGAGGGCAAGCTCAGTAGGTGGCACATGGGCTTAGTTGCTCCGCAGCGTGTGGGATCTTCCCGGACCAGGGATCAAACCCATGTGCCCTGCATTGGCAGACGGATTCTTAACCACTGCACCACCAGGGAAGTCCCACTACTCATCTTTCCTTGAGTTTCCCACTCTTTAATTCCTCATGCTTTCCTTTACTCTCACTTTTTTTTTTTTTTTTTTTGCTGTTTCAGATGAGCCCTGGGCCAAATCTAGAAGCTCAGCCCCTTAACCATTTCACACAAAAAATTAACCATACACAGCATTTTATGAATGTGGTAATTTTCTGAAGATCTGAAAGGTCCCATTGTTCACCATGCAGCCTATGCCAGCATGCTGACTCTATCCACCTCTCTTTTCTGCTCAGGGCTTTTCAAAGCCCATGCTCCTGCCATGATCCCTCCCATTGATCATGTGCACCCCCGATGAGCAGAGTCCTCTCTGTCCTTCTGACAACCCTTCCCATGCGAGAAGCTAGATCAGCCTGCCTGGCTTCTCCAACCTGTCTTACATTCTGTTACTCATCAGTAAAATATCTACGTGTTTGTGTCAAATGGTAGTATGTATGTGTTAGGCATATCCACAAGCAAGGTGTGCTATGTGTTTTTAAGTTCTCCTTAAAATAATTACAGTGGTCAAGGGGCTCCAGAACCCGGCAGATCGGGGACTACTTCCACAAAAATCTCTCTACTATTAATTAACTTTGTGGAAGTGTTATCCATGGATTTATTTATATTTTCATTCTTGTCTGCTCTTGTTAACAAAAACCTAAAGTTTACCCCAGTTAAAAAGAACTTGTTTACATACATATTTCCCTTTATCCTAAATTGGTCCCCACTTAAGCTTTAAGCATACATCTCCTTTATTATATTCCAGATCTTAGTAAACACATTCAGTATACGTCAATATTTTATAGATATTGATCTTTTCTACTTTGGGCTTTGACCATTCCATACTGAATAACACTGATTTGGTCCCATGTTTTAGCTTCCAGCTCTCTTATGCCACCGATGTGGGAAGCTTATAGTCAATATTTTCTCCTCACCTACCTGCCCTTATGTCAATATCATTTGCTAATAGTACTGATATTCGAAAGGGTGGCGGCTGCCCATTTTCTCCTTTCTGATTGTTTGAGGGTAAATGCTGAACATGATATATATATATATATATATATATATACATCTTTACTGGAGTATAATTGCTTTACAATGTTGTGTTAGTTTCTGCTTTATAACAAAGTGTATCAGTTATACATATACATATATGCCCATATCTCTTTCCTCTTGTGACTCCCTCCCTCCCACCCTCCCTATCCCACCCCTCTAGGTGGTCACAAAGCACAGAGCTGATCTCCCTGTGCTAAGCAGCTGCCTCCCAATAGCTATCGGTTTTACATTTGTTAGTGTATATATGTCCAAGCCACTCTCTCACTTTGTCCCAGCTTACCCTTCCCCCTCCCTGTGCCCTCAATTCCGTTCTCTAGTAAGTCTGCGTCTTTGTTCCCATCTTGCCCCCAGGTTCTTCATGACTTTTTTTTTTTTTTAGATTCCATATACATGTGTTAGCATACGATATTTGTTTTTCTCTTTCTGACTTACTGAACTCTGTATGACAGACTCTAGGTCCATCCACGTCACTACAAATAACTCAATTTTGTTTCTTTTTATGGATGAGTAATATTCCATTGTATATATGTACCAAATCTTCTTTATCCATTCATCTGTCGATGGACACTTAGGTTGATTCCATGTCCTGGCTATTGTGAATAGAGCTGCAATGAACATAGTGGTACATGACTCTTTTTGAATTATGGTTTTCTCAGGGTATATGCCCAGTAGTGGGATTGCTGTGTCCTATGGTAGTTCTATTTTTAGTTTTTTAAGGAACCTCCATACTGTTCTCCATAGTGGCTGTTTCAATTTACATTCCCACCAACAGTGCAAGAGGGTTTCCTTTTCTCCACACCCTCTCCAGCATTTATTGTTTGTAGATTTTTTGATGATGGCTATTCTGACTGGTGTGAGATGATATCTCATTGTAGTTTTGATTTGCATTTCTATAATGATTAATGATGTTGAGCATTCTTTCATGTATTTGTTGGCAATCTGTATGTCTTCTTTGGAGAAATGTCTATTTATGTCTTCTGCCCATTTTAGGATTGGATTATTTGCTTTTTGATATTGAGCTGCATGAGGTGCTTGTAAATTTTGGAGATTAATCCTTTGTCAGTTGTTTCATTTGCAAATATTTTCTCCCATTCTGAGGGTTGTCTTTTCATCTTGTTTATGGTTCCCTTTGCTGTGCAAAAGCTTTGAAGTTTCGTTAGGTCCCATTTGTTTATTTTTATTTCCATTTCTCTAGGAGGTGGGTCAAAAAGGATCTTGCTGTGATTTATGTTATAGAGTGTTCTGCCTATGTTTTCCTCTAAGACTTTGATAATGTCTGGCCTTACATTTAGGTCTTTAATCCATTTTGAGTTTATTTTTGTGTATGGTGTTAGGGAGTGTTCTAATTTCATTCTCTACATGTAGCTGTCCAGTTTTCCCAGCACAACTTATTGAAGAGGCTGTCTTTTCTCCATTGTGTATTCTTGCCTCCTTTATCAAAGATAAGGTGACCATATGGGTTTATCTCTGGGCTTTCTATCCTGTTCCATTGATGTATATTTCTGTTTTTGTGCCAGTACCATACTGTCTTGATTACTGTAGCTTTGTAGTGTAGTCTGAAGTCAGGGAGCCTGATTCCTCCAGCTCCGTTTTTCATTCTCAAGTTTGCTTTGGCTATTCGGGGTCTTTTGTGTTGCCATATATATTGTGAAATGTTTTGTTCTAGTCCTGTAAAATATGCCATTGGTAATTTGATAGGGATTGCGTTGAATCTGTAAATTGCTTTGGGTAGTATAGTCATTTTCACAATGTTGATACTTCCAATCCAAGAACATGGTATATATCTCCATCTATTTGTATCATCCTTAATTTCTTTTATCAGTGTCTTTTAATGTTCTTATAAAAAAACCCAAAAGGTCTTTTGTTTCCTTGGGTAGGTTTATTACTAGGTATTTTATTCTTTTTGTTGCAGTGGCAAATGGGAGTGTTGCCTCAATTTCACTTTCAGATTTTCCATCATTAGTGTATAAGAATGCAAGAGATTTCTGTGTGTTAATATTGTATCCTGCTACTTTACCAAATTCATTGATTAGTAGTTTTTTGGAAGCATCTTTAGGATTCTCTAAGTATATTATCATGTCATCTGCAAACAGTGACAGCTTTACTTCTTTTCCGATTTGGATTCCTTTTATTTCTTTTTCTTCTCTGATTGCTGTGGCTAAGACTTCCAAAACTATGTTGAATAATACTGGTGAGAATGGGCAACATTGTCTTGTTCCTGATCTTAGTGGAAATGGTTTCAGTTTTTCAACATTGAGGATGATGTTGGCTGTGGGTTTGTCATATATGGCCTTTATTATGTTGAGGTAAATTCCCTCTATGCCTACTTTCTAGAGGGTTTTTATCATTAATTGGTGTTTAATTTTGTTGAAAGCTTTCTCTGCATCTATTGAGATGATCATTTGTTTTTCCTCCTTCAGTTTGTTAACATGGTGTATCACATTGCTTGATTTGCATATATTGAAGAATCCTTGCATTCCTGGAATAAACCCCACTTGATCATGGTGTATGATCCTTTTAATGTGCTGTTCGATTCTGTTTGCTGGTATTTTGTTGAGGATTTTTGCATCTATGTTCATCAGTGATATTGGCCTGTAGTTTTCTTTCTTTGTGACATCCTTGTCTGGTTTTGGTATCAGGGTGATGGTGTCCTTGTGGAATGAGTTTGGGAGTGTTCCTCCCTCTGCTGTATTTTGGAAGAGTTTGAGAAGGATAGGTGTTAGCTCTTCTCTAAATGTTTGATAGAATTCGCCTGTGAAGCCATCTGGTCCTGGGCTTTTGTTTGTTGGAAGATTTTTAATCACAGTTTCAATTTCAGTGCTTGTGATTGTCTGTTCATATTTTCTATTTCTTCCTGATTCAGTCTTGGCAGGTTGTGCATTTCTAAGAATTTGTCCATTTCTTTCAGGTTATCCATTTTATTGGCATAGAGTTGCTTGTAGTAATCTCTCATGATCTTTTGTATTTCTGCAGTGTCAGTTGTTACTTCTCCTTTTTCATTTCTAATTCTATTGATTTGAGTCTTCTCCCTTTTTTTCTTGATGAGTCTGGCTAATGGTTTATCAATTTTGTTTATCTTCTCAAAGAACCACCTTTTAGTTTTACTGAGCTTTGCTATCGTTTCCTTCATTTGTTTTTCACTTATTTCTGTGTCTTGTTTTTGTATCCATTCAGCCAATCTGTGTCTTTTGGTGGGAGCAGTTAGTCCATTTACATTTAAGGTAATTATTGATATGTATGTTCCTATTCCCATTTTCTTAATTGTTTTGGGTTCGTTATTGTAGGTCTTTTCCTTCTCTTGTGTTTCTTGCCTAGAGAAGTTCCTTTAGCAGTTGGTTTGATGGTGCTGAACTCTCTCAGCTTTTGCTTGTCTGTAGAGGTTTTAATTTCTCCATCAAATCTGAATGACATCCTTGCTGGGTAGAGTAATCTTGGTTGCAGGTTTTTCTCCTTCATCACTTTAAATATGTCCTGCCAGTACCTTCTGGCTTGCAGAGTTTCTGCTGAAAGATCAGTTGTTAACCTTATGGGGATTCCCTTGTGTGTTATTTGTTGTTTTTCCCTTGCTGCTTTTAGTACGTTTTCTTTGTATTTACTTTTTGACAGTTTGATTAATATGTGTCTTGGCATATTTCTCCTTGGATTTATCCTGTATGGGAGTCTCTGTGCTTCCTGGACTTGATTAAATATTTCCTTTCCCATATTAGGGAAGTTTTCAACTATAATCTCTTCAAATATTATCTCAGTCCCTTTCTCTTTCTCTTCTTCTTCTGGAACCCCTATAATTCGAATGTTGGTGTGTTTAATGATGTCCCAGATGTCTCTGAGACTGTCCTCAGTTCTTTTCATTCTTTTTTCTTTATTCTGCTCTGCAGTAGTTATTTCCATTATTTTATCTTCCAGGTCACTTATCCGTTCTTCTGCCTCAGTTATTCTGCTATTGATCCCCTCTAGAGTATTTTTAATTTCATTTATTGTGTTGCTCATCATTATTTGTTTCATCTTTAGTTCTTCTAGGTTCTTGTTAAATGTTTCTTGCATTTTATCTATTCTATTTCCAAGATTTTGGATCATCTTTACTATCATTATTCTGAATTCTTTTTCAGGTAGACTGCCTATTTCCTCTTCATTTGTTAGGTCTGGAGGGTTTTTATCTTGCTCCTTCATCTGCTGTGTGTTTTTCTGTCTTCTCATTTTGCTTATCTTACTGTGTTTAGGGTCTCCTTTTAGCATGCTGCAGGTTCGTAGTTCCTGTTGTTTTTGGTGTCTGTCCCCATTGGCTAAGGTTGGTTCAGTGGATTGTGTAAGCTTCCTGGTTGAGGGGACTAGTGCCTGTGTTCTGGTGGATGAGGCTGGATCTTGTCTTTCTGGTGGGCTGGTCCATGTCTGGTGGTGTGTTTTGCGGTGTCTGTGGACTTATTATGATTTTAGGCAGCCTCTCTCCTAATGGGTGGGGTTGTGTTCTTGTCTTGCTAGTTGTTTGGCATAGGATGTCCAGCACTGTAGCTTGCTGGTCGTTGAGTGAAGCTGGGTGCTGGTGTTGAGATGGAGATCTCTGGGAGATTTTCCCCGTTTGATATTATGTGGAGCTGGGAGGTCTCTTGTGGACAAGTGTCCTGAAGTTGGCTCTCCCACTTCAGAGACACAGCACTGACTCCTGGCTGCAGCACCAAGAGCCTTTCATCCACACAGCTCAGAATAAAAGGGAGAAAAAGTAGAAAGAAAGAATCAGTAGAAGTAGAAAGAAAGAAAGAAAGAAAGAAAGAAAGAAGAAAATAAAGCAGGGTGGGAAGGAGGGAGGAAGGAAGGAAGGAAGGAAGGAGGGAAGGAAGAAAAAAAAGAAAGAAACAAGATAAAGTAAAATAAAGTAAGATAAAATATATAGTTATTAAAATAAAAAATAATTATTAAGAAAGAAAATTAAAAAAAAAAACAAAAAAAAAACGGACGGATATAACCCTAGGACCAATGGTGGAAGCAAAGCTATACAGACAAAATCTCACACAGAAGCATACACATACACACTCACAAAAAGAGGAAAAAGGGAAAAAAATCAAATCTTGCTCCCAAAGTCCACCTCCTTAATTTGGGATGATTCGTTGTCTATTCATGTATTCCATAGACGCAGGGTACATCAAGTTGATTGTGGAGTTTAATCCACTGCTTCTGAGGCTGCTGGGAGAGATTTCCCTTTCTCTTCTTTGTTCTCACAGCTCCCAGGGGCTCAGCTTTGGATTTGGCCCCGCCTCTGCGTGTAGGTTGCCGGAGGGCCTCTGTTCTTCGCTCAGACAGGACGGGGTTAAAGGAGCCGCTGATTCGGGGGCTCTGGCTCACTCAGGCCGCGGGGGAGGGAGGGGCACGGAGTGCCGGGCAAGTGTGTGGCGGCAGAGGCCGGCGTGACGTTGCACCAGCCTGAGGTGCACCATGCGTTCTCCCTGGGAAGTTGTTCCTGGATCCCGGGACCCTGGCAGTGGCGGGCTGCACAGGCTCCCTGGAAGGGGAGTGTGGATAGTGACCTGTGCTCGCACACAGGCTTCTTGGTGGTGGCAGCAGCAGCCTTAGCGTCTCATGCCTGTCTCTGGGGTCCGCGCTTTTAGCCGCGGCTCGCGCCCTTCTCTGGAGCTCCTTTAAGCAGCGCTCTTAATCCCCTCTCCTTACGCATCAGGAAACAAAGAAGGAAGAAAAAGTCTCCTGCCTCTTTGGCAGGTCCAGACTTTTCCCCGGACTCCCTCCCGGCTAGCCCTGGCGCACTAACCCCCTGCAGGCTGTTTTCACGCTGCCAACCCCACCAACACCAGCTCCGAAGGAAGCCCGAGCCTCAACTCCCTGCCCCGCCTACCCCGGCGGGTGAGCAGACAAGCCTCTCGGGCTGGTGAGTATCGGTCGGCCCTGATCCTCTGTGCGGGAATCTCTCTGCTTTGCCCTCTGTACCCCTGTTGCTGTGCTCTCCTCCGCGGCCCTGAAGCTTTCCCCCTCCGCCACCCGCAGTCTCCACCCGCGAAAGGGCTTCCTAGTGTGTGGAAAACTTTCCTCCTTCACAGCTCCCTCCCACTGGTGCAGGTCCCGTCCCTATCCTTTTGTCTCTGTTTATTCTTTTTTCTTTTGCCCTACCCAGTTACGTGGGGGGTTTCTTGCCTTTTGGGAGGTCTGAGATCTTCTGCCAGCGTTCAGTAGGTGTTCTGTAGGAGTTGTTCCACGTGTAGATGTATTTCTGGTGTATCTGTGGGGAGGAAGGTGATCTCCATGTCTTACTCTGCCGCCATCTTCCCGGACGCCCCAGAACCAGCTTTTAATTTTATTGATCTTTGCTATCGTTTCCTTCATTTCTTTTTCATTTATTTCTGATCTGACCATTATGATTTCTTTCCTTCGGCTAACTTTGGTTTTTTTTTTTTTGTTCTTCTTTCTCTAATTGCTTTAGGTGTAAGGTCAGGTTGTTTATTTGAGGTGTTTCTTGTTTTTTAAGGTAGGATTGTGTTGCTGTAAACTTCTCTCGTAGAACTGCTTTTGCTGCATCCCCATAGGTTTTCAGTCGTCGTGTTTTCATTGTAATTTGTTTCTAGGTATTTTTTGATTTCCTCTTCGATTTCTTCAGTGACCTCTTGGTTTTTAAGTAGTGTATTGCTTAGCCTCCATTTGTTTGTATTTTTTACAGATTTTTTCCTGTAATTGATATCTATCTCATAGCGTTGTGGTCAGAAAAGATACTTGATATGATTTCAATTTTTTAAAATTTACCAAGGCTTGATTTGTGACCCAAGATATGAACTATCCTGGAGACTGTTCCATGAGCACTTGAGACAAAAGTGTATTCTGTTGTTTTTGGATGGAATGTCATATAAATATCAATTAAGTCCATCTTTTTTAATGTGTCATTTAAAGTTTTTTTTCCTTATTTATTTTCCTTTTGGATGATCTGTCCACTGATGAAAGTGGGGTGTTAAAGTCCCCTGCTATGATTGTGTTACTGTCGATTTCCCCTTTTATGGCTGTTAGTATTTGCCTTATGTATTGAGGTGCTCCTATGTTGGGTGCATAAATATTTACAATTGTTATATCTTCTTCTTGTATTGATCCCTTGATCATTATGTAGTACCCTTCTTTGTCTCTTGTAATAGTCTTTGTTTTTAATTCTATTTTGTCTGATATGAGAATTGCTACTCCAGCTTTCTTTTGATTTCCATTTGCATGGAATATCTTTTTCCATCCCCTCACTCCCAGTCTGTATGTGTCCCTAGGTCTGAAGTGAGTCTCCTGTAGACAGCATATATACAGGTCTTATTTTATTTTATTTTTTTTTTGTGATACGTGGGCCTCTCACTGTTGTGGCCTCTCCCATTGCAGAGCACAGGCTCCGGACGCACAGGCTTAGCAGCCATGGTTCACGGGCCCAGCCACTCCGCGGCATGTGGGATCTTCTTGGACCGGGGCATGAACCTGTGTCCCCTGCATCGGCAGACGGGCTCTCAACCACTGCACACCCAGGGAAACCCACGGGTCTTATTTTTGTATCCCTTCAGCCAGTCTGTGTCTTTTGGTTGGAGCAATTAATCCACCTATATTTAAGGTAGTTATCAACATGTATGTTCCTATTACCATTCTCTTAATTGTTTTGGGTTTGTTATTGTAGGTCTTTTCCTTCTCTTGTGTTTCCTGCCTAGAGAAGTTCCTTTAGCATTTGCTGTAAAGCTGGTTTGGTGGTGCTGAATTCTCTTAGCTTTTGCTTGTCTGTAAAGGTTTTAATTTCTCCATCAAATCTGAATGAGATCCTTGGTGGGTAGAGTAATCTTGGTTGTAGGATTTCCCTTTCATCACTTTAAATATGTCCTGCCACTCCCTTCAGGCTTGCAGAGTTTCTGCTGAAAGCTCAGCTGTTAACCTTATGGGGATTCCCTTGTATGTTATTTGTTGTTTTTCCTTTGCTGCTTTTAATATTTTTTCTTTGTATTTAATTTTTGACAGTTTGATTAATACGTGTCTTGGCGTGTTTCTCCTTGCATTTATCCTGTATTGGACTCTCTGTGCTTCCTGGACTTGATTACCTATTTCCTTTCCCATATTAGGGAAGTTTTCAACTATAATCTCTTCAAATATTTTCTCAGTTCCTTTCTTTTTCTCTTCTTCTTCTGGGACCCCTATAATTTGAATGTTGATGTGTTTAATGTTGTCCCAGAGGTCTCTGTGACTGTCCTCAGTTCTTTTCATTCTTTTTTCTTTATTCTGCTCTGCAGTAGTTATTTCCATTATTTTATCTTCCAGGTCACTTATCCGTTCTTCTGCCTCAGTTATTCTGCTATTGATCCCTTCTAGATAAGTTTTAATTTCATTTATTGTGTTGTTCATCACTATTTGTTTGCTATTTAGTTCTTCTAGGTCCTTTTTAAATGTTTCTTGCATTTTGTCTCTTCTCTTTCCAAGATTTTGGATCATCTTTACTATCATTTTTCTAATTCTTTTTCTGGTAGACTGCCTATTTCCTCTTCATTTGTTAGGGCTGGTGGGTTTTTACCTTGCTCCTTCTTCTGCTGTGTGTTTTTCTGTCTTCTCATTTTGCTTGACTTACTGTGTTTAGGGTCTCCTTTTAGCATGCTGCAGGTTTGTAGTTCCCATTGTTTTTGGTGTCTGCCTCCAGTGGGTAACGTTGGTTCAGTGGGTTGTGTAGGCTTCCTGTTGGAGGGGACTAGTGCCTGTGTTCTGGTGGATGAGGCTGGATCTTGTCTTTCTGGTGGGCAGGTCCATGTCTGGTGGTGTGTTTTGCGGTTTCTGTGACCTTATTATGATTTTAGGCAGCCTGTCTGCTAATGGGTGGGGCTGTGTTCCTGTCTCGCTAGTTGTTTGGCATAGGGTGTCTTGCACTGTAGCTTGCTGGTCGTTGAGTGGAGCTGGGTCTTGGCGTTGATGGAGATCTCTGGGAAATTTTCGCCATTTGCTATTAGGTGCAGCTGGGAGGTCTCTGGTGGACCGGTGTCCTGAACTTGGCTCTACCACCTCAGAGGCACAGCCCTGATGCCTGGCTGGAGCACCAAGAGCCTGTCATCCCTATGGCTCAGAATAAAAGGGAGATAAATAGAAAGAAGGAAAGAAAGAAAGAAGAAAAAACAAAATATAATAGAATAAAATGAAATAAAATAAGATAAAATAAATTTATTAATATAAAAAATAATTATTAAAAAAATTTAAAAAATAAAAAAAAGGAAAGAAGAGAGCAACCAAGCCAAAAAACAAATCCACCAATGATAACAAGAGCTAAAACTATACTAAAACAAACAAACAAACAAAAAAATGGAGAGACTGAATCCTGGGATAAATGGTAAAAGCAAATCTATTCATACAAAATCACACACAGAAGCATACACATACACACTCACAAAAAGAGAAAAAGGGAAAAAAAAATATATCGTTGGTCCCAATGTCCACCTCCTCACTTTGGGATGATTCGTTGTCTATTCAGGTATTCCACAGATGCAGGGTACATCAAGTTGACTGTGGAGATTTAATCCACTGCTCCTGAGGCTGCTGGGAGAAATTTCCCTTTCTTTTCTTTTTTCGCACAGCTCCTGGGGTTCAGCTTTGGATTTTACTCCACCTCTGCGTGTAGGTCGCCTGAGGGTGTCTGTTCCCCATGTACTTGGGGAGTTTCTTGCCTTTTGTGAGGTCTGAGGTCTTCTGCCAGCGTTCAGTAGGTGTTCTGTAGGAGTTGTTCCACATGTAGATGGATTTCTGATGTATTTGTGGGGAGGAAGGTGATCTCCATGTGTTACTCTTCCGCCATCTTGAAGCTTCTCCTGAACATGATATTTTACAAGTTAATAGAGATTCTTCCAGAAAAGATTTTTTTGCAGTAAAGAAAAGTTTACATTCAGTCTTTCTAATCAGTAAGCTATTGTCTATTGAACTGTCTTAATTTTTGTGAAATAAGTAGGCACTATTTTTATTTTCTTGTTCCTTATCACTGAATCCTCTTACAAAATTACCTTCCTCTCATGAGAAAACATCATATATCACTCAACATTTAAGCTCTGGACCAAAGAGTACAGTGACTACTGGCGTGTGTAGAGTCAGCAGGGAGTGAGTTTTGGGTTTAAAATTTTAATATTCAGAAAATATCTATTGAACATTCACTAGGTACATACAAAGTGCTATACCTGGTACTGGAAGTATAAAAAAGGACTAGAAATATTCCTGGTCCTCAGAGGGTTTACAGTTTAGTCTCCACAGACAAGACCAGGAAGTCAGTAAATAGCTATTATGCACAACAGAGAGTGGTAAGTTACTGAGGCAGAGAGAGCTGATGGGAGAAGGGAGAGCCCACTGCACTGGGACCAGGGAAGATTTTATGAGTGGAATCTTATTAGCACCTTAAACAGTGACCAGCCATGGGTCAGAGAGAATTTGAGGCAGAAGGCAAGGCATGGAGGTGGAAAAGTGGAGTATGGGTATGAGAGCAACTAATTGTGTGAAGAAATGTAGTGATATTTCAGCCTGCAAAGGTAGCTTGGGTCCGATCAAGAAGCATCTTCAGTATCAGGCTAAGGAAGTTCAGTTGCCCATGATTCTTCCCTAACCCTTGTAGTTCTAGTGGGTCCTGTTTTTATAATAGCGTGTGTCCTCATGTATCCTGGTTAATCTGTTTACGTGCCTACCAATTGTGTTAGTCTGTGAGTGATTCCAAGTCCTGGTAAGTCATTTATTTATCTTCCTGTCATAGACACCTAGTCGGACACTTGCCACATGGAAGGAGCTTGGAAAATGTGACATTAATTGAAGCCAACCTCGTTTTGTTGCGTGAATATCATTCATTACTTGAAAACACACCACACACGTGCATGTGTGTGTGTGTGCGTGCATGTGTGAGCACACACACACGGTTTCATAAAGATTTAAAAATTGACTTTTTCCTCTCAAGGTTATTGAGTCTCGATTTTCTTACTGAATTCAGCAGGATCCATTTTGGTATGAGTTGTAGCTTTAACAGACTGCAAAAGCTGTTGTCAGCTTGGTGATTACATTTCATGTTCTCAATTTTGGGGGGCAACAGTGTGTAAAAGATTTGGATTCTCAATTGCCTCAGAAAAGGCAGATTACTGGCAGCATTTACTCTAGCTAACCCTTTTAAGCTCACCCTCTGCAACTCTCCCCCCGGTGTCTACATTTCAGCCAGAGGGAACTCCTCACCCTTCTCAGGCTATGTCATCTATTTCAATCCTATCTTTGCCTGTGCTGTTCCCTCTGCTGTGCATACATTAGTGACTGTAACAGATAAACTCCTAAGCCTCGGGAACTTAGTATGATTAAAGAATATTTATGTTTTGCTCAGATAATAGTACAATACAGTCACTCCTGGAGGGTAGCCTTTCTCCACATGTTTCAGGGAGACAGGTTTCCTCTATCCCGTGGCTGCTCCATCTTCACGTCATGACTCTCAAGGTTGTCCTAGTCATCTCCAGTCTAGCCAGCTGGAAGGCAAAGGCCATGTAGGGTCATGAATCAAGAGCTAAGTGGACCAGGCCTGGAAGCAACGGATGTCACGTTTCATTGGTGAGAACTGACACAGGGCCATGTCTATCCATAAAGGAGACTGGGAAGTGTAATCTAGCAGTGTGCCCAGGAGAAAAAGGAAGTAGTTTTTGGTGACTTACTAACCAGTATCCTCCACAGTCTTTCCTTCTGGTCACAAATTTCCTATCCTATTCTTTCTTCCTTTTGTAGAACACCTTCTTTTTCCACAGGCGCCAACTCCAAGACACACGAAGTCAATGTAGCAATACAAAGTTTAGGATCTTCAGATGATGTCTGTGGTGTCTGGATGGGGCTCCTTGTGGAGATCTGTGAATAAAAAGATAAGTTGTTCTTCCCTTCTCCCACTCAATATATGGTGGATGAGAGAAGGGATAACTACAATAAAATCTCTCTTGGAAAACAAAAGAATGGAAGATAGTTATTAGTTGCTGGTACACATGATATCCTGCTGAGCAGGTTCAGGAAGGTCTCCTGCCCTGTGGGTGGGGAAGGTCCTTGTTTAGATTCTGATTCTGCTCTCCTCTTGGAACTCCCTTGTCCACTTGGTCCATCCTCTGGGTGGGTCTTCCACGTCCTATATTCCATGGCTGCGCCTGAAGAGGACATTGGGGAGTTTATTCTTCATGAGGGCTGTACAACTTTCACAGCCTGCTTTCTGCTTGTGCAAGCATGAGGTCCTGAGATGGTTTTAATGTTCAAATAGCCACAGGCTTTTTCAGGTTGAGATCATGTTTATTTGGCAGTGCAGTTCACCCAAAAATTTAGAAGGTTTTTGATCTGTTAGCTTCTAGTCAGTTCCACGTGCCAGTAAATATATTCAAAGTTTTGCCTAGATGTTGTTCTCAAGTCTTATTTATTTGCTTCTTTGCCCCCATGCCCTTCTTTTTCAGTTAAATGGTGTTTACCTTGAGGACAATAGGTTTGGGTGGCGACCACACCATTAATGTAACTTTGTAACAACACTGAGGTTTTGGAATAATTTAAATGATTAATTCTTACTGATTGTTAATCATATTACAAAGAGTAATACAATATTAAAATACATCATCCTCAGTAAATTAATATGCACTTAGAAAATCTAATGGTTGCAGGTAAAATATAGCATATAGAACTTTCATTTAAAAATACAAATTTTATGAAAATTAAAAAATTTTTGAGATTTTGGATAAAGATATATCTTAAAATATTATGAAAAATATTCTTTATTCTGAAACAATGTCAGAAAAGAATACCCAAATTCCTCTAAAACAGCTAGTTATAGTTAGTTATCCAGTTGCTGTTTTTGGTAAAATTAACAAGAGAACGCATTTACAATTTTACATCACAATCATATGTCAAGTAATTAGGATTGAAGAAATATTGTTGACATACACATTAGGTTGACTATTATATTTTCAAAAGCAGTGTTCTTTCACTTATTTAAATTAAAAGAATTAAAACATGCTTAAATCTTGTTCTGGTATTCTAAAAGTGTTTGGAAACATTTTTCTTAATTTTTAGTACTGAAATCCATCTGAATGGATCTACTAATAGTCATTGTAACCAAATGAAATTAGTTTTTTTAATAGTCCATAGGACTTAATTGTATTTGAAGGTACGAGGAGGCAGCCCCATCTTTCCATCTGTTTCTAAGGTCTGAAATCACAGTTCTGCACAGTGGACATATATTCCCTCTGTAAAACCATAAGGCAATGAATGCGTTCTTCAGAAAAACATGCTGACTGATGGGAAGAATAATTTTCTGAAATTCAGCTTGACATACTGAACAAATATCATCCACATCTAAATAAGTCACTCTGTAACTTGGCTGTGTAAAAAATATTCACAAGGGCTTCCCTGGTGGCGCAGTGGTTGAGAGCCCGCCTGCCGATGCAGGGGACACGGGTTCGTGCCCTGGTCTGGGAAGATCCCACATGCCGCGGAGCGGCTGGGCCCGTGAGCCCTGGCCGCTGAGCCTGTGCGTCCGGAGCCTGTGCTCCGCAACGGGAGAGGCCACAACAGTGAGAGGGCTGCGTACCGCAAAAAAAAAAAAAAAAAAAATCACAAAACCTATCTGAAAGTTCTCAGATTTCCAAAAAAACCCAAAAGCTATAAAATGAGGTAGAGTAAAGACAGTAATATCCCAAGAATCTAGCTAATTGTATTATTAAACTCCCTGAAGCAAATAAGGTAATGAAACCAAAACTGATATGGAAACAAAATTCAGTAAAACTGACATAATTCTTCTAAGAGCATACACCAGTAACCCTTGGATTTAAAAAGCAGGATGAAAGAAGGCACTACTATAATAAGATTTTTTGAGCCTATGAAAAGCAATTTCAAAATGAAGTCTGTAATTCTAATAATCCAAAGTACTTCTGAGAAGCTTGAATGATCCAAAGTAGGATTTAAAAAGATTAACTTGTAATAAAGTGACTGAGAATGAAAGAACAGAAATTCCTGCTAAGAATACTAGTAACCAAGCTTACTGAATGTTTGAGCACCTTTTTCTTAGAAAAGCCTGATTTACAATGCTTTTGTTTGCACAGTTGAAAGTTGTTAGCGGCCCAGTTCCAAGAAACATTCCACATATTTCTGGAGCTTGGATTTTCAGCACATCCTTTAGGCATGGAGTTTATCCGGATACGAACATATCCAGAATGAAGGCAAGGCCCTTCTCCCATCCATCTTGTTGCTCGGGCACTTTGGGAGGCTGAGGCAGCCTCACTGCCTGCAGTTCCTGGAGGACTGGTGTGGCCCTGGAATATGTTTTCTCTGATCCAAATTTCTTTGCATCAGGTCTGTGTTTCCTCTCATGATGTTGAGTGAACAGAGGCCTCACAATTGTGTCAGGGACAGTGGGAGATGCTGTCATACCCCTTCAGTCAGGGCCAACACCCTCAAACCTCACCACAAGTAACTTTGGTTAGGCCAATGGCAGCAGGAAAGCTGGATTTTAATAGGCTTTTGTGTTCGGGGTCTAACAGCTATCATACAGCTTTTCTAGTCAGGTGTCCAATTTCTGGACCCTCAATTTCTGCTTGCAAACCGGCCACTTATTTCCTGAGCTCATTTCTTATAATGCTTTGATGCAGTACAAAGAAAGTGAGCCCAGTTATTCTCTTGCCAATCACTTTGCCCAGAGCTACGGCCTCACTAGCCATGTGGCCTGCTTTCCAAGTCATCTCAGACAACAATTTTACCAAATGTTTTGCCCCTGTAAAATTTGGGTGTCCATCTTTACAGCTCTGTATATAGATTCCTTTATAATAAGTGTTGAAATCAGTTGGTGTAAGTCCTCCAATTTTGTTCTTTTTCAAAGCTGTTTTGACTATTACACATCTTTTGCAGATCTATATGAATTTTAGATTCATTTTTTCAAATGGCTGCAACAGAACCTGCTGGGATCAGGAACTGAACCTGGAGAAGGAGGGGTCCAGAAAGGAGAGTTGGTGAATCAAGGAAGTCACTAAGTAGTCCTCCTGAAGCACTGGCAGGCACAGTGGGCAAGTCAGAGCTTGAGGGGAGTCTGCTGAGACGGACCCCTAAGGGGTCTGTAGAGGTCTGTGCAAGGCTGTGACCTGGTCCTAGCAACTGCCTCTGTGAATTTGCATTCCAGCCTCTGGTCACTGGTTGCTGTCGGTCAGCGGGGCAGGCAGACGGGTAGAGCTGCTGGCCCTGGAAGTGGAAGAGGCTGCAGAGTGGAGAAGGAGGGTGAGGACAGTCTGGCATCTGCCATTTCTCTGTGTCTGCCTCATCTTACCTCTAACCGTGACTATCTTCAGAGCATAAGGGCTGTTGCTTCCTTTCACTTCCCAAATCTTGTGCACATTTCTAACTTAGAACCAAATCTAATCCCAAACCAAATAGGGAAGGCGATTCTAAAATGTGGTTCCGACTTAGCCAGACCTACACAAAATAAAATCATTTTCTCTTTGACTGCTCTCTCTGTATCACCATTTTCATCCAACCAACCACCAGCTCCTGTTGATTTTACATCATTATTTCTGCATTATGACCCCTTCCTTTCTCTGCTATTGCCCTTCTTTAGCGCAACCCTTCCTATGTTTCATGTCTGAAGTACTTCTTTATTAGCCTTCTTACTTGCAATTACACTAAATGTGGCCATGTAGGTCGAGCACTACACACTCTGGGGTGCCATTCACAGACCAAATTTCATTGCCCTCCCTAGGTTGTAGAGGATACAACATGCAGAACTGTAGGTAGTAGTTCCATATCACATGTAGCCCCGTTTATTCCCTTCAGTAACCTGGGCCTTCCTTTTAAAAGGTACAACTGACCATGTCATTCTCCTGCCTAAAATCCTTGGCCTCCAATCACCTTCTCAAGGTAAAATTTTAATTACTTAGCATAGCATAAAATCCATTCATGACTAGCAGATGAGTCTAAGCTCTGGAATCAGAATTTCTAAATTGGAATTTTATCTTAGTAATTTGAGAAATGTATGACCTTGGGCAAGTCACTTAATCACACTGGGTTTGTTTCTTTAACTGAAATGGAGGAGGAGGGTATGAATACTCTTTTCGTCATCAATTTTTGTCAGCATCCATTGAGAGTTAAAGATGGAATATTCCTTCTGTAGTGCAGTCTCTCACCGTCGTCTGTCCCTACCCCAACTCTATGCTTCAGCTAAACCGAACTCCTTATAGTAATTCTCCACGTTGTGACCCATCCTGCCTCTGTGCCTTTATACCAGCCCCCTGTATTACCCTCGGTTTCTTCCCCTGCATAGAATGTGCTCATTGTGCAGGACTCAGTGACTCATCACTTCCTCCTGGAAGCCTCCTCTGGTTCCCTCAGACGTGATTAGTAGCTGCTCCATTGGGCTGTCTCAGCAGTCAGTGCTTGATTATATCACAGTGAATTCTCTTTTTCTGTCACTTGCCTATCTCCCCCATTATGTAAGCTATAGATCATGTTTCCCTTGAGAGTAGAAACTGTTTCACTTGTCTTTATCCTTAGCTCCAAATATAGCTAAGTTCTTAAGAATGTTTGTTAGCAGGTTCTTAAAAATGTCTGTTGAATTAATGAATGGTGATGAATGATAAAGTCTCTAACAGGCATTTTTATACTTTATGGAGAAATATAAGGATGATGGAGGGAAGATTTTGGGACAAAGCATAATAGCAGGGATTCTAGAATTCCAAAATTTAGTGATTTGGTTATTCTCTTAATAGAAAGAATAACTAAAGACATTTTTGTGAAAGCATTGTTTACTAGCAGTTGTCCAATATCCATTGCTTTAAGACCTTTTATAAAAATATTATTGAATAATCCATAAAAGTTCTTTGAAGAGTATTCTGTTTGTCAGTGGTCAATGGTAATACCTAAAAATATAAATTAGCTATTCTTGGCAAGTTATGGATCAACATCCTGGAACTATCAGTTTGTTCTATAACGTCTGTATGAGTTCAATCATTTTGACGGCGCACCTTGCCTCAGTCAGTAGTTTACACCTGAAGTTTCTAGTGGCACTTTTAATAAAGAGAACAAGTAGTTACACTTTTCTCCAGAATTTCAAATTTCCATGTATTGAATATGCAATGAAATAAGGTACATCCATAAGGATTTTTTCATATTAGAAATTTCTGGATCAATAATCAAGTATCTTAAAATTTGGAATAAAAATGTCAGCGCATGGACTTAATATCAGAAGATATTAAATCTAAGCACTTCTGTGGGCAATAGACCTTGACCTTTTCCAAAAACCCATCTCTTCTTCAAATAGGTTCTTGTTTTGGCATAAGTAAAAGTTTTAATAAATATGGAAACGATCACTCTCAACATCAGTGTCATGCTTTGTCAGGCTTATGATTCTAACTGCTACCCCATGCATCACAATTCTAAGATTAAGAAGAGTGACTTGCTTAAATACTTTTTCATCTTACAAATGAATAAGAATACGAAGATCTCACTAGAGAAATGGGCAAAGGGCATATCAAAGCAGTCAGTAAAGAAGAAATAAAAATGGCCAATATATATATAGAAAAATTTGCATATGGAGAAATGCAAACCGAACAACAGTGAGATACCATTTGAACCTGTCACAGTAGAAAAGGATGTGAAGAAAGAGCACTTTGATCCATCGCTGTTGGGGGTGTATATCGTCTTTTTTTCTGCAATTGGATAGTAGCGTTGACTACTTTTAGGCGATTTGGGATGTCTGCCTGTGGAGAGCATGCGCTCTCATCAGCTTCCTGCAGGTGGAGCTTTCATGGGAAAGGCCTCCCTCCACTGGGGAGCCCTGTGGTTTCCCAGCTATGTCTGTGCATGTTTGGGAAATTCTGTTTAATTCCAGCTACCGCGTTAGGAATCTCATTGGGCTGCATACCTGATCCATGTCCTCTATCCAACTTTTATCAAAAATAAGGCTGATGTTTTGATTTCCACTTGTCAGTCTCCTCTCTATTGCTCGGTTAGCCTTGAACTGGGGCTTCCTGACACCCCCAAAAAATATCAACAACGGCAAAATAGAATTTGGATATTCAAAAACATGGGATTGATTAAAAAGATGTGTCAACAAAATTGGATATGATGCAGCAATTCAAAACAATTCATTGAAGCACATTGATACATGAAGAAAAGATTCTAATATAGCATTCTGCATACAAACACACTTATTATATATGTACGTAGTCTGTTCTTTTCCTCTTTCTTTCCTCATCCATATTTTCTAAAGCTGTAACTACACAAAATGGGTTAAGTACATGTTTGCTTCTGTATAGGCTGTTTTCACTGCTGTGTTTCCTGTGCTCATGGTGGCTGGTGTGTGCTTTCCCTTCTTTTGTCTGTTTCCTTGGTGGGGAGAGCAGGGTCTTGGCCACAGGCAGCACACCTGGAATTGGGTCAGCTTTTCTCTGCTGGACACCTCTTTACATGGATTCTTGCACAGGACCCGGCCCCCTTGTGATCTGTGGCTACTGACTCCATCCCTCTCTCTTTTCTGCAGAGCCTCACCTGGTCAGAAAGGAGCTCACCTGTGGGCCCAAATGAGGCGATGGTCATCCTCTTCCTCCAGTGCCCCATGTGGTCTTCTTCCCAGGAAGCAGTGTTGATGTCTGAGGAGAGCCAGTGCCTCAGCCATCCTGGGGCCGTTGAGGGTTGGGAGAATTCTCCCACTCAATAGAATAAAACCGTAGATACTAACAAGCTCGGGGTGAGCTGGTACACAGAGTTACCTCTAATTCATGGAGATGCCAAAAGCATCATCATTCGCAATGGCTCCTGGGGAATGGAGTTATCCACACAAGTGAAGTTTCTAGATAACTAGCATTTACTACCTTAAGAATTTATACTATTTTTCTTCATCATTTTTAATGGAAATCTTACTGAAGGGCTTTCAATTTATTTCCACAAGCATTCAATATTTTCTTGATGATGTAGTCTCATTCTTATAAAGAATATGTTTTATTGTGCTGTTGAATGGTGATGTTCTCTGGGCACATTGAAACATGTAGTCCCAAAGAGCAGCTACTGGTTGTACTTTCAAGGCCATGCCTGTGTTTTTTAGATGGTTGGCTTACTTTCCCTGCTGACAGCTGTTCCATCTGAGAATCTGTGTGTTCTGGTTGAGACCCTGCTATATTGAAATAGCATTTGGTTGGGAATGGCTCTGATTAGAAGCAAGACTCAGTATCTTGTGGCAGACATTTCTGCCACTGTGAGGCCATTTCCATTGGTTCTGAGTTTACAGCTGGGTTTTGTCCAGTTAGTTATAGTAGTCAGTGGTCTGACCTCTGGTTGAAGGGGCTATTCTTATACTTTGCATCAAGATTTCTAGTCACCTTTTTGACAACCGAGTTAAAATTCACATTTTGCTTTACAATCAGGCTTCCTTATAGATTAATGATCACTTATAATTTTAGGAACTGTGGTTCAAAGAAATGAAGTCAATTTTCTAATCTCATTGGCAATGGAATGTTTATGAACTTCAGGATCTATGACTGGAAATCACGAGTTTTTCCTAAAAGAATTTTAAGGGGGTAATTGAATGATCAAGCATTCATGTATTTAATAACTCTATTCAACTTAATTAAGAAATTCTCATTGATTTTCCATTGCCTAAAGTATAAGGTGCAATTGTTTTAACATCCTATCATTTAGTTTGGCTGCCTAAAAAGCACCCAAAACATAATGGTTTAAAACAAAAAAGTTTCACTATGTTCTATGATTCCGTGGGTCAGTGGGCAGCTCTTTCAGTCTGGGTCATCTTGGCTTGAGTTGAATGGTCTAGGTTGGCCTCACTCACATGTCTGGGATGGCTGGGATGACTAGGCCCTCTCTCCACCAGGTCTTTTATCCCTCGGGGGATAGCCTGAGTGTGTCATATGGCAGCAAAAGGGTTTCCAGCAGCAAGAGAGGGAAAACCCCAAAGTACATATATTTTTCAAGCCTCTACCTGTGTCCCATTTACTAATGTCCCATTGGCCAAAGCAAGTCATATTGACTTGAGAGCATGGATACAGGAGGCATGATTCATGGGAGTCATTACTGCAATGATCTATCAAAGCATGTACCAAACTATCACTCTAAAACTGCAGTCCGCAAACTGTGGCTCAGGTGCCCTGGGGCACCAGAGTGAATTCACAGGGACTTTTGCAGGATATTTTACAATTTTGAGGGAAACATAATTTTATTCTGTGACTGCTGGACATCACAAGAACTACTAGCTTGATGTAGGTCACAATGTCAGTATCATAATGATACATTCCTTCTGCTGCTGTTGTATCTTTGCAAAGCTGGATTTTTGGTGGTTGCTGTGATGAAAAGCAAGTACCACAGGAAAATGATTGTGAAGCAGGAAGTGAGGGTAGTGGTGTCCAATTTGGTTCCAAGATTGCGGAGGTTGTGTGGTGCCCAATGTGTGGTGCCCAATACCATTATTAAGTAAATGTGGTTAAGAAATAAGATATCATTTAAAATTTTATGTGTATTACTTTTCAAATATAATTAAGTTGTGAGTACATACAACTTACAAATTTGTTTGGACCTAGCTATTTAATGAATGGAACTATTAAGTATTTCTTTTGGTCTAGGGGCACTGTGATAAAATTAACTAGACGCTAAGGATGCCGTGAACCAGGAAAGGTTGGGAACTGCTGTTCTAAACTCATTTTTTCTTTTTTCTTTTCTTTTCTTTTTTTTTAACTGCTGATAAAAGAAGAAAGTCAAGAAGCAAAGCTAGTTTTGGGGAAAGGTGAATGGATTCAATTTTGGTTATTGCTGAGTCTGAGGACCTAATGGACCATTCAGGGAAAGACACAGAACTGGGATTCAGATAGGAGATTTGGAATCAAGCTAAATGCATCCCTGAATACTCATGTGCAGGCTCTCTTTCTGATTGCTTTGGATAGTGTATGTACTCAAGAATTAATTGTAAAAGGAAAAGGTAGGATTGCTGGAAGGGAAGGAACCTAAAAACCAAAACTCAAAACCAACCTGTCAAACAAATGTTCTTGGCTTAATGTTTTTGCAAATGTTAAATGGATGCATTAAAATTTCTCTCTTATGTCATATTTTATTGCAAAGGGCAGACCTCTAATGGGGAGCCATGAGGTTTATTGTCCTACAGAAGGAGAGGGTGAGCTCTTGACCTCTTAGCCAGGTGTTGCAGAGGTAGAGGGTTTGCTAATTACTTTATTTCCCATTTCACACATCACTGGCTGAGCCCAGAAAGCTCAGATCATAAAGGGGTCCCCATCATATAGAGAAAGCACCTTGTACACAGTTAAGGCTTAACAGGATTAACATCAAGAAGCAGGAGGATATGATGTAAGAAATATACAGACCCTCCTCCCCCCATTCACACATATTTTTTTGTCCAAGGAGATTGTGGAAAGGAATAGGAAGAGAAGATAATAATTTGTGTCTTGTGGACTTCCCTCATGGCACAGTGGTTAAGAATCCGCCTGCCAATGCAGGGGACATGGGTTTGAGCCCTGGTCTGGGAAGATCCCACATGCCACAGAGCAACAACTACTGAGCCTACACTCTAGAGCCCACGTGCCACAACTACTGAGCCCACGTGCCACAACTACTGAAGCCTGTGCACCTAGAGCCCATGCAACTAGAGAAGCCACTGCAATGAGAAGCCCACACACCGCAACGAAGAGTAGCCCCTGCTCGTGGCAACTAGAGAAAGCCCACGCACAGCAATGAAGACCCAACACAGCCAAAAATAAATAAATAAATAAATAAAATCTAAAAAAAAAAAAGATTAAGTTCAATAAATATATATTTATTGAATAACTTCTACATACTAAACAAAACTTTCTTTCTTTTGGTTGTGGGGGCCCTCGGCAGTGAAAGCACAGATTCTGGGAAACTCGAATACTTCTATATAATTAGATATCTTTGTTAAAAGATTGAGAGTAAGATTAAAAGACAGCTTAGTAATAATGTAGAGAAAAATCTCTACCATAATAGAAACTGCACTATTTTAAGGAAATTAAAAAAAAATTGGAAATAGAAATAATATCCACTTCTCTTAAGCAGATGTGGTGAATCTATTCTTGGTGGTCTGACTGTATATTCTGTTATTAATTTGTATTATTCATTCTTTCATCCCTCCATCCATCCATTCATTTGCCCATCATATATTTGTTGAGTACCTGTTATAGGCTCTATGCCAGGTATTAAACAAATGGATTGGAAAAGCATTTTCTCCCTAGGGTTTATTGTATAGTTGGGGAGTTGTGGGGGTAGAAGGCTGGCTCATGTGTGTGTGTGCACACGTACACACGGTATGTACAATAAAGGGTAGAGGTGTGTAATTCTTCTGGAATTTTAACACTCACACAAAGTCAGGAGATGAGGCCTCAGGACTGTGTAAGGTAGGAATCTGGAACTGAGACAAATGAATAGAAGCAGAAGCCTTGTAAGACTGCCCAATCCATAGAATAGGAATTAGAAAAATGTGGCTTACCAGCCCAGGAACTCTGGAGGTAGCATCCTGGTTTATCATTCTTGTGTGATGCCAAATTAAAAATTTATATGTATACTGATATAGAACCTGAAGTCTGGTAGAGACAAATGGAAATTTTTCTCCAGAGATAACCAGAGATTATACATGGGACTCCCAGAGAAACAACTCTGCTGAAGATAAAAAAATTGCAAATCACACAAGGAAAGGAATCACCATGTGAGCGAGGCAGCAGATGCAACTAGGAGGAGAAATAACACCACAAGAACTGAAGATAGTAGAACTAGCTAAAATAGACCTAATACTTACTATATTTAATGTTCTTAAGGAGAAGAAAAAAGGAAAAAGCCCACAGAACAACAGGAGAGTATGAAAAATGAACTGAGAGATTAGAAAAAGAACTAAGAACTTCTGGGAAATAAGCATTGGAATGAAAACTCAATAGTTAGGTTAAATAGTAGATTAAGAATAGTAGAATATAACATTAGTAAATTGGAAGATAGATTTGAGAAAATCACTCAGTACAGTATACAGAGAAGAGATACTGAATCTGAGAGAGAGATTAGACTGAAAAGTTGCTACATCTATCTAATATGATCAAAAAGAACAGAATGGGGAAGAGGCAATATCTGAAAAGAAATGGCTGACAATATTTAGAATTGAAAATAAAGACATAAGTCTTCAGATTAAAGGTGACTGTCAGTCTGGGTCAAGATAAATAAAGCCAAATTTATATCTAGAAACATTGTGGAAACCTGTAGATCAAAGACAAAGAAAAATCTTAAAGTCTTCCAGAGAGAAGAGACAGAGTACTTAAGGACAATTAGACTGATACATAGGGACTTCTTTTTTTTTTCTTTATAAATTTATTTATCTATTTATGGCTGCGTTGGGTCTTCGTTGCTGTGTGTGGGCTTTCTCTGGTTGCAGGGAGTGGGGGCTACTCTTCGTTGCGGTGCGTGGGCTTCTCACTCCAGTGGCTTCTCTTGTTGCAGAGCATGGGCTCTAGGCGCGCGGGCTTCAGTAGTTGCAGCGTGCGGGCTCAGTCGTTGTGGCTCACGGGCTCTAGAGTGCAGGCTCAGTAGTTGTGGTGCATGGGCTTAGTTGCTCTGTGGCATGTGGGATCTTCACGGACCAGGGCTCGAACCTGTGTTCCCTGCGTTGGCAGGTGGATTCTTAAGCACTGCGCCACCAGGGAAGTCCCAATAGATAGGGACTTCTTATCAGCACTAATAGAAGCCAGAAGGAATTGGAATGTTATTGAAAATTCTGAGAAGATAAATTAACAAATGCTAACCTAGAATTCTATATATTCAGCTAAACTATAATTTAACAGATTGCAGGAAAATGCCTGTCACAAAAATTTTTTTAAATCAATTAATTAATTAAATTTTGGCTGCATTGGTTCTTCATTGCTGTGTGCAGGCTTTCTCTAGTTGCCACGAGCAGGGGCTACTCTTCGTTGCGGTGTGTGGGCTTCTCATTGCAGTGGCTTCTTTTGTTGTGGAGCACGGGCTCTAGGTGCACGGGCTTCAGTAGTTGTGGCACACGGGCTCAGGAGTGGTGGTGTGCGGGCTGTAGAATGCAGGCTCAGTAGTTGTGGCGCAGGGACTTGTTTGCTCCACAGCATGTGGGATCTTCCTAGACAAGGGATCGGACCCATGTTCCCTGCATTGGCAGGCAGATTCTTAACCACTGCACCACCTGAGAAGTCCCTGTCACAAAAATTTGATCCAAAAATTAAATTAAAAAATTTTAATTTCATGATTTCAGCTAGATAATTGTTTAGCCAAGGAGTACCTACAGGGGCTTTTGTTTCTTAGATGTCTCTTGTTCATTGGTAAGCTCAGGGCATAGGATGAAAGTGAGAGGATGAACAAAGGGAATTCCTACTACTTTGCACAATAATGCAAGTTGCTGTCTCTGTTGTGGACAGACAGAGGTGCAGATTGTATACATTGGGAAGAGCATTATTCTTCTTTAGTCTAGATTTGGGCTATATTGACTCTGAGGCTTAACATTTGTCATCGGAAGGTGAATGTGTAAATGTCGGAGCCAGTAGTTAATCACTGGATAATCAAGTAGGCACAGGTGCCTCTGACAGTGGTCACAAGACTCCAGAAGTCCAGGCCAGAGCCTACCTTGAACTGCCTTAAAGTAGTCTCCGGTGATGATATTCTAGTTTGAATAACTCAGATTTAGGGAAATATTCTGTTGAATGGTTACTGTATCCTACAGATTACTCAGAGCTGGGGTAGGTGGAGAATTGGAGGATGAACTCTAGAGTAAGACATTCCTGGTGGGTAGAGGGTAAGGTTATATCCTAAAGGGGGGTGGAGAGTCCCATTCTGGAGGTTAGATGAAGATAAGGATGCAAGATTAGAAACTGGGACGTGACCAACAGGACAGCACTGTGAAGGGTTTTAACTTTTCTTCTGGTTTTCCCTTGGATTATTTATTTATTTATTTATTTATTTATGGCTGCATTGGGTCTTCGTTGCTGCACCCGGGCTTTCTTTAGTTGCAGCGAGTGGGAGCTACTCTTCCCTGTGGTGCACGGTCTTCTCACTGCGGTGGCTTCTCTTGTTGCGGAGCACGGGCTCTAGGCGCATGGGCTTCCGTAGCTGTGGCACGCGGGCTCAGTAGTTGTGGCTAGCGAGTTCTAGAACGCAGGCTCAGTAGTTGCGGTACATGGGCTTAGTTGCTCCACGGCATGTGGGATCTTCCCAGACCAGGGTTCGAACCTGTGTCCCCTGCACTGGCAGGTGGGTTCTTTACCACTGCACCACCCAGGGAAGTCCCTCCCTTGGATTTTAAAGGCAGTCTTATTTACGATATAGTTAAGAGCATTCACCCTCCACGTAGTAATTTCCTTTGGCTATTTACTCACCTAACCTGTGAGTAAAGTCTGATCTATCAGCACAGCGGAGAATCAAGGGATGGGGCAGTGAAAGGATGTGTGGCCTGCTCCCTAGTCATCTCTGTTCTGAGATGCACTGGAAGCATCAGCTTTCCCTATCTAGGGGAACTGAGATCCATCAGTGGTCCCCAGTGGGCTTAGAGCAGAGGGGAGGAGCACAATTTACAAAAACAGATATTTTATACACATTTCAGGAACATTTCCGTAATGTAAGCCTGTGGCTTTGGATACCATCAGTACGCTAATGACTTTTAAAGTCAAATCTATAAACCAAACACCTCCCCTGAATTTGACACTTGTATATCCACTGCTTAGCAAATATTTTTGAGTTCCTATTAACTACTGGACACTAGGTTAGATCTTGGATAAACACTGATGAATACAATCCTCAGGTTCCTATCCTCATGGAGTTAGTGAAGGAGAGAGTTAAGCAAGTAAATTCACACGGGAATGTATCTTTCTAAAGGTTGGCTGGTGCTTTGGGGGTAAAGAGATGGGTGCCACAAGAGAAAATGGTGTGAGAGATGGCTTCACATCCAGTGGTCAGGAAAGGGCTCTCCAAGGAAGTAACACCCTTAGGTTGGGACTGAAGGATGTGGAGGTATCTGAGCCAGGGATATATTGGGGAGACTGAAGCAGATGGAATGATGGCTTTGACATGGGAAAGATCTGGCAAGTTTGAGAGACTAAAAGATGGTCAGTGTGGCTGGAATGTTTGAGTAAGTGAACTTTTTTTTTTAATGGTGGCAATAAATCAAGGCAGCCAGCTGGGGAGGGGTGCTGGGAGAGGAGGCGTATCAGAGGTGACTTGCAGCTAGTCTGAGGAGCCCAGATTTATATATGAAAACTCTGGCTTTTTCTAAAACATCATTTTTTCCCCTCATGTAAATTTTTTCTGTACTATTATCTGTCATCTGATCAAGGAAATAGTTAAATACTTGCTCTAGGTAAGTATTCGAAGATTATCTGGAAGTGAAAATGCTTTCTCTGATTAATCTTGCTCAGTCATCTGACTGTAGGAGAACATTTTGTGTTGCACGGTTATTTGGGTGCTAGCCGACTTCTGACCTGGGTTATTTGGTATTCACAACAAGTAATGAGACAGTTTGTGTGCTTGAAAAAGCAGAGTGGGAAAAACGATTACAATTTTATAAATAACTCTTGGTTCTTGTGTAGTGTTCCCTTTGTTCAAATAGTGCTGTTTAAAAAATCAGAGATTCTCATTTATGAAGTCTAGTCTGATTTTCCTAATTATTTTAAATCTTACTATGATTCATTAACGTGCTGTACCATCATGAATTCAATTCATCCATAGTTACAACATTTTGCATTGCTATGTCTATCTTAAGTGTCATCAAATTCCTTTGACCGAAGGACTTTGTTTTGTTTTTCTTTACATACCAAGCTTTACCCTTTTCTTAGTCTTGGTGTCTTCTATCTGAAGATGTTTTTCATTGTTTCAAGAGTATTAGGTATACTTAGTAGAGCCCAAGTTTTTATTTATTTATTTATTTATTTATTTATTTTTGTGGTACGCGGGCCTCTCACTGTTGTGGCCTCTCCCGTTGCGGAGCACAGGCTCCGGACGCGCAGGCTCAGCGGCCATGGCTCACGGGCCCAGCCGCTCCGCGGCATATGGGATCTTCCCGGACCGGGGCACGAACCCGCGCCCCCTGCATTGGCAGGTGGACGCTCAACCACTGCGCCACCAGGGAAGCCCTAGAGCCCAAGTTTTAAGCGCACCATAGTATGGCTTAGCAGTATAGTGGAAATGGCATTGGCCTTAGTGTTGAAGTTGGGCAAACTGGGGTGTGAACCCCAACCCCACTGTTTACTTAGCTATGTCATCTTTGGTTAGTTACATAAATTTTTTTTTTTTTTTTTTGCGGTACGCGGGCCTCTCACTGCCGTGGCCTCTCCCGCTGCGGAGCACAGGCTCTGGACGCGCAGGCCCAGCGGCCATGGCCCACGGGCCCAGCCGCCCCGCGGCATGTGGGATCCTCCCGGACCGGGGCAAGAACCCGCGTCCCCTGCATCCGCAGGCGGACTCCCAACCACTGCGCCACCAGGGAAGCCCTACATAAACTTTTGAATCTTACTCTTCTCCTGTGTAGAATGGAGATAATGATCTCTTCCTCAAAGAGGTGACAGGATTAAATGAATGGACGTGTGTAAAGCATAGCACAGTGCCTATCACTTGGTAGGCACGCAACTGTGTATGTGGTCTTTGGCAGATCAGACAGACTACTTAGAATTGTATTTCAAATAGTGGACATAGATTTGCTTTGGTTCTTCTACCTAGTCCCTTTGTGTCCAAGGATACATTTATTTCTCATTTGGGATAGAGAAAAAGTTGCTGGGTGGCACAAGGCTGGCTGTGGCCAGGAGGGAGCAGCAGACGGTCACACTATCTTGGTCTGAAGGCTCTGCAGCTGCGGTGGGCTCCTAAGGGAAGTCCAGGCCAGGGTTTAAGTAAAAGGTTCCAACCGTGGGGAAGAAAGTGTGGTTGGAAGCTAAATTCAAACGTGCAATCCAGGGCTATAATCAAGAAGCCGGGTCATTCATTCAGAAAACACTGATTGAGAAACTGCCATATGTCAGGCCCTATGCTAAGCACTGAGTTCACCAAAGTGACCAAAACACAGTGCCATGGGGCTTCTGGTGTAGAGGGGAGCCCCACAGTGATGCTGCAGTGAGGTAAGTGCTATCATAGTGGTGCTAAGCGGGGCAAGGGTACAGGGGTCTGGGAGTTTGAAGGAGATAGGACCAGTTATACTTCCAGAAGAGGTATGGGAGACAAAGAGTTTAAGAAACCCACATCTGAGCCAAGAATGAAATCAGTAATTTAACAATAACAAGGATGGGAAGGTAAGTTGTGGGTCAAATACTGAAGAACGGGTTCCGAATTGATGTTTCTGGTCCTTAAAGGGACCACACAAGGAACCAAAGAAGTGAGATGCTGAGGTTCGTTCTGATAGTACTTGCGGGATGCTCCCTGGAGGGTTGAACACTGCTCAAAGAACAGAGAGATACTGCCTGACCCAATAGGGGGCTGAAAACTTGACCTTGCTTTCATTAACTTGAAGCAGGAATGATCCAAATGATTCTAGTGACTTGAAATAGTTCCTATGTAATTTTTGTTGGATGTAGCCCAGAGCAGGATAAGATTTACCTACAGAGTAATCAGAATTTCTGCTGATTTTATGGGATAGGAGAAACGGCGGTGAACCACTTACTTTTTTTTTTTTTTTTTTTTTTTTTTTTGCGGTACGCGGGCCTCTCACTGTTGTGGCCTCTCCCCTTGCGGAGCACAGGCTCCGGATGCGCAGGCTCAGCGGCCATGGCTCACGGGCCAAGCCGCTCCACGGCATGTGGGATCTTCCCGGACCAGGGCACGAACCCGTGTTCCCTGCATCGGCAGGCGGACTCTCAACCACTGCGCCACCAGGGAAGCCCTACCACTTACTTTTTTACCCTGGAAATTCTAGTGGACTGCTGTGCTTGGGAATATTTTTGAAACTTGGCTAAGTATTCTAAATCTTAACTGGAAATCTCACCAAAAATTTTTTTTTGGTGGTTGTGAGGGCTCAGAGGTTATATAAACTGGGCTGTTCTGTTCAACTTGTCTGGCAGTGTCTGGCTGTACAGATGTAGCATGAATGTGCCTCCAGATGCTGATACGTCAGAGAGCACATCGCTCATCTGTGGGAGCTGGGAAATAGCCATTTGTTCAGTTCTGGTTATGGCATTCTATTCATCTCCTTTCCTTTCAAATGCACTCTCAGAAGGCCCATTTCTGTGACTGTCTGGGGGTAAGATGCAGCTGGGAGAGTTGTGCTGGAGAGACTAGAGGTATTTACCATCTTTCTCCGCAGCCAAGATTTGTCGGGTTGGTTTCCTAGTAAGGATTCAGTTGAAAATAAGTAGCAACACTAACCTGTGTTGACATTATGATTTCAGAATAACTGTGTTCCAAAATTTTCTCAAGTACTGTAATTCTGGGGAGTGAGGATTTATATAGGTAATACTTCACTGATTTTGTGCTACAGTTTATTCCTATAATTCATACAGTTTCCCATTCCTACAGTTCACAGACAGAACTATTTAAGTCAGTAAAAATCTGGAAATTATTTGCAGAGTGAGGCAGAAGGTACTCACTTTTAATTTTAGTAATTATTAAAATTATTAAATTTAATGACTAAAACCTGTGAACATAATTTAAAAATCATCAGGGATTTAAAAATCACCATCTGAGCATCTCTCACCTTTCTGATTGTTGCATAGTAAACTCTGTTACCTGGATTGTTGATTTAATCCACTGTTTTGGGATGATTTGTCATGCAGCAATAGATAACTGAAACAGTGCATCAAATAGTTCATGACGGGCAGCTGGCATCTTGCTGAGCACTTATTCTCAACTGGCCCAATAGTTAAGAGCTGTTTCTTTCTTTTTTTTATTTCTTAATTTAAAAAAATTGAAGTTTAGTTGATTTACAATGTTATGTTAGTTTCTGATGTATAGCAAAGTGATTCAGTTATACATATGTATCTGTATCTGTCTGTTACTTTTCAGATTCTTTTCCATTATAGTTCATTACAAGATATTGAATATAGTTGCCTATGCTATACAGTAGGACCTTGTTGTTTATTTTATATATACTAGTGTGTATCTGCTGATCCCAAAGGGACTGTTTCTTAAAAGGTGAGTAGTTACCAGCAGAGGAGGGTCCTAGGGGTCTTTGTCGTGATTCTTTTATTAGGGCTTGCCAGCAACCCCATACTGTGCCTTTATTAACCACAGACACTTGGAGTTCCCTGGATTTACTGGTGATGAGCAGTGAATAGAATGGGGGAGTGCATCAAAACTTGGACCTCCTGCAGAGACGTTTTTTCTTTTTTGTTTAACTGTAGTCACCATGCTGTACATTACATTCCCAAGACTCACTTATAACTGAAAGTTACCTTTTGTCCACAACTTCTCCTGTCTCTGGCACCTGTTTGTATCTATTCTATAGTTCGTTTTTTTTTAAATTAAAAAAATTTTTTTTAGATTCCACATATAAGTGAGATCACGTGGTATTTGTCTTTTTTTGTCTGATTTATTTCACTTAGCATAATGCACTCAAAGTCCATTCATGTTGTCACAGACAGCAAGATTTCATTCTCTTTTATGGCTGAGTAATATATATATATATATGTATACATATTGCACATCTTCTTTATCCATTCATCTTTCTATAGGCACTTAGATTGCTTCCATATCTTGGCTATTGTGAATAATGCTTCAATGAACATGGGGTGAATAACTCTTTTTGATGAGTGTTTTTGTTCCTTTGGATAAATACTCATAAGTGGAATTACTGGACCATATGATAGTTCTGTTTTTAAATTCTTGATGAAACTCCATACTGTTTTCTGTAGTGGATGCTGCAGAGACTGCTTTAATTCTGGGCTCCGCTCAAAACTAGCAGCCTAAGGGCTATTTGGTAAAATGATCAGAGCAGCACACCCAGATGTGGTATTAGTTCCTCCAATCCAAAACAAAGCTGAATTGCTTTCCAGGGCTTATAATTTCTACCCCCCGCACCGGCAGTTTATGAAAATCCCCGTTCCTTCCCACCCTTACCCATGCTTGTTATTTACACCCTTATCCATGCTTGTTATTGCCATGCGTTTTAGTGTTTACCAATCCGTTGGGTGTAAAATAAAACCTTACTGTGGCGTTAATACCTTTACTGATTACTAATGAGGCTGAACATCTTTTTCATGTATTTATAATTTTTGTTCCCTCTGTTTTGAGACATTTGTTTGTGAATATTATCCATCCTTCTACTGGATTATTTATCTTTCTTAAAGCTTTTTCGATGTTATTTATCTATTTTGAGTAGAATCCTCATTTGCTTGCTTGCTTGCTTTTGGCTAGAAAGAAGAAAATGGTGAGCTTATGGGGAAGGAGATTCTCATACCAGCGGGGCCCCTGGTATTTTTCTGGCTGCTATTTTCCCTCTCCATTTACTTCTTGCCTCATTGAAGACAGTAGTGAACTTTCCCCAGGACTCTGTCACCTCACCTTTTGTCCCATAGGTTGCTTGAAGAGTGGGGGGCAGGGGATGGGTGAGGGTGAGAGGGCGCGCAGGGGGAGGAGACATACCCTGATCCCTGGAATCTTCTATTTCTCTTTGTCCAGTCACTATTTCAAACGTTGCCTTGACATGGCGTTCCCTCCTTTGAGCGCCGCTGGTTCTTAACATTCGTCTGCTGTTCATTTTGTCAGGTTCGGTGTGGGCAAGGGCCTGAGCTCTGGCTTCATTTTGCCATTTTACCCTGGGAGTCTCTGAGGCAACTTTTTCTATTTCTTTCTTTTCTTTTTTTTTTCGGTACGCGGGCCTCTCACTGCTGTGGCCTCTCCCGCTGCGGAGCACAGGCTCCAGACGCGCAGGCTCAGCGGCCATGGCTCATGGGCCCAGCCGCTCCGCGGCATGTGGGATCTTCCCGGACCGGGGCACGAACCCGTGCCCCCTGCATCGGCAGGCGGACTCTCAACCACTGCGCCACCAGGGAAGCCCTGAGGCAACTTTTTAAGGCTGCCCTTAATGTTCATTTTACACTGATTTCCTCAGGGTAACAGTGGGTAACAATGTTGGAGACAAGAGATGATTTTTACCCTTGACTCGGTGTTTCCCTAGGAGGACTCTGCCATTGATGCAAAACTCCCCTGAAAGATGGTAGAAATGGATGTCACATGCCACAAACTGGACTGTGTAAACATGAAACCTTTCCCTTCCCCCATAACTGAAAACTTCTAGCCTGAACCCCTACCTGTCTATAAACTCAGGTACTACTGACATTTTGCTTACCCATTTCAGGTTTAAGCTCAGTCAAATTTAGGAGTTTCAAACAGCACCTTCTACAGCTTTCTTATCCCTGGAGTTGCTGCTAAGCTTGGCTTGGGGAGGGGTGCAAATGCCATCCCAAATAAGTGGGAGAGTTCTGTGTGTCTAGGTCTTTGTTCTTGTCCCCTGAGAAAGTGCTTATCTTGTTGAGCCTTTGGTGTCCCCATCCGTGCCAGCATCCACAGAGTTTTTACCCATTTCCCATCCAGTCTTTAGCCTCTCGGTCCAAGCCTGCATCCTCTCATTCCCGGCTGTATGATTAGTTTTTCATTGTTGCGTAACAAATGGCCGCAAACCTAGTGGCATAAAACAACACGTGTCGGGCTGAGCCACGCAGGCCTGCAAGCCCTGTAATTGCCCAGCCGCAAGAGTGAAGAAAGAGCCAGGAGTTAGTGACAGAGACATCAATGGTTTATTGGATAGGGGATCTTACACGTCTGAAGCGAGGTCCTGGAGTGACACCCCACCACGTACAGCAGACAGCAGGCAGGACACGAGAGCAGTCTCAGCCTTCGCTACTGGGGGTAGGAAGGTTACCAGCTTTAGGGGGAATTGACATCAGGTTGCCTCATCAATTACCAGGGAAACCATCAGAGCAGCACGTCCCTCACCTCCCCTTTGATAAACTATCACAGTGGAGACGTTCTGATCTAAAGATTAGAACGATCACTAGCTGGGACTGGGGCCGGGGGCAAACATGAAGGCGGTTACTGATTAGGCTCTATGATTAAGAGGGAAGATCAGTCAGGTGAGTAGGCTGTAGGTGAAGCAGGCACTGGTCAAGCAGGGGATGTACAGAGAGCAAGAGAACACCCGTCTTGAGTGGCCTGTTTGTACAAGATCCATATATTATCTAACAATTTCTATGGGTCAGAAGTCCAGGCACAGTTTAGCTGGGCCTACTGTTCAGTGTCTTACAAGGCTGAACTCAAGAGGTCAGCCAGGCTGTATTCTCACCGGGAGGTTCTGGGGAGACATCTGCTTCTAAGCTCATTCAGGCTGTTGGCAGAATTTATTTTCTTGTGGTTTTTTGACCGAGGTCCTCATTTTCTTGGTAGCTGCCAGCCAGGGTCCACTCTCAGCATCTAGTGTTGCCCTCAGGTCCTTGCCATGTGGCCCTCTCACAGGCCCTCCTCAAACATGGCTTTTTGCTTCTTCAAGGTGAATAGAAGAAGCTTTCACTGCCAGTCTCTCCCTACAGGAAAGGCCTTTTAAAGGACTCACCGGATTAGGCCAGGCCCACCCAGGATAATCTCCCTCTTGATTAACTCAAAGTCAACAGACTAGGCACCTTAATTACATCTTCATGTGGTACATATATACAATGGAATATTACTCAGCCATTAAAAAGAATGAAGTAATGCCATTTGCAGCAACATGGATGAACCCAGAGATTGTCATATTGAGTGAAGTAACTCAGAGAAAGTGAAATATCGAATGATATCACTTATATGTGGACTCTAAAAGTAACTGATACAAATGAACTTATTTACAAAACAGAAACAGACTCTCAGACTTAGAGAATGAACTTACGGTTAGCAGTGGGGAAGGGTGGGAGGAAGGGATAGTTAGGGAGTTTGGGACTGACATGTACACACTGCTGTATTTAAAATGGATAACCAACAAGGACCTACTGTATAGCACAGGGAACTCTGCTCAATATTATGTAACAACCTAAATGGGAAAGAATTTGAAAAAGAATATACATGTATATGTATAACGGAATCACTTTGCTGTACACCTGAAACGAACACAACATTGTTAATCAGCTGTACCCCAATATAAAATAAAAAGTTAAAAACAATCTCCCCCAAATTACATCTTCAAATTACCTTCACTTTCGTTACAAAAGATAACATAATCCCAGTTGTAAAATATCATTATATTCACAAGTGTTACCCACACTCAAGGGGAGGGGAGAATACAGGGCAGACACAAAGGGATGGGAATCTTGGGACTATCTCAGAATTCTGCCAGCTCCACTGTGGGACCTCGGGGCTGTAGTTCTCTCTGTCTGCTAACTTCTGTGTCTCTCTTGGGGTCTGAGGCATAGGAATTTCGGATGCTTTGCCATGCCACTCAGGGACTGAGAGGAAACTCAGGGCTCTTTCCAGCCCTGCCAAGCAGCCCACCATTTTTGTCAGGACTGGGGGGTTTCAGATATTTAGGCTTAAAGGGAAAACCACCTCCCTTTCATCCCACAAGTCCCTGGACTGGCAGGGCAAAGAACAGGACTCTCATATAATTTCTAATTTTTTTTTGCTTTTTTTCTAAACTCTTGCCACCCACTCCAATCCACAAAGGTTTATTTGCTCTTGCCGTTTGTGGATGGGGGAAGGATGGAAGAGATGGATGATTAAATAGTCTATTGTTTATGGCAAGACCTCAGCTCTGCAAGTCTAAAAGCTAAAAATTAACTTCTTTTCTTCCTATTTGAATTTCAACTGTGGTATAAGCTTTCCTGAGGCAGCAGAGGCCAGGGTTAGTTTAAAGAGGTGGTGGGAGCTATAGGGTAAACCAAAGGATTGCAAGGCCATCTCAAGGCTACCCTTCCCCAGTTATATATGAGTTAATACTCCATGTACGCAGTAGTTCCCAAAACAGTCTAGGTTTTCTGAATCATCCTGAGAATTGGATTAGTTCCATGTTAATTTTTATGCCTCATCTACTGTATTCTTTATGAAACCCCAGAGAAGGGAAAATTGAAACAGTTCTAGAAATTAACAAAATGTTAATTAAGTTTCCGCTTGCTGAGGGGAAAGCTGAACTTGGCAGTGTTTCAGAGAAAATAAAGGACTCATGCTTATACTTATTAAGGGTATTACTCAAATGAAATAATTGGAAGTCAATATAAGCCCCAAAGCTTAGTGAACATAAGGAATGGTGCTGGGTTGGAATAAAAATAAATGGGTAAAAGGATGTGTCCAAAAAGCAGTTGATACTTCTCACCAGAATACTAGTGTCAGGATAATTTTACACTCAGCTACTAACCACCATTTCCCTCCATCCCCAACCCTCAATGCCCAGGCTTGATTGTCATGTAAATAATCTGCTAATCTTGTGGCATTAATGCAACTCATGGAAAAATCTCAAAAGAGAGCACAGTGACCTTGGTTGGCCTGCTTTCTCAAAGCCAGATGGAGACCTTGTCAGCTATTAATTCACCAGGCAGAGCTTCCAGGGTATTGCTCTTCTTACTTTCCCATTTTCTGTCTTCCTGACTGCCCTTTTCATATTGTTTTCACCCTGTTTCCAAAGGCATAGGACTATCTCAGACAAAGTCTGTCTCATTTCCACATAGCTCATGTCAGAATGCTCATTTCCTACTGATTTTTAAATTACTTCTTTTTCTTTTGAATTTATCTTTGCTTAACATGGGTAGTAATACTTTTTTTTTTTTGGTGAAGAACAGATCCCCAGCATCTAACATGAACACCTGGAACACAGTAGCTGCTCATATTGTTGATAATACGAACACATCAAGGAAATATTACTTACCTATCTCCTTGCTAGACGGTGACCACCTTGCAGGTAATGATCTGTTTCATCCATTTTTGGATCCCTGGTACCAACACACTGCCTGGCACATAGTAAGTTCTCAAGCAAAGTGTACTGAATAAATGAATAATAACCAGGGGTTTACTGATGTATCTCAGCACACTGAAAAGAGAATTATGAGCTCTGATGCTATAATTTAAGAGTAGAGTATCAAAGAAATATGTAAGGAAAGGTTGCCGATTTGGTCTTCCAACAATTACTGGGAAATTGAACAGAAGATAGATGCAATGAGGAATAATTTTTTTTTTTGCGGTACGCCGCGCCCATCTCACTGTTGTGGCCTCTCCCGTTGGGGAGCACAGGCTCCGGACGCGCAGGCTCAGCGGCCATGGCTCACGGGCCCAGCTGCTGCGTGGCATGGTGGCATGTGGGATCTTCCCGGACCGGGGCATGAACCTGTGTCCCCTGCATTGGCAGGCGGACTCTCAACCACTGTGCCACCAGGGAAGCCCTAAGAAGCCATTTTTATTATAACCCCCAACTTGTTTTCACCATTTCATCTTCTCATGCTTACTCTTCCCAGTGGTGATAAAGACTTCAGTAAACCCTTCCTTGCTGGAGGTGTCCCCAAGCTTCCTGGTATCATGTGATGCTCTTGTACTCAGGTCTCCCCTGTAGACCTATCACAGAGAAAAATACCCCTCAGAAGAAATCCTTGGTGTCCTGCTCAAGTTGTTAGTTTAGTCTGCATATTTGTTCCACATAAAAAGCAGATAAAAAAATTTGTAATTTCAAAGTACTAAAAATATTGGGGCATTGAACCTATGCTATCAATATATGTTTGCTTTCCAGTTTCTTCTCATTGCATGTAGATCTTAGCAAATGATTAGAGCCTACCTTTACGTTTTGAGTCTGGCTATGTATTTCCGCAAAAATTTGCATTGGGATCTACAGAAGCATCTTCTGACCCACTTCTGCCCCCCTTTCCTGACACCTTCTCACACATAATGTCTACTTCTGGTTCTTAAGGCTTTCAGAAAATAGTCACTCCTCCACAGGAAGTCTGGGATTTCTGGGATGCAATTGAATTTATATTTAAAATAGTCCGTCTGGTCATGCTAAGCAGTCCCTGGTCTACCAAGATAGAAACTCGTAGTTTTAAGATGCTGGGATTTACCCCAGAGGTTAATTCTTTGAAAAAGTTGAAATAACAAGGAGAAATTGTTAGAAATGGCATTTTCTGTGTTTGTTGTTACTTGATTTTTCATTTGTACAATCTTATTCCCTTCGGACTATACACTTCTTGAGGACCACCTATGTGTATGAAGTAACAATTATAAAGTGAAAAAAAATTGCCAGTAGTGGACAGTGATGGTGACATGGGATTTGTTTTACCATGTGGCATGAAATTCCCACAAAATAAAGAACACTACATAAGACTGCATTTATCATCTATTCATTCATCTCACAAATATTTATTGAGCACTAAGCAAGCGCTCAGCATGGTGGTAGATACCAGGAGACAGTGGTGAGCAATACTGATACAGTTGCTGTCCTTATGGTACATACAATATAGAAGAGAAATGTGATGAATGCTTGTTGGGGAAGCACAGATTGCTATGGGAGTACTGGAGGGGGGCATTTACCCTAGTTACAGTCCTTATGGAGCTTTCACATACAAATACCTCATTTGAGGGCTTTGTGAGTAGCCCTCACAAAGCCCTTTGCAATGAGTAATGCAGGAATTATTCTTATTTACGGACGAGGAATTAGAAAGATAAGCAAGACACAAGTTCCCATAGACCCAGACCTGGGCTTGGGACTCCAAACCCAACGCCCTCATCATTGCTGCACACAGCAGCTGGGGTGCCAGGGAGTGTGAGTTTTGTGATGCGCTGCATATGCTTCCAGGCTTTGAAGTGTCCTTATCCCAAGCTTACAAATCCCATTGGCACCAATTAATTAATTCTTGGCGTGTATTGTAGCTTCCTGGAAGTCATGCGAGTGTTCTGGCCAGCCTGGCTCTAAGTGCTCTTTAACTTGAGCTAGTAATCCAGTGTTCATGCTGGGGGCAACCCCTGCAATTAGGAAAGGGGCCAGGGGATCTCTCAAGCAGACACAAACTACAGAAGCTCAGCTATAAAGCCCTAGTAGGATGAGCCACCATCTAGCATTCTGCTCGGTGGGCTATTTTCCTGTCCTATTAAGTAGAAGTCAGAACCTCCAAAGAGGAAACAATATTAAAATGCTCAGTTCATTTTGCTTTATGTTTAGTACCATTGAGCTGAACAGAGGAATGAACACAGCTGTTGGGCAGGACATTTGCCCTTAATGCTCTGTATACCCAATTGTACATTATTCCCTGATTATTCCAGAAAAATGTCTTCCTTACAATTTTTTTGAACCTGTTGGAAATTTCCAAGTGATATTAGAGGTCTTCAGGGAATAGTGTGCTCTATTAATAGTTCTGGTAAAATTGAGGAGTTTGTGATAATTATTTCCTTGATTTGTAGAGTAATAGACCATGGGCTTTGGAGTCAACCTAAATTGTTATCTCAACTCTTTCACTTTCTGGCTGTGTCAGTGTGGGAAAGTTTGTGGACTTCCTTGAGCGTCAGTTTCTTCAAAGGATGGTTGTGAAGTTTAGAAGAATGACATGTAATATAGCTAGTACAGTGCCTGACACATAAGTGGTCCTCAATAAATGGAAAATATTATTATGGTGGTTAAAAACCTCTTTTTTCCTGGGAACTCAATGCGAACTCTAGCATCTCTTCTAAGCCTGACTTTTCTGGCAATATAAGTTCCTCTGGACCTTTACCTTTACTATTAATTTCTTGTTTTGTGTCCTCCATAGTTAGGGCCTATATGATTATTTAACCCACAAATACTCAGTAATGTTAATTTACAGTCTTGCTGGAGAGATAGGATATTGGTAACAGGACTAGGAATAGCAAGTGACAATAAGTGAGGCAGACAACTGGTGCTATGGGATTTCAGATTAAGAAAATATGACCATGGACTGGGATTTCTGAGGACTCGTGCAGATGCAGTCAATAATTTACACTTGGATAGACTAAGTGGGGAGGTCTGGAACCTGGGGCCAAACCTGGCTAGGTAGGGATACCAGATAGCGGGGTGAGAGAATGACTGTCAGGTATTGATGGACAAAACATGGTGTTTCAGTGGTAGTGGAAAGAGATCAGAGTCCAAACAAGTTACTAGCCAAAAGGCCAAGATAAAGCATCTAAGATGTCCCAATGGGTAAGCAGTGCCCAGTGAGGGGGACTTTGGGGAAGATAATATTCAAAAGTCAAAGCACACAGTCATGCATAGTAAGTCCTCTGCTCGCTAAATTCCACTTCCTTTGGCAGGAGACTTGGGGGATTAGCTCAGTTATTGAAGGTTTGCAGGGTCCAAACTGGTGGTAGGGTGAGATAGAGACAGTGTAGATGATTCTAAAACTTAAGCGAACATGTGGATCTTAGGACAATCCTTCTCAAAGTCCCTGGATCATCTGTTTCAAAACCACCTGGGAACCTTGTAATAAATACAGACAACTAGAATCTGAGGGAATGGATCCTGGGGATATCCATTCTAAATAGGATACACAGAGGATGTTATGTACTTTAAAGTTAAAGAGTACTGGATAATTCACATTAGATGCCAGACTTGAGAGCCAGGTCAGAGAGTCCTGAAACAAAGGATCAGTGACCCTGTGAAGAAGTCAGACTTTTCTCCCTCTATGAAGAGTCGTATGCAGAAGGGCTGGTTATATGAAAAAGAAAACTGCAGACAAGTCTTTTGTCCCGGCAGTAGGATTGCAAGTAGGATTTCAATTTCTGGTCTGGAGAGCTGGGGGTCTCTGGAACAAGAAACAAGGCAGAGAGCATCCCAAGGACAAGAAACAGAGTAGTGAGACTGGGGATTGGGCAAAATATGATAGAGGATCTGCAACAGGGTTGCCTGTTTTGCCACTCCCCCACCCCCAGCCAACTAGCTGTGGGCTCCCTGAGGGCCCTGGTCTTCACCCTTATTTCTTTTGCACTTAATATAGGGCCTGACACAAAGTAGGCTTTTAAATGTTTATGAAACAAACAAACAAATAAATAAATGCACGATTTGACGAGTGGCAAGGGTGATTTAATGCTGAGTTCTGGACTGTGGACTAGAGTTACCCAAAGGTCTCCTGGATCATTTCACACATGGTCCTGGGAGTTGAGTTTGGGGCTGCACTTGGAGTTTTGGAGCTGGATAGAGGGAGCAAATAGGTTGACTCAATACATAGACCAGACCTACAGTTAGGATAGTTTAGGACATATTTTGGAAGAAAGTGTGATTTCAATCTGCTTTGACGGCAAGACAGACATCATATGACTCAATTCAATCTAACTCAATTAACATTAATTGGGCATCTACGCTGTGCAATGGATGAAAACCCAGTGGTGAGTAAAATTTGGTCCTTGTCCTGGAGGAGACAAAGAGGTAAAGAAAGGACCAAACTACAATGTTATAGGGGATGTTAAAGGGGAAGCTATCTAGGGAAACTGAGAGAAGAGATAATATTTCCCTGGGACTTAAGAACTGATCAGGATTTTCTCTATAGCTAAGGCAGTGAGGGGCTCACCCGGTGGATAAAACAGCCAGGACAAAGGTAGGAAGGCATGAGAGTGAAGGTGGTTTGGGCAGTGAGTTCTGGATCTTGGGGATCATGTTAACAAGGCACAGTTTATTCTATAAACTTTTGGATTCCTCAAAGTGTTTTAAGCAGTGGCATTACACAATTCAACTCATGTTCAGGAAGTGAATTTGGACCACAGGGTAGAGGAAGGCCTGGTGGAGGGAGAGAGGCTGAGAGAGGAATCTCTTCTGGGGAACAGAGCAAGCAAAATCCCACTACTGGGCACATACCCTGAGAAAACCATAATTCAAAAAGAGTCATGTACCAAAATGTTCATTGCAGCTCTATTTACAATAGCCTGGAGATAGAAACAACCTAAGTGCCCATCATCAGATGAATGGATAAAGAAGATGTGGCACATATATACAATGGAATATTACTCAGCCATAAAAAGAAACTAAATTGAGCTATTTGTAATGAGGTGGATAGACCTAGAGTCTGTCATACAGAGTGAAGTAAGTCAGAAAGAGAAAGACAAATACCGTATGCTAACACATATATATGGAATTTAAGAAAAAAAAATGTCATGAAGAACCTAGGGGTAAGACAGGAATAAAGACACAGACCTACTAGAGAATGGACTTGAGGATATGGGGAGGGGGAAGGGTAAGCTGTGACAAAGCGAGAGAGAGGCATGGACATATATACACTACGAAACATAAGGTTGATAGCTAGTGGGAAGCAGCCACATAGCACAGGGAGATCAGTTGGGTGCTTTGTGACCACCTGGAGGGGTGGGATAGGGAGGGTGGGAGGGAGGGAGACGCAAGAGGGAAGAGATATGGGAACATATGTATATGTATAACTGATTCACTTTGTTATAAAGCAGAAACTAACACACGATTGTAAAGCAATTATACCGCAATAAAGATGTCAAAAAAAAAAAGATGATATTATACCAAAAAAAAAAAAAGTTAAACAATTGCTGCTGAGATACTAGTGGTAAATAAGGGTTAAAGATAAGCACCATCAGAGTGAGCTGTTTGCCTTTGAATAGGCTCTCCATACCTGGAGGGGGTGTGAATACTAGGGGAGAGATTCGCTAGGCTCAGGGAGGGCACTTTTGGTGAAAATGCAATGAAAATGCAATGCAGTTCTGTGACCTGGAGGAAAGTCCACAGGCCCCAGAGCACAGGTGGCTCTGTGATATTTAATTATTGACTAGCATGAACTTTTTCTCTCTACTCTGAAGATTCCCTCCTCAAATCAAAAGCATTATAAATGAGCATTATCTGGCAGGTCTCAAACACACCGATTGTTGAGAGCAGAGGCAATAACTTATCTTTTCTCCAAATGGTGCTCAGCCCTGGGATCAGGACTTAGAAGCCTAATTGTTGTTGCTATGTGGATTCTTATTATCAAAGTCCTAGTGTTGCACTTTCTCAGCTCTGAGAAAAGTTCTTGTTTTTGGGTCAATAAATGTTTTAGAAAGTTGTGTGAATTAAAACAAAATGGAAAAGATATTAAAATTGTTCTCTTTCCATTCTTTCACTCTTTCCTACGTACCCTCTTCCTCACAAACCCAACAAAAATACTCTCTCTGCAAATAAACTCTGCGTTTATAGAATAACAGAAATGACTTATCATATGGTATGATTTTGCCCTGATTGTGTAGTAATGACAAGCAAGAAGGAATGTTAGATCAAAAATAAAACCACCTGGGTTATGTTCTTTCCAATGGCATTCACCAAATTGTGTAACTTGGGGCAGATTACTTCAGTTTTCCTAGGCTTAACTACTATAACATCTCTACAATTCCTTCTACTTCTAAGAATCAGGGATTCTATAAGCTACCCAGCCATGATGACATATTTCTTTGTGTGAGGTGGAAAAACCTGAGAGCTGCTTTGGATATCTAGTTACCTGTTGCTGGGCTGCACCCTGTAAACCTCGTAATTGCCCAGCTGTGAGACTGAGGAAAGAGCCCGGAGACAGCAACAGAGACATCAATGGTTTATTGGACAGAGAATCTTACAAGTCTGAAGCAAAATGTCTTGAACAACAGCCCACTGTGTACAGCAGACGGCAGGCAGGACATGGAAGCAATCTTCGCTACTTGAAGGAGAAGGAGACTACCAGTTGCAACGGGAATTGATGTTAGGTTTGCTCCTCAGTTACCAGGGAAATCAGCAGCCGGGGCAGAGGGCAAGCACGTAGGCAGTTACTGATTAGGCTCTATGATTAAGAGGGAAGGTCAGTCAGGTGAATAGAGCGTAGGTGAAGCAGGCACTGGTTGAGCAGGGGGTGTACAGAGAGCAAGAGAACAGCCATCTTGGGTGGCCTGACCATACACCTGTACAACGGACATTTGTTGACTGCTTGTTTGGTATCTATTTCTTCATTTCTCAAACCGTCTTCGATTTTTTTTCCCTTAGGGATAGGTTCTACTTTGCTCTGCTATACAGCTGGTGTGGAATGGATGCCATATTTGGCTCCAGTGGTGGATCCTGATGGGCTGAAACCAACCAGTGTATCCCATTCCTTGGGTGAGGCAACTGGTTCCAGGATGGGCATATTGACAGTGATAGGGGAGGAAATCCCCCCGTTTGCTGGAGGCTCCTGGGAAGGAGGCCTCCTTTTTCCTATGTGGGAGGTGGGTGAAGAGTTCCTCTTCTTCCGATGTGGTGGAAGAAGTGATATCTGGAATAACTGCTAGCATGAGGAAGGCTGAGGAGGTCAAGGTGTCATTCAGAGGGTAGAGCTCAGAGAATCACAAAGGAGCCAGAGCCTGGGGACTCTGTGAAGTCCATGTCAGGAAAAAACCATACCTGAAACAACTTCTGGCCCTTAAAAGATTTGTGAGCCAATGAAATCATGGGTTTAAGCTAATTCAAACTGGTTTTTCTGTTGCCAACAGCTCAAAGATTCCTAACATTTTTTTGAATTTACACTAAATATGTTTCTGACTATTAATCTTTTTACTCTTTGAAATTAAAATCTTGCTTATTTCTGAATTTCTATTACACCCATCTCCTAAATCACCACCTGTGAAAGGTCAAAAACAACAAAAATGTAGAGTCAGTGTTTGCTGTGCTTCTGTGCCTCTCACAGATGTTGATTTATAAATGTTTGCTCAATGAATGAAGTGAGAATAAAAGGAGGAAAGATAATATTTCCTGGACTGGGGAGGAGGTAAAGTAGCTTTATAGAATTTTTTTATACTGGGGAGGGGGGGCACGTGCTAATGAGGAAGGGTGTGGGTGATCATAAAGCCAAAACTGCTGGGCCACCATGGGCAAGAATTGTCCTTTCTCTTCTCCTTTGAGATGTTGCCTGTGTTTTTTTTTTCTTACCATTTAGAATTCAGGAAGAAAGAAGGACCTAGAGTCCCCCAATAAATTTTGGTTCAATTGAATCAATTGATTAATTTAACAGATGTTTTATGAGCACTTACAACAATCTCTGCACTCATGAAGTTTACTATTTAGTAGGGAAGACACATAAATAAGTCAATAATGATTAGAAGGTTGATGAATATTATGAGAGAGGAAATATAGGGAATTATGTGAACAGAGCAAGGGGACCTAACCTAGACCAGGGTAAGGAAAGCTTCTTTGCGGAAATGGTATTTAAGCAGAATGTGAAGAATGAGTAGGTGGCAGTCAGATGAAGATGGGGAGGGGAAGTGTGTTCCACGTGATGATCCGATGGCGGCAGGGTAGAGGCACCTGTGAGGACCCGAGAGCAGTTCAGAATAGAAGAAGGGAAGAGGAGAATGGTGAGGTAAAGCCAAGGAGAGGACCAGGTTTTGCAAGTGTCTGTGGGTCAGGTGAAGGAGTTTGGGCTTTGTTTGAGGGAGAGTGGGAGGCTTCTTCAGGGTTTATGCAGAGGATCAACGCGATCAGATCGGCATCCAACTTGGACCACTTCTGGCGCAGGGTGCTGAGGCCCCTCCTCCAGCTCTGTTCCTCCGTGCGTCTGCACTGTTGCCTGCACTTCCTCTCTAATTGCTGCCTCTTTCTTTTTAAAACACTGGAAAAAAAATAAAATGGGCACTATTTGTTCCCAGAACTGGTTACAGCACTACATTTGTAAGCAATTTGTTTTTCCTGGCAAATCGGATTCTCTCTTTCTTAACTATGGTTTGGGTTTTCTGACCTATCATACAGCACTGATTTTCAGCTTTAAATCTTCAGAATAGGATCCGGCAGGGCAGGCATAGATTCTACCGGCCTTGTCTGTGATTGGCTTTCCAACAGCTTGGGAAGCAGCTGCCGGCGTGATTCATGCTGTGGCCCTATCTTGGGTCTTTGGTGCAACCAGAGCCCAGGTGCACCTAGCTCTTTTCCCTGAGGTGCATAGCTGCCCTTTCTGACACACACATATCTCTGTCCTGACTCCTTCCAATAGTTCTCCATACTGGAAATCAAAATTAGCCTCCGAAGATATAAATCAAAGTCCTCAGTCCTCTCTTGCACCTGTTGTACACACCCCAAGGCAAACGCATTTCTTTGCTTTTGTTTCACTGTAAAGCGTTGAGCCTTCTTTCAGGGTCTGATTGTAAACTCCCAGGGGGCAGGGACCTCTGACTGCCTCTCGAGCTTTGGACACAGCAAGTGCTGGATAACACCAGTAGAATGACTGAAAGAGAAAAGACATGAAAAACTTCCAAGTCTGGACTGGACGGTTGTCAGAAACAGTGCTTTGCTGGGAGCAGACTGGCAGCTGGGTTGGAAAATGTGAACATCTGTGTTTGATAATTTGAAGAGCACCTGACTGATTGGTAATCAGAATCACTGCTCTGAAGTCTACTTAGGACCCAACTTGTTGACTGAGAAGGATACACTTCTCAATAGGAAGGGCACTACTCAACAGAGGAGGCTTCCACAGGTCCTTTACTGGGCAATTCCTCCCCTGAATCTCCAATATTGTTGTAAGGTTCAAATGAGATAATCCATATAAAGTGCTTAGGAGAATACCAAGTATAAGGGAGCAATCAGGCCCATGTTGTTGTTATTCTTATTATGGAGGTTGCAGTCATTACAGAGAACAGTCTCTCTGGATGGAGTTATAATCATTCTTCCTGAAAGGTGACAATCCTTTTGCTTATTTGTTGAGCCATCGATTTCTGCAACAATGATTTATTGAGTGTTTAAATGTACCAGATACTAATGCTAACCAGTTGAAACAGGTGTGCTTTATTTTCAAAGATTTTGGTTTCCTCTTGAGGCATATCCTTCATTCAGGAAATAGTTACTGAGAATTAATCAAATGGTCACCTTTCACTTGTGGATTTAGGGCAAGGGGAGATGATACTGATGGAACAATGTGTAGGTTTTTCTGCTTTGCCATGACAAACTCTTATCTACCCTGGCTCTGTTTATTCCCATTTTTTGCTTGATTTTTCTTACACCACACTTCACCATCAGACATCCTGTCTATTTTATTAACTGAGTTGTTTACTGTCTGCTTCCCTGTATGAGCCCCACAGGGGAAAATATTTTGTCTGTTTTGTTCCGTGCGGTTCTCCCAGCTCAGAACTGTGTTTGGCACATGTGCCCTGTAATGATTTTGTTGAGTGAATCCGCCCCACCTTTGAACGGTCCATCTCATACTCTGGCTTTGCCATTCTTTCCTTAGACTCTTCCCTAGCGTTGGAGTTGTCCGGTAGAATATCTGGCTATTCTGACTTAAGGTTACCTTGCTCTGTGGTGCTTTGCAAATCACACTATTGAGGTATCCAGATATCTGGAAAGAAGGCAAAGTGGCATCTGGCCAGTAACTCACTAACCATCTTGAAGATTTTATGTGGATGAGAACTGTTTGGTTTATTTCAGAATCCATCAGGAATAATTCTCATTTGGAAATAATAACTTTTAAAACACATTTACTGTGTCCTGTACCAAATGCTTTACCTACATTTTTTCACTTCATCCTTACAACAAATCTATGAGGTCAGTATTAGTATCTAAATTTTATGGGTGAGAACATCAAGGCACAAACTAAGAAAACTGAGGGTCACACAGCTAGTTAGTATCCATACTGGAATTTGAATCCTAGTCTCACTGACTGCAAAGCTCACCCACCAACCACTAGGCAACCCCTATAGGCTGTTTGGACTTCCTATTATGGGCTTTGTTGTATATTTGTACCAATTCTTTCATCTTAAAGGAGGCAAACAGATTTCATTTCATTGATTCCTGAGACCAGCGGCTGTCCTGCCTTGCAAATGTTCTTCACCTTAGTGATAGCAAGATCATATCTTAAATAACAAAGGATGGAATACAGGATTTTATGTTAAAGATCACTGTACTAGCTTCCAACAATTGAACTGGTCAGATAGACACATAATGCTTGGTAATGCAATTAATGTCTGTTTCAAAATGATGTGGATTTCAAAATGATGTAGAACACTAGTTCTCAAACTTTAGACAGCATAGAAAGAACAGCTTGTAGAACTTCAAACATTTGAGCCTTAATCCCAGAGATCCTGACTCAGCTGATGTGGGGGATCTGGGTTTTTACTAAGTCAGTTTGTTTTGACATCAATGGTCCTTGACCACAATTTAAGAAACAGTAACATGGAAACATCAGGAAAAATAGAATCGAGGAAGGTAGCTTCAGAAAGGGGCTAATATATAATATCGATTGATCTAAAATAACAAGAACCTTAGCATGTCCCCAAAATGCTCAGACCTCTTTTGCATGTGAAATTGGTAGGTTCTCTGAGAATATTGTAAAGAGAATTTGGAAGTGTTGATCAGTCCTTAAGGAGACTAAAATTCTCCAGTAAGGTATGGTGCAAGACTCGTCTGTGTGTGTGTGTGTGTGTGTGTGTGTGTGTGTGTGTGTGTGTGTATGTGTGTGTTTTGCTGTGGGGCAGCAAACATAAAGTGTAATGATACTGATATATAGGGAGAGATCAAGATGCCTTAACTCCTTCCTTGGAACAGGAATTTATACTTGGTGGGAAAGGACTTTTTGAGAAGGTTATTGGAGTTGCCACCCAAATGTTTTCTGACTTAGCCCAGGGGGTAGCTTTTATCATGTTATTTGAAAGATTGTCCTATAGGAAACTAAGAAGGTGAAGCTACCCTTTATGGAAGATTTACTAAAAAAAGAGAGCAAGGTCACACTTAGCAGTCTGATAAAGAGATGCAACAGGAGTGGAGAGAGAATCTCCCCTTATATTTGTGGAAGCAACAGGATCAACCCAGGAGAAGAGTGGGGCAGGCTGAACAGGGCAGTGGTCAAGGACATGCATGTCATTGTGATGGCATTGCTGGCAAGACAGGGCAGCATCAGCAGGGGCTGGCGAATAGTGTTGGGAATGACTCGGCCACTTCAGTGGGAGGAAGGCTAGGCCTTGGGTCCCTAATCATTCCTCTTGGTAGTGACAGAGCCCTGTTAAAGCCGGGGTCCTAAAAATACCTAACATTTAGTATAGTACTTACCATGTGCTAAGTCCTTATCTAAGTCCTTTGTATTTATTATTCTGAGGTTAAATTGTTTAAAAAGTGGCAGATGTGGGAACTGAACCCAGGCAAACTTCAGAGTCAGTGTGCATAACCGCTGTGCTATATGGCTTCTCCCACATGCCTTAATGCCAGTTAGCTTTCCCTATTCCAGCTCATATAGGCGAGGCCCTGGCCAGCTGCTTCTCAAGCCTGTGACATTATTAATTGGTAGGGTAAGAGGAGGAGATTAGTACCGATCTTGACGTGGAAAATGACTTAAGAGAACACCCTGGTCCATGCCAGACTCACAGAAGTTATCCAGGATATGTTTACTTGAATGAAGAATGAAAGAATCTTGTTTAAGTGGTTTGAGGACATTATCTTGAGTAACTTACACTTGAATAACTCATCCTAATGACAAAATCAGAGACTGTTTATAGTCATAAGCTGAACCACTTAATGCAGATTGGTAAAATGAAGCATTACATATCACAGCCAGGAAAACGATGTGTCCTTGAAAAACCAAAACCAAAACAATGTTTTGTTGAAAAAATAAAAAAGTCCAGACCCCTCATATTTTCTTCTTTCTCAGCAAAGACAGGGTCTAATTTGAAAAGAAACCTAACACTCCTCTTATTGGCTTATTTTAATATGTTAATAGTTCATAATGAACCACCTGTACTCTGCTGCCGCTCTTGAAGAATTTCCCGGAATCTCAGAGCTTTCCAGTGCTGGTTCCTTTCCTTCCCTTTTTGCTAAAGAAAATAAGACGCAAAAGTAGGAGCTGACCCATGAAGCTTGGAGAAGTCAGGGTTCTTTCTGAAAGTTAAGCCAGCAGCCAAGAACCACCCCTCGGAAGACAAAAGAAAGAGCAGCTACCTGAATGACGGTCACAGCAGTGCAGGTCACAGCAGTGCAGATCCTCACGGCCCCAGCCAACCTCCCCTGCCTCTGGCCAGTTCTCTTACCCACACTGAGGAAACTTCCATCTCTCAGCCCTCTTTGGCACACCTCCCCCCTTTGCGCTGGGAAGGCAGCTGTAGTGTGTCCATTTGAAAGACAAGAAAACAGTGTAGGCAAACAAGAGATTTAGATTGCATCAGGATTGTGATGCATGCAGTTTATTTGTGCAGTTCTTAGTATAGAAAACAGATCTGGGTACAAATATCGGTAGGATTAAAGAAAGTATTTTCTGTCATAACTGGTTTTTAAAAAGATGTCAGGAAACAAAAACAAATCTGTAGCAAGATAAATACTTGTGTGCTGGATTCATTAACGGAATGAATTGTTAAATCCACACAATGTTATTTACTGTTTTGGGGGGCACATGTGGTTTCTTGCCACTTTGGCCTTGCTATTTTCCACTGAGGAGCGTCTGACTGACTGTACCGCTACCCTGAGTCTAAGCAAAAGCCCATGGAATTGACCAGCTGGTATTCCTGCTGTCCTTGGGAGTGGACATACTGGTGGAAAGGGGGAAGCGTGGAAGATTCTCATGAACACTTGGTTTGTTTTAAGAACTCAAACATGAATGCAACCTCTAATCATGAAAAGACGATAGGTTAGAAAGAATGAGTGCGTGTGTTTGTGGGTGGCTGGGTAGGGGGAGCATCCTCACGCACGTGGTGGTGCTGCTTTGTATCGTTTGCCCCTTCAGTCTGAAAATGGAAACTGTCGGGATTTGTTAACTCATGTTGCTGATGACGTATGGTAGTGCTGCAAGGAGGTGAAGAGCTTCTAAGTGTGTGGTAATTCAGCCTTCTTCTTTGTCAGATGTTCTTTCCTTCTATACCTCAGTTTTGAAAAGCCTGGCAAGGAGTTTGTTGAGAGACAAACAAAAATCTTTAAAGGCTCTCCATGTGCTCAACGACAATGCATCGTAAGGAATCCTGTTAGAGGTGCTAAGCTTCTAATGAGGCAGTGGAGAAAATAAGTAAATGTCAATCTAATGAGCTTTGTTGCATTGTGTGTCATTAAAGAGCGAAGGACTCAAACAGTCAGTGTTCTTTTTATCTCAGGAAACTTTGCATAATGATACTAATGAAAAAAGAGCCTCATTCTGAACAGAAAACAAGAGATAGAGCAGAGCTATCTCCTATCCACCTGGTAAAAGGAAATATCAGGTGGCCCCTCTGGTTTCACCCACCAAGGCTGGGCGCCCACCTGGTGTGATGATGCGGGTGGAGATGAGGTGAAGCGGGCATGGAAGAAGGAACCCGAATCTGCTCCTGCAGAAAGAGGAGGCTTCACAGAGGAAATGTTATGCTTTTTCTATTCCTCTCTGTGCTGGTCTAGTTGCTGATAAGGTCCTCGGATTTTTTCTGAATGTAATAGCTGAGAATCAGTCCCTTTGTGATGAGGCCCAAGGAAGACAGTTTTTGGAAGGAAGAAGCCAAGAAGGATGGGTTTGGTCACTGCTTGATGAGAGGGTGGGCAGCCAGAGAAGAATTAAATGTCAGAATCTTGGAGAAGTGGTTACGGACAATCAAGTGGGGCTTTCCTCCTGTGGATCTCTATTCATGTTTTTGCTTTTTATGATAAGAAACTCAATCACTGCTGTCTGCTCTGTGACCTTTAGTTGCCGCAGCTACTTTCCTCTGGGCTTGCTCAGTATAATTTTAGATACAGAGGAAAAGAGGGAGAGTGAACATCAGGAGGAAATTCAAAGGTATACACCAGAAATGTTTTCTTGGTTTGGAGAAGTTTCTTTTCTTTCTTTTTCTTCTTCTTTTTTTAAAATTTATTTTATTGAAGTATAGTTGATTTACAGTGTTCTGTTAATTTCTGCTGTACAGCAGCGATTCAGTTATACATATATATATAGCCATTCTTTTTCATATTCTTTTCCATTTTTTTTTATTTTTATTTTTTTGTGGTACGCGGGCCTCTCACTGCTGTGGCCTCTCCTGTTGCGGAGCACAGGCTCCGGACGCGCAGGCTCAGCGGCCATGGCTCACGGGCCCAGCCGCTCCGCGGCACGTGGGATCCTGCCGGACCAGGGCACGAACCCGTGTGCCCTGCATCGGCAGGCGGACTCTCAACCACTGCGCCACCAGGGAAGCCCCATCCATTATGGTTTATCACAGGATATTGAATATAGTTTCCTGTGCTGTACGGTAGGATCGTGCTGTTTATTGGAGAAGTTTCTTCTCCACCTTTGTGACTCGGTGGGCTGCTTATGTGGAGGGTGAGCCGCTCAGGGAGTGTGCAGTCTGCAGGAGAATCAGGAGCCTTCCCAGGGCTGATATGGGTAATGAAGGCGTCCCCTTGCTGAGGCTCCTCCCCTCTCACTTAAATGAATGGATTCAATGGTTTCCTAGTTCTGTTTCCCTGCCTCCCTCTCCCTCTTTGCCTTCAGAATTCATTCTGATTACAGCCACAAAACTAACCATCCTCAAGCAGAGCCTGAATCATGTCACCCTTATGCCTCAAACTCCTTGGCAGCTCTTGAGGGCTTGCCAAATAATGTTTATGCGCTTAGCCTGCCCCTCACTGTGTGCCCTGCTCTGGGCTTCTACAGATTACCTTCCCTGGGCTCCCTTGCTGTCTGGCTCTGGGTGCGGCCACTGGCAGGCACTGGTAGGCTGTTGGAGGGTGACAGCAGAGGGAGATGAGGTGCCTGGGTATTTATTCCTCTCTTCCCTCTCCCTGTAGATCCCTGGCAGTGACTAAATCCCATTCCTCTACTTAGGCCACGACTTATATCAAGTCACCCCGCCACCCCCCTTTCACAGGGCTCTGGGAACTCCACTTCCTTCTTTTTGCCCCTTTGGAATGGCAGCCTGCTCTTGTTAGGCCCTGTAAGCTTTATCATTCCATGAGGGATACTTTACCTTGCCCACTCCTCTTAAATAGTACACTTATTAAATGATGTTCCTTTACTATTTTGGGTGTGTCATCTCTTTCTTGCTACAATCCTATCTCCATCCTGTCCTCTTGCCCAGACAAACCGAGCTACTTGCTATTCCCCAAATCAGCTGTTCCTTCTCTGTGCCTTTGTGATTGCCAGTTTTCTTCACCTAGCCCCAAGGACTCTCAGGTTTGGAGGGTACTATTTAGTAGTTAGCTGGTTCAGTATCAGATGCTTCAGTCCTCTCTGTACATCTCTGCTAAACAACGATCTCATCTTTGTTTAAATATTTCTGGTGGCAGGAATTCACTGCCTCTTAAGGCATCAGTAGTCATTCATTCAATTAATTCAGTGAACACTTTTTGTTGTCTATTATGTGCCAAGTGCTGTGTATGGTCTCATCTCTCAAGAGGCTCATAGCCTCTTGAGGAGATGAATGTATGAATAAGCAATTTTGGTATAATGTGATACATGCTACTTTAGAGATATTCACAATGCCATGAGAGCATGGACAAGTGATCACCTAGTTCTGTCTTGTTCAGTCAGGATAATCTTCCCCCATGAGACAATGCATGAATTGAGACTTGGAGGCTGGATAGAAGCTCTTCAAGCAAACAAGAGTGGGTAGAACATGCCGGAAGAAAGGACCGAGATGTGCAAATGCACAGGCATTTAAGAGATCTTGGTGTGTTTGGGCAATGACAAGTTGGTATGGCTGGTGGGTCTGAGAGAGTGTCTGGAGAGGAGTTCTTCCTCGTATGCATTTAGAATCTATCAACACTGTTCTAAACAGGATCCACCTCAAGACATTTGTATAGTCCCTCTGTTTTATTTAAAAAGCTACCCTTTAAAGACTTCTTAGCACTGTAGCAATACTGCCCCTATTTTAGAGATGATGAAATGGAGGCTTGCAGAAGGTCAGTGTTCAAGGGCACGCAGCCAGTGGTGGAGTCAGCATTATTATTCAGGCGGTCTGATTCGGAGCCTGAGCCAGAAGCCACTGTGCATTCTGCTGTACTCCTTTCACGTGGATTCAGGCTCCTGCGTCAACGTGGTGGTTACTTTCAGGTCACTCTATCTAGCCAATATTCATTTTATGGAAGAATGTTCAGGACTCATAATGTCCTAGCATGAAGGGAGTTGTTTGACCAGTGCAGTTTAGGGCAGGACTAGTGTTTCCATTCATCCAGGGACCATTCTCACAATGATGGAGATGCAGATCACATGGCCTCTCTTAGTCAGGTCTTAGAGTAATGATCAGTCTGCAGTCAACCAGAGTCCCTAAGTCAACAATGATCGCTTCTTTGCCTGCCTAAGTTCTGTTAGGTCTCCATTTAAATGTCATTTTGGAACCCTTAAACTAGTTTAGGTCCCCCTGCCGTATGTTCTTGGAGCATTTCCTACTTTCCCCAGTGTGAAGCTTATCACAGCTTGTGGTAGATGTTTATTTAATGGTCTCTGTCTTCCCTGATAGATCTTAAAGCTCCATGAAGACAGAGGCTTATCTCGATTGCCATGAAATCTCTTTAACTTAGCATCTGGTAGGTGTTCAGTGTGTACTTGTTGAATGAATAAATCCTTTTCCCCGTGTGCTATTGTTTCCATCTCTCCTTGACCTTAAGAGTCACCGCTGTCTTTACTTCTGGCAGCACCGACTAGTTTTGCCTATTTTGCACTTCATATAAATGGAATCAGGGCTTCCCTGGTGGCGCAGTGGTTGAGAGTCCGCCTGCCGATGCAGGGGACACGAGTTCGTGCCCTGGTCTGGGAAGATCCCACATGCCGTGGAGCGGCTGGGCTCGTGAGCCATGGCCGCTGAGCCTGCGCGTCCAGAGCCTGTGCTCCGCAACGGGAGAGGCCACAACAGTGAGAGGCCCACGTACAGCAAAAAACAAACAAAAACAAAAATGGAATCAAACAGCATATACTTTCTCATGTTGGTTTCTTTTGTTCAGTGTATCATGTGTACTATTTTCAATCTGTCACTTCCTACCAGAGTTCTAGAATGGCCTCCAAGATTTCCTACCTCCCCCTCTGATACACATGTTCTGCCTAATTCCCTAGACTGGGAGTTTGCTGGATTTTACTCCAGGGATTAGGTCATGTTATATGGCGCAGTTGACTTTGGAAAGGGAGATGATCCAGGTGCCCCTGACTGAATCACATAACCACGTTATTTTATTTATTTTCTTAATTAACAGTTTTATTGAAAGATAATCCACATACCCTAAAATTGATCCGGCTTTTGTCCTGCATTCGTTCTGGCTGCCTGTGGGCTTGGACTTAACTCTGTCCTCTTACTCTGTATCCTCCGTTCACCTCACTTAGCTCTAGGTTTTACTCGTTCTCTTTCCTGCCTCCCTCCTAGATTGATTTCATCCACCCCACTCCATTTTCCTTCCTCATGGTTTAGTAACACTGCTTCTATCTTTTAGTGGTTATCTTAGGATTTTTAATGTGCATGTTTATCTTAAATTTTAATTTTTACCCGTCTTACAAATACAGGTAGTATAACTCAATTCCAGGCACACCTGCAGATGGCTCTGCCATCTCACAGTTACCCACCCGTCAATTCTACCTCTAGCTCTGCCTACAGGAGTTGACTTTTGGCCTTTCCGAGTCAGTTTTGGCCGGATACAGTAGTCACAAAGGCCATCCCGTTCCTGTGAACACGGGAGAGGAAGAGGGGCCAGGGAAGCGCACTTCAGATGCCCACTCCCTCCTCACTGCTCCCTGTTCCCCACCCCGCAACTTTCATGGAGCATTCTGGCATCACCAGAGGAGGCTGGAGCCCGGATCTGGGTCACCCCTCCCCCAGGTGTGAATATTGCCTTATGAAATAGAGCAGCTGCTGGTATATTTTACACTTTTTGGAAAATTCTTTAACCTTTTAAAAATGTTTTTATTGAGGTATAATTGACATATAGTATTACATTAGTTTCAGATGTACAACACAGTGATCCAATATTTGTATACATTGCCTAGTTACCATCTGTCACCATACAAAGTTAATACAATATTACTGACTATAACTTTTTTTTTTAAATGAGGGTTTCTACGGGGGTGAGATAATTTTGTTTTATTGTTAGAATTTCTTCTTTTTGAAGGGTACCTAGTTAACTCCTGTGAGCTGGAAGCCAGGAAAAAGAAAGTAGTAGTAGAACTAGTATAGGCAATATTGCTGATAATAGATTGCTGTCATGGTAAAAGGAAGATGAAAATTGAAATAATGAAATATTCTTATTTTACAATAGAGGGAAGGTTAGACTCCTGACAATGGACCTGGTTTCCAGTATCAGATGACTACATGTTTTTTTTAAACCATAGCTAATCCACAATAAATGGGACAAAATTATACTCCTCAGAGTGTAAAATTTTCTAAACTCAAGGTAAATCAAGTAAACTGGGTGCTGTATAACCAGTCTTAAAGCACTGACTCAATCAATATAACAGAGGATTAAAGTATAGTTTACAGATATTCTTACTTTCTAATTCCTCCGTTTCTCTCCTTGCATCAAGTTAGAATGAGAGAAAAGACCTTTGTCTCAAAGTCAGAATCTCCTGCAGTGAGATTTGGTAGACATTTTTGAGAAAGGTTTTTATAAAGATTTGGAACAATGTAAATGATTTTTGGTAAATTCATCCAGGAATACTTGTTTTTGTGCTCCTCTTTCTTATTTATAAATTTTTCTGTAACAAGTTTTAGAATTCTGATAAAAAGTTGACTAGATAATATAGCTGTATGCCATTTGCTCTAAGCAATTTAAGAAGCAATATAGGTATGCCTGGCAGGGTATATTGTAATGATAATTTCTTTTGGTTGAGGACTCCAGGAAGACTAAAGCTAAGGTTGAAGTTTGAAGTAATGGTTAACGTAATGTATAGACCTTTTCTCCAGTGCTCTCTACACTGAACAAAAGGAAACCCTTTGTAGATAACTTGAAAAAAATTATTTAAGGATAACGCTGCCCACTCAGTGATAAATTACGGAACTCATTATTCAAAGTTGAATGTATGAATATAGCCAGGAGGCCCTAATAAAATTATTGAGAGAAGCAGATGATTTGGGATAAGTCCCAAAGCTTCTGAAATTGGTAATATGAAGGACGACCCATAGAGTATGCCAGTTATCACTGTCAGCTGAAGCCTTCTAGGGCAGACCACTGGTCTTATGCACAAAGGAATTTAAAAAAATGGCAACTTTGTGACTTGTGGCACTTCCATACTTCAAAGTGTAGGTAGGAAATGAGACCGTGAAGCAGTAGGTAGAATGCTGTCATTATATCAGTATTTTTTTTTTTTTTTTGTGGTACGCGGGCCTCTCACTGTTGTGGCCTCTCCCGTTGCGGAGCAGAGGCTCCGGACGCGCAGGCCCAGCGGCCATGGCTCACAGGCCCAGCTGCTCTGCAGCATGTGGGATCTTCCCGGACCGGGGCACAAACCCGTGTCCCCTGCATCGGCAGGCAGACTCTCAAACACTGAGCCACCAGGGAAGCCCTATATCAGCATTTTTGAAGAAGTGAAGCATATGGTTTGTTTTTCCACTCAAGTATATCAAGTTACAATTAACATCGTGAGATTTTGATGGATTTTCCCTACCTGTTAATGGTTGTGTTGATGAAGTTTTCAGAGGAAGAAACCCCATCTGACTCTTGATTCTGTGGAGCTTATAGTGACTCCATAGGGATCCTTTGACAGAAGGCTAGTTTTCATATGAATGTTTCTAAAAATTTATTGGTTTCTTGCCTTGCTTCAGCAACTTTTAGATTTTGGACACCCATGGTGTTTAGGAGCCAGTGCTCTCACTGCTGTAGACAAGGGTTGATGGCTGGTCACAGATGCAGTAGTCATTTTTTAAAATTTAATTTTATTAATTTATTTTTTATACAGCAGGTTCTTATTAGTTATCTGTTTTATACATATTAGTGTATACATGTCAATCCCAATCTCCCAGTTCATCCCCTCCACTGCCCACTTTCCCCTGTTGGTGTCCATACGTTTGTTCTCTACATGTGTCTCTATTTCTGCCTTGCAAACTGGTTCAACACATGCAGTAATCTTAAAGGCAGCTGGATGTGGTGAGAAGAGTAATGACTAAAGTCAAGCAGTCTTCAGCTGAAATCTTGCTTTGCTCCTTAGTATCTGTATTAGTCAGGGTTCTCCAGAGAAACGGAACCAATAGCATCTCTCTCTCTCTCTCATCTATCTATGAGATAAATTTCAATGAATTGGCTCACAGTCTGCCATCTGCAAGTGGAGACCCAGGAGAGCTGGTGGTATAATTCCAGTATGGGTCCAATGAGACCCATTCATGAGAATGAGGGTAGTCAGTGGTGAAAATCTCAGTCCAAGGGCAGGAGAAGACAGATGTCCCAGCTCAAGCAGGTAGGCAGGAAGGGGGCAAATCCTTCCTTCCTCTGCATTTTGTTCTATTCAGGCCTTCAAGGGACTGGATGGTGTCTACCCACGTGGGGGAGGGCAATCCATTTTACTGAGATCACCAGTTCAAATGGTAATCTCATCTGGAATTCACAGACTCACCCAGAAATGTTTAATCTGGACACCCCATGGCTCAGTCAGGTTGACACACAAAAATAACCATCATAGTATCTGAGTGACTTTGGGAAAGTTACCACTGCTTTATACCTCAGTTTCCTCACTGAAAATACAGAGATAATAGCTACATTGTTACACTATAGTAAGGATCAGAGACAGTCTATTCAAACTGCCTAACACAGGGTAGGAACTTTATTACTTTTCAACTAGTTTTTGTGAGAGGGGGTCAAACAGTGAAAATATTTTCTTTCAAAAGCAGCACATGCTTATTGTAGAAAATTTAGGAAACACAGATAAACACAGAGAAGAAAATAAGAACTTCCCTGGTGGTCCAGTGGTAAAGAATCTGCCTTCCAATGCAGGGGACGTGGGTTCGATCCCTGGTCAGGGAACCAAGATCCCACATACTGTGGGGCAAGTAAGCCCGTGCGCCACAACTACTGAGCTCGCCACCTCAACGAGGGAGCCCGCGTGCTGCAAACTATAGAGCCCACACACCCTGGAACCCACGCCACAACTACAGAGCTCATGCGCCCTGGAGCCTGAGCGCCACAACTAGAGAGATGGCTGCTTGTCACAGCGAAGAGCGCGTGTGCCACAACTAAGACCTGACACAGCCAAATAAAATAAATAAATATTAAAAAAGAAGAAAATAAACCCCTCATAATCACAACACTGTTAATCTTTTAGTAATATTTTTCCTGTTTATATTTTCAGTATACATTTCAATTATTTTCTTCTAGTGCATCAGTTTTAAGGACTGCATAGTATTTTATTGTATGGGTGTACTATAATTTAATTAATCCTTTAAGTGTGTGTACACATTTTTCTATTATTAATGTTCTTGTATATGCATTTATGTGCAAAAGCATAATTATTTAGTTAGGATAACTTTTTAAAAATAAAATCACTGGGTCAAGAAGTGTGTACCTTTTGAAGGTTTTTGATATGATTGGCTTAATTATCTTGCCAAATATTGCATCAATATACACTTTCACCAGGAATGGATGGGAGTGCCCATTTTCCCTTACTTTTCAACCTCTGGGAGGCAAAAATGGCACATTATTTGACATTGCATTTTGAAACTATTAGTGAAATTGGAATCAAAAGATCAGATTTATTGATCTTTTGCATTGCATTTATTTTAGAACTGTTTTAGGTTCACAGAAAAACTGAGTGGAAGGTACAGAGATTTCCCTTATACTCTCTTCCCTCACACATGCATGCCTCCCCCATTGTCAATGTCACTCACAACAGTAGCGCATTTGTTAAAATTGATGAACCTACATTGACACATCATATTAATCCAAAGTCCATAATTAATGAAGGGTTTACTATTGGTGCTGTACATTCTGTAGGTTTGGACAAATGTATAATGATCATTATAGTAATCATCCAGAATATTTTCACTGCCTTAAAAAATCCTGTGTTCCACCTATTGCTCCTTCCCACTCCCCGCGCCCCCACCCACCCCCACCCGCCCCCACCGCCAAGCCTTTGCAACCTCCTATCATTTTACTGTCTCCATATATTTGCCTTTTCCAGAATGCCATATAGTTGGAATCATAAAGTATGTGGTCTTTTCAGATCAGCTTCTTTCACTTAGTAGTATGCACTTAAGGTTTTTTCATGTCTTTTCATGGCTCGATAGCTCATTTATTTTTAGTGCTGAATAATATTCTACTGTCTGGATGTACCACAGTTTATTTATCCATTCACCTACTGAATGACAGCTTGATTGCTCCCCAAATTTGGCAATTATGAATAAAGCTGCTATAAATATCCTAGTGTAGATTTTTGTGTGGACATAAGTTTTTAAGTCCTTTGGGTAAACACCAAAGAGCACAATTGCTGAATTGTATGGTAAGAGTATGTTTAGTTTTGTAAGAAACCTCCAAACCGTCTTCCAAAGTGGCTGTACCATTTTGCATTCCCACCAGCAATGTATGAGAGCTCCTGTTATTCTATATCCTCAGAATTTGTTGTCAGTGTTCCAGATGTTGCTCATTCTAATAGGTGTGTAGTTACATATCATTGATGTTTTAATTTACATTTCCCTGATAACATATGATATGAAACATCTTTCATATGCTTCATTTCCCATCTGTAAATCTTTTTTGGTGAAGTGTCTGTTAAAGTCTTTGACCCATTTAAAAAATTGAGTTGTTTTGTAATTGTTGAGTTTTAAGAGTTCTTTGCATATTTTGGACAACAGTCCTTTATCAGATATGTCTTTTACAAATATTTTTCTCCACTGTGTGACTCGTCTTCTAATTATCTTGAGCAAAATCAGAAGTTTTTAATTTTAATGAAGTCTAGCTTATCAATTATTTCTTTCATGGATCATGCTTTTGGTGTTGTATCTAAAAATCATTACCAAACCCAGAGTCATCCAGGTTTTCTCCTATGTTATCTTATGGGAGTTTCATAGTTTTGCATTTTTACATTTAGGCCTATAATGCATCTTTAGTAAATTTTCATGAAGGGCATAAACTCTGTGTCTAGATTCACTTTTTTTTTCATGTGGATGTCCAATTGTTCTAGTACCATTTGTTGAAAAGCCCCTCTTTGCTTCATTGCATTACCTTTTCTCCTTTGTCTAAGAAGTGTTGACTATTTATGTGGGTCTATTTCTGGGCTTTCTATTCTGTTCTATTGATCTATTTGTCTATCCTTTCACCAGTACCACATGGTCATGATTCCTGTGGTTCTTTGGTAAGTCAGGTAGTGCCATTCTTCCAGTTTTGTTCTTCTTCAACATTATGTTGGCTATTCTGGATCTTTTGCCTCTCCATATAAACTTTAGAATTGCTTTGTCGATATCTACAAAATAACTTGCTGGGATTTTGATTGGGATTGCACTGAATCTATAGATCAGGTTGGGAAATACTGATATCTTGACAATGTTGGGTATCCCTATCCATGAACATCCTTTATTTTTCTGATAGCATGCTTGTCTTATTTTTTGTTTTTAAATTTAAAAAGAACTCTTTATATCTTAGAAATACTTAACTTTTGTCTGTGATTATTTTGTCTGACATTCTCCTCCCTGTTCCCTCACACCCCTCTCTAGTATGAATTGAATTTTTGATTGTATAGAAGTTTTACATTGATTTCAAGTCAGAACTTTCTAACTGAAAAAAAAAAATAACCTTCTGTCTGGCTTTAAAGACTTTCCCCCCACCCAGATAGTATAAATGTTTACCTAGATTTTCTTCTCTTTTGGGAGTAAAATGATAGTTGGTCATGATGTAGTCATTTAATCAAATGTACAATTGGATTTGATTTGCCAATGTCATATCATTTGCCAGTAATTATAATTTTATAACCATCTTTCCAGTATTTATTCTTTTATTTATGTTTTGATAGGTGGCTTATATTTCCATAATTGAAAAGTAACCACAGGCATCTTTTTCTCATTACTGATATTAAGATGTGAATGTCTTTATTTTCTATTAAGGAGGATATGCTTCCTGTGTTTAGGTGGATATTTTTTGTTCTAGCTTTCTAAAGTTAGTAAGCAAGGTAGAATGGATGTAGAACTTGATTACATGCTTATATGGCCTTTATCAATGAAGGATAAGATAGAATAAAGGCAAAATCATGAATGGGGCAAAGTTGCTGATAAAATATGTGAGATATTGATAAAAGATATAAGCCACCAAAAAGACTTGACAGTTATGAACATTTATGTACTAGTAAGTTTTCAATATAATATACAGATATTGATTATACTTTAAAGAGAAATCAACAGATCTACAACCAATCAAGTAGGCAAAAGAGTTAGGATATTTACGATGATAAATTATATATTATTTATACCATTAGCAGAGCTCTTAGTTGAACCACTCTTTATTCTTGGAACTGGATCTTATTTAGTTGTGGTCTATTATTCTTTAAATGTATTGAAGTGTTAGAGGAGTTAACATTTTTCTAATGCTCTAATTTTTTGTGTTATATTTGCTAGGATTCTCCTCCCTCTCTCACTAGGAATGTGCTAGCTTCATAAAATGAATTGATAACACTTCTCTTGTCTTCTATAACTACAGGACAGTATAAATTGTAGGGGTGCAGGATTCCTTGAAGGCTTGAAAGAACTCACTGAGACCAGGATTCTTTTTTTTCTTTCTTTTGAAAATTTTATTTTGTCGTGTTATGAACACAACATGAGATCTAATATCTTAATAAAATTTTAAGCGTAAAATACATTATCATCGACTATAGGTACTATATTGAGTAACAGATCTCTAGAGCTTATTCATCGCGCTTAACTGATACTTTATGCCTGATGATTAGTAACTCCCCATTTTCCCCTGCCCCCAGCCCCTAGCAACAACCATTCTAGTCTCTGATTATATGAATTTAACTTTTTAATATACCTGATGTAAGTGAAATCTGCAGTATTTGTTTTTCTGTGACTAGCTTATTTCACTTAGTATAATGTCCTCAAGTTTCATCGATGTTGTCACATATTGCAGAATTTTTTTTTTAAGGCTAAATAATATTCTAATATATATATGGACATTAAGTTGTTTCCACATCTTGCCTGTTGTGAATGGTGCTGCAATGATCATGGGAGTGTTAATATCTTTTTGAGGTTCTGATTTCAATTCTTTTGGTTAAATATCCAGAAGGGAATTGTTGGATCATATGGTAGTTTTATCTTTAATTTTTTCAGCAACATCCATACTGTTTTCCATAGCAGCTGCACTATTTTGCGTTTCTACCACAGTGTGCAAGGATTCCAATTTCTCCACATCCTTACCAACACAACTTAAAAAATTTTTTTTATTATAGCCATCCTGACAGGTGTGAGGTGATATATCATTGTGGTTTTGACTTACATTTCCCTGATGATTAATATACTGAACTTTTTTTTCTTATATATAATGGCCATTTGTATGTTTTCTTTGGAGAAATGTCTATTTAATTCCTTAGCTCAACTTTAAATCAGGTTATTTGAATCATTAGTTTTTTTTTCTTTGCTATTGAATTGTAGGAGCCTTATTTATTTTGGAGATTAACTCCTTATCAGACATATGGTTTACAAATATTTTCACCCGATCTTTTATACTTTCTATAGGGGATAAAGGCAATATAGATGGTATAAAAGATTGGGTTGGAGCTATATAACACCAAGGTAAGTCCTTGAAATAACTTCTTTCTCCTTGTTCCTTCCTTCATTTTCTCCTTCCTTCCTTCCTCCCTTCCTCCCTCCCTCCCTCCCCTCCCTCCCTCCTTTCCTTCCTTCTTCCATCCATCTATCCACCCATCCATCTCAGCTAACAGCTTCTTTGTTGCCATTTGCTTCTTTTTCTTAACAACGGAAAGAAACATACTTATTCTCCTTCTTTCCTCTCCCTGCCACTCTACCCTAAAAAACAAAAAAGTGAATATAGCACTACTCAAGAAATCTCCAACTTAAGAATGGTCATTTCAATATATGTATAGTTACCTCTCATGCTTCCTTTATACATGGTAGGTGGTACCATAGCAGAGAAGAGGTTAAAAGTATGGCTCTTATAAAATGAACCCCTCTCACGTGTAAAATGGGACTCATTTTCACACCTATGTCCTAACTGTGAGGATTAACTGACATGAAAGTCTGTCAAGATTTCAGCACTCTATCTGGGACACAGTACTAGTAATAATAACAATAGTAATTGTAATTACTATTATTATGTTCACTTAATAAGCATTACTGAACTTAGCTGATTTGTATTAGCATTTCTTCTTTGAAAATGGATGTTGGGGGGTGGGGAGCAGAGAGTGGTCTTGAATTTCTGCTTGAGGTCAACACACAGCAGGCCAGTTTTGCCTCTGTGTCTTAGCTCTCTCTGAATGTCTTGTAGGCTCTGTGTCCCAGTCTGTGTGATGAACACCCTCGTTATTAGAGTCTCCAAATTTTTTGTCTTTCTCCCATTAGAATTAACCATTTCTTCTTTCATCCTGTACACTGTACATAGTATATACTTGCATTTGATAATGTTAATATTTATTGAGCATTTACTATGTGCCAAATACTAGGTATGTGTCTTACTTTCTGTAATCCTCATATAACCATCTGAAGTAGATACTATCACGTTCACCATTTTACAGCACGTTACTACAATTTGTCCCCTCGTTAGATCTCAAAATCTTTTTCACTGGGAACGCAGTTTATGGATCCTTATATTCCCAGGACTTATGTAGCATGAGGAATAGGATAAGTTCTCCATAATTGTTGATCTGTGACACTGTCTCCCCCAAGTGCCTCATTCCTATTTCCTGGAGATGTCTCATTCTTCTCTTAACACTTCTCAGACTACTCCATGCCTTCTGGCAGTTTTTCTGGCCCTTCACCATCCTCAGTGGTCCCTCTTCTGCTAGAAATCTTGCCTTAGCTCAGCAGAGCCCCCATGTGGAGCTCACAGTCTTGTGGGCTACAGGTCATGTGAGCAAGAAGTGGTAACAACTTTAGAGGAGATGTGTTTATATGACCCAAGTTTAAGCTTTGAGTGTGCTTTGCTGCCATGCTTTTGCACAGCCCTTTCATCTGCTTTGTAAACCATTTCTTCCTTCAAATGTCAGTACTAGGTATCCCCACCTCTATCACCTGCACCCATGCTTCCTCCACCCTATCCATGTTACTGTCATAGCACTGACTGCTATCTCTTGGATCTGACATTCTCCTTGTCTGGACCACTGCCTTGAGCTCCTCGAGGGCAAGGACCATGTTCTCTGTGTTCTGCAACTCTGAAACCCCAGTACAAGCACAATGCCTGGCACGTAACCAGTGTTCCAAAAATACTCACTTATTAAATCAACACAAACAAGGTTCTTATGTTGGTAGGTCCCAGAGTACTATTTATAGAGTGTTTTAGAAACATTGTGGATTAAACAAACCTTTGTGGGCTGATCTGGGAATCTAACCTCCAGGTACAACATGTTTCCAGGGGAAAGAATGCTTGGATGCTCTAAAATGTTAGTTCTGCTTTCTAATTCTGATGGATCCTTTGTACTCTTCTCAGATTGGTGCAGTTTCTCTTGGACTCAGTGGAAGTCATATGCCCATGGGAAACAATCTGTCTGCCTTTGAACAGATGTTGGAGCAACAGTAACAAATTTCAGAGTGAATACAATTTGCATATGCAATAGCTTATTCCCCTAATTCGGAGTTTCCTGAGTGACTGAGAGGTTCTGAAGGTAGAGCACACCCCTCCATCATTTCCACATAGTACTGAGCTATTAAGTGTCTCATGTGACACCCAGAGAGTTTGGGAAGCAACCCTCTTCAGTTTGCTGGTATCACTTCACAATATTAATAACTTGTGATTCCTGATGTAGGGAGGATATTGAGCTTGTGCAGTTGGCTCATAGTCTCATGAGGAACACTCTTAATTTTCCTTCCTCCTAAGTGTGAATTTTTCAGCAGTGATGTGGCCTGAGTGGGTTCAGTTTAATCAAAGATTCCCAGGACATTTCTTGCTGAGGAGTGAATCACTGGGTTTTCTGGTGAATTATGAGAGGAACATGTGTGCATTTTCATGTCTGTAGTGTGCAGTGCAGTGTGTTGTAAAACAAGCAACTGAGATTTTCCAACGTAGTTTAACTTCTTTTCTAGCTCTCTGCAGTCTGTCTTCATCATATATTTTGAGCCTTATTTCTTGCTCTCACTTTTGCACTTTGCACTTCGGTGACATAGAGTTTGACATGCCTCTCAGCATCATACACAGTGCCTGCACTAACATTGTTGCATAGAAGAGGTTTAGGATAGGCAATCTAGTTGGAATAAAGGACTAGACCCTTACGTTGCAGTTCCATTTGCATAGCAAGCCCACTATTTATACATAGAAGGGGTGCTTACTCCAGGCTTCTAGTAACTTCAGCTAAGATCCTTGGAATCATCTTTGATCCATCTTTTCCTCGCTCTGCCTAATCCTTCAGCTATCTTTATGAGCCCACTTTCAAGTATATCAACAATTACATCCCTTCCTCTCACCTTCATAGCTACCATTGTGGTCAAAGCTGCCCTCACCTCTTACTGAGATGTTGAAGTAACCTCCTAACTGACTTCCCTACTTACATCTTTGCTTCCAGTCTGTCTCCACCATGTCTTTTGAGCCTTGTTTCTTGTTCCCACACAGTTGCCCAAGTGATCTTGTTAAAACAGAAGTCAGATCACGTCATTCCTCGGCAGAAAACCCTCTGATACCTTCTCATTTTCACTTAGAATAAAATCCACAGTCCTTAAAATGGCCAGAAAGGCTCTACCTGTGTTAAGCAGTAGGGCCTACTTGTGTTAAGGTAAAGGACTCCTGTCACCTCTCACCCCCCTGTCTTACTTACAACCTTGTTCACCCTTTTCCCTCCACACTGGCCATCTCGCTGTTCTTTGAGCATTCATGGAATGTTCATGGCTTTTGCACATGCTTTCCCATTGTTGGGACTCTTTTTCATTTGGAGACCTACGTGGTGTCTTTCTCCCTCTATCATCTACTTCAACACTTTACTCCTCATCTCATTTGTTCTTTCTACTCCATTTGACATTGCTTATTTTTCCCCACTTCCAGAAATTATTCTCTTAGCTTCTGGACATTACACTCTCCTGGTATTATTTGTTCCTGTTCACCATTAATTTTAAAAAATATTTATTTATTTATTCATTTATTGTTTAATTTTTGATCTGTTTTATGGGCAGCTCTTCCTCTGTCTACCCCTTAACTGCCAGGTGTCTATTTCCAATCTTTGGTAATTCTTGCTACCTACTGCTTTCTTCAGCAATATTATCCTCTCTGAGGTTTTTAAATTACCACTTGTATGCTCACAAGCTCCCAAATCTCTATCTCTAGCCCAGCTCTCTCTCTTGAGATTCAGACGCATAGGTCCTGCTATCTGCTGAACATCTAGATGTATCATGGACACGTCAAAATCAACATGTTTAAAAGGAAGTCATCTTCTTCATTATAAAAGGGCTCTGCCATCCAAGTTCTCTATTTCAGTTGAGTACCTAGGTCTTACTTAGGTATTTAGTTGAAAGTTACTCTTGACTCTTTCCTCCCCTTCATTCCCCACAGTCAAATAATCATCAAGTTCTGCTGATGGTACTCTCAAATAATTCTCAGATTTTTTTCTCCTTCTTCACATTTATTACCAATGATGGGTTGAATGGTGGTTCCAAAAAGATATGTTTATATCCAGCTACCTGGAACTTTTAAATGTTACATTATATGGAAAAAGAGTTGTTGCAGATGTAATTAAATTAAGGATCTTATCATGAAGTTATAAGAGAAAGGAAGAGGAAGAATTGTGACAGGAGAGAAGACACAGATACACTGAGGAGAAGGCAATATGAAGGCAAAGACAGAGGCAGAGCTTGGAGTGATGCGGTCACAAGCCAAAGAAACCAAGAAATCTGACAACCACCAGAAGCTGGAAGAGACGAGGAAGGATTCTCCGCTTAGAGCCTCCAGAGACCTTGATTTTGCACTTCTGGCTTCCAGAAATGTGAGACTGTGAGAGAATACATTTCTATTGCTTTTGGTCATCCAGTTTGTGGTAATTTGTTGTGGCAGCCACAGGAAACTTGCAAAACTACTTTTGCCTGTTCAGATCTTTGTCTTAGATTAGTGTGACAGCTCCCTCATTGTCTCTCTGCCTCCAGTCTTGTATTATTTCCTCTTCTATTATATTTTTGGCTCTTTCTATGGACTTCTTCTCCAGTGCTGATAAGCACGCTGGCATCTTTCTTGTTTTAAAAGAAACGAAGTCTTCAACACTTTCAAAATTACCTGAGAATAGTTTTGCAGGGATAAATTAAGCTGTCTTAAAAAGATAATAGCGAGCCCTCAATCAAGGTTTTGAAAAGAGCTCTGAACTTGTCTTTTGTTTCTCTTTTATTTTACCTAAGGAGGAAAATTAGACAAATTAAAGAAATATACTGAGTATCTCCCAATGTTACCAGCTATTTGCTGATAATAACTTTTCTTCTCCTGTGGCTGGAAGGAGGGTAAATTATGTTGCTTTCGGCGACAATCCCCTACCCTTGCAGTCCTGGCTTACTTAGCACTGGTCTCAACTAGCACCATCTGCCACTATCTACTAATGAGTTTGTAACTTGCCTTTGAGCTGGTCAGAAAGTGTGCATTCACATTATGATCATATATGGCATTTAAAATATTTTCTTTTTATCTTCAATAATTTATAGGTGCAAAATCCTAGCGTATTCATAATTTTAATAAAATCCAGAGGTCCCTTTTAAAGCATTTGCTGTTTTTTTTTTTTCCATTTTGGAGGGAAAAAAATGACTCCTTTCCTTTTCATGTCTTGAGTTGAATCCTTTTCGACCTTTCTCCTTTTCATGTCTTTCAGTTGCATCCCTGTGCTACATGTGTTGCTGGCATCAATACATGCAGCAGTTACCACTTAGAGTTTTGAGGTGCATGTCCTTGCTTAAAGAGAAGAGGGGACCTGAAGAGGGGAGATGCAAAACCAATGAAAAAGCAGGTAGTTGTGTCCAGTTGTTATCCTCTTTTAGGAGTGACAGTGTCACATTTATATTTGAATTTTTTTAAACATCTTTATTTTTACAATGGTGTGTTAGTTATTTTACAATGGTGTGTTAGTTTCTGCTTTATAACAAAATGAATCAGTTATACATATACATATGTTCTCATATCTCCTCCCTCTTGCGTCTCCCTCCCTCCCACCCTCCCTGTCCCACCCCTCTAGGTGGTCACAAAACACCGAGCTGATCTTCCTGTGCTATGCGGCTGCTTCCCACTAGCTATCTATTTTATATATTTGAATTTCTAATTGAGAAAAATCAATTGAAACTATAAATTATTGCACAATTATAATTTTCCTTTATCCCCTGTTTTTCAGATTTTTGTGTCATTTTCTTAGTTGCCTTCGTTGATAGGAAATTTAGAGTATATACTTATTATTATTTTTTATAAATCAAAACCTGATTCGGTTTTTAAAATAATTTTTTTTCTCTGGATGAGTGTGGTAGGTAGAATAATGATCCCCCAAAGATGTTCATGTCCTGATCCAGGAACCTGTGAATATGTTCCTTTACATGGACAAGAGGCACTTTGCAAATGTTAAGATCTTAATCAAGTTAAGATCTTTAGATAGGGAAATTATCTTGGATTATTGGGATGGGCCCAATGTAAACACAAGGTTCTTATAAGAGGAAGGCAGGAGGGTCAGAGTGAAAGAGTTGTAGAAAGAGCTGTGACGATGGAAGCAGAAGTCAGAGTGATACCATTGCTAGAAAGGAGCATGAACCAAAGAATGGGGGTAGCCTCTGGAAGCTGGAAAAGCAAGGAACAGATGATCCCCTAAAGCCTCCTGAAGGAGCACAGCTCTGCTGGTACTTTGAATTTTAGCTCTGCATGACTCTCATTTAAACTTTTCCAGAACTGCGAGATAATAATTTGTGATATTTAAGCCACTAAATTTGTGGTAATTTGTTAAAGCAACAATAGGAAGCCAAAACCCTGGCCTTTTAGTAAAAACCACAATATGATTTTCATTCCTTTAACCTAGAATTTAGTGACACATTATTTCAGATCCTATCCAGGGAGCACTGTCACTTTAAGATGCTATCACAAGCTCACCAGAGCAGCTGAGGGCTAACTCACCCAAAAACCACCATGACTGACTCATTGTCCTATGGACTTTCTCTTGGACCCTCACTCACCCCACCTTCTTTACTTCCCTTCATGTTCTCTGGCCCACTATATTGCCTAGTCACTTTCCCTGACCTGCATCTAGGCTTATTAGTTTGTTTTTTTGCTGTGACTTGGTTAATGAGCCTTAGAATTCTCAGCCTCTTCTCTGTCTGGTTTGTAGTGTCCATACATATTAGTCCTTTCTGGCTTAACCCTTGCCAATCTGATAAGATGACTGACTGCCTTAATGCATAGAGGCCCTCAACTCTTGGTGCCCTAATGGGATCAATTAATCCAGCCACCAGTTTGTGTGTGTTCAGATGTACATGTTCCTGTTTCAGTTAACAATTGTGCCTGAGGATTTGGCTCTGTTTGCTCATCTGTTCATTCATTCATTAAATAGTAATTTGTTGAACAGCTACTTTATGCCAAGGACTGGAATAAAAAGTAGGGATGGATAGATTAATGAGATATGGTCCACATCCTCAAGGAGTTCATATTCTATTGCAGAAGACCAACACAGAGAGAGGTAATTACTAAACAATGTGGTAAGGGCAAAGATGGAACTATTCCTAGCTGTCACTGGTCCCAGAGAAGAGAGGCTATTGTGGAGTAGGGCGAATGGGAAAGCTTCCTGCAAGGAGGAGAGGCCCCAGTAGAAACTTAAAAGGAAAGAATGGAATTATCTAGATAGTGGCAAGGAGGTGCATATGGAGGAGGGTGTGAATGGAGGAGACTGCACATAGTGATAGGGGTGTAGAATAAGAAGGGACAGATTGAGCAAAAGCATAGGGAAGTAAAGGGCTGTGTAAGGAACAACAAGCAACTAAATGTTACTGGTATATTGAGTGTGATGCAGAGAGTTGGGGAGGAGAAGGCTGGAGTGGTAGACAGGGACCAGACCTCAGAGCACCTTGCATGCTCTGGACAGGAGCTTCAACCCTAGCATCTGGCTATCCAGTTTAGAGTACATAAGAATCATTCATTCAGTTCATCAACACTGTTCAAAGCCCTGGGGATCAGCGGTGAACAAGAAGGCAAAGCTGCTGCCCCCTTGGAACCCAGTGTAGCAGGGGAGACAGATAATGTGGTAAGCATGTTGAAAGGAGGTGTTGGGGTAGCTTGTAAGCTGAGTGAGGGTCCAAAAGAGACTTCCCTGAAGATACAATTTCTGAGCTGAGTTTTTTTTTTTTTTTTTTTTTGCGGTATGTGGGCCTTTCACTGCTGTGGCCTCTCCCGTTGCGGAGCACAGGCTCCGGATGAGCAGGCTCAGTGGCCATGGCTCACGGGCCCAGCCGCTCTGCGGTATGTGGGATCTTCCCAGATCAGGGCACGAACCCATGTCCCCTGCATCGGCAGGCGGACTCTTAACCTCTGCGCCACCAGGGAAGCCCCCTGAGCTGAGTTTTGATGATGAGATTACCTAAGGAGCTTATTAAGAAGGGAGATCTCTCACCTCCAACCTCAAAGAATCTTATTCACTAGATCTGGGGCAGATGCAAGAACCTGCGTTTTGCACAGCATGGTAGGTGATCTTGGTGCAGGTGGATTCATCGAAGGGTTCAATTTTTTTGCTTCCATTAAATGAATCTCAGATGTTGGAACTTCTCTATATCCTGATTCAGAAGGCTCAAACCACAAATAGCCTCATTGAGATGTTGTAACACACGTGACATTTAAGAAAAACACTATTGCAATAACTGAGTGTTGTTCAACCCACATCTAGATGGCTTTTGAATGATTCAGAGGGAAACTTTGGATGGTGTATGGTTAGAAGTGGTTTGATAAGTTTACTTTGAAAGATTGAGTAACATGAGAACATGCTTCCATGGATGACTGAAGAATGGGTGAAGATTCCCTTCCTTAATTCCTCTACCAGCTCCCATCAGCTTTCTACCCCTGACCCCCACTGCTTTCCAAGAAAATGGGCCTCAACTACTTAATCCTTAGTCAGAAATTTGGACTGAGGATACCTCCAATCCTTGTGTAGAACTAGCATCTCTGCAAAACTTCCCAAATGATAAATGATAAGCAAATAATTTAGATCTTATTATTCTAGGAAGCAGGGTAGTATGGTAGAAATAGCATAAATATTTTGTGTGTGTGTTTTTATTTTTTAACTTACTAAAAAAATTCCACAGTGATTTACAATTTTCAAAAGTTTCACATACATGATTTCATATAATCCCATAATGACACTTTTAAAAAATCCCCAACCCCTGTATTGCCCCTCCCCCTTCCCTCTCCCCACTGGTAACCACTAGTTTGTTCTCTATATCTGTGAGTCTGCTTCTTTTTTAGAAACAGCGTAAAACTTGAAGCCAGCCTTATCAATGAATATTTACCTACTTTGTACGAGGCCCTGTGCTAGGTGCCCAGAAAACAAAGAATAAGATCTTATCCTTGATCTGTAGAAGCTCACAACTGAGTAGAGGAGAGAGGTAATCTTAATAACAATGTGGTAGTGAAATGTTAGAGCTCACAGGATACTGTGGAACAAGAGATGAGACATTTACCTGAGCCTGGAGTGAAGGTTCACAAAGAGATAAGCCCTTAGCTGGGACTTGAAGGTTGGGTAGAAATTAACTGGGATAGGAAAGTGAGGGTAGGGCACATTTTATTTCTATCTTTTATACTCTATGTTTCCTTTCTTTTGTGTCTAACCACAGAGTCTCTTTCTAGTGTGTACACAGCAGGTTTGTGGTCTGATTAGAATCAATGTTTACATATCTTCATTAACTTTTTAATTGATTCAAATGAAAAGATCAGTTATTTCTGGTTTGGATGACCTAAATTAGCAGTTTACTCAGGGTTTCCTAATGATCACGTTCAAAGCAGAATACATTTGTTTACAATGAACTTGTCCTTTGAGGTGATACCCAATCAATCCATTAGCTTTGTTTGAAGTCTTATCAGTGCACAGCTGGTTGTCTTAGGATGCAGTATGGGCAGAGTGGATAACCAAATTGGTGGCCTATTTATGGACCAGTCTGACTGAGAGAATGGTCAGATGGCCTTGCTCAGTTCCTAGAGAACCACAATCTACATTCCCCCCACCCCACCCCTCAGTTGTCTCTCTTGTTCTTTTGATAGTTCTTAACATATTTAACAAATCCTTTGAGAATCTGATGAACACCAAGACTCTGTAAGAAAATACATAAGATAAGACAAAAACGATTAATGTGGAATGTTCAGAGATTTTCCCCACCACCTCCCTTCCTCACAAATAGAATCCTCAGTCTAAGTGAAATGATTTTTGTCTTTCTCTCCCTTCAAAGAATTATTTTTGCAGAAGAGAAGCTAGGTTGATGTACTTGATAAAGTTCTTAAAGAGGAAGGAAAGAAGGGATGTGGAGAACAGAAAATGCTTTGGGCAATGGAGGGCTGGTGGAGGAGTGTTTTTCCCTGGGGGTTTTGAGGAGAGAGATCCTGGTATAACTGTAGGAAAGGACTAAATGGGCAGGAGAATAGAAGATATTTTAGTAAGTGCTTTTCCACATTGTGTGTTTGAGTCCCTTTGAGTAATGTGAGTAAAACATGGGGTTTCTTAACTTTATTTTTGGCATTGCACTGTGATTCTTGGTTGTAACAGGGCTTTGGGACTAAATCACGTTATGGGTACATATGCATGCTCATATGATTCTGTAAATACAGCATCGAGGAAATTGTGGGTCACCCCCTTCCAAGCCTATATGTAGGCTCCAGGTTAAGAATGTCTGTTTTGGGGTCTGCATTACAGAAATAATCTACTAACTTGTCTCCCTATTACCACTTTTCCTCTTCTCCAATCTTTTCTGTATACTATAGCCACACTGCTCTTAAAATATAAATTGGATTAGGTCATTTCCTTGGTTAAATCCTTTTAATGGTGTCCCTATTTGCATAAGTTTTGTGGGCTGAATTATGTCCTCCCCAAAATTCATATGTTGAAATCCTCACCCCCATTACCTCAGAATGTGACTGTATTTGGGGATAGGTATTTTTAGAGAAATAATTAATTAAAATAAAGTCATTAGGGTGAGCCAAAGCAATCTTGAGAAAGAACAAAGCTGGAGGTATCATGCTCCAGACTATACTACAAAACTACAGTAATCAAAACAGTATGGTACTGGCACAGAAACAGACACATAGATCAATGAAACAGAGTAGAGAGCCCAGAAACAAACACTTGCACTTATGGTCAATTAATCTATGACAAAGGAGGCAAGAATATACAATGGAGAAAAGACAGCTTCTTCAATAAGTTGTGCTGGGAAAACTGGACAGCCACATGCACTACTGTGTATCAAACTGGACTACTTTTTCATACCATATACAAAAATAAACTCAAAATGGATTAAAGATTAAATGTAAGACCTGAAACCATAAAACTCAGAGAAGAAAACTTAGAACACTCTTTGACATAAATCGTAACAGCATTTTTTTGGATCTGTCTCCTAAGGCAAAGGAAACAAAAGAAAAAATAAACAAATGGGACCTAATTAAACTTAAAAGCTTTTTCACAGCAAAGGAAACCATTGACAAAATGAAAAGACAACCTACTGAATGGGAGAAAATATTTGCAAATGATATGACCAACAAGGGGTTAATATCCAAAATGTAGAAACAGTTCAAACAACTCACTATCAAAAAAAGAATCAACAGGATTAAAAAAATGAGCAGAAGACCTAAATATACATTTCTCCAAAGAAGACATACAGATGGCCAACAGTTACATGAAAAGATGCTCAATATTGCTAATCATAAGAGAAATGCAAATTGAAACCACAATGATATATCATCTCGTGCCTGTCAGAATGACTATCATCACAAAGACCACAAATAACAAATGTCCACGAGGTTGTGGAGAAAAGGAAACACTTGTACACTGTTAGTGGGAATGTAAATTGGTGCAGTCACTATGGAAAACAGTATAAAGTTTCCTCAAAAAAACTAAAAATAGACTACCATATGATCCAGCAATTCTGCTACTAGGTATATATTTGAAGAAAAGGAAAACACTAATTTGAAAAGATACATGCACCATAATGTTCACAGCAGCACTATTTACAATAGCCAAGATATGGAAGAGGCCTAAGTATACATCAACATATGAATGGATAAAGAAGATGTGGTATATATATATATACACACACAATGGAATGCTACTCAGCCATAAAAAAAATGAAATTTCGTTACATGCAACAACGTGGATGGACCTGGAGGGTATTATGCTAAGTGAAATAAGCTATAGAGAGAAACACAAATACTGTATGTTATCACTCATACATGGAATCTAAAAAATAAAAAAAAATGACTATAACAAACAGAAACAGACTCACAGATATAGAGAACAAACTAGTGATTATCACTGGGGAGAGGGAAGACAGGAGGGGCAAGATACAGATAGGGGATTAAGAGGTATGAACTACTATGTATAAAATAAATAAGCTACAAGGATGTATTGTGTAGCACAGAACATACAGCCAATATTTTATAACTTTAAATGGAGTATAATCTGTAAAAATTTTGAACCACTATGTTATCACCTGAAAATAATATAATATTATAAATCAACTATACCTCAGTAAAAAAATTGAAAAAGTAAAGTCTTCTAATCAATGAAAAAAATATGGTGTACTCACGCAGTGGAATAGCATACAACACTGAATATGAGTGAATCAATGTCATAACAATGTGAATCAATTGCATACTTATAATGTTGAGTGAAAGAAGCCATACACTAAATAATACATGTTATAGGATTCCATGTATACAAAGTGCAAAAGCAGGCAATAATAACCTATGGTGCTAGAAATCAAAATAATTTCACCTGAGAGCAAAATATATGCAGGGGTGGGGCTAAACCAAAGCTGAACCCCAGGAGCTGTGAGAACAAAGGAGAGAAAGGGAAATTTCTCCATGCAGCTTCAGGAGCAGTGGATTAAATCCCCACAATCAACTAGATGTACCCTGCATCTGTGGAACACTTGAATAGACAACGAGTCATCCCAAAATAGAGGCAGTGGAGTTTGGGAGCAACTGTAGACATGGGGTTTGCTGTCTGTGACTGACTTGTTTCTGATTTTTATGTTTATCTTAATATAGGTTTTAGTGCTTGTTATCATTGGTGGATTTGTTTATTTGTTTGGTTGCTTTCTTCCTTTTTTTAAAAGATTTTATCACTTTTTTTATTTTAATAATTTTTTTATTTTAACAATTTAATTTTTAATTTTTATTTGTTTATTTTTTCTTTCATTTTTCTCCTTTTTCTTCTGAGCTGTGTGGCTGACAGGGTCTTAGTGCTCCGGCCTGATGTCAGGCCTGAGTCTCTGAGGTCGGAGAGCCGAGTTCAGGACATTGGACAACAAGATACCTCCCAGCTCCATGTAATATCAATCAGCGGGAGCTGTCCAGACATCTCCATATCAATGCTAAGGCCCAGCTCCACCCAATGGCCAGCAAGCTCAAGTGCTGGATGCCCCATGCCAACAACTAGCAAGATAGGAACACAACCCCACCCATTAGCAGAGAGGCTGCCTAAAATCATACTAAATTCACAGACACTCCAAAACACCACCGGACTTGGCCCTGCCACCAGAAAGGGAAGATCCAACCACACCCACCAGAACACAGGTACCAGTCCCCTCCACCAGGAAACCTACACAAGCCACTGAACCAACCTCAACTACTGGGGGCAGACACCAAAACCAATGAGAACTATGAACCTACAGACTGAAAAAAGGAGACCCCAAACACAGTAAGTTAAGCAAAATGAGAAGACAGAGAAATATGCAGCAGATGAAGGAGCAAGGTAAAAACCCACCAGACCAAACAAATGAAGAGGAAAGAGGCAGTCTACATGAAAAAGAATTCAGAATAATGATAGTAAAGATGATGCAAAATCTTGGAAATAGAATGGAGAAAATACAAGAAACATTTAACAAGGACCTAGAAGAACTAAAGAGCAAGCAAACAATGCTGAACATCAAAATAAATGAAATTAAAAATTCTCTAGAAGTAATCAATAGCAGAATAACTGAAGCAGAAGAACGGATAAGTGAGCTGGAAGATAAAATAGTGGAAAAAACTACCACAGAGCAGAACAAAGAAAAAGAATGAAAAGAATTGAGGACAGTCTCAGAGACCTCTGGGACAACATTAAAGTCACCAGCATTCAAATTGTACGGGTCCCAGAAGAAGAAGAGAAAAAGAAAGGGTTTGAGAAAATATTTCAAGAGATTATAGTTCAAAACTTCCCTAACATGGGAAAAGAAATAATCAAGTCCAATAAGTGCAGAGAGTCCCATACAGGATAAACCCAAGGAGAAACAAGCCAAAACACATATTAATCAAACTATGAAAAATTAAATACAAAGAAAAAATATTAAAAGCAGCGAGGGAAAAGCAACAAATAATATACAAGGGAATCCCCATAAGGTTAACAGCTGACCTTTCAGCAGAAACTCTGCAAGCCAGAAGGCAGTGGCAGGACATATTTAAAGTGATGAAAGGGAAAAACCTACAACCAAGATTACTCTACTCAGCAAGGATCACATTCAGATTCGATGAAGAAATTAAAAGTTTTACAGACAAGCAGAAGTTAAGAGAATTCAGCACCACCAAACCAGCTTTACAACAAATTCTTAAGGAACTTCTCTAGTCAGGAAACACAAGAGAAGGAAAACACCTATAGAAAGAAACACAACAATTAAGAAAATGGTAATAGGAACATACATATTGATAATTACCTTAAATGTAAATTGATTAAATGCTCCAATCAAAAGACATAGACTGGATGAATGGATCCGAAACAAGACCTGTATATATGCTGTCTACAAGAGACCCACTTCAGACCTAGGTACACTTACAGACTGAAAGTGAGGGGATGGAAAAAGATAGCTGTTCTAATATCAGACAAAACAGACTTAAGTAAAGACTATTACAACAGACAAAGAAGGACACTACATAATGATCAAGGGATCAATCCAAGAAGAATATATAATAATTGTAAGTATTTATGCACCCAACATAGGAGCATCTCAATACATAAGGCAAATGCTAAAGGCCTAAAAGGGGAAATCAACATTAACACAATCATAGTAGGGGACTTTAACACCCCACTTTCACCAATGGACAGATCATGCAAAATGAAAATAAATAAGAAAACACAAACTTTAAATGACACATTAAACAAGGTGGACTTAATTGATATTTGTAGAATATTCCATCTCAAAACAACAGAATACACTTTCTGCTCAAGTGCTCATGGAACATTTGCCAGGATAGGTCATCTTTTCAGTCACAAATCAAGCCTTGGTAAATTTAAGAAGATTGAAACCATATCAAGTATCTTTTCTGACCACAATGCTATGAGACTAGATATCAACTGCAGGAAAAAACTGTAAAAAATACAAACACATGGAGGCTAAACAGTATGCTACTAAACAACCAAGAGATCACTGAAGAAATCAAAGAGGAAATCAAAAAAACTTAGAAACAAATGACAATGAAAACATGACAACCAAAACCAATGGGATGCAGCAAAAGCAGTTCTAAGAGGGAAGTACATAGCAATACAATCCTACCTCAAGAAACAAGAAACATCTCAAATAAACAACATAAACTTACACCTAAAGCAATTACAGAAAGAAAAACAAACCCCCCCCAAAGTTAGTAGAAGGAAAGAAATCATAAAGATCAGATCAGAAGTAAATGAAAAAGAAATGAAGGACACAATAGCAAAGATCCATGAAACTGAAAGCTGGTTCTTTGAGAAGACAAACAAAATTGTTAAACGATTAGCCAGACTCATCAAGAAAAAAAGGGAAGGGCTTCCCTGGTGGCCCAGTGGTTGAGAATCTGCCTGCCAATGCCGGGGACATGGGTTTGAGCCCTGGTCTGGGAAGATCCCACATGCTGCGGAGCAACTAAGCCCGTGTGCCACGACTACTGAGCCTGCATGTCTGGAGCCTGTGCTCCACAACAAGAGAGGCCATGATAGTAAGAGGCCCATGTACAGTGATGAAGAATGGCCCCTGCTTGCCGCAACTAGAGAAAGCCCTTGCACAGAAACGAAGACCCAACACAGCCAAAAATAAATAAATAAATAAAAACTTAAGAAAAAAAATAAAGGGAGAAGACTCAAATCAACAGAATTAGAAATGCAAAGAGGTAACAACTGACACTGCAGAAATACAAAGGATGATGAGAGATTACTACAAGCAACTCTATGCCAATAAAATGGACAACCTGGAAGAAATGGACAAATTCTTAGAAGAGCACAACCTTTCAAGACTGAACCAGGAAGAAATAGAAAATATAAACAGACAACTCACAAGCACTGAAATTGAAACTGTGATTAAAAATCTTCCAACAAACAAAAGCCCAGGACCAGATGGTTTCATAGGCTATTTCTACTAAACATTTAGAGAAGAGCTAACACCTATCCTTCTCAAACTCTTCCAAAATATAACAGAGGGAGGAACACTCCCAAACTCATTCTACGAGGCCACCATCACCCTGATACCAAAACCAGACAAAGATGTCACAAAAAAAGAAAACTACAGGCCAGTAACTCTGATGAACATAGATGCAAAAACCCTCAACAAAATACTAGCAAACAGAATCCAACAGCACATTAAAAGGATCATACACCATGATCAAGTGGGGTTTATCCCAGGTATGCAAGGATTCTTCCATATAATCAAAGCAATCAATGTGATACACCATATTAACAAATTGAAGGAGAAAAACCATGTGATTATCTCAATAGATGCAGAAAAAGCTTTTGACAAAATTCAACACCAATTTATGATAAAAACTCTCCAGAAAGTAGGCATAGAGGGAACCTACCTCAACATAATAAAGGCCATATATGACAAACCCACAGCCAACATCGTTCTCAATGGTGAAAAACTGAAACCATTTCCTTTAAGATTAGGAACAAGACAAGGTTGCCCACTCTCACCACTATTATCCAACATAGTTTTGGAAGTTTTAAAGCTGTTTGCAGATGACATGATAGTATTCATAGAGAATCCTAAAAACACTATCAGAAAACTACTAGAGCTAATCAGTGAATTTGGTAGAGCAGAAGGATACAAAATTAATGCACAGAAATCTCTTGCATGCCTATACACTAATGATGAAAAATCTGAAAGAGAAATTAAGGAAACACTCCCATTTACCATTGCAACAAAAAGAATAAACTACCTAGGAATAAACCTACCTAAGGAGACAAAAGACCTGTATGCAGAAAATTATAAGATACTGATGAAAGAAATTAAAGGTGATACAAACAGATGGAGCAATATACCATGTTCTTGGACTTAAGGAATCAACATTGTGAAAATGACTATACTACTCAAAACAATCTACAGGCTCAATGCAATCCCTATCAAAGTACCAATGGCATTTTTCACAGACCTAGAAGAAAAAAATTCACAATTTGTATGGAAACACAAAAGACCCTGAATAGCCAAAGCAATCTTAAGAAAGAAAATCAGAGCTGGAGGAAGCATGCTCCCTGACTTTAAACTATACTACAAAGCTACAGTAATCAGGACAGTATGGTACTGGCACAGAAACAGAAATATAGATCAATGGAACAGGATAGAAAGCCCAGAGATAAATCCACGCACCTATGGTCACCTTACCTTTGATAAAGGAGGCAAGAATATACAATGGCAAAAAGACAGTCTCTTCAATAATGGTGCTGGGAAAACTGGACAGCTACATGTTAAAGAATGAAATTAGAACACTCCCTAATACCATACACAAAAATAAATTGAAAATTGATTAAAGACCTAAATGTAAGGCCAGACACTATAAAACTCTTAGAGGAAAACATAGGCAGAACAGTCTATGACATAAATCACAGTAAGATCCTTTTTGACCCACCTCCTAGAGAAATGGAAAGAAAAATAAAAATAAACAAATGGGACCTAACGAAACTTCAAAGCTTTTGCACAACAATGGAAACCATAAATGAGACGAAAAGACAACCCTCATAATGGAAGAAGATATTTGCAAAGGAAACAACTGAAAAATGATTTATCTCCAAAATATACAAGCAGCTCATGCAGCTTTATATCAAAAAAGCAAACAAACCAATCTGAAAATGGGCAAGAAGACGTAAATAGACATTTCTCCAAAGAAGATATACAGATTGCCAACAAACACACGAAAGGATGCTCAACATCACTAATCATTAGAGAAATGCAAATCAAAACTACAATGAGGTATCACCTCACACCGGTCAGAATGGCCTTCATCAAGAAATCTACAAACAATAAATGCTGGAGAGGGTGTGGAGAAAAGGAAACTCTCTTGCACTGTTGGTGGGAATATTAATTGATACAGCCATTATGGAGAATCGTATGGAGGTTCCTTAAAAATCTAAAAATAGAACTGCCTTATGACCCAGCAATCCCACTACTGGGCATATACCCTAAGAAAACCATAATTCAAAAAGAGTTATGTACCACAATGTTCATTGCAGCTCTATTTACAATAGCCAGGACATGGAAGCAACTGCAGTGTCCCTCAGCAGACGACTGGATAAAGAAGATGTGGCACATATATTTAATGGAATATTGCTCACCCATAAAAAGAAGTGAAACTGAGTTATTTGTAGTAAGGTGGGTGGACCTAGTGTCTGTCATACAGAGTGAAGTAAGTAAGAAAGAGAAAACAAATACCGTATGCTAATACATATATGGAAATCTAAAAAAAAAAAAAAAAAATAGTGGTTCTGAAGAACCTAGGGGCAGGACAGGAATAAATACTGAGATGTACAGAATGGACTTGTGGACATGGGGAGAGGGAAGGTTAAGCTGGGAAGAAGAGAGAAACATTGACATATATACACTACCAAATGTAATATAGCTAGCTAGTGGGAAGCAGCTGCATAGCACAGGGAGATCAGCTGGGTGCTTTGTGACCACCCAGAAGGATGGGATAGGGAGGGTGGGAGGGAGATGCAAGATGGAGGAGATATGGGAATATATGTATATATGTAGCTGATTCACTTGTTACACAACAGAAAGTAAACCTTGTAAAGCAATTACACTCTAATAAAGATGTTAAATAAAAAAATAATAAACAAGTTTGAGATTTTAAAAAAAAGCTACCTTGTTCCTTCTGGGTTCCCTGAAATGCCAGGTCATTAAGGAAGTCTGATATGCTTGAATATAGCATAATCAAGATTTTATTGTGTGGTGGTGAAGACTCTCTTTCTGCTGCTACATTTACAAAGCCATTGTGTTAAAAAAAAAAAAAAGAGTCTTCGTGCTCATTGTTCCCTGTGTCTGAATTCATTGTCCCCTCATTACCGTATTACATTCACTTCTTTGCACAGCTAGCTCATTTTCCTCCTTCATGGCTCAGTTTAATTGTTACCTCTGACTGTTTCTACCCTCCTTCCCATTTGTGTATTATGTACATATATATTTTTACCTTTGTTTTCTCCCTAATACTTAACATAGCTTGCAATTATTTTGTCTCACTAGACTGTTAGCCCCATGGAAGCTGGGACTCATTTGGTTTTGTTCACCCTATTATTTCCAGATGAGACCATAGGTCTTAACAAGTAATGAGTGAGTGAATATGATGGTTTTTTTATGGTTATCTTTGTTTTGACCATTCCCATCCTTCCACTGAAGCAGCTTTTGCTAATGTTACCAATCACCTCCATGTTCTAAACCCAGTGGACAATTGTACAGCTCACGTTACTTGACTTCATCCTTTTCCTGGCTTTTGAATGTAGGAGTTCCTGAAGACTTGATCCTAGACACCCCCTTCTTGTTTGACTTTCTGGTTTTTCCAAAATGTAAACGAATCACTGCCCATATTCATGTTTGTAGCCTAGAATTTTGTTGAAGTTTAAGGTGCTGGAGGAACTTAAGCTTCAACATATCTAAGTCAAAACTTATGATCTTCCTTCCAAAGACTGCTTCTCTTTCAGTGTTTACTATTTCGGAGACTGGCACCACAATCCAGACAGCTGTGGAAACCACCTTGCCCCTGTTTCCAGTCTATGATTAAAACTCCTTTTGATCTCGCTGCCTAAATATGTCCAAAATTTCCCCACATATCTCTCCATTTTTACTTTGTCATCAAATCCAGGCCACCACATTCTCTTGCTTGCACTGTGACTGCAGTAGTCTCTGATGGGTTTCCCTGTATTAATTCTTGCCTGTGTCCCATCTGTTTTTCATACTACATCCAGAATTATATTTCATAAACACAAATCTAATCATGCTGTTTTTCTGCTTGCAACCATTTAATGGCTTCCCGTTGCTCTTAGATAACAACTAAAAGCATTAATGGGGCTTCAAGGCCCTGCATGTCTGCTTTCTGCTACTTCGTCCTGAGTCTCTTCCTTTCATCTCCCTTCCAGTCACATTTGTTTCATCAGTTCCTGAAATGGCTCATGCTCCCTCTTTCCTCAGGTCTTTTGTGCTCTGTGCTCCCATGCACCTGCCCAACCCAAATCCCACCTCACAGTATGTCACTTAAATCACTTCAAATTGTCCTTCAGATCTTTGCTCATCAAGTCAGCTTCTTAAATGTATTTTTCAATGCACTGAATGCAGGTTGTAATGATATTTGGGTGATTAGACAAACCATCTATATTGGTTAGGACAGGATAGAATATTATACAGTAACAACCTCAAATCTCAGTGGCTTGACACACAAAAATACATTTCTCCTTCATGCTACATTTCCAGCACAGATTAGCAGGTGGAGCTCTGCTTATCATTGCCACTCAAGAACCCAGGCTCATGGAGACTCCATCAACAACTGTTCCATGATCACCTCGTCAGAGAGAAGAGAATGTGGGGACAGGAGGCATAACTTAGACTTTTAGCCCTGGAGCAACACCTGTCCCTTCTATTCATGTTTTGTTGGCCAAAGCAAGTCATATAGGCATACCTAATTTCAAGGGAAGTAGAGTATAATCCCACCATGTATTTGGAAAGAGGCAAACTGGAAATATTTCTTGAGCAGCACTGGCACTGGTGACTACCACAGCAGCCCTCCAGCTACAGAGGAAGAGGTTTCCATGAGTCGAGTTTTTTTTTTTTTTTCCCCCACTGAAGTCTCGGCAACCTGTCTAGACCCTAAGTTCTATAAGGGCAGGGGCTGTGAATGTCTTGGTCATTTTTGTATTCCCACTGTAGAGCATGTGCCACATAGTAGGCTTTTACTAAACATTGACTGAGTGAGCAAATGAATAAGAGCAGTTATTGACTATTGTGTTAAGTCCTTCTCAGGTATTACCTCCTTTAATCCTTATGATGTGCCTCAAGGCAGATTTTATTATTTTATAAATGTGCAAGCTCAGGTAATTTTTAAAAAGAGCATCCCCAGAGGCTCAATAATCAGTGTAATAATAATTCATTTGGAACGAAGAAGCAGGTGATTAAATGTCCTGTCCTCTTTTACTCTCTTCATTGTGCGTTTTGAATCACAATATTTTGTAAGGAGATATTTTGTAAGGAGATATTTTGTAAGGAGAGGATATTACCCAGAATCCCTGCTCCCTATTTTTTCTGCTTTATTTGTGCATTCTTTACTTATACGTTCTAAAGATACTTTAAAGCTATTTACTATTATTTGCTATTTGATTAAAAACATTCTTTCTCAAACATAGTTTTGCTTTTTCTGTATTGATAAGATCTGAACCAATCCCTTTTTTTATTTATTAAATTTTTAAAAAAAATTTTTGACTGCATCGGGCCTTAGTTGTGGCACGTGGGGTCTTCGTTGCTGCATGCTGGATCTTTCGTTGCGGCGTGCAGGCTCCAGAGCGCATGCGCTCAGTAGTTGTGGTGTGTGGGCTTAGTTGCCGCGCAGCATGTGGGATCTTAGTTCCCTGACCAGGGATCGAATCCGCATCCCCTGCATTGGAAGTTGGATTCTTACCCACTGGACCACCAGGGAAGTCTCCCAATCCCTTTTTTAGATGATTGGTTTCCATTTAAGTTGGAAATGAATCCAGATTCTAAAACAAACAAGTTAAAATGAGTATTTCTTCTGTTACCAGAGATCAGGTTTGGAGGAAGGAGAAGAGAGAAAAACAGTTTTCTGAAATCTTGCTGAACCATTTATTGTTATTGAATGGGCATCCCTTAGACATTTTTGAGTTGAAATTGTCAAGGAGAACTAGGTGAATGGCTTGAGGGCGCAAGGTGGTACAGGTCTAAACCCTTTGCCAGCCAAGTGTTGTCCTAACCCAGAACTTAAATGGGGCCAGTATTCTGGAGCCCCCTAACCTTCAGTTTCTTCATAAAACACTTCTGTATTCATTGATAGTATCTTCAAGAGAGGAAGTCTAACACTTGGGTAACCTGCTGCCTTGTGGTACTTGTCAGTTTGCCTGCTCTCTTGGATTAACTGAAAGACAAAAGTCCTGATGGTTGCTGACTGGGCTGGCCATTATGGAGACCCCTATTTCATCTCATTTCATTACTTAATTCCAGTGATGCATCTACAGCCTTGCTGTTAGGTGTTTACTGCACCTTAGTAAATCTTAACACTCAGCAGAAAACAGTCTAAATAAGACAAAAGGGATAAATACCTTGTTCTTCTAATTGTCTCCCCTAAAAAGATGACAGTTTAAGGAATTATAAAATAGGCTCCTTGGAAATAAGTTGATTTCCTAAACTGAACTAATAATGAGCCATTCAGTGCAGTAAGAAAATCCAGTTGTCTTGTCATTTTAAATGTCCCATTCGTTCTCAGGATGAAAGGTTTGGTTAATAGTTTTCAACTTGAGAGTATCCTTAGAATTTTGCTTGTGATTATATGGACTATTAGTGTTACATGGTACATGCATCCTGTCAGTAGGGGATAAAATTCTTTTAGTTCCTGGCATTTATCTGCTATCAGGGGTATTTGATTAGACCAATAATAGGCTCATATCTCCTTGTGTTATAATGAACTACTTTGGTGTTTGTCTTTCCCATATGGCTGGGAGATCTTTAAGGGCAAAAATTATATCTTCTGAATTTTCCAATTAATTTTAAATTTCAACTTGAAATGCTTACTTGCAGCTAGGACTCTGTTGTTGGGTAAAAATGATGCAATGGATTTGGGGATTAAACTAGTTAGAGGTGCTGGGCTTAGCAGAAAACAGCCTTTTCCCTGGCCCATGTGCCCCAGGCCTTCATCACACACTGTGTAATAGGCCTCGGGCCATTGTCACTTTGACTCTTGGGCTTCACTCAGATGTGTTGGGAGTATCTCAGCCTGCGGTGCCATCATTTTCATTATATTTGTAACCCCCTCCTTCCCTGATTATTCCTAATCCACTGTGGGTGTTTGCAACATTGTGATTTTGCCTATAAATGACTAAATGTATACTTTTCATATGTATTTAGTCTTCATTCAGAGTACCTGGCTCACAGCTCCCCAAACCCTTGGAATTTCCTGATCAATAAGAGCCATGGGATAATATTTGGTCTCTTGTCCTCAATTCTTGAGAATGATTCGGGGAAGGTGACTTTTGGATTCTACCAAGGGTAGGAGCTGGTTGCTAGGAGAACCAACCATGTGATTAAAGGGTTGGAACTTTCAGTATCACCCCCTGATTTTGGGGAGGGATGGGGGCTGGGGATTAGCCCACTGGCCAATGATTTAGTTAATTGTGAATATGTAATGAAGCGTCCATAAAAATCCCAAAGAACAGATTTTTGTCCTTTTTTCCCCCTTTCCACATTGGAGAAGCAGAATGTTTTTGTGCTGTTCCAAGCTTGCACTGCTTGCCATATGACAGGCCAATAAATCAAGAGACGAGGTGTTGGGGCAGGAGTGATGACTTCATTCAGAGAGCCAGCAGACCGAGAAGATGGTGGACTAGCGTCCCAGGGAACCATCTTTTCTGAATTAGAATTCAGGCTTCTTTTATACTAAAAGGGGAGGGGATAAAGCCCGGGCTCGGATCAGACTCTGGAGGGGAGTTAGTTTCTTCCTTCCTGCAGCCATTCACAGGTGGACCTGGTCAGGAGGCTTCCTGTGAGCTAAACAAAGGTATTTTAGCTTAATGCTCAATACATGGGTGGCAGGGTTACCAGACATGGGCCACTATGTTAATTTAAGCTTGTAGGCAACATCCCTTTAGTGATTAACTTGTTTTTCTCTATTTCAGTGCCACCATGCCAGGCTCCACACTCCATGAGGACAGAAGCTCCTTTGTTTGGGACTTCGCTCGATATATATCTTCATTTGGCTGTTGATTCATAACTTTTAATATCCTTTTATAATAACTCAGTAATCTGGTGAGTAAACAGATTTTCCCGAGTTCTGTGAACTGTTCTAGCAAATTAATTGAGAGCAGGGGGTTGTGGGAACTTGATTTACAGCCAGTTGGTCATCAGAAGTACGGGTAACAACATGGACCTGTGATTGGCATCCTGAGTTGCAAGGAGTTGTTGGAACCTCCAGTTTGCAGCCAGTTGGTAAGAAGCACAGGTAACAATCTGGACTTGCAACTGGTATCCGAAGTGGAGGTTGGTCTTGTGGGACTGAGCCCTTTACCTGTGGAATGTGATTCTATCTTCAGATAGATAGTGTCAGAATTGAGTTGAATTCTCAGACACCCTGGCAGGGTCCAAGAATTGCTTGTTGTTTTGGGGAAGCCTCCACACACATGCTGGAATTGAATCTGGGATCCCCTTTCCAGTGCTGAATATATGCTTGATGAATGAACAAGTGAGGGTGTGTGTGAATGCCTCAAATACCTCTTGTGCTGGCTTTTCAAGTTTCCCATCACAACAGTCCCTCCTTTGGGATTTAAGCATTATCTACGAAGACCTAAATGAAAATCCCTTACCCGAGAGAGAGACATCATTGTCTTTTGTGTCAGTGGAGGGCAGCTCTTATAAAAACTGATACAGCTTGGAACAGAAATAATTTTTTTTTTTTCTGTACGCGGGCCTCTCACTGTTGTGGCCTCTCCCGTTGCGGAGCACAGGCTCCGGACGCGCAGGCTCAGTGGCCATGGCTCACGGGCCCAGCTGCTCCGTGGCATGCGGGATCCTCCCGGACCGGGGCATGAACCCGTGTCCTCTGCATTGGCAGGTGGACTCTCAACCACTGCGTCACCAGGGAAGCCCCGGAACAGAAATAATTTGATGGGAGAAAGGAGGATGGAGGATTAGAGAGGCCCAAACTAGGGGCCCTTCCTCAGGGTGCCAAGCTAGGATGGCCTGCTGGTGGGGTCTCTGGGTGACTAGGGATCAGTAGGAAGATCCTGAGCCCTGGGGAAGTATATGATATTATTGAAAGAAGGAGAGCTAATGAGGACAGGAGGGGTTGCTAAAGACCAATCACTGGCTTTTAAGATTTTGTGTAGGGAGACCAGTTCATCCTGCCCACATCAAAGCTTGTGTCTAATGAAATCATGAGTGCAGTGAAAATGAACTCACTTAATGCAGGGTCACTTGGTGGCCAATGAGCATCCCAACACCTAACTTACCCTCCATCTTAGGAACATTTATAAAGCAAGAGCAAGGCCATTTTGGACATAGCTAATCAAAAAAACAACCAGAAAATACTCCCAATAGCTAAATTGTTAGTTTACTGGACACTCATAAACTAAAAGCTTGTTTGCTTTGCTGAATGTGGAGCAGATGTGATAAACAATAGAAATAGCTTGCACACAGCACTTCATCATTTATAAAGGACCTTCATGTACACATCTTTTTAGTATTCCAATAAAACAGGTAATTCAGTTGTTATCCCCCATTTACAGATAGGGACACTGAGGCTTGGAGAAGTATTTGACTTGTACATGTTTATGTGGCTGGTGGGTGGTGGAGGTTAAGATTAGAACCCAAGCCCTCCCTATCTGAGATCCATGTGTTCTTCTGTGCCAGCCTGCCCCAAACATTTCCCAGGAGAGCAGCTCAGGCTTAATTGCCCAGGGCCTTCTCTTGCCTTGCCATCCTGACCTAAACACTTCTAGGATTACTTCTTGTATTCAGTTTTGACCTTGGTAAAGCTGTTTAAATAAAGGTGGTAAAAGTTTGGGCTGATAGAGAGTACATATATTATGGCTTCTCTTTCCCAAATCTGGTATTTATTAAGGTTTTCCTGGCTGTGGCTGAGGTTATGATATTTACACAGTGTTTTGGTGTGCGGGCAGAAGCAGATTATAGTGCCGAGAGGTATTTCCACAGCTTGCAGGAATTTGGAGCCCCACGTTGTGCTTCTCGGAAAGAGAATTTGCTCATGGAAATGTATGGCACCATTAGGCTGAAACTTGACTGTTTCTAGCAGGCACTCTAGGGTACTCCACAAATCATGCAGGAGGAGGGAGCCCTCACCACTGCCTCACTATTGGCTCAGCTCTGCTTACTTTAAGTAATTATTATTATCATTAATTATTAATAATGGGTGCCACTTATTGAGTGCCATCTTTGCTAGACACAGTGTTATATACCATATATACATTATCTTTATTCTGAAAACCATCAGATAAAATAGGCATTGTGATCTCTTTATTGGTAATGGAATCAGAGAGGCTAACTTATACAGGTTCTAACATTAAGTTGGTTTAAACTTGGTCAGTACCTCTTTTATCTGAAATGTTAGTAATGGATGATTATAAAAAGTTAAAAATGTACTGAATTTTATTAATTCTTATACACTGCAAATGATAAAGACCTGTCCTAGTGAATGTGTCTAATTTTGGGACTTCTCTTTTGGGAGCACGTTATTATTCCTCAGGCCTCCTGCTCCAGGGGTGGTGAGTATGTGTCTAGCTATATCTTTTCTTTGGTTGAGGGCAAGCAGGATAGACCTGTGAAGCTCTGACCTTAGATGGGTCCCCTTAGCCCCCGCCCTTGATTTTGACTGGTTGAACTTTTCATTTTCTACTTCTGGATCAGTGAATTGAAAGGGTTCATGCTTCTGCTAAAGGTAGATTTAGACCCAGAGGATTTATTTACCTTAGAGAATGCCCATCAGGTAGGCATACTGGCTCTTTAAATTAGTGTCTTAGAGTTGTTTGCAGTGACTGCTATCCTGCTTTCCTATGTGAGTAATTTCTCTCAGGAAGTAGCCTGAGTCGTTGGGAACAGCTGGCTCCCTATAGCATCAGCATAGCTGGGCTTAGGAAAAGTTGTACTGGTCAAGCAGCTGTGGTGGGGTGGACTCGACCCGGAATTAGAACTGGCCTAGGGCTCCAGCTTTACCAGGTAACCAGCTGTATGACTTTGGCAAGTTCACCTATCTTATTAGTGCGTCAATTTCCATAATTTGAATTTGCATATGAAACCCAAGTTTCAGTTGCTTGGATGACGGACCATAAACCCTCTGGTGCTCTGGAATGACGCTTAAAACACGTCTGCATAAAATATCTTGATTTCGTAACATATATAATGTAAGCATGTCATCGCCAGTATTTTTATTTGAGTAATTTTATTTTTTTGGTGGAGGGAACGGGAGAGCGTAGGTTTCTCCTGATGCAGGTTATGGTGAAGCCTGCTTCCCTCTCATCCCTCTTTAAGAAAAAATTTCTTAAAACTACACTGACACCAAACACTCGTGAATGCTTGGGGGGCAGTGGAGAGGGTGTGTGGGGTCATTACATCCCAACATAGAGAAGCAAACAGCTTAAAATGGAATATTAGACATCATTATGTTCAAGTTCTCAGTGGCTCAGACCACTGTTACTTCCAGCACCTTCTTCCTTTATCCCATATCAGAGTAGCCCAAATCTGTGTCTACGCCTTCTTACGGGGGAAATCCTAAAAATCTGTCAATTTATTATAAAGGCCAATTTCACTGTTCTCTGTTTAAACCTCTCCCTTCTGGGATCTGCCTGAGGTGAGGGTATGAGGCTTACCTTAAAAATCAGAAAAGTTCATTAAGGTTTTTCCCAACAGAGAAAGAGTCTAGTGTTTGTCAGTTTCTTTTCATAGCTATTGGTTCAGTCTGTGAATATATTCGGTCTCCCTACAGCCTGTGCTCCATACACCAGGCAGAGTGACAGTTCTAAACACAAGTTAGATTGTGTCTCCTTCCCTTAAAACTATTCACAGTAAAATCCAGAGTTCCTAATATGGCCTTCAGGGCCCAAAGTGTAGCTGCCCCAGCTGACCTCTGACCGGCCATGACCTTCCCTTTCTGACCTCTGAGTGGCCATGACCTTCTCTCTCTGTGCTCCAGCCACAGTGGCTTCTAGGGACCAGCCAAGCTTATTACACCTCAAGGCCTTCGCAATTCCCTGAGAGCCAGCCTGCAGATTCTCCTCGCTTCTTTCAGGTCTCTGGTTAAATGTCTTGGAATCAGGGAGGCCTGCTTTGAAAAATTGCACCCCTTCACTGTTCCTCTACTCTAACATGTTATTATTAAATCATTTGTATAATTGTATGGTTACTTTTGGTTTTCCTGCACTAGAATGAAAGCTCTAAGAGTATAGTTTTGTTACTTTTTTCTGGCTTAGCGCTCTTTCCACATCTCCAGTAATAGTGCCTTGCACTTGGTAAGCCCTTGATAATTACTTACTTATCTATTTATTTATTTATTTTATTGGGGGGTTGCTTTACAATGTGGTGTTGGTTTCTGCTGTACAAAGAAGTGAATCAGCTATATGCATACATATATCCCCTCCCTCTTGGACCTCCCTCCCCTCCACCATCCCACCCATCTAGGTCACCACTGAGCACCGAGCTGAGCTCCCTGTGCTATACAGCAGGTTCCCACTGCTATCTGTTTTACACATGGTAGTGTATATATGTCAATCCCAATATCCCAATTCATCCTACCCCTCTCCTGCCCTGTGTCCACACATTTGTTTTCTATGTCTGTGTCTCTATTCCTGCCCTGCAAATAGGTTCATCTGTACCATTTTTCTAGATTCCACATATATGCGTTAATATATTTGTTTTTCTCTTTCTGACTTACTCTGTATGACAGACTCTAGTTCCATCCACGTCTCTACAGATGACCCAATTTCATTCCTTTTTATGGCTGAGTAATATTTCTTTATACATATGTACCACTGTTAGAACACTTCCTAACACCATACACAAAAATAAACTCAAAATGGGTTAAAGACCTAAATGTAAGACTGGACACCATAAAACTCTTAGAGGAAAACATAGGAAGAACACTCTTTGACATAAATCACAGCAAGATCTTTTTTGACTCACCTCCTAGAATAATGAAAATAGACACAAAAATAAACAAATGGGACCTAATGAAACTTAAAAGCTTTTGCACAGCAAAGAAAACCATAAGCGAGATGAAAGACAACCTCGAAATGGGAGAAAATATTTGCAAACGAAGCAACTGACGAGATTAATCTCCAAAATATACAAACAGCTCATGAAACTCAATATCAAAAAAACAAAAAAAAACCCAATAAAAAAATGGGCGGAAGACCTAAACAGACATTTCTCTAAAGAAGACATACAGATGGCCAAGAGGCACATGAAAAGATGCTCAACATCACTAATTAAAGGAGAAATGCAGATCAAAACTACAATGAGGTATCACCTCACACTGGTCAGAATGGCCATCATCAAAAAATCTACAAACAATAAATGCTGGAGAAGGTGTGGAGAAAAGGGAACCCTCTTGCACTGCTGGTGGGAATGTCAAATGATACAGCTACTGTGGAGAAAAGTATGGAGTTACCTTACATAACTAAAAATAGAGCTACCATACGACCCAGTAATCCCACTACTGGGCATATACCCTGATATGTATTTATTGATTGAATGAATAAATGAGTGAATGTATTTAACCAACAGATATTTTTTCAGCACCTACATGTGCCAGAGCCTGTGATATTTATCTCTGCAGATTATACTGTGAGAATTAGTTATGCTAAGATCCTCCCTTAAATGCAGTGTTCCCAAATGGAAAGCATTATTATTTCAACTTCCCCAGTTCCTCTTTCTTTTTCTCCTGACTTCTAGGTTCCCAAGGGGCCCATTGCTCTATGTCAGGAATTGGTAAACTTCTTCTGTAAAGGGCCAGATGGTAAATATTTTAGGCTTTGTGGGCCATACTTTCTCTGTCTCAACTATTCGACTTGGCTATTGCAGCATGAAGCAGCCATAAGCAAGAGGTAAGGAATGAACATGACTCTGTTCCAACAAAACTTTGGCTCGCAATCTGCGAATCTCTTCTGGAAAGAAAAAAAGCTCTTTCACAAATCAACCCAAAATTTGTTAGGGCACAGTGTGATACCTTTCTTACAGGAATTGCCATTTTAGGGGCTCCTGAGGGAGAAGGCTTCATTTAACACAGACCAGTGACTAGTAGTGGAATTTGAGGGATCAGCAAATTGGCAGAAGGAAGATCACTTTGGGGGAAAAGGAATTTTCCTAGCCAACTTTAAACTGTATTTATTATGCTTGAGTTAGGCCCTGTTCTTCATTAAGAGGATAGTTAATCTAAAGAGATTTAAAACAGAAAACAAATGGGACAGTAACCAAATCATTCTAACTTCCACTAAGTTCAAAGTGGTGTGAAAAGTAAGTGTTCTTTCATGACCAGATTTTAATACATTTACTAGTGATGATCTGTGCCATCTGGTAGCTGTAGGTTCTCATTTGCCAGGATTGTTGTACATCTTGTAGGAAGTGTATTTCTAAAGATAAGCCTGGATTACCACCCTGGTGCTGAGAAGCTATATCTCAGGTTCAAGTTCCAAACTGTCTTGTGGTTTATTTTTCCCGGTTTTATTTGCCACCAAAGCTGTCTTTGGTGAGCATACTTGTTAACAGTGCTGAATTTCTGGATCTGCAGATTGGCTCAAACCTTTGTAGCCATAGGAGAAATTGTATTAATTTAATTGTTAGGCTATGGGCAATTCAGTGTGTTCCATATATTCGCTTCCTTATGACAACTCTGTTAATTTCAAACATACTGATATCTGGCTGGGCCAGAACCAATTTTTGGCTACTCATGTATGTGTATATGTGCAGTGTTTCTTTTACAAAAAATACTAAGGAGAAAAAGAGCTGATGAGTCAAAGTATTTCACAAAACCGAGTTTCCACATATAGATTACAGAAAAAATGTGCCTCGTTAGTAAGATGCTATTGTATTCTGGTAACCAAAATTAAAAACATATTTAGGAAACATTCCATTGGTTTTTCAGGATTCCAAGTTCAGTCTGGACTATGCATTATTTAAAAAAAATTTTAGTGTTTATTCTTCTTGAGTGATAATCAACTTTTAAGATGATGTTTCCTGATGGAATGTTGAATGGTAATGTCATGCCACTGTATAGATTTGGTTTCTTTGGTTTGATACAGAATGGATCTTCTTATAACAAGGCTGAATGAAAACACATTCAGAAGCTTACATCTAGTAGGAAACAGAGAGACAAGAAAGGCTGTGCAAGGGTGGGTGGCCAGGATGGCAGAGTAGGAAGTCCCTGAGCTCACCTCCTTCACTGGGAACACCAGGTTACAACTACTTACAGAGCAACTATCCATGAGAACGACCTGAAGACTAGCAGGAAAGATTTTCCACAACTAAAGATATAAAGAAGGAACCACAATGAGATACGTAGGAGGGAGAGAGACGCACTATAGTCAAGACCCACACCCCTGGGGTGGGTGACCCACAAATGGGAGGGTAATCACAATTGCAGAGGTTTTCCTCAAGGAGTGAGGGGCCTGAGTCCCACATGGGGTTGCCCAGCCTGGGGATTCTGCTCTGGAAGGATGAGCCCCTAGAACACCTGGCTTTGCATACGGGAGAGCCAGGTGGCTATAGGAAACAGAGACTCTGATCTTAAAGGGCGCACACAAAATCTCGCATGCTCTGAGACCCAGGGTAGAGGCAGGAATTTGAAAGGAGCCTGCGTCAAACTGACTTGCTGATCTTGGAGAACCTCCTGGAGAGGCAGGAGGCAACTGGGACTCCCTTAGGGGATGTAGACTCTGGCAGGAACCATTTTTGGGAGCTCATTCTACCACAAGGACACTGGTGCTTACAAACTCCAGTTTGGAGTCTTCCCTCTAGCCTATTGGCATCTGGGGCTTACTCACCCAACAGCTGGTGGAAGCTAAGACCCCTACCCCATGCAAAGGCTGCACAGCCAGCAGCCCTGGGACACTGCCTTGCCCACTAGTGGGCTGGCACCAACCCTGGCCCCATCTGCCACCTTCCAGGCATGCACCCAACTTACTGGGACCTGGCCCCATCCACCAGCAAGTTGGCATCAGCCTCAGACCCCGTGAGCTGCACAGCCAGTGGTGCTGGGACCCAGCCCTGCCCACTAATGGGCTGGCAGCCACTGCACGAGGCAGGGCCTGGCAACCAACAGGGCTAGGCACCAGCCCCGCCCACTAGTATACATACAGTAGTTGCCCCCACCACAACAAAAGGGACTATACAACCCACAGAGGGGTCCCCTACGCATATAGCTCTGATGACCAGAGTGGAGTATGCTGCTGGGCCCCATAGGACATCTCCTACGAAAAGCCACTTCTTCAAGTTTGGGAAACATAACCAGCCTACCTATACATAGAAATAAACACAGAGAAATAGGCAAAATGAAGAGACAGAGAAATATGTTCCAAACAAAAGAACAAGACGAAACCTCATAAAAAGAAGTAAACAAAGAGGAGATAGCAATCTACCCAATAAGGAGTTCAAGGCAATGGTCATAAAGATGCTCAATGAACTGGGGAGAAGAATGGGTGAACACAGTGAGAATTTCAGCAAAGAGTTAGAAAATATAAAGGACAAAACAGCTAAAGAATATGATAAGTGAAATAAAAAATGTACTAGAAGGAATCTACAGTAGATTAGATGATGCAGAGGAATGATCAGTGCTCTGGAAGACAAAATAATAGAAATCATCCAAGCTGAACAGAAAGAGAAAAAAGAATGAAAAGAAATGAAGATTGAGACTTCTGAGACAACATCAAGTGTACTCCCATTTGCATTGTAGACATCCCAGAAGGAGAAGAGACAGAGAGAAAGTGGCAGAGAACTTATTTGAGGAAATAATAGCTGAAAACTTTCCTAACCTTGGAAAGGGAACAGACATCCAGGTCCAGGAAGCACTAAGAGTCCTAAACAGGATCAACCCAAAGAAATCCCCACCAAGGCACATTATAATTAAAATGACCAAAATAAGAGAGATTCTTAAAAGCAGCAAGAGAAAAGAAACAAGCAATGTACAAGGGAATATCCATTAAGACCATCAGCTTCCTTTCAACAGAGGGTTTGCAGGCCAGAATGGTAGATACATTCAAAGTAATGAAAGAACCTGGAATCAAGAATACTCTAATCAGCAAGGCCACCATTCAGATTTGAGGGAGAGATAAAGGGTTTTACAGGTAAGTGAAAGCTAAACGAGTTCAGCACCACTAAACTGGTTTTACAAGAAATGTTAAAGGGACTTCTCTAAGCAGAGAAGAAAAGGACACAACTAGAAATATGAAAATTATGAAAGGAAAAATCTCATTGGTAAAGGCAAATATTCAGTAAAGGTAGTAAATCAACCACTTACAAAGCTGGTCGAAAGGTTAAAAGACAAAAGTAGTAAAATCATCTATATCGATAATAAGTAGTTAAAGGAAACACAAAGCAAAAAGATGTAAAATATGATGTCAAACACGTTAAACATGGTGGGGTGAGTAAAAATGCTGGGTTGTTAGAATGTGTTCAAACTTAAGAGATCATCAACTTAGAATAATCACATGTATTTATATGTTGTTATACATGAATGTCCTGGTAACCACAAACCAAAAACCTGTAATAGATACACATACAAAAAAGAGAAAGAAGAAGGAAAACCTAGTCAGGGGCTACCCTGGTGGCGCAGTGGTTGAGAGTCCGCCTGCCGATGCAGGGGACATGGGTTCGTGCCCCGGTCCAGGAGGATCCCACATGCCGCGGAGCGGCTGGGCCCGTGAGCCATGGTCCCTGGGCCTGCGCGTCTGGAGCCTGTGCTCCACGATGGGAGAGGCCGCAACAGTGAGAGGCCCGCGTACAGCAAAAAACCACCCCCCAAAAACCAAAAAAACATAGTCAGTATACTGTTTGACATTGGTCTTAGCAATATATTTTTTGGATATGTCTCCTCAGGCAAGGGAAACAAAAACAAAAATAGACAAATGGGACTAAAAAGCTTTGCAAAAGAAACTATCAACAAAACTTAAAGTCAGCCTACTGAATGGGAGAAGATATTTATAAATGATATATTCCATAAGGGTTTAATATCCAAAATATATAAAGAACTCATACAACCCAACATCAAAAAAACCCAAACAACCTGAATAAAAAATGGGCAGAGGACTTGCATCAATTTTTTTCAAAGAAGACATATAGAAGTCCATCAGACACATGAAAAGATGCTCAACATCGCTAATCATCAGGGAAATGCAAATCAAAACCACAATGAGATATCACCTCACACCTGTAAGAATGGCTATCATCAAAAAACCAAACCAAACAAAAATCCAAACAAAAAACCCCCCCCAAAAACCCAAACCCCAAAACCAAAGAAACACCAACAAATAAAAAGTGTTGGTGAGAATGTGGATTGAATGGAACCCCTGTGCTCTGTTGATGGGATTGTAGATTGGTGCAGCAGCTATGGAAAACCTTATGAAGTTTCCTCAAAAAATTAAAAATAGAACTACTATATAATCCAGCCATTTCACTCATGGGTATTTGCCTAAAGTGGGTATTTTCCTGAACCCCTATGTTTACTGCAGCATTATTTACAATAGCCAAGTTAGGGAAGCAACCTAAGTGTCCATCAATAGATAAATGGATAAAGAAGATGTGAGACACACACACGTACACACACACACACACACAAATATTCCTTAGCCATAAAAATTTAAATCTTGCCATTTGTGACAGCATGGATGGATCTACAGGGTATTATGCTAACATAAATCAGAAAAATACTGAATGATCTCACATGTGTGTAGTCTAAAAAAAACAAAACATGTCAATTCCAAACTCCCTAACTCTGTACACACTGCTGTATTTAGAATGCATAACCAACAAGGACCTACTGTATAGCACAGAGAACTCTGCTCAGTATTCTGTGACAGACTAATTGGGAAAAAGAATTTGAAAAAGAATAGATATATGTATATGCATAACTGAATCACTTTGTGGTACACCTGAAGCTAACACAACTTTGTTAATCAACTGTACTCCAATATAAAATAAAAAGTAAACAAAAGAAAACAAACAAACAAAATGAAAAAAAGACTAATGGATACAAAGAACAAATAGGTGAATGCCAGAGGGGAGGGGGGCTGAAGGGTGAGGAAATAGGTGAAGGGGATTATGAGGTACAAACTTCCAGTTATGTAATAAATAAGTCACAGGGATGTAATGTACAGCATAAGGAATATGGTCAATAATATTGTAATAACTTCGTACTGGGACGGATGGTTACTAGACATTGTGGTGATCACTGCATAATGTATGCAAATGTCAAGTAATTATGTAGTACACCTGAAACTAACATAATACTGTATTTCAACTATATTTCAACTGAAAGAAAAGAAAGGCTGTGCCAGAAAGGAAACTTCATTCTGGAACATTGTCCTGTCCAGTCAGAGAGGGCAAAATTGGGAGAGGTGGAGAGGGCATTTTATGGAAGAAAATTACCTTCTTACCTTAAATAATATTGGTAATGAGTTATTTCAGATAGTTATAATGTTTTCTGTTGGTCTGGGATTTTGTTTTTGGCTTGTTGCATTGTTCCTTACTAGGATAAGAATATTTTCAATATTAGTGCCTGGGAAAGAAATTTCTACATATATCTGGTGATAAGATTACACATATATACACTTCAAATAGGAGTTTATCCATCAGACTGATTACTCGCCACATCTCAAACTGTTTTTATTTCTTTCTCCTCCTCCCTTTTTCCTTCTACCCCTTCTCCTCTCTTTCTCCTTCTCATTTTTGCTTGAATCTATTATTAAACATAGTGACATTAGACAAATATTTAGTTTTAAAATGAAGTTTTATGTAACGAGACAATTCACATATGTGGACATTAAATGCAAAGCCAAGCAGTCTGGTTAACGTGAATGTATGCCCTTCTCATTTCTAGAATAAGATGTATTTATGTAAAACCCTGATTGTTTTTCCCTTTAAAATCCAGGTAAGCTCTATTATGTTAGTATCAGCAGATGGGTTTAATTTGGGTGATTTTGCACTTTGGACCACCTCATGCGTTTTTCTGGGAGCCAAAAATGAGAGTGATTTCATAGAAGGGATTCCATAAATGATACTCATTAGGGTTCTTTAAGAACTTGAGTGGATATGCCCAGTTGATAATAAGATTAGAAACTAAGCAATAATCTAACATTATCAAAAACCCTACCAAAACTCTTTTTCATATCTCTGGATATTATGATGTAAGAGCTAAATCAGCTATTTTGACTGACATGTTACTTGGAATATAAATTTAGGGCAGTTTTTTTTTTTTACCAAGTCTAATTATTCATATTTCAAATTACACATATTTTAAATAATACAACACTTTTATTTTGATTTAGAGATTTAACAACATTTTCATCTTTATTATTTAATTTGCTGATCATGTTAACCTCCTGAGATGAGCATATTATCCCTGGTTTACTGGAATGGCAAGCAGTCCCCAAAGGTTAATCCAATCCCTGGTGAGTGGGAGTGAAATTAGACTTGGAAACCAGACAGAGAATTGACACTCACATGTGACCACTAGATTTTGACTTTGGGCACATGCTGTGTGAATCTGTGAGTTTTACTTCAGAATGAATACGAAGTGGTGGATTCTCTAATCTAGACTTAATCTAATAGAAACATTAGAAATAAGTAAAATATGACATTCCACGTGTGGACAGTCACTTAACATAACATACTACTAAATGTTAAAATTTTAAAAAAAGCTGATATATTATCTCCCTTACTTTAGCAAAACAAAGAAAAATAGTTTCAGTTAAACTTTCCACATTGAAAACTATTAGTGGAATCACGTTGTTGATGTTACGTCTGCAGCTATGCACGCTAGGTATTACTTCTGTGCACTGGCATCTGATTCGTACCTTTTCTCTCTGGCCACATGGGCGGGACCGTTCCTTGGGAAGCTAGGTGTGGCGATGTGACCTGCTATTGCCAATGAAACATGAGGCAAGGGGCCGTCTGGGGGGGAAATATTTACGAGTCGGGTGTGTTTGTGCGCGCTCTCTTCCCTTCACTTTGGCAGTCGTGGAGATACATGTTGAGATGGAGATGCCATTACACTGAAGCAGCCAGGAGTACCCAGCCAACACATGGGGACCAGGTGCCCTGGAGAGTACTCTGCACCAGCCATGGACTCTGTCTGAACAAGAAATAAACTTGTATTGTCTTAAGTCTCTGGAATTTTGGTTACTGTGGCAACCTAGTGTGTCCTGATCAATTAAAAATGAAACTGAGCTAACAGCTTTTTTAATTTCCAAAAGATTCCAACTGGCAGTGGAGTGCGATTACCCCGTTCAAGCATGCCATTTTCCTTCCACACCACTCTCAAAAACAATATTTTCGAGTAACGTGTGATCATAATATCATAGAGTTATTGAATAATAAATTTGTAGAGAGTCTAGAATCATGAGGACAAGTTGTTCAAAATGTCTTTTAAATTATATTTTCCAGTGAGGTCAAGCCAATTAGTTTACTTTTGAGAATTAAAAAAAATATCTAACCAACCCATCAATCACATTTTACCATTAATTACCAACAACATCTGTTTTAAGGTAACGTATATATGTCAGTGAACTAGCTCAAAGCTTATTGACTATATATATAATATACACATATAAAATACATGTGCACAGACACATTTCAGTGTTGAAAGTTATGGCTATTTTATAACTTTTCTTATAATATACAGAGTGCTATAGAAACAAATGACCATTTTAGGGGTTTGCTACCTTTCAGAGGTGAGGTAGCAAACTGGATTGTAAGCTCCATGCTGGCAGTGATGATACATATATATATTTCTTCAGCTCTGTATCCCTGAAGCCTATAGTGCCAGGCCCGTAGGTGAGGCTTAGTAAATATTTGTAAATAAATAAACCAATGCCAGGAATTTGAGTGATTGTACCCACAGAAAGTGATAGATGCAGTCACTGCCTACAGGTGACTCTCACCTTTCTAAAGCACCTGGGAAGTGAGATGGCAGAAGAGCCCAATCTATGGTTGGGTTGTTTGTGGAGCAGTGAGATAAACCTGAGTGGGCGGTACGAAAAGCATTGCATTTGGAGTCACGGGATCTGGGTTCACATTTCTGTTAATCAATTCACTACCTTGGGAAAATTAGTTGACTCCTTTGGGACTCAGTTTTCTTCTAATAGAAGGGGTCTAGTTAACTATCTCACAGGATTTGAAACTTGGGATCTACCTGGAATCCCTTGGAATTATATGCAATTTTGGGGCGAGCATATGTATATATGTGCTTTTCCAGGCTTGAGAGTCAATAGCTTGCCTCACTCTCAAAGGGGTTAATGAGCCAAAAAGATTAACAACAACAGATACAAACCTGATGTTATCAAGCTTCTAAAGCCCAGGGCAGCAAGAGCAGAAGTTGGGACTGAGGGGTTACTTTTATCTCCAAACACCCATTTATCTCATTTTGTATGCTTCGTGGCTAGTTCCAAGGACCAGTTTTAAATGTAGAACAGGAATGTCAGTATAAATCATCAATGATTTGTAGTGTGCATGAGTCTTTACCGATATTTTATTGTGGAGACAAGCAGTGCAATTAGTTCCTTGAGTTGCTTTGGAGACTGATTCAGAGCTGTGTGACCTGAATTAGCTGGGCCCTTAGCACCTGGTCCTCCAAGGCTTCCAGGTTTGGGGCAGCTCGTTTCCTCCCACTCCTAACCAGTTGGCATCTATGCTCACGCTGCCAGCTGCGTGAACCCAGGTGTTCTTTTCCCCTCTCAAGGATGAGCTCGTGCCTGTCCCGTAAAGAGAGAGGTGCATGGAATCCCACGCTAGGAGCAGAGCTCCAGGCCACACCCACCCAGCTCTGCACCAGCCTGTCAGTGTCACAGGCAGCTTCAAGAAAGGGGACCCTGAGGACCCTACTGACCCTGTGACCTGTGACCTCCAATGGGCTCCAAAGTGACATTTGCTGATGTTTGCCAAGCCTCTTGCCTGAATTAAAAATGTAATCCTGGCAAGAAAACTGTGAAGCAGACAACCTTCTGCCTTCTTCAGAAAAGAGGGCTCAGAGTACTTAACTGATTTGTCACAGGTTGTAACTGCAGGGACAGAAAGCAAATGCTAGCTTTCCAACTCATGTCTGGGATCCTCTGCCCTGAAGCCTGGCTCTGTCTTCATTTAATAGTTTTGAAACTTTTTCTTTAAGTGTAAAACAGTAATAATGATGTCCATGTCACAAATTGTCGTGGGGATGAGTGCTATGTGTGTAGAAAGGCTTTGTGAAGAAGGGAAAGGCCCATCTCTACATAGGGATTAACCTGCTATCTGTCCCTATCATAGTGGAGTTTATTCCAACAGCCATCTAGGAACAAGAATGGGAACTTGTGGGAATATGAACACTTGGGACAAAGATACAGCTATTAGAAGAAAGGAAAAGGGTGCTTTTATGGGAGGGAGAGGTTTTCAGTTTTTACCTAATTAAAAATCTCACCTAGGCTTGGCACGGATAGGAAACAAGAAGGACATTTCAGTTGCTACCTTGAACTGAAGGCTAACTCTTCCTGCCTTATGCGTATGGGCCTAAGCTCCACTGAGGCAGGAAGACCCCAAGAGCCCCTGACTTGGGTCTAAAAATATTACCTCCTACATGTGGCTCTAACATGGGGGTGGTGGGCAGAGCTGATATTTACCAAACGCAGGTTTGTCAGTCCCTCCTTTTCCCACTTGAGAAAGCATTTCTGCCACCCTGATTTGGGCTTAACCGTGCCTGCTCTTCCACTGGGGGTTAAATTGTATTAAAATCCAAAACAATTTTTTACCACTGTTTCTGCCTGGATCTTTGAGCAAATCTAAGGCCACAGAGTGCTGACTGGACTGTGAGAGAAAATGATAAACCTCACTTGACCTCAGAAAAACACTCACTGTCTCCACTTGGATCTGGACGAACAGAGAGGCTAAAATTATGAGAATGTTTCCAGGCTCACTGCCCTGCCCCAGCCCTCTGTATTCACCAGTCTAGAGTTGACTTGTTCTTAGATTTTTGTGATTTAGAACCAGAGAATTGGCAGGGAGGGTAAATTGGGGGTGGGGGGTGTGGGGAGAAGAGACAGACCATGTGGGCTAGGAGGTGATGAGGGAGAGCTTTGGGGCAACTAGAGAATGAGAAGGTGTGAAACAATTTGAGGACCACGAAGAAAGAGATATAAGAAGTGTCATTATATAATTATTTTAATGTCCTTTTCTGCTAATCCCATCATCTCTATAATTTCTGGATCTGTTTCTATTTGATTTTTCTTCTGACTGTGTGTCATATAGTACTATTTTTTTCATTATGTAAGTTTCAGGTGTACAACATTGTAATTCGACATCTGTATACACTACAAAGTGATCACCCTCAAAAGTCTAGTTACCATTTGTCACTGTACAGTTGATCCCCTTCACCCCAGTTGACCACCACCCAGCCCCCTTTCTCTCTGGTAAACGTATTACTGGCATTTTTTGATTGGGTGCCAGACTTTGGGAATTTTATGTCATTGGGTGCTAGCTTTGGTTATATTCCTTTCAACGGTGTCAGACTTTGTTCTTGTATGAAGTTAAGTTACTTAAAATAAGTGTGATCCCATGCCATGGAGCGGCTGGGCCTGTGATCCATGGCTGCTGAGCCTGTGCGTCCGGAGCCTGTGCTCCGCAACGGGAGAGGCCACAACAGTGAGAGGCCCGCGTACGGCAAAAAAAAAAAAAAAAAAAAAAAGTGTGATCCTTTTGAGGCTTGCTTTTAACCATTACTAGGGCAGACTAAAAGCTGTATTTAGTCTAGGTATAATTTAGTTTCACTACTGAGGTGATACCTTTCTGAAGGCTTTACACAATACCTTGCCTATTAGGACATCTTTCCATTCTGGCTGGTGGGAACACGAAATATTCCCAGCCCTGTGTGAGTTCAAGGAATCGTTTGGTCTATTGGTTCTTTGCCTGGCCTGGGGCAGTTTCGTTTCATGCATGCTGAAATAGTCACATTGTAATTGTCAAGATTGGAATAGACCCCTCTGCATTCTCTCTTTGCAGCTCTCTTGTCTTTGGGGAGCTTCTCCTACACACTCTAGCTTCCTTGGCCTCCCTGTATTTTAATCTCTGTCTCCTCAATCCAGTGATACCGTTGATCTCTGTCTGGGTCACACATGCTCTGTGCTGCAGCCGGGAACTTCTTCTAGGACTTATCTGTTTCTCCTTTCCCAGGGATCAAGTTTCATGACGCCTGTTGTCCAATGTCTGAAAATCATTTTTTTCCATATATTTTGTTTGGTCTTCTAGTTGTTTAAGGTGGAAGGGTAAACTGGTCCCTGTTACTTCATCTTGGCAGGAAGTGACAGTTCCTGACATGTTGATTTCTAATTGATGTCTAAGAGTAATGTGTTTCTTCACAAATATTTTAAGAATTTGTTTCTTAAACAAAGGCCTACCATGAAAATAACCTGTTTTCTATTTCTTTCCAGGTCTAAACTCCCCACAGTGAAACATTTTCCTTCTCACTGAGTTGAGTAATTATTATTATTATTTTTTTAAAGAATGAGGTTTTAGGAAGATCTGCAAAAAGCAGATTGAAAAAGTAGAAATTCAATCTGACAGTTGTTGGCTTCTTGAAACAAGTACCTCTAACAAATAATTTGTTTTCACTGCAGAGTAGTTTTTCCTGCAAGATTTACATTTGTTATAAAATGTATTAACGAACAAATGCAGGCCCCTCATATACCTCTTAGTTTATCCAAATATTGCCCTCCTGTGTTATTACACTCTATTAACAAGAAACAACCTAACCTGTCAAATGTGAAATCATTTTCATTTTACGTCTTCGCTGACTATGAAAGAACTGAAATGAACTGTCAATTACAAACCAACAGCTTTCTAATTACTGTAGTCCCATGTAACAGTTATTTGTACCAGTAATTCCACCTCTTGTTGAGTCTAGCGTAAGGAGCAATAAATAGAGTGACAGATTCTGAAGCAGCAATTTCTGTCCAAGATGCCAACATCACAGGTGTATATTCTGAAACCGGAATGAATCATCGCTAAAGATTGAAGCTTAAAGCACATCCCTATGAAACATTTCTTTTTCTATTGAGCCATTTTAGAAACAAATTTCATGGAATCCAATCTTTCTGTCCTAATTAGTTTTATACAGAAATTTCAGAGTGAAAAATTCACTTTTGATATAGTTTTGAAGAAATTTCAGATTAGAAAAAGATTATAATTTCACTGAGAAATGAGGACAAAGGAAGGCTTTATGGGCCAGACACACAAAACTGTCTTCATTTACTTGTCAAATGTATATTGAGGGGTCCCCTGAATTTGAGTCACAGTGCTGACACTGGGGAATTAAAACAAAGAAACAAACCAACCTTGCTTTCTCAAAGAAAAGTGACTATTTTGAATTTCATTGCCATCGGAGTTATTTAATATTAAACAGTATTCTTTTCTCCATTGATTTATAGAACACCATAGAACAGAGGGTAATTCTTCATTCTATGACAAAAATTGATCTTCAAGGTTTTGTTTTCAACTACCACTACTACGTTAATTTTTAAAAAAAATCTCTACAAGAAGAAGAATTCTTTTCCGTTAGCCACGCTTGTAAAAAATTTAGGGCTACTTTTAGTGTTCAAATAAAAGCTGCATTGTGTAACAATACTTTTTAGATTTTCAATTAAGGTACTAGGGGTCCTTGCCTATTGTTTGGCAGGGTTCTGCTGGGTTGTGTTAAGTTCAGTTTCTATATTGTCCTTAAGTTCTCGGATCTTGATCTCATCTCTGACTGCCTGGTTTGGACCTAGACTCCGTTGCTCTGGCTTTCTGTCTGCTTGACTGTTCCAGTTTGAGTCCTAGCTCAATTAAACTCTTTTGGCTCTTGGACCTTCTGCATCACTTCCCAGTCGACAGTTTGCTCACTCCTGGCACAGAATTTTCTTTGGATGACTATCCTGGTGGTGACTCATTCTCCTACTCCACCCACTACTGGGTCTTTGGCACAAGCCTGAGAAAATATAGCTGTGCATCTAGAGGTAGTCTGCAGATATGACCAGGTAAATGTCTGTAGCTACTTTCTTCCAAAAGGGGTTTGCTACTTACAATAATTTTTTTTAAACATCTTTATTGGAGTACAATTTTTTTACAATGTTGTGTTAGTTTCTGCTGTATAACAGTGAATCAGCTACATGCACATGTATATCCTCATATCCCCTCCCTCTTGCGTCTCCCTCCCTCCAACCCTCCCTATCCCACCCCTCTAGGTAGACGCAAAGCACTGACTTGATCTCCCTGTGCTATGTGGCTGCTTCCCACTAGCTATCTATTTTACATTTGGTAGTGTATATATGTCCATGCCACTCTCTCACTTTGTCCCAACTTACCCTTCCCCCTCCCTGTGTCCTCAAGTCCCTTCTCTATGTCTCTGTCTTTATTCCTGCCCTTGAACATATTCTTTTAATATCACACCTATCCCTGCATTGGGAGCACAAACTCTTAGCCACTGGACCACCAGGGAAGTCCCTTGTGATGAGAACTTTTAAGATTTACTCTCTTAGCAATTTTCGAATATGCAGTACAATATTAGCCACCATGCTGTACATTACATCCCCATGACTTATTTTTTATAACTGGAAGTTTGTAACTTTGACTCCCTTAACTCTTTTCTTTCACCCTCCACCCTTGCCTCAGACAACCACCAATCTGTTCTCTGTATCTATGAGTGTTTTTTTCTAAATTATTTTATTCAAGTATAGTTGATTTATAATATGTTAATTTCTGCTGTACAGCAGTGATTCCATTATACATATATATATATATATATATATATATATATACATTCTTTTTAATATTCTTTTCCATTATGGTTTATCACAGGATATTGACTATAGTTCCCTGTGCTATACAGTAGGACCTGTTTTTTTTTATCCATTTTATGTTTAATAGTTTGCATCTGCTAATCCCACACTCCCAATCCATCCAGTCCCTCCACTCTCCCCCTTCGTAACCACAAGTTTATTCTCTATATCTGTGAGTCTGTTTTGTAGATAAGTTCATTTGTGTCATATTTTAGATTCCACATGTAACTCATATCATATGGTATTTGTCTTTCTCTTTCTGACCTACTTCACTTAGTATGATAATATCTAGGTCCATCCATGTTGCTGCAAATTTCATTCTTTTTTATGGTTGAGCTGTATTCCATTGTATATATGTACCACATCTTCTTTATCCATTCATCTGTCAATGGGCATTTAGGTTGTTTCCATGTCTTGGCTATTAGTGAATAGTTTTTGTTTTTGTTTTTTGTTTTCTTTCTTTGCGGGATGCGGGCCTCTCACTGTTGTGGCCTCTCCTGTTGCGGAGCACAGGCTCCGGACGCGCAGGCTCAGCGGCCATGGCTCACGGGCCCAGCTGCTCCGCGGCATGTGGGATCTTCCTGGACCAGGGCACTAACCCGGGTCCCCTGCATCGGCAGGCGGACTCTCAACCACTGTGCCACCAGGGAAGCCCGCTATTGTGAATAGTATTGCTATGAACATATGGGTGCATGTGTCTTTTTGAATTATAGTTTTGTCTGGAAATATGCTAAGGAGTGGGTTGCTGGATCATATGGAAACTATAGTTTTAGTTTTTTAATCTATTTTTTTAGTTTTATTATTTAACATCTTTATTGGAGTATAATTGCTTCACAATGGTGTGTTAGTTTCTGCTTTATGACAAAGTGAATCAGCTATACATATATCCCCATATCTCCTCCCCCTCACGACTCCCTCCCACCCTCCCTATCCCACCCCTCTAGGTGGTCACAAAGCACCGAGCTGATCTCCCTGTGCTATGCGGCTGCTTCCCACTAGCTATGGATTTTACATTCGGTAGTATTTATAAGTCCATGCCACTCTCTCACTTTGTCCCAGCTTACCCTTCCCCATCTCTGTGTCCTCAAGTCCATTCTCTACATCTGCGTCTTTTTTTTTTTTTTTTTTTAACATCTTTATTGGGGTATAATTGCTTTACAATGGTGTGCCAGTTTCTGATTTATAACAAAGTGAATCAGCCATACATATACATGTGCTCCCATGTGTCTTCCCTCTTGCGTCTCCCTCCCTCCCACTCTCCCCCTCCCACCCCTCCAGGCTGTCCCAAAGCCCCGAGCTAATATCCCTGTGCCTTGCAGCTGCTTCCCCCTAGCTATCTACCTTACTACGTTTGTTAGTGTGTATATGTCCATGACTCTCTCTCGCCCTGTCAAAACTCACCCCTCCCCCTCCCCATATCCTCAAGTCCGTTCTCCAGTAGGTCTGCGCCTCTATTCCTGTCTTATCCCTAGGTTCTTCATGACATTTTTTCCCCTTAAATTCCATATATATGTGTTAGCATACGGTATTTGTCTTTGTCTTTCTGACTTACTTCACTCTGTATGACAGACTCTAGGTCTATCCATATCATTACAAATATCTCAATTTCATTTCTTTTTAAGGCTGAGTAATATTACATTGTGTATATGTGCCACATCTTCTTTATCCATTCGTCCGATGATGGGCGCTTAGGTTCTTTCCATCTCCGGGCTATTGTAAATAGAGCTGCAATGAACATTTTGGTACATGACTCTTTTTGAATTTTGGTTTTCTCAGGGTATATGCCCAGTAGGGGGATTGCTGGGTCATATGGTAATTCTATTTGTAGTTTTTTAAGGAACCTCCATACTGTTCTCCATAGTGGCTGAACCAATTCACATTCCCACCAGCAGTGCAAGAGTGTCCCCTTTTCTCCACACCCTCTCCAGCATTTATTGTTTCTAGATTTTTTGATGATGGCCATTCTGACTGGTGTGAGATGATATCTCATTGTAGTTTTGATTTGCATTTCTCTAATGATTAATGATGTTGAGCATTCTTTCATGTGTTTGTTGGCATTCTGTATATCTTCTTTGGAGAAATGTCTGTTTAGGTCTTCTGCCCATTTTTGGATGGGGTTGTTTGTTTTTTTGTTATTGAGCTGCATGAGCTGCTTGTAAATTTTGGAGATTAATCCTTTGTCAGTTGCTTCATTTGCAAATGTTTTCTCCCATTCTGAGGGTTGTCTTTTGGTCTTGATTATGGTTTCCTTTGCTGTGTAAAAGCTTTGAAGTTTCATTAGGTCCCATTTGTTTATTTTTGTTTTTATTTCCATGACTCTAGGAGGTGGGTCAGAAAGGATCTTGCTGTGATTTATGTCATAGAGTGTTCTTCCTATGTTTTCCTCTAAGAGTTTGATAGTTTCTGGCCTTACATTTAGGTCTTTAATCCATTTTGAGCTTATTTTTGTGTATGGTGTTAGGGAGTGATCTAATCTCATACTTTTACATGTACCTGTCCAGTTTTCCCAGCACCATTTATTGAAGAGGCTGTCCTTTCTCCACTGTACATTCCTGCCTCCTTTATCAAAGATAAGGTGTCCATATGTGCGTGGGTTTATCTCTGGGCTTTCTATCCTGTTCCACTGATCTATCTTTCTGTTTTTGTGCCAGTACCATACTGTCTTGATTACTGTTGCTTTGTAGTATAGTCTGAAGTCAGGGAGCCTGATTCCTCCAGCTCGTTTTTTCGTTCTCAAGATTGCTTTGGCTATTCGGGGTCTTTTGTGTTTCCATACAAATTGCGAAATTTTTTGTTCTAGTTCTGTGAAAAATGCCAGTGGTAGTTTGATAGGGATTGCATTGAATCTGTAGATTGCTTTGGGTAGTAGAGTCATTTTCACAATGTTGATTCTTCCCATCCAAGAACATGGTATATCTCTCCATCTATTTGTATCATCTTTAATTTCTTTCATCAGTGTCTTATAATTTTCTGCATACAGGTCTTTCGTATCCTTAGGTAGGTTTATTCCTAGATATTTTATTCTTTTTGTTGCAATGGTAAATGGGAGTGTTTTCTTGATTTCACTTTCAGATTTTTCATCATTAGTATATAGGAATGCCAGAGATTTCTGTGCATTAATTTTGTATCCTGCTACTTTACCAAATTCATTGATTAGCCCTAGTAGTTTTCTGGTAGCATCTTTAGGATTCTCTACGTATAGTATCATGTCATCTGCAAACAGTGACAGCTTTACTTCTTCTTTTCCGATGTGGATTCCTTTTATTTCCTTTTCTTCTCTGATTGCTGTGGCTAAAACTTCCAAAACTATGTTGAATAAGAGTGGTGAGAGTGGGCAACCTTGTCTTGTTCCTGATCTTAGTGGAAATGCTTTCAGTTTTTAACCATTGAGGATGATGTTTGCTGTGGGCTTGTCATATATGTCCTTTATTATGTTGAGGAAAGTTCCCTCTATGCCTACTTTCTGGAGGGTTTTTATCATAAATGGGTGTTGAATTTTGTCAAAAGCTTTCTCTGCATCTATTGAGATGATCATATGGTTTTTCTCCTTCAATTTGTTAATATGGATTATCACATTGATAGATTTGCGTATATTGAAGAATCCTTGCATTCCTGGAATAAACCCCACTTGATCATGGTGTATGATCCTTTTAATGTGCTGTTGGATTCTGTTTGCTAGTATTTTGTTGAGGATTTTTGCATCTATGTTCATCAGTGATATTGGCCTGTAGTTTTCTTTCTTTGTGACATCCTTGTCTGGTTTTGGTATCAAGGTGATGGTGGCCTCGTAGAAGGAATTTGGGAGTGTTCCTCCCTCTGCTATATTTTGGAAGAGTTCGAGAAGGATAGGTGTTAGCTCTTCTCTAAACGTTTGATAGAATTCACCTGTGAAGCCATCTGGTCCTGGGCTTTTGTTTGTTGGAAGATTTTTAATCACAGTTTCAATTTCAGTGCTTGTGATTGGTCTGTTCATATTTTCTATTTCTTCCTGATTCAGTCTTGGCAGGTTGTGCATTTCTAAGAATTTGTCCATTTCTTCCAGATTGTCCATTTTATTGGCATAGAGTTGCTTGTAGTAATCTCTCATGTTTTTTTTATTTCTGCAGTGTCAGTTGTTATTTCTCCTTTTTCATTTCTAATTCTATTGATTTGAGTCTTCTCCCTTTTTTTCTTGATGAGTCTGGCTAGTGGTTTATCTATTTTGTTTATCTTCTCAAAGAACCAGCTTTTAGTTTTATTGATCTTTGCTATCGTTTCCTTCATTTCTTTTTCATTTATTTCTGATCTGATTTTTATGATTTCTTTCCTTCTGCTAGCTTTGGGGCTTTTTTGTTCTTCTTTCTCTAATTGCTAGAGGTGCAAGGTTAGGTTGTTTATTCGAGATGTTTCCTGCTTCTTAAGGTGGGCTTGTATTGCTATAAACTTCCCCCTTAGAACTGCTTTTGCTGCATCCCACAGGTTTTGGGTCGTTGTGTCTCCATTGTCATTTGTTTCTAGGTATTTTTTTATTTCCTCTTTGATTTCTTCAGTGATCACTTCATTATTAAGTAGTGTATTGTTTAGCCTCCATGTGTTTGTATATTTTACAGATCTTTTCCTGTAATTGATATCTAGTCTCATGGCGTTGTGGTCAGAAAAGATACTTGATACAATTTCAATTTTCTTAAATTTACCAAGGCTTGATTTGTGACCCAAGATATGATCTATCCTGGAGAATGTTCCATGAGCACTTGAGAAAAATGTGTATTCTGTTGTTTTTGGATGGAGTGTCCTATAAATATCAATTAAGTCCATCTTGTTTAATGTATCATTTAAAGCTTGTGTTTCCTTATTTATTTTCATTTTGGATGATCTGTCCATGGGTGAAAGTGGGGTGTTAAAGTCCCCTACTATGAATGTGTTACTGTCAATTTCCCCTTTTATGGCTGTTAGTATTTGCCTTACGTATTGAGGTGCTCCTATGTTGGGTGCATAAATATTTACAATTGTTATATCTTCTTCTTGGATCGATCCCTTGATCATTATGTAGTGTCCTTCTTTATCCCTTTTAATAGTCCTTATTTTAAAGTCTATTTTGTCTGATATGAGAATTGCTACTCCAGCTTTCCTTTGGTTTCCATTTGCATGGAATATCTTTTTCCATCCCCTTACTTTCAGTCTGTATGTGTCTCTAGGTCTGAGGTGGGTCTCTTGTAGACAGCATATATAAGGGTCTTGTTTTTGTATCCATTCAGCCAATCTGTGTCTTTTGGTGGGAGCATTTAGTCCATTTACATTTAAGGTAATTATCGATATGTATGTTCCTATTCCCATTTTCTATATTGTTTTGGGTTCGTTATTATAGGTCGTTTCCTTCTTTTGCATTTCTTATCTAGAGAAGTTCCTTTAGCATTTGTTGTAAAGCTGGTTTGGTGGTGCTGAACTCTCTCAGCTTTTGCTTGTCTGTAAAGGTTTTAATTTCTCCATCAAATCTGAATGAGATCCTTGCTGGGTAGAGTAGTCTTGGTTGCAGGTTTTTCTCCTTCATCACTTTCAGTATGTCCTGCCACTCCCTTCTGGCTTGTAGGGTTTCTGCTGAGAGATCAGCTGTTAACCTTATGGGGATTCCCTTGTGTGTTATTTGTTGTTATTCCCTTGCTGCTTTTAATATGCTTTCTTTGTATTTAATTTTTGATAGTTTGATTAATATGTGTCTTGGCGTATTTCTCCTTGTATTTATCCTGTATGGGACTCTCTGTGCTTCCTGGACTTGATTAACTATTTCCTTTCCCATATTAGGGAAGTTTTCAACTATAATCTCTTCAAATATTTTCTCAGTCCCTTTCTTTTTTTCTTCTTCTTCTGGAACCCCTATAATTCGAATGTTGGTGCATTTAATGTTGTCCCAGAGCTCTCTGAGACTGTCCTCAGTTCTTTTCATTCTTTTTTCTTTATTCTGCTCTGCAGTAGTTATTTCCACTACTTTATCTTCCAGGTCACTTATCCGTTCTTCTGCCTCAGTTATTCTGCTATTGATCCTATCTAGAGTACTTTTAATTTCATTTATTGCGTTGTTCATCGTTGCTTGTTTCATCTTTAGTTCTTGTAGGTCCTTGTTAACTGTTTCTTGCATTTTGTCCATTCTACTTCCAAGATTTCGGATCATCCTTACTATCATTATTCTGAATTCTTTTTCAGGTAGATTGCCTATTTCCTCTTCATTTGTTAGGTCTGGTGGGTTTTTATCTTGCTCCTTCATCTGCTGTGTGTTTTTCTGTCTTCTCATTTTGCTTATCTTACTGTGTTTGGGGTCTCCTTTTTGCAGGCTGCACGTTCGTAGTTCCCGTTGTTTTTGATGTCTGTCTCCAGTGGCTAAGGTTGTTTCAGCGGGTTGTGTAGGCTTCCTGGTGGAGGGGACTAGTGCCTGTGTTGTGCTGGATGAGGCTGGATCTTGTCTCTCTAGTGGGCAGGTTCACGTCTGGTGGTGTGTTTTGGGGTGTCTGTGGCCTTGTTATGATTTTAGGCAGCCTCTCTGCTAATGGGTGGGGTTGTGTTCCTGTTTTGCTAGTTGTTTGGCATAGGTTATCCAGCACTGTGGCTTGCTGGTCGTTGAGTGAAGCTGGATGCTGGTGTTAAGATGGAGGTCTCTGGGAGATTTCCACCGTTTAATATTATGTGGAGCTGGGAGGTCTCTTGTTGATCAGTGTCCTGAAGTTGGCTCTCCTACCTCAGAGGCAGAGCCCTGCCTCCTGGGCTGGAGCACCAAGAGCCTTTCATCCACACGGCAAAGGTGTTGCGTGCGGTGCCAACTCTCAGGTTCCCTACATCTACGTCTTTATTCCTGTCCTGCCCCTAGGTTCTTCAGAACCACTTTTTTTTTTTTTTTTTTTTTTAGATTCCATATATATGTGTTAGCATATGGTATTTGTTTTTCTCTTTCTGACTTACTTCACTCTGTATGACAGACTCTAGGTCCATCTCTCTCATTACAAATAACTCAAATTTCCTTACTTTTTATGGCTGAGATATATTCCATTGTATATATGTGCCACATCTTCTTTATCCATTCATCTGTCGATGGACATTTAGGTTGCTTCCATGTTCTGGCTATTGTAAATAGTGCTGCAATGAACAATTGTGGTACATGACTCTTTTTGATTTATGGTTCTCTCAGGGTCTATGTCCAGTAGTGGGATTGCAATCATATGGTAGTTCTATTTTTAGTTTTTGAAGGAACCTGCATACTGTTCTCCATAGTGACTGTATCAATTTACATTCCCACCAACAGTGAAAGAGGGTTCCCTTTTCTCCACACCCTCTCCAGCATTTATTGTTTGTAGATTTTTTGATGATGCCCATTCTGACAGGTGTGTGGTGATACCTCATTGTAGTTTTGACTTGCATTTCTCTAATGATTAGTGATGTTGAGCATCCTTTCATGTGTTTGTTGGCAATCTGTATATCTTCTTTGGAGAAATGTCTATTTAGGTCTTCTGCCCACTTTTGGACGGGGTTGTTTGTGTTTTTTTGATATTGAGTTGCAAAAGCTGCTTGTAAATTTTGGAGGTTAATCCTTTTTCAGTTGCTTCATTTGCAAATATTTTCTCCCATTCTGAGGGTTGTCTTTTCATCTTGTTTATGGTTTCCTTTGCTGTGCAAAAGTTTTTAGGTTTCAGTAGGTCCCATTTGCTTATTTTTGTTTTTATTTCCATTTCTCTAGGAGGTGGGTCAAAAAGGATCTTGCTGTGATTTATGTCATAGAATGTTCTGCCTATGTTTTCCTCTAAGAGTTTGATAGTGTCTGGCCTTACATTTAAGTCTTTAATCCATTTTCAGTTTATTTTTGTGTATGGTGTTAGGGAGTGTTCTAATTTCATTCTTTTACCTGTAGCTGTCCAGCTTTCCCAGCACCACTTATTGAAGAGGCTGTCTTTTCTCCATTGTATATTCTTGCCTCCTTTATCAAAAATAAGTTAACCATAGGCACGTGGGAGTATCTCTGGGCTTTCTATCCTGATCTATTGATTTATATTCCTGTTTTAGTGCCAGTACCATACTGTCTTGATTACTGTAGCTTTCTAGTATAGTCTGAAGTGCAGGAGCCTGATTCCTCCAGCTCCGTTTTGCTTTCTCAAGATTGCTTTGGCTATGCAGGGTCTTTTGTGTTTCCAAACAAACTGTGAATTTTTTTGTTCTAGTTCTGTGAAAAATGCCATTGGTGGTTTGATAGGGATTGTATTGAATCTGTAGATTGCTTTGGGTAGTATAGTCATTTTCACAATGTTGATTCTTCCAATCCAAGAACATGGTATATCTCTTCATCTGTTTGTTTCATCTTTAATTTCTTTCATCAGTGTCTTATAGTTTTCTGCATACAGGTCTTTTGTCTCCTTAGGTAGGTTTATTCCTAGGTATTTTATTCATTTTCTTGCAATGGTAAATGGGAGTGTTTCCTTAATTTCTATTTCAAATTTTTCATCATTACTATATAGGAAAGCAAGAGATTTCCATGCATTAATTTTGTATCCTGCTACTTTACCAAATTCATTGATTAGCTCTAGTAGTTTTCTGGTAGCATGTTTAGGATTCTCTATGTATAGTATCATGTCATCCGCAAACAGTGACAACTTTACTTCTTCTTTTCCAATTTGGATTCCTTTTCTTCTCTGATTGTTGTGGCTAAAACTTCCAAAACTATGTTGAATAACAGTAGTGAGAGTGGGCCACCTTGTCTTGTTCCTGATCTTAGACGAAATGGTTTCAGGTTTTCACCATTGAGAATGATGTTGGCTGTGGGTTTGTCATGTATGGCCTTTATTATGTTGAGGTAAGTTCCCTCTATGCCTACTTTCTGGAGAGTTTTTATCATAAACGGGTGTTGAATTTTGTCACAAGCTTTTTCTGCATCTATTGAGATGATCATATGGTTTTTCTCCTTCAACTTGTTAGTATGGTGTATCACATTGATTGATTTGCATATATTAGAGAATCCTTGCATTCCTGGGGTAAACCCCATTTGATCATGGTGTATGATCCTTTTAATGTGCTGTTGGATTCTGTTTAGTAGTATTTTGTTGAGGATTTTTGCATCTATGTTCATCAGTAATATTGGCCTGTAGTCTTCTTTCTTTGTGACATGTTTGGTTTTGGTATCAAGGTGATGGTGGCCTTGTAGAATGAGTTTGGGAGTGTTCCTCCCTCTGCTATACTTTGGGAGACTTTGAAGAAGGATAGATATTAGCTATTCTCTAAATGCTTGATAGAATTTGCCTGTGAAGCCATCTGGTCCTGGGCTTCTGTTTGTTGGAAGATTTTTTTTTTTTTGCGGTTCATGGGCCTCTCACTGCTGTGGCCTCTCCCGTTGTGGAGCACAGGCTCTGGATGTGCAGGCTCAGCGGCCATGGCTCACGGGCCCAGCTGCTCCGCGGCATGTGTGATCTTCCCGGACTGGAGCACGAACCTGTGTCACCTGCATCGGCAGGCGGACTCTCAACCACTGCGCCACCAGGGAAGCCCAGTTGGAAGATTTTTAATCACAGTCTCCATTTCAGTGCTCGTGATTGGTCTGCTTATATATTCTATTTCTTCCTGTTTCTGTAATGGAAAGTTGTGCTTTTCTAAGAATTTGTCCATTTCTTCCAGGTTGTCCATTGTATTGGCATATAGTTGCTTGTAGTAGTCTCTCATGAACTTTGTATTTCTGCAGTGTCAGTTGTTACTTCTCCTTTTTCATTTCTAATTCTATTGATTTGAGTCTTCTCCCTTTTTTTCTTGATGAGTCTGGCTAATGGGTTATCAATTTTGTTTATCTTCTCAAAGAACCAGCTTTTAGTTCTATTGATCTTTGCTATTGCTACCTTCATATTGTTTGCAATTATTTCTCATCTGATATTTATGATTTCTTTCCTTCTGCTAACTTTTGGCTTTTTTTGTTCTTGTTTCTCTAATTGCTTTAGATGTAAGGTTAGGTTGTTTGTTTGAGAGGTTTTTTGTTTCATGAGGTACGCTTTTATTGCTCTTTCCCTCTTAGAACTGCTTTTGCTGCATCCCAAAGGTTTTGGGTCATCGTGTTTTCATTTTCTTTCTTTTCTAAGTATTTTTTGATTTCTTTGATTTCTTCAGTGATCTCTTGGATATTTAGTAGTGTATTGTTTAGCCTCCATGTGTTTTTATTTTTCCAGATTTTTTCCTGTAGTTGATATCTAGTCTCATAACATTGTGTTTGGAAAATATACTTGATACGATTTCAATTTTCTTAAATTTACCAAGGCTTGAGTTTTGTCCCAAGACATGATCTATCCTGGTGAATGTTCCATGAGCACTTGAGCAGAAAGTGTATTCTGTTGTTATTGGATGGAATGTCCTATAAATATCAATTAAGTCCATCTTGTTTAATGTATCATTTAAAGCTTGTGTTTCCTTATTTATTTTCATTTTGGATGATCTGTCCATTGGTGAAAGTGGGGTGTTAAAGTCTCCTACTATGATTGTGTTACTGTCGATTTCCCCTTTTATGGCTGTTAGCATTTGCCTTATGTATTGATGTGCTTCTATGTTGGGTGCATAAATATTTACAGTTTTCATATCTTCTTGTTGGATTGATCCCTTGATCTTTATGTAGTGTCTTTCTTTGTCTCTTGTAATAGTCTTTATTTTAAGGTCTATTGTGTCTGATATGAGAATTTTCACCGCAGCTTTCTTTTGATTTCCATTTGCATGGGATATCTTTTTCCATCCCCTCACTTTCAGTCTGTATGTGTCCCTAGGTCTGAAGTGGGTCTCTTGTAGGCAGCATATATATCTGTTTTGTTTTTGTATCCTTTCAGCCAGTCTATGTCTTTTGGTTGGAGCATTTAATCCATTTACGTTTAAGGTAATTATCGATATGTATGTTCCTATTACCATTTTCTTCATTGTTTTGAGTTTGTTATTGTAGGTCTTTTCCTTCTCTTGTGTTTCCTGCCTAGAGAAGTTCCTTTAGCATTTGTTGCAAAGCTGGTTTGGTGATGCTGAATTCTTTTAGCTTTTGCTTGTCTGTAAAGCTTTTAATTTCTCCATTGAATCTGAATGAGATCCTTGCTGTGTAGAGTAATCTTGGTTGTAGGTTTTCCCCTTTCATCACTTTAAATATGTCCTGCCACCTCCTTCTGGCTTGCAGAGTTTCTGCTGACAGATCAGCTGTTAACCTTATGGGGATTCCCTTTTATGTTATTTGTTGTTTTTCTCTTGCTGCTGTTAATATTTTTTCTTTGTAGTTAATTTTTGGTGGTTTGATTAATATGTGTCTTGGTGTGGTTCTCCTTGGTTTAATCCTGTATGTTACTCTCTGTGCTTCCTGGAGTTGATTGACTATTTCCTTGCCCATATTAGGGAAGTTTTCAACTATAATCTCTTCAAATTTTTTCTCAGTCCCTTTCTTTTTCTCTTCTTCTTCTTCAACTCCTTAATTTGAATGTTGGTGCATTTATGTTGTCCCAGAGTTCTCTGAGACTGTCCTCAATTCTTTTTTCTTTATTGTGCTCTGCAGTAGTTATTTCCACTATTTTATCTTCCAGGTCACTTATCTGTTCTTCTGCCTCATTATTCTGCTATTGATTCCTCCTTTAGAATTTTTAGTGTCATTTATTGTGTTGTTCATCATTGTTTGTTTGCTCTTTAGTTCTTCGAGCTCCTTGTTAAACGTTTCTTGTACTTTCTCTATTCTTTTTCCAAAATTTGGGTCATCTTTACTATCATTACCCTGAATTCTTTTTCAGGTAGAATGCTTATTTCCTCTTCATTTGTTTGCTCTGATGCGTTTTTACCTTGCTCCTTCATATGCTGTATGTTTCTCTCTCTTCTTTTTGCTTAACTTACTGTGTTTGGGGTCTCCGTTTTTCAGGGTGCCGGTTCGTAGTTCCTGTTGTTTTTGGTGTCTGCCCCCAGTGGCTAAGGTTAGTTCAGTGGGTTGTGTAGGCTTCCTGGTGGTGGGGACTGCTGCCTGGGTTCTGGTGGGTGGGGCTGGATCTTGTCTTTCTGGTGGGCAGGACTGTGTCCGGTCCTGTGTTTTTAGGTGCCTGCAACCTTATGATTTTAGGTAGCTTCTCTGCTAATGGGTGGGGTTGTGTTCCTGTCTTGCTAGTTGTTTGGCATAGGTGTCCAGCACTGCGGCTTGCTGGTCGTTGAGTGGAGCTGTGTCTTAGTGTTGAGATGGATATGTCTAGGAGAGCTTTTGCTGTTTGATATTACGTGGAGCTGGGACATCTCTGGTGGACCAATGTCCTGAACTCGGCTCTCCCACCTCAGAGGCACAATCCTGACAGATGGCTGGACCAGTAAGACCCTGTCAGGCACATGGCTCAGAAGAAAAGGGAGAAAAAAAGAAAGAAAGGAAGGAAGGAAGGAAGGAAGGAAAGAAGGAAGAAAATAAAGTAAAATGAAATGAAATAAAGTTATTAAAATCAAAAAAGGATAATTATTAAAAATTAATAAGTAAAAAAATGAAGGAGAAAGAAAAGAAAGAGAGAAAGAAGAGAGCAACCAAACCAAAAAACAAATCCACCAATGATAACAAGTGCTAAATAGTATAGTAAAAGAAAAACAAAAACGGACAGAAAGAACCCTATTACAAATGGTAAAAGCAAAGCTATACAGACAAAATCACATAGAAGCATACACATACACACTCACAAAAAGAGGAAAAGCAAAAAAAAATCTATATATATTTAAAAAAAGGAAGAGAGCAACCAAATCAATAAACAAATCTACCAATGATAATAAACTCTAAATACTAAAATAAGATAAACATAAACCAGAAACAAATTAGATGCAAAAAGGAAACCCCAAGTCCACCCCCTCAATTTTGCAATGATTTGTTGTCTATTCAGGTATTCCAGCGATACAGGATACATCAGGTTGATTGTGGAGATTTAATATGCTGCTCCTGAGGCTGCTGGGGGAAATTTCCCTTTCTATTCTTTGTTCACACAGCTCCTAGTGTTCTGCTTTGGATTTGGTCCCCTATTTTTAGTTTTTTGAGGAATCTCCATACTGTTTTCCATAGTGGCTGTACCAATTTACATTCTCACTAAGAGTGTAGGTGGGTTCCCTTTTCTCCACACCCTCTCCAGCATTTGTGATTTGTAGACTTTTTAATGATGACCATTCTGACTGGTTGAGGTTACGACCTTGTAGTTTTGATTTGTATTTCTCTAATAATTAGTGATGTTGAACACATTTTCATGTGCCTGTTGGCCATCTGTATTTCTTCTTTGAAGAAATGTCTTTTTTGGTCTTCTGCCCATTGTTTGATTCTTTTTTTTATGTGTGTGTGGTATGTGGGCCTCTCACTGCCGTGGCCTCTCCTGCTGCAGAGCACAGGCTCCAATGTGCAGGCCCAGCAGCCATGGCTCACGGGCCCAGCCGGTCTGCGGCATGTGGGATCCTCCTGGACCAGGACATGAACTCGTGTCCCCTGCATCAGCAGGCGGACCCCCAACCACTGCGCCACCAGGGAAGCCCAGGTTGTTTGCTTTTTGTTATTGAGTTGTATGAGCTATTTGTACATTTTGGAAATTAATCCCTTGTTGGTTGCATCATTTGCAAATATTTTCTCTCCATCTGTAGGTTGTCTTTTTGTTTTGTTTATGGTTTCCTTTGCTGTAGATATGCTTGTAAGGTTGATTAGGTCCCATTTGTTTATTTTTGCTTTTATTTCTATTGCCTTGGGAGACTGACCTAAGAAAACATTGGTAGGATTTATGTTAGAGAATATTTTGCCTATGTTCTCTTCTAGGAGTTTTACAGTGTCATGTCTTATATTTAAGTCTTTAAGCCATTTTGAGTTTATTGTTTTGTATGGCATGAGGGTGTGTTCTAACTTCATTGATTTACATACAACTGCCTGAATTTCCCAACCCACTTGTTGAAGATACTGTCTTTTCTCCATTGTGTATTCTCGCCTCCTTTGTTGAAAATTAATTGACAGTAGGTGTGTGGGTTTAGTTTTGGGCTCTCTATTCTGTTCCATTGATCCATGTATATGTGATTGTTTTTTGTTTGTTTTTGTTTTTTGGTTCTACTTATAAATGAGATCATACACTATATGTCTTTCTTGGTCTGATATTTAATTAACATAATGCCCTTGAGGTCCATTCATGTTGTTGTAAATGGCAAGATTTCATTCTTTTTTTATGTCTGAACAATATTCCATTGTGTGTCTGTATATATACATATATATATATAAAATTTTATATATGTATCTTTACCATAATTTATTTATCCATTCATCCATCAATGGACACTTCGGTGGTTTACATATCTTGGCTATTTTAAATAATAATACTGCAATGAACATGGGGGTGCATGTATCTTTTCAAATTAGAGTTTTCATTTTATTCAGGTAAATACCCAGAAGTGGAATTGCTGGATCACATGTTAGTTCTATTTTAAATGTTTATCAGGAACCTCCTTACTGTTTTCAATAGTGGCTGAACCAATTTACATTCCCACCAACAGTGCATGAGTTTCCCTATTCTCCACATTCTTGCCAACTCTTGTTATTTATTGTCTTTTTGATAATAGCCCTTCTAGCATGTGTGAGGTGATATCTTATTGAGAGTTTGATTTGCATTCCCTGATGATTAATGATGTTGAACATCTTTTCATGCACCTGTTGGCCATCTGCATGTCTTCTTTGGAGAAATATCTATTCAGATCTTCTGCCCATTTAAAAAATCAGGTTGTTTGTTGTGCTGTCTTCTTTCATTGGGAAGTATATTGTGCATGGATTGTCATTACGTTTTGATTTTCCTTGATGTTAGAAACTGTTAATACTCAAAGCCTTAATTTGTTAATTCAATGGAGATATTTTAATTCTATAATTTCTTTTTCATTTCATAATTGGAATACTTTTATAAAGGAATGCTTTATTTATTCAACTATTTGGTTGCCCATTGTTTCAATTTATATAAGAAAGGCAGGATAAAGTCTTTGATCCCCTATCAAGGCTGGATCTCCCTTCTCCTTTTAAACCATTATTTAAGATAATAAATTTGTTCTCTATCATCTTTTGAATTTTAAAAATATAATGGACTCATGGGTTTAAACATATTTGATGGGTTTCAACCCATCACAATTCTTTTCTTTAGCAAAGCTTATATTGCTCCATCATTGACCAGTGGTATCTTCTTCCAGTTGGCTCTTGAGTCCTGTTGATAGCCTCCTTGCTGTCTGGTATGTCAAGATATTCCAGGTTCTTCTTATACATTTCCTGTCCTAGACTTGGAATCAGTGATTTCTTCAAGAAATTCTGGCTTCTTTTAATAGGAATTAATTGCATTAATGGATTTATTTTTTGTTTTTACCTGGTGATTTCAAACATTCTGGTACTTTTAATATTGGGAAGCCATAGAATGGTTTGACCCTTTCAGATTTGATAAAGCAGAGAAGGGAGAGGAAAAGGAGAAGAATGGTAGCATCATTGTGTGTAAAGATTGAAGGGAAAAATGTAACTTGACTCCATTTATATTTCCATTTCAATACTGCCCCAAGTGAACTTGCATTGACCCTGGACCAGAAATGTGTGGTTTTGTTGTTTAACTAGGGGTACAGGTATTTTTCTGCAGAGTTTTGGAACCGAGTATTAATTACTTGCCACCAGAGTCCTCTGTTTCCTTGGGAGCCTTTTAAGTATCTTAAATTACCTTTGTATTTGATAAGGTAACATCAACAACAGAAGCACCACAGCATTTTTTGGAGTTTCAAATGGATCCACTATAGGTTACACCTGGCCAGTGTTTTATCTGAGTTATATATAGTGTTAGAAAAAAAGTGAATTATTTGCCAACATTAAAAATTATGAGTTTTTTTAAAACCCCAAGTGTGTATTTCTGGTACCTCTTGGAATATCAAGATATTTCACAATAACGGACCCACATTTTCACACTGCAGTTATTGACTGGAGGTGAGTACTGGAGTTGCTCTTCATATGGTCTCCCTGATGTTGAGACTGAGCATTAGTTACCATTTATTAAGAGAGAAGTGGAATATTTCTTGTATCCTTATCTCCAGCACCAGCAGCAAAGTAAAAGGTAGACCAAGAAGGTTGCCTATGTCAGGAAAAATGGGAGGGAGCAAGAGGGAATGTTTTGTGTGTGTACATGTAAGAGAAAAATTTTCCATACATTTAACATCAAAGTATGTCTGCTTTGAAAGAATACAACTTAAGAAGCCCATAAGGAAATAAACCATCTTAGGGCTATGACTGATAAAAGGTAAAGATAATTGATAAGAAAGAAAAACCTAATGATCAGATAAAGGAACTGACATTTCAGTAGGGCTTGTTTTGGAATGTGTATAAAATAGGTGCAGATGCTATAAAATGCAATTGTGTGTTAATTGAAAAAATTGACCAGGTATCAAAACTTTTTGCAGATGATAAGTTTATATAACATTATCTACTGAGTGTAGCAGAAATTGTGTCCTAAACAGAAGCAAGCATTTACAGATGTAAACCTCTCGAGAAATACTGCTTCTCAGTGTGTTGATGGTATATGTGGAAGTATTTGTAGAGCTTTAAAATTGTGGCTGCTGAGAACACAAATATAAATAATACCACCAGGTTGTCTCTGTCTTGGGACTGAGGGAAATTTAGATGTGAGTGAAGAACTTTTAGATATGGTACCTATGACAACTATAACATCAGGAAATGAGTTGTTTTTCTATGTTGAGAATAATCTAGGTGTAATATAGAATGGTCAAAATTAGTTAAGTGTTCGAGCTCTTCAAATGGTCAGCATTAATTTATATTTATTATAATAATATTATAAAATTTATATCCAAGGTGGCAACATTTTACAAGGATGTGAGACTTAAGTCCATTTATTACAGAATCATCAGGAGTCATTTGTAGTAAAAAGTGAAGTATAGTGCAGGCCATTGACTGAAGGTACTCATGGCATGAACCATGGACAGTTCAGTCACAGTGACTTGGATCCCTAGTCGATGGTCTGTTGAAGATTAGATGCCATAGTGTGTTATGGTGCTGAAAAGATTTGTTTTGATTTCTAAAGGAAATTATCTGTTACCTGAGGAAAAATCCTGCCTTGACTCATCAGGAAGGAGTGGAATAAAGACTTGGCATTTTTGGTTGTCTCTTTGAATATTTTCTGTAAGCATTTACATGTAATTATAATAGTAGGATTTGATCTCCTCATTCTTTGTGAAGTTCTGTTTTTGAGAACTGATTTGACAAGATTAAGTATCAAAACACCATTTTATTATCTCCCCAAATATAGGGATTTCCATGGACTGTGTTGGAAAACAAGGCCTAGGCCTGGGACTGAACTAAGTCTTATTACTTTCTCCCCCCAAACATAGCCCTTGGGGCTGCTTATTTTATGGTCACAGCTGATGCTTGTCCACTCAGCAGCATGAGAGACATGCAGCATGGTTTACATCTCAGTGCCAGAGAAGCAGAGAAAACCATTGAGAGACAGGAGCCAAAAGTGCGTTGCCCTTTAAAATAATTGTTTTTATTATAATTTAATATAAAAGAAATAATAATATACCAAGAATAATGGTAAAGCAAACACCCATGTACTTACCATCCAGCTTAATAAATAGAAGTTCTGTACTCCTCTCTCATCCTACCCTTCTCTCTTAGCACCCAGACATGATCAATATCTTGATTTTGTTTTTTGTTCTCTTGCTCTTGTCTATAGTTTTAGTAGATAGTCATGTATCTCTAAACAATATGCTGTTTACATTTCACATTTTGAACTTCACATAAAGGGGGTCATCCTACATGTATTCTTTAGTTGCTTTTTGCTCAACAATCAGTTATTAGAATTCATTCATGTTGATGCATGTAGTTCATTTATTTTCACTATTGCATGATACTCCTTTGTATGAATATGGCACACTTTATCCATTTCCATGTTGATAGACATTAGGGTTATTTCCTTTTTTGTCTGCTAAGACAAAAAAAACTCTATATTATTTCAGTGGCATGTCTACCATATGCCAGGCACTGTTCTAGATTCTGAAGATACATCAGTGAACAAAAGAGACCACAATCCCCACTCTTATAGAATATGTATTCTAGTTAGAGGAGACAGACAAAATAATAAGTAAATTATATGGTCTGTGAGAATGTTGTTAGGTGTGATAGACATAAGGCAGAGAAAATGAATTGGGGATGGAATTGACATTTTTAAACAGGGCGATCAGAGGGGATCTCACTAAGAATGTGAGCAGTTGAAAACAGACTTGAAGATGAGAGGAAGAACCATGCAATGGTCTGGGGAGAGTGTTCCAGGAAGAGGGAACAGTAGAGAGAGCTTGAGGGGGTTGCTTCCCTTACATTGTGTGAGTATAGCCTGGTGCACATGTGCAAGAAGTTTTTGAAGGTATGTTACTAGGCATGGAACTTCTGGATCATGGGCTATGTTGTTATGTATATCCTTACATTTACTGGTGTATTAGTCTGTGTGGGTTAGTTGTCGAAACAAACAACCTTCTCTTTAGTTTCCTTTTCCTCTCATTTCATCTCCTCCTTCTCACATTAGTTTGGAAGTTATACACTCAGTGCTTCCCTAAATATTTTGACATGCACACTTAGTAAGTTTAAAGTTGATCAACAAAATTACTATCTTTGTAAATAATGTAACCTTAAAGGCATTGATTCAGTAATACCAATCTCATTTTATATATATACATTTCTGTGCTGTATTTTAGTTCTAGCTTTTAAAAAAATCACTAGTTAGACACTACTGCTATTGTTTTAGACATGTCTATTGTTTCCTACAATCTGCTTATTCAGATTTCCCACATACTTTCTAATTTCTTTTTTCATCATTGCTTCTAACATCAGAAACTTCAACCTGGGATCATTTTCTTTCTCCTTACAACATATTCTGTAGAATTTCCTTGTTGGGGGTGGTGAGGTATTGATCACAAACCCTCTCTGTTTTTGTTTATTTCATTTGGGGGAAAAAATTTGTGGGCTGGCTTGAGTAGTTGAGTTGCCTTTGTATAAGATGGTGAATGCACAAGTCACTTTCCTTGGATTATCCAGCCTAGATGACAATAATGGGCCATTATCTGAAATGTGTATTATTTTAAATGAAGCCACAGTAGAATCTTCTGGAAACTTGTGCATGGGACGGTTTAGTCAACATAGAAGGATGTCTGGTCCCACTTGCCTCTCTTCCCTATGCGAGATAGGGACCAAAAACCACAAACTGTGGGCTGCAGCCAGGATGGTTGGGGGAAGCATGACAGTTGGATTCTTGTGTAATAAATTCCAAGATACTCTTCAGATAATTGACATATTCTGCTACTTTGGAGATGAAAGGAGGATTAAAAAAATTATCTTTAAAAGTAATTTAAATTTTTTCTATTTTCTTCTTCACTAAAAACAAAACCACTGTGATTTTAAACTTCATTGGTTTTTTTTGTTATCACCTTAATTAAGGAAGAAGGAAGAAGGGTGAGGTGAGTAATGTAAAATAACTGAATTCTATGAGTAAATTATGAATTCTGGCAAAATCTTCCTTTTTCTTGGATGATTAAACCTCCTTTCTCAACCTCCAAATAAGCCATTTTTCATTTCTAGCAGTTTTACGATTTCTCTTCAGTGATCATTCAAATTCAGGATCATTTTTATATTTTACTTTTTTTTTTTTTTACAATGAATGATTGATGAGGCTGGCAGATATTCAGAACTGTAGTCAGACATCTTGAAAGCAGAAGATACTAATAATTTTCTTGTTCTATTTCTTTATGCCTCTATGTATAAATATTATGTAGATGTGGTCATTAGATAATGCTTGAAGAATAATAAAATGTTAATTCATAAAATAAGATTAGATATCACTATTTTTGAAAAAGAGGAAGTTAGGGCAAGGTATCTTAGAATCCTTTCATGAATCAAGGTTTATAGGACATTTATTTTATTTTTCAGCACATTAGCTAGATTGTTTTAACTATCTTGGGACCAAATTTGCTCAACTTTCATAAATTTTCTGGTAATAACTGTGTCATCAACAGAAATTTCTAGCAGAAGGACTGTATTTTCTAACAAAGTTTAAAACAGCTTGATCTTTGTTTTATACTTTTTTTTTATGGTTCACTTCATTTGCTAGCCTAACAACTTTTCCAGCTGCTTTTGAAAAAGCAGATTCCATATTACTGATGCATTAATTCTTGACTGTTTTTTTTTTTAGTGCCAAAGGGAGGAGAGGAGTAATCAAAATTTATATATTTTGGCATTTTCAAGTATCCTCTTTTCACTTCCTGAATCTTGGCTCATTTAATTGTAAACAGTGTGACCAACCTTGGACAAGTTATTTCAACTCTCAGTTTTCTCATTAGAGAAATGAATATAATCAAAAATAGTACCTAATCCAGAGTAATGCTGTCAGGGTTAAATAAGACAATTACATAAAAATACTAAGGATATTTCTAGCAAGAAGTAAAGACTTAATAAATGAACATGATTTTAATTATTATTAATACTGGAATTGTAGCTGAAGGGGTATGGAGTTGAAGGTATTGGAATTGAGGAGATGAAGGTATTAAAAAGAGAGTGTGATGAGTGAGCTGTCAACATGAATGTCAGAGTCACCCAGAATGATGGCAGGAGAAGTCTAGAAAGTCTGAGTTGTTTGCCAGTGTCTTTGGTTAATCAGGGAGATGTGGATGGAGGTTGGTAAACAACAGTGATGAGGAATAAAAAAGGAATGATTCTTAAAAGAGCAAAGATTTTTACCTGAAGGTGGAGGAGAAGAGATCTGGACAGCAGCATCAGGGAAGGAGGAGAAGTCTGATCCCAATACCCAAGCCCGGTATATAAGGGATTATGGACTTTAGACCCTGAGTGGGCTGTGGGGAGTCTGTGTACTTGTGGTGTATCCAAGTTTCAGTTTAGGCAAGGAGCTGGAAGAAGCTGAGGATGTTGTAAAGATATTTTTAACCTGAGAGGAGTTTCTCTGAGACACAGTAAATAAGTTTCAGAGGGAGAGGAGCATTATGATTTGTTTAGAGGAAAGAAGCACAAAGGAAAATGGGAATGAAATTGTGGGAGAGAAGAACGGACTAGTGGGAATTGCATTTTGGATGATGATGAAGAATAAGATTGGTGTGAGGCCCAAGGCTTCCAGAAAGAATTAAAGCTGTGTTTTGGTTCCTGTCAAGATGTAGAACTGGACCCTGAAGAAACTATAAAATGAGGGAGTGGGGCTAAGGCTATCTTGCCCTGGTGGGTGTGGTGGCTGCAGTTCTAGGCAGCAGGCTGCCAGAGGCAGTGAGGATGGAGGGAAGTTTTCAAGTTATGCTCTTGCCTTTTTCCCATTTCCTTGGGACAATCAACGCCCACGCTTTCCCCACAGAAATTGGCAGCAATGGCCCAGGGGCAATAATGAAGTCCCACAAAAGCTCTGCTGAGGTGAGATGTGGTTGAAAGCGGCCATGGAGAGACTGGCTGCCCTTGGACCTTGACTCCTCCATCCTTTTGAGAGGAAAGGTCTCAAAAGCCCAGGGATAATGGGATTATAATGTAGGAAGACTTCCTTCTTTCAATGGTATTTCTTTCCAAGTATTTAAGGGTGAAACCCTAATCAGAGGATCTGCCTGTGGAGTGACAGAAAAGGGGAGTGTCAATAGTAGTTTTGTAGTGTCTACAACTCTCTACCCTCCCTTCCCTCAACCTCTGCCCTCTCATTCGACTCACTCAGACTGACAAACTAGAGCCTGACTCTCAAGCCATTCTCATGACACAATTCCAGACAGAATAGCTAATGCTCTCCTGTTCACATGCACGCAAAACAAAACAAACAGATACTAGTTCTCTGAGGAGTAGAACTATGATAAATGAAAGACAATAAACTGAACAACATATACCATCTGAAGCAGTATTTTTGGAACAGAAGGTACCAAGAATTTTAAAAATGCATGGAAAATGTACTTTTTAGTAATATGAAGCAAGAACAAAAAAGTTATAAGGAAGAACTAAGGGGAAATATCCAGAATGAAGAATGTGATATTAAAATAAGGTATATAAGCGTTAGGGTGAGTATCAGCAAGGATGTAGCAGAAGAATAAATTAGTGAAGAAGAAAAGATTGAGAAACTTACCCATAGGAAGAAAGGTAGAATAAAGAGAAAAATAAAATGAAATAAATGCTAAGAGATATGACAAAGAAGAGAAGTGCAAATATCCAGTTGATAGGATTCATAGAAGGAAAAAAGAAAAGGAGAGGATAAATACTTGAGCACATAATAAAGCTTAACTTCCCATTATTAATGATAGAAAATCCCAGCTTGAAAAGCCTCATACAGGGCCAAACAGGGAGAGAAGGGAACAGACACATGCAGAAATTTAATAGTGGAATATAGGAACAAAAGGCAAAGAGAAAATTCTAAAAGCTTCCAGAAACCTATTCCTCACCAAGGAAAATGAACCAGATTGAGACCACTTTTCTGAACACCAACATTATATGTAAGAAAATGATGAAGTAATATTTTTAAGGTATTGAAGGAAAATAATTTTGAATTAGAATTTTTTATCCAGGTAAATTGTCATTCAAATGTGAGAATATAATAAAAAATACTATTGGCTTGTAAGGCCTTGTTGTACAAACCCCCACCAAATGCTCTTGGGGAAAATTCTCAAATTAGAAGAGATTTGGGAGTTAAGTAACAAAATATCACGTAAGTTTATTGTAAAAAATAAAACCCAGTATCAAAGAAATAAACATGGGAAAGTACAATACAATGAACCAGAACAAAATACCTAAATAATATTAATAATGGACTATGTGTGGAGGAATTGAAGAGACATAAGTGCATGCTAAAGGACCCTTGTTGAAGGGAAAGATATTAATTTTGATAACTTTAAGAAATCAGTAAGAATAAATAAATATCTTCCACTGAATAACCACCATAAGAACAAATATAGGATGTTTACCTTTTAAACCTACAGAAGGAAAGCAGTTATATCCAAATGGAAATCAGGGAAAGGGGAAAAAAGAGGGAAAATACAATAAGTGGAAAATACAAAATAAGATGGCTGGAATATATCTGAATATAAAATAAATACAAATGGTTTAAGATAATTAAAAATCTGTAGTCTTAGATTGGGTTAAGAAAACAAGATCCAATATAAGACTAACAAACATATAGAAATCAGTTGCATTTCTTTACACTAACAATGAAATGTCAGAAAGGGAGTGTAAACAAAAAATCCCTTTTAAAATCGCATCAAAAAAAAAAAATACTTAGGAATAAACATCACCAAGGAGGTGAAAGACTTATATGCTGAGAACTACAAAACATTAATAAGGGAAATTGGGCTTCCCTGGTGGCGCAGTGGTTGGGCGTCCGCCTGCTGATGCAGGGGACAAGGGTTCGTGCCCCGGTCTGGGAGGATCCCACATGCCGCGGAGCGGCTGGGCCCGTGAGCATGGCCGCTGGGCCTGCGCGTCTGGACCCTGTGCTCCGCAACGGGAGAGGCCACGACAGTGGGGGGTCCGCGTACAGCAAAAAAAAAAAAAAAAAAAATACGGGAAACTGAAGATGATTCAAAGAAATGGAAAGATATCCCATGCTCTCGGATTAGAAGAACTAATATTGTTAAAATGGCCATACTACCCAAAGCTATCTACAAATTTAATGTGATCCCTATCAAATTACCCATGACATTTTTTCACAGAACTAGAACAAATAATCCTAAAACTTACATGGAGCCATAAAAGACCCAGAATTGCCACAGCAATCCTTAGGAAAAAGAACAAAGCAGGAGATGTAATGCTCCCAGATTTCAGACAATACTACAAAGCTATAGTAATTAAAACAGATTTGAATTGGCACAAAAACAGACATATGGACCAATGGAATAGAATAGAGAGCACCTATGAACAATTAATCTTCAACAAAGGAGGCAAGAATATACAGTGGGGAAAAGAGAGTCTCTTCAGCAAGTGGTGCTGGAGAAGTTGGACAGCTGCATGTAAATCAATGAAGTTAGAACACACCCTCACACCATACACAAAAATAAACTCAAAATGACTTAAAGACTTAAGCCATAAAACACCTAGAAGAGAACATAGGCAAAACATTCTCTGACATAAATCATTACAGTGTTTTATTAGGTCAGTCTCCCAAGGCAACAGGAATAAAAGCAAAAATAAACAAATGGGACCTAATCAAACTTATAAGCATCTGCACAGCAAAGGAAACCATAAACAAAACAAAGACAACCTACAGACTGGGAGAAAATATTTGCAAATGATGTGACTGGCAAGGGCTTAATTTCCACAATATACAAACAGCTCATACAACTCAATCAGAAAAACAACCCAATCAAGAAATGAGCAAAAGACCTAAATAGACATTTCTCCAAAGAAGACATACAGATGGCCAGTAAGCACATGAAAAGATGCTCATCATTGCTAATTATTAGCGAAATGCAAACCAAAACTACCATGACCTCATTGTATTTAGTTCTGACCTCACACCAGTCAGAATGGCCATCATTAAAAAGTCTACAAATAATAAATGTTGGAGAGGGTGTGGAGAAAAGGGGCCCTTTTACACTGTTGGTGGGAATGTAAATTGGTGCAGCTATTATGGAAAACAATATGGATGTCCCTCAAAAAACTAAAAGTAAAATTGCCATATGATCCAGCAATCCCAATCCTGGGCATATTCCCAGACAAAACTATAATTCAAAAAGATACATGCACCCCTATGTTCATCACAGCACTATTCACAATAGCCAAGACATGGAAACAACCTAAATGTCCATTGACAGATGCATGGATAAAGAGGATGTGGTACATATATAAAATGGAATATTACTCAGCCATAAAAAAGAATGAAATAGTGCCATTTGCAGCAACATGGATGGACCTAGAGATTATTATACTAAGTGAAGTAACTCAGAAAAGAGAAAGGACAAATACCATACGATATCACTTATATGTAGAATCTGAAATATGACACAAATGAACCTATCTACAAAACAGAAAGAGACTCACAGACATAGAGATCAGACTTATGGTTGCCAAGGGGAAGGGGTTTGGGGGAGGGAAGGATTGGGAGTTTGGGATAAGCAGATGCAAACTAGTATATATAGGAAGGATAAACAACGAGGTCCTACTGTATAGCACAGGGAACTATATTCAATATCCTGTCATAAACCGTAATGGAAAAGAATATGTATACATAAAACTGAGTCGCTTTCCTGTACAGCAGAAATTAACAACATTGTAAATCATCTCTTCTTCAATAAAATTTTTAAAAAGTCCAAGAATACATGATCTTCATCAGACACACTTAAAAAACTTAGAAAGATAGAAGGATGAAAAAAGATAGACCAGCTAACCATAAGTCAGAATAAAGCTGGGATAAATAGCTTAATAAGTAACAAAATAGAATTTAAGGCAATAAAACATCATATTCCTAATAATATACCTTATGTACAGGTAAAAGGGAAATTAGGGCAGGAAAATATATGACTATCATGAACACATATGTACTAAAATGTCAGGATGTATAAAGCAATAAGTGGCAGAATTTTAGGGAGAAACAGATAAGTCAGCAATTAGAGGTGGAGATTTTAATACACTCCTCTTAGAAACTAATACATTAGGCAGTAAAAGAAAATTTTTACAGATTAAAATGTTATTAATAAGCTTATTTTATTAGATATAATGATGACTATACACTTACAGCAGAGAGTGCCTTTCTTGAGCAATCAAGAACTGTTACAGGAATCTAAAATATGACACAAACAAACTTATCTATGAAACATAAACAAACTCACAGACATGGACAACAGACTTGTGGTTGCCAAGAAGAGGGGGGGGTGGACTGGGAGTTTGGGGCTAGCAGATACAAACTACCATATAGAGAATGGATAAACAGCAAGGTCTTACTGTACAGCACAGGGAACTATTTTCAGTATCCTGTGATAAACCATAATGGACAAAAATACAAAGAAGAATATATATGTATAACTGAATCACTGTGCTATAAACCAGAAATTAACACAACATTGTAAATCAACTATATTTTAATAAAAAAACTGTTACAAAAATGTACCTTGTATTAGCCCATTAAGAAAGTTTCAACAAATCTCAAATGAATAATGGCAGCTATGTTCTTTGATCTCAGTGCAATAAAATTAGAAATTGTTAACAGAAGGGTAGCTCAAAAAAAACCCAAGTTATGTTTGGAAACTACATAATTATTCTGTTACTATATTATAAAATAATTATTGGATTAAAAATGAAACTATATATTAAATTAAGAAATACTTAGAACTGAATGATAATGGAAAAATTGCATATTTAGATTTGTGGGGTACAGCTAGAGAAGTGCTAACTTTGAGGAAAATTTATAGCCTTAAATAGAACCTGTAGGAAATATGGTTAAAAACAGACAAGATTAGCATTCAATTCAAGACATTGGAAAAAGAACAAACCCAAAGAAACCAGAAGGAAACAATAAAGACAGAAGCAGAAGTAGATGGACTGTGTATGAAATATGATAAATAAGTTTTCTAAAATAAAAAGCTGGCTTTTTGAAAAGGTTAACACTATAGCTATATTTCAGACAAGACTGATCAAGAAATAATCAAAATTCATGTAAGTATGGAGCAAAAAGGCCCATGCAAAACCTTCATCCCTTTTTATTCATGTGCCCAGTGGAGGAAAGGGATTGCCTGAGATCCACAGAATGGGTCATCTTGCTTATCTAATTATTAAGATTCTCCTCTGCTGAGGGGACACAGATATTTACATGTCCTGTGCCCATTTGGAGAGACCTGTCTACATACTTCCCCCTGCCCAACTTCCACCCCCACCCAAACAAATATACAGTAAATGAAATGCACACTAAAATCCCAAGCCAGAAATGTTTGTGAGCTAAGTATGTGCTGTAGTTCGTATGCAGAAAATCCTCTGATAATTGAATATGAATACAGGCAAGAATGATGACAACAGGCTTGAAGAATTCCTTTCTACCCCTGGCCGGTCCACGCCAGTCCAGTATTGCTTCCTTTGAAATCCATGCTTGCCTCTTTCTTCCCCACTCTTCAGCTATCATATAAAAAGTAAAAACCCTGTTCAAAGGCAGAAATCCCAAATCACCTGACTCTATCACACTTTTCATTTTACCATGTTTTCCTTTTGATTATTTAGGACAACAATCTCTTCTCTTGCCTCTCTTTTGGGTTGGCCTATAATGCCACCTTCCCAAATGGGACCTTGTCTGCCCTTGACTCTGAACTCCTCTTGCATCCTGGAAATACAACCTCAGGTCATCTCAAATGATGCTCCACTGGCCTCAGCTTCCTCTTCATGACAACTCCTATGCATTTTCATCTGACTTTGTCTACCCTTTTAGGGGGGGTTGACAGCTTTATCCAGGTCACCCCAAGGTTGTATGTGGGTTCTCTTTCAACAGAAAAGTATCATTTATTCAGTCAATCAACTTGTCTGTCATTGAGCACATGGCACCCTCTGTCCACTCACCCCATTTAATTGGATTGTTTCCCAATTTCTTGAGTGCCAGAAAAATGGAAACCAACCCTATTTGTTTCTTCCCTTAGTTGCCTTAACGTCACAGGGCTGCTAGAAGTCTCAAGGAGAGAAAAGAACTTTTAACACATTGACTTGTGGGGACATGAAGACTTCTATTACTCATGTCAGAGCTGTTTGTTTTAAAGATAAATTTTGTGTCAGAGTTTTCAACTATTAATATTCATGGTTTCAAGCTCATGACATTATTTTTAAATAAATGAGACAAAGCCAGAGAAGCACTCTAACAACTAATTAGTATTTATTCCAAGTTGTAAAAACTGTTACTGACTTGATGCAAGTTAATTTAGAGACCTTCAGAAGTGAGTTTGAATTTCAGTGCCTGAAATGTCAAATATAAGATGTAATAAATCTATTACCATTATCTCATTCTTCAGGTGATAGTGGCTTTTGTCTCATAAAATTTATATTTGTATTAAGGCTAATTGGCTTTGAAACCTTTTAGAGGGACACCTTCAGAAAAGCACCAAGTTGGAGTTAATAAATGTAGAAAATTTAAACCAAGTGAATCAATGTAAGCCTCAAAAATGGAATTTTAATGATAGGTCAATCAAAGAGTACATCCATACTTACTTCAAATGACATTCTAGATGTGAATCCTTCATTGGCATAAGATTCTGGGCAAAAAAATACATTCTCTCCCAAAAGGTGATTGTGGGGTTGTGGGCCCCTTCTTATGGGAGTGGAGGTAATGTAATAACTTACAAATATGGGTCTTAAGGTGTTTTCCAACATGCTAATGGAGTATGAAGCTGGAATAGCTAGGTTACACACAAAGACAGGTCCCTTCCCCACCCAACATAATTCCTGGAATTACTTATAAGCAATTAGGCCCTTGTGGCTAGAAACAGGATCAGTTAGGGTTTAGTTAGGGTTCATCAGAGAAGCCAAACCACCATGAATATTATGGATATATGGGATTTATTTTAGGAATTAAACCTTGCACAAATATGGTAAAGTGAAGAAAATGAAGATCTGAAAGAGGGAGTTAGAGGACCACAGAACAAGTCACTGAGCGTCCTTCTGAAGCCCTGGAGTGGGTGGAGGAGTCACAGTGTACAGACACTTCTGAAAGGCCAAGTCAATCCAGCTCTAGAAGTGGGGCCTCAAAGTAGCAGATTGTGGAGAGGTCTGTTGGAAACAGTTGCCTCTGTGGGTACACAGCCAAGATCCTGGTGTTAGTCCTGGGGCTGTTGGGTCAGCAGGGCCAGTGGTTTGGAAGACAAGCTGAATGAGGAGCAGATGAGAGTGATTTACATGCCGGCCACCTCTGCTCCTGTCCCTCACTGTCTGACTGTGATGAACTTCTCAGTGTAGTGACTCCTGCTTCACTTCTGCCTTCCAATTCTTGCACAAGTCCCCTTTCCCAAACCATATTGGCAAGAGGATTCTGGGAGTTGTAAATTGCATTTCAAACAAATCCATCTCTTATTTCTTGGCATTTATACATACTTCTTTTGACCTTGTTTAACATCCAAAAAAATTCAGTACCAAAATCATCCTTCCAGTTAACGTAGTGCAGTCATTCCTCATGCAACCAAAAGCATGCTAACATCTTCCCCAGTGGAGTATACACAAGGTCCACTTCATCCATCTTTGGATAATATTAGCTCTTCTGCTATCAGAGTCACACTTTTTTTTGATAATCTGTATCTTAAGTATTGAAATATAAAAGTACTCACTATTAACATTTGTTCAGTAGTAGGAAAATAGGAAAGGGAAAAATAGAATAAAAAATAGTTTATAGCACTTCCATTGGTCATACTTTTTTATCTGTTGGGGTGACCCAAATCTTCCTAACTGAAGGGTCTGAGCCATTAACAGTCCTGTCTGCATTGAATTGTTGTTTTCTATTGACTTAGATCACAGGTCTTGGAACTCCTAAGATGCACTTCAAGGGAATTCTTGCATTTTAGACATACTCCTCCCTGCTCTCATTTTAGAGTAGCCAACCAATTTTGTTTTGATAAGGTAGGATCAATCACTCCAATTATCTCCATTCTCTGTTGGTTTACTGACATGAGGAACCCAAACTGACCAATTGGCAGTTTCAGTTTCTACTTTAATGGAATCATTAATGTGTCACTTGGTAGAAGCATTCTTGTTTTGGGAACTCAGATCTCTAAACCAGCAAAGCTTCAGGAATGGGAAGCAAACTTTTCCTAGTGGATTACTAGAGGTAATAGGGAGAGGAGTCACTCCATTTTCATCACTCGATCTTTCGACTCATGTATCCTGGCTATGGGAAAAACAGGACCATATATTGATTACTGATTCAGAAAAAATACTGCATTCTGAATGGCGTCACTGGAGAGTCACTAAGTGCTGCACTGTAACTAGCTTGCTGTGTCACTAAGTCTTCAATAGAGATCATCCCAGCTCTAGCTAGCCAGCAATCCCAGGGTGATGGGGAAGAGGGCAAGAACATTGAGTTTCATGAGCATTAGTCTATTGCCATACTTCACTTACTGTGAAATGAGTTCCCTAGTCAGAAGCAATGCAGCGTGGAATCTGATGATGGTGAATAAGGCATTTGCAAATCCACGGATTAGCAACCTCATTGAGGGCTGGAAGGGCAAATTCATATTCCCAGTGTCTATTCCAGTGAGAACAAAATTTTACCTCTTTTTGATGGAATTAGTCCAAGCTAATCAACCTGCTACCATGTAGCTGACTAGTTCCCTTGGGGAATGGTACCATACTGGGGCTCAGTATTGGTCTCTGCTGTTGGCAGGTTTGGCATTTCTGCAGCTGTTATAGCTGAACAGGCCTTGGTGAGTGGTAGTCCAAATTGCTGAGCTCATGTAGAAACTCCATCCTTTTGTTCTTATATGCATTGTGGGAAAGATTGCCTGAGATCCACAGAATAGCATCTTTCTTACCTAGTAATTTAGATTTTACTCTGCTGAGGTCACTCTTTGGTGAGCATTCACGGAGAACAAATGTTTACCCACCCTGTGCCCACTTGGAGACATCTGTCTACATACTTTCCCTCCCCCAATTCACACCTGTATTTCATCGATTTTCCAAATGTGTTTCTTCCAAGATAAGACTGTTAAGGTGTGCTACTGGCCCCACCAACTGAAAGAAAACTGTTTCTGATGGTTTTCACTAACAGATATAGAGGAATAAAATCAACAGATCAAGTGCTGCATACCAGGGAGTGTGTTGATTTTCTTCAGTAAAGAAACTATCTGGAACAGCAGCTGGATTTGGAGTTAGCACCTGATTAAGTTTATCTATCATTTTCCAAGATATATCTGTCTGCTGAAGAGGTCGAACAGGTGAACTGAATGGGGACATGGAGAGAATCACTATCTCTGCATCCTTCAGATTCTTTATGATGTGATTCATCTGCAATTCCTCCAGAAATACTGTATTGCTTTTTAGAGTACTGCTTGACTTTTCCATAGTAGCCCTCACTTCACAGCACAGGGAACGAAAGGTAGGATTTTGCTGGTTGCCAATGATGTCTATTCCAACTATGCATTCCAGAAACTGGGGAAATAACCACAGTGTGGGTTGGGAAACACACCGGGCTCCCTGTACAAGGATGTACATTCAGGAGAATGACAAACCCTAAGCCAAAACTCGATTGATCACCTAATCTACATAAGCTCCTCCTCTGACTGGTGGAACCCACTGACATTTGGAATCGAAAGAATTGGTGCCAATACAGAACCAGTGTCCAGTAATGCCTCAAAAGTCTGATTATTTTTTTTCTCCAATTGCAGTCACCTCTAAGTCCCTCTGCAGAAGTATAAATTTTGGAAGTGTAGCAGGGTTTAAGGGATTCTGTCTCACCTTTTTTATATGTAGAGATTGTATATATTAGTTTTTTTTTTAACAGCATTATTGAGATATAATTTACATACCATACATTTAATCTTTTCAGAGTGTACAATTCAGTGGCTTTTAGTATATTTACAGAGTTGTGAAACCATCACTATAATATAATTTTAGAACATTTCATCATCCCCCAGAGAAACCATGTATCCATTGGCAGCCACTCCACATTCCCGTCTCATTCCCCACCTTCACCTTTCAGCCCTAGACAACCACTAATATATCTTTTGTCTCTATAAATTTGACTATTCTGCACATTTTAAATATGGTGATACAATATGTGGTCTTTTGTGAGTGGTTTCTTTCACTAAGCATAATGTTTTTTTTTTTTTTTTGGCGGTACACGGGCCTCTCACTGCTGTGGCTTCTCCCATTGCGGAGCACAGGCTCTGGACGTGCAGGCTCAGCGGCCGTAGCTCACGGGCCTAGCCGCTCTGCGGCATGTGGGATCCTCCCGGACCGGGGCATGAACCCCTGTCCCCTGCATCGGCAGGAGGACTCTCAACCACTGCGCCACCAGGGAAACCCAGCATAATGTTTTTGAGTTCATCCATGTTGTAGCTATCAGTACTTCATTCTTTTTTTGATTCTGAATAATATTCCATTGTCAAGATGTACTATATTTTGTTTGTTTAGTGGATGAAGGACATTTGGCTTCTTCCCATTTTTTGCCTGTTATGAATATACTGCTTTGAACATTCATGTACTTTTTTTTGTGTGTGTGTGGACATATGCTTCATTGCACTTCCAAGGATACCATCAAGAAAGTGAAAATAAAATCCACAGATTGGTAGAAAAGTTTTAAAAATTATTTATCTGATAAGTACTTATACACAGAATATAAAAACAACTCTTACAATTCAGTAATAAAAAAATAATCCAATTTAGAAACAGGCAAATAATTTGAATAGACATTTCTCCAAAGAAGCGATATAAATGGCTAACAGGCACATGAAAAGATGCTCAACCTCATTAGTCACTAGAGAAATGCAAATTAAAACCACAATGAGATCCTTCTTCACACATACTATAATGCTTATAATTAAAAAGACAGACAATAACAAGTGTTGGTATGGAGGATGTGAAGTAATTGGAATGCAGATACGTTGCTGGTGGAAATGCAAAATGGTGCAGCCACTTCAGAAGACAGACTGGCATTTCCTCAGAATGGTATAGAGTTACCAACTGATCCAGAAATTTCACTCTTAAGTATTTAATTATGATGAAAATAGCTTTTTGAGGAACTTATTTAAAGTCTTGGTTCAAAGCTTCTTTGGGATTATTTGAGCTGGTTTCAGTCTTGGAGTCTCATTTTAAATTTCAATTATATGAAGACTGAAAATTTGGAAAACTTTAAAATTATGGCAAAATATTAATCAAAAAGATGAAGGCATCTTTGGAAAAATAGTTGTTTACAATTTTCTCTCCAAAAAGAAATGGGATAATATTATCTGAATATTCTCTGGCACTAAAATCTAACATAGAAGTCAAAACTATCACGATAGCAGGTTGGCTAAGTGATGTCAATGGAATCACAATAGTAATCACGGAAACCAGTCAGTGTCTTATGTGGGGTGGGGGTGGGGGTGTAAAAACCTCTGAAAAGAGAAGTAACTTCAAGATTTCTTTATGGGTTTTGCCAGTGTTTTCTTTGATGTTGCTGCTATTTGTTTCTCTGGTTGTCATACTTTCTCCATTGTTGGAGGTAGGATTTCATAACATCACTAAATATTTTCATGTTAAAAATTAGAGTCTGATAGTTATATTTTATTCTTTTGAAGGAAATGCTAATTTGATGCAGAATAGTTAGATTTAGAGTGTCATATTTTAAAAATCTGGGTTTCTATTTCAGGCCCCAAGATTTCCTTCAAAATAGAGTAAAAAGGTAAATTGTTTTTGAATTTGTAAAAATCATCTGATTCAGCTTAATTTTTTTATGTTGATATATTTGTTTTTATTGATGGTGGTCATTTGGTAGTAAGACTGAACATTTGATATTTTTAAGTTGAAACAGACTGAGTTACTACAAATTTAAACACTTAAAAGATGTATAATATTTATGTTTTCTAGTTTTAGTTCTTAGATGCTTACAAGTGAAGATGAGTTTTACCTTGAGGGTAATTTTAAGTGAAATGTAGCAGAATGTCTTAGATTTTGCATTAATTATCTTCAAAGAGTGTTTTTCTTTACTGATTTTTTTTTTTTTTTAATTTATTTATTTATTTTTGGCTGTGTTGGGTCTTCGTTTCTGTGCGAGGGCTTTCTCCAATTGCGGCGAGTGGGGGCCACTCTTCATCGCGGTGCGCGGGCCTCTCACTGTCGCGGCCTCTCTTGTTGAGGAGCACAGGCTCCAGATGCGCAGGCTCAGTAGTTGTGGCTCACAGGCCTAGTTGCTCCGCGGCATGTGGGATCTTCCCAGACCAGGGCTCGAACCCGTGTCCCCTGCATCGGCAGGCAGATTCTCAACCACTGCGCCACCAGGGAAGCCCCTTCTTTACTGATTTGATAAAGCAAAATATTTTGCAATAAAATGCTAACTTACTATTATCTCCTTAGATTGCTTGCTGATAGAAATTAGTTAATAGTGAATAACCACACATATCAAAAAATCAGCCATGTCAGCATGTAGACTCTCTGGATAGAACTCTCCAAAAACAGTTACAGGTTTATAAGTTCCCAAGTATAGCCTGAGAAATTGTTGAAAGGATGCAAGAGGAACAAACCTATTCTAAAGTTGGTCTATGGCCATCTTTTTTTCTGTGAAATTCTTTGGGATAGAAATCTAGAAATACTTCTCTTAAAGAAGGGCACCGGGACTTCCCTGGTGGTGCAGTGGTTAAGAATCCACCTGCCAATGCCGGTGACACGGATTTGAGCCTTGGTCTGGGAAGATCCCACATGCTGTGGAGCAACCCAGCCCGTGCACCACAACTACTGAGCCTGCACTCTAGAGCCCATGTGCCACGACTACTGAAGCCTGTGCACCTAGAGCCTGTACTCTGCAACAAGAGAAGCCACCGCAATGAGAAGCCCTCGCACCGCAACGAAGAGTAGCTCCCTCTCGACGCAACTAAAGAAAGCCTGCGTGCAGCAACGAAGACCCAATGCAGCCATAAATAAATAAATAAATAAATTTAAAAAATAAGAAGGGCACAAATGGAAAATGTATGCCAATGAAAAGGAAAATATATGCTACCAAAGAATGAAATATGTTAGCATTAAGAATGCACTTTGAAATTCAATGTTTACTAAAATGTAATGCCCAAAGCAAATGTGTAAAACTAGACAACATTTGATTTTCTTAGCAAATGAATCCTAAACTCGTCTAGATTCTATTAAAGTAAAATTATTCACATAAACCTTATATAATGACATGTGCATTTATTCCAAAGGTAGATCCACTAGTCCTCATCAGGTCAACTCTTTACTTTCTTTTTTTCCTCTATCTTTTTTCTCTCTCCTCTCTCTTCTCCCTCTCTCTTTCTCTTATCCTCTCATCTCTTTCTTATTTCCTTCTTTTCTCTATCCCTCTTTTACTTTCCATTCTCTCCCCTTTTCACTTGTTCTCACTTACACTTTCCTTTCCTCTCTTCTTCCTTCTCTTCTATCTCTCTCCCCTTATCTTTCATCTTTTATCTCTCTCCCCTTATCTTTCATCTTTTATCTTTCTCCCCTTATCTCTCTTTCCATCACCCTCTCTCCCTTCTTCCTCCTCCCCTTCCCTCCTTTCTGCCCCCACTCTCCTTTTCTTTCCTATCTTTCCCTTCTTTTTCCTCTAATTCTCTACTACTATGTTATACACCAGGAGTTAAAATAGTGCTGTAGGTCAAACAAACTCATAGAAAAAGAGATCAGATTTGTGGTTACCAGAGGTGGAGGGTGGGGGAGGGGGAATTGGATGAAGGCAATCAAAAGGTACAAACTTCCAGTTATAAGATAAAAAAGTACTAAGGGTGTAATGTACAACATGATTAATATAATTAATACTGCTGTATGTTATATATGAAAAATATTAAGAGAGCAAAATCCTAAGAATTCTCATCACAAGAAAAAAATATATTTTTCCTTTTTTTTCTTTTGTATTTATATGAGATGATGGATGTTCACTAAACTTATTGTGGTAATCATTTCATGAGGTATGTGAGTCAATCATTATGTACACCTTAAACTTATACAGTGCTGTATATCACAATAAAACTGGAAGAAAAAATAAATTAAAGCATTTAGTAAATACTGATTAGTAAATGCCTATAGTTCTGGGTAAGAACTATATGACATAAAGGAGTAAAGAGGAAATTGAAAGAAGCAAAAATAATTAAACTTAAATAGTTACAAAATAAATACAGACTGATTGAGCATGGTGCTAACATTGAAACCTAGTTTATTAGCTTTAAGACTAGGAATAGTCTTTCTATGTTGCTGTGTGGATTATCATTCTATTTTAAGACTATCGAGACCCTGTAGATGGAGGTGTTGAGCAGCTAATGGTTTTTATTGCATTCTGTATATGATTTCACTGTGTGATTGTTGAAATTATGAAGTTGGTGTTGAAAGATGTGCAGCCATTGGTTTAAAAATGTTTATCTTAACACATATTTGGGAAAGTCAGTTTCTAATTATGGTAAAGTTAGAGAACTAACTTGAAAATTTCTGTAATTTATTTTAATCATGGAATGAAAAGAAGAAATGAAACAGAATATTAGATCATTAAATCTAATTTTCTTTCTTTTTCTTTTTCAGTTAAGAAAACTGAGACACAATGTGACTGACTTAGTTGATTACATAGTTCATTAGTGTAGAATTTGTGTAATTTCCTATATCTTGATTCTTAATCTAGTCTGCTTAGTAATTAAGAGATATAGATGTTTTTCAACTAAAGAATAAAATATAAAGTGACTTCCAACTAAGGGATAAAGTTGACTTATATAATTAAGGATTTAAAATAAAATGGTTAAGGTAAATTTAAAAGTTCCTATACACTGAAAAGAAAGTGCCTTCCATTCTTACTATTTGACTCAACTGACATTCATTAGCTTTGCTTCCCTTCCAATTTGGCCTGGACCCAATAAGCAATATTGCAACTATTCTCACCATCATCCTCAATTCCCTTAATACATTTACTGCCCATCTCACTCCTTTGTCAGTCCCTCCGCTGTGAGTCAATCAATGATCTTTCTTCTTGGTTCTGCCTCTGGGTTTCTGAGAAGTGCTCAAGAAAGTTGCATAACCATGCTGATGGTGCCATTATGAGTGAAGTGTTCCAAACTCAGCGGGGCTTCTGATGATGCTTAGAAATTCTTTTGTTAATCCATAGCAGGGTTCCTTTTCCAGTCTTATATGGATTTTGTAAGCCTCTACTCTTTTTTTTCAATCCCCAGCTTCATCCTTGTCCCTACCTGAACAGATGTTGCTTCTACCTTTATTCAGAGCATCAAGGTCATCAGGTAAGCATTTCCTCAGTATCCTTCTTATTCACTTCTGAAATCAAATCTATTTTTATCATCTTTCTTTCCTTCCTTAGTGAAAGCATGGGAGTGGTCAAGAGCAGGGGCTCTGGAGTCAGATTAAGCATTTTAGCTCTTCAGTCTATTAGGTGTGTGACTTTAGGCAGATTACTTACTCACTCTGTCCTTAAATTTCCTTCTCTGTGTAATGAGGGTAATAACAGTATCTACCACATAGACTTGATATAAGAAATAATGAGGTAAGGGACATGTAGTGCATGGTACGTGGCACAAAGTAAGTGCATGAGTTAGCACGTCTAGATTTTGGTTGTTGTTATTATTGTGATTACCTAGGAAAGAAATTGTTCTACTCTTTTCACACTTAACCTTATCCATCTCCTCTAGCCTTTGAGCTATATATTATATCCCATCCCTCTTCAACCCATTTCTCCCCAGTGCCATACTCTTTCCAGTATAAAATTATGCTCAAGCATTCCATTTCTGAAAAATATCAGAGATCCTGATTATCTCATTAGTTAATATTTAACTCTAACCCTATCCTGACCATAACCCTGCCTTATTCTTGTTCTTCCATTATGACATAATGTTGGTAACTCTAAGTAGTTTCTCAGCTGCCACTGGAACTCAAGTGCGGAATTCATATTTGAATGGGATGGTAATTAAAATCTACTAACTCCGAGATGCTATGCCTCTATAACTAAAGACTCTATGACTAATGAAAGTAGAATTGTCTCCTCCTTATCATTAAAAATGAGTTTAGGGACATCAGAAAGATGGCGGAGCAGGAAGCTATGGACTTTCCTTTCCCCTATGGAAAGGAAGCAATTCATGGACAAATTCAGCAACAATTCATGGACAAGCTCCTTTTGTGAGAAATTTAGAAATTAATTGCACTCCAGGAAAACATAAAACCATACTCATTGAAGCCAACAGGAGATTCAAGATACCTTCTTGCTGGAATCTCAGTCCCTAGCACAGTGTCATACAACTGGGAGGAGAACCCCCATCCCAGCTTTCAGCTTGTCTTAGGGGAAGGGAAAGAGTTGGTCCAAATGACCCCAGATTTTCTGTGGGGCCTCCCCAGAAGACTGACTTCAGTTTTTCCAGTCTTAGATTGCTGATGGGATGAGCACAATCTAATTGCCTGTAGAAAAATAAAGTCGGTGACTGGGACTAATAGTCACCATAGTTCTTCCCCTAGCTGAGCACAGAGTGAGTAGAGGAAAACCCCTGGCTCCCAGCTTCTTCCTAGGGAAGGAAAGAGTGGGTCCATGTGTCCAATGCCCCAAATTTTATGGGTGATACACAAAGGACTGGCTTCTTTCAGTCTTCCATGTCTCAGAATAGATAGAACCTGGCAAAATCTAGTCACCTAGGGGTTAGTGAGAACAGAGATGGAGGTTTGGAAGTAACCATACCTCCTCCCCTGGCTCAGTACAGAGTGAGTGGATGAAAGACCTCCTTGGAGAGGGAAAAAGTTGGATGGAATGTTCAATAATCCAACTTCTCTGAGAGATGCCTGAGGGACTAACTTCCATGTGACTTGTTCTGGTGCACTGGATGCTTGAGGGCTGCAAAAAAACCCCAAAGAAAGTGGATTGGACAAGCAGGAAGGTTTGAAAGACCACTAGAGTCTCTGGGCAGGCTGACCAGTGGAGGTCTTTTCCTGTATGAGGCCAGTCTATGCAAACTAGGAGATGTGGCTGATTTGTCTAATGCACTGACACCAGTACAGAGAATCAAGAAAGATGAAGAAGCAGGCAAATATATTTCAAACAAAGGAACAAGAAAAATCTCCAGAAACTGACCCTAGTGAAATGGAGATATATGGTTTACCTGACAGAGAATTCAAAATAACCATCATAAAGATGCTCACCAAGGTCAGGGGAACAACGTATAGAGAAAGTAAGACTTTTAACAAAGAGATAGAAAATATAAAAAAGTACCAAACTGAAATCATGAGCCTGAAGAATACAATAACTTAGCTGAAAAATTCACTAGAGAGCTTCAATGACAGACTAGACAAAGCAGGAAAAAGAATCAGTAAACTTGAAGATTATTGTTGGAAATTATCCAGTCAGAGGAAAAAAAAAAATTGAAAAAAGTGAGAAAGTTTAAGGGACTTATGGAAAACGGCAGTAGGATTAATGTATGCATTGTGGGAGTCTCAGAAGGAGGGGAGAGAGAGCGAGAGAGAGAGAGAAACCAGAAAGCTTATTTTAAAAAAAATGAACCTTGACTGAAAACTTCCCAAATCTGGGGAAGGAAATGGACATCTAAATCTAAGAAGTTCAATGGATTACAATAAGATGAATACAAAACAAATAAACAAACAAACACTGAGACACATTATAATCAAATCCTCAAAAATCAAAGACAAAGAGAAATTTTGAAAGCAGCAAAAGAAAAGTAACTTGTCATTTACAAGGGAACTGCCCTAAGAGTACAAGATTTCTCAGCAGAAACCTTGCAGGCTAAGAGAGAGTGGGGTGATATATTCTAAGTGATGAAAGAAAAAAAACCCTGCTAACCAAGAATACTGTATTCAGCAAATTTTTTTCTTCAAAAATGAAGGAGAGATAAAGTCTGTCCCAGACAAATAAAAACTAAGGAGTTAATCATTGCCAGACCTGCCTTACAAGAAATGCTAAAGGGAATTCTCAAGTTAAAATGTCAGGACACTAAATAGCAACATGGTAGTGTAAGAAAGTATAAAACTCATTGGTAAAGGTAAATATGTAGACACATATAGGTTACTTTAATACTGTAATGGTGTTCAGTAATAAAGTATAATTGTTATACTTTTAATTCAAGTATAAAAGTTAAAATGCAAAAGCAGGGCTTCCTTGGTGGCGCAGTGGTTGAGAGTCCGCCTGCCGATGCAGGGGACACGGGTTCGTGCCCCGGTCTGGGAAGATCCCACATACCGTGGAGCAGCTGGGCCTGTGAGCCATGGCTGCTGAGCCTGTGCATCCTGCGCCTGTGGTCCGCAACGAGAGAGGCCACAACAGTGAGAGGCCCGCGTACCGCAAAAAAAAAAAAAAAAAAAAAGCAAAAGCATTAAAATAACTATAAAATATGTCAATAGATATGTAATATAAGTAGATGTAAATTGTGACAACAAAACATAAAGTAGTGGGGGGAGGAAAAGTGGTGAGTTTTTGTACGTGATTGAACTTAAGTTGTTATCAGCTTAAAATAGACTATTGTAATTTTAAGATATTTTATGCAAGCCCCATGATAACCACAAAGAAAATGCCTACAGAAGTTATACAAAGGAGAAAGAGAAAGGAATCAGCATATCAATGTAAAAAAATCAGGAAAACAAAAAGGGAGATGGCAATAGAAGAAAAGGTAAAAGAACTACAAGACTAACAGAAGACAATTAAAAATGGCAATAGTAAATCCTTTCTTATCAATAATCACTTTACATGCAAATGGATTAAACTCTCTAATCAAAAGACATAGAGTGACTGAATGGCAAAAAGCAGGACTCAAGTATATGCTGCCTAGAAGAAACTCATTTTATTTTATTATTTTTTAAGAAACTAATTTCTGACTTAAGGATACACATAGGCTTAAAATGAAGGAATAAAGAAAGATATTTGATGCAGATGGTAATCAAAAGAAAGCAAGGTAGTAATACTTGTATCAGACAAAATAGACTTTAAGTCAAAAATTTCATGAGAGACTAAGAAGACATCCTGTAATGATAAAAAGTCAAGTCATTAGGAAGCTATAACAATTATAAATATGTGTGCAACAAAAATCAGAGCACCTAAATATATAAATCTGACATTGACAGAACTGAGGCTGAAATAGACAACAATACAATAGGAGACTTCAATACCCCACTTTCAGTAATGGATAAGAATATCCAGAAAAAAGACCAAAAAGGAAATATATCTAACAGACATATACAGAATATTTAATCCAATAGCAGCAGAATATACAGTTTCTCAAGTGCACACAGAACATTCTCCAGGAGAGATCACATATTATGTCACACAACAAGTCTTAGCAAATACCGGAAGTCTGAAATTATAACAAGTATCGTTTCTGACCATAATGGGAGGAAACTAGAAATCAATAATGGAAGAAAAACTGAAAAATTCACAAATATGTAGAAATTATAAAACATATTATTTATTTTTAATTAAAAAAATGTAAACATATTTATTGGAGTATAATGGCTTTACAGTGGTGTGTTAGTTTCTGCTGTATAACAAAGGGAATCACCTATACGTATACATACATCCCCATGTCTCCTCCCTCTTGTGGCTCCCTCCCACCATCCCTATCCTGACCCTCTAGGTAGACACAGAGCACGGAGCTGATCTCCCTGTGCTATGTGGCTGCTTCCCACTACCTATCTACTTTACACTTCGTAGTGTATATATGTCCATGCCACTCTCTCACTTCATCCCAGCTTACCTTTCGCCCTCCCCGTGTCCTCAAGTCCATTCTCTATGTCTGCGTCTTTACATCTGTACTGCCCCTAGGTTCTTCAGAACTTCTTTTTTTTTTAGATTCCATATATATGTGTTAGCATATAGTATTTGTTTTTCTCTTTCTGACTTACTTCACTCTGTATGGCAGTCTCTAGGTCCAACCACCTCACTACAAATAACTCAATTTCATTTCTTTTTATGGCTGAGTAATATTCCATTGTATACATGTGCCAAATCTTCTTTATCCATTCATCTGTTGATGGACACTTAGGTTGCTTCCATGTCCTGGCTATTGTAAATAGAGCTGCAATGAACATTTTGGTACATGACTCTTTTTGAATTATGGTTTTTCTCAGGGTATATGTCCAGTAGTGGGATTGCTGGGTCTTTTGGTACTTCTATTTTTAGTTTTTTAAGGAACCTCCATAATGTTCTCCATAGTGGCTGTATCAATGTATATTCCCACCAACAGTGCAAAAGTGTTTCCTTTTCTCCACACCCTCTCTCAATAAGCATTTATTGTTTCTATATTTTTTGATGATGGCCATCCTGACTGGTGGGAGGTGATACCTCATTGTAGTTTTGACTTGCATTTCTCTAATAATTAGTGATGTTGAGCATCCTTTCATGTGTTTGTTGACAATCTGTATATCTTCCTTGGAGAAATGTCTATTTAAGTTTTCTGCCCATTTTTGGATTGGGTTGTTCATTTTTTTGATATTGAGCTGCATGAGCTGCTTATAAATTTTGGAGATTAATCCTTTGTCAGTTCCTTCATTTGCAAATATTTTCTCCCATTCTGAGGGTTGTCTTTCTGTCTTGTTTATGGTTTCCTTTGCCGTGCCAAAGCTTTTAAGTTTCAGTAGGTCCCGTTTGCTTATTTTTGTTTTTATTTCTATTTCTCTAGGAGGTGGGTCAAAAAGGATCTTGCTGTGATTTATGTCATAGAGTGTTCTGCCTAGGTTTTCCTCTAAGAGTTTGATAGTGTCTGGTCTTACATTTAGGTCTTTAATCCATTTTGAGTTTATATTTGTGTATGGTGTTAAGGAGTGTTCTAATTTCATTCCTTTACATGTAGCTGTCCAGTTTTCCCAGTACCACTTATTGAAGAGGCTGTCTTTTCTCCATTGTATATTCTTGACTCCTTTATCAAAAATAAGGTGACTGTATGTGCGTGGGTTTATCTCTGTGCTTTCTATCCTGTTCCATTGATTTATATTTCTGTTTTTGTGCCAGTACCATACTGTCTTGATTACTGTAGCTTTATAGTATAGTCTGAAGTCAGGGAGCCTGATTCCTTCAGCTCTGTTTTTCCTTCTCAAGATCGCTTTGGCTATTTGGGGTCTTTTGTTTTTCCATATAAATTGTGAAAATTTTTTTCTAGTTCTGTGAAAAATGCCAGCAGTAGTTTGATAGGGATTGCATTGAATCTGTATATTGCTTTGGGTAGTATAGTCATTTTCACAATGTTGATTCTTCCAATTGAAGAACATGGTATATCTCTCCATCTGTTTGTATCATATTGAATTTCTTTCATCAGTGTCTTACAGTTTTCTGAGTACAGGTCTTTTACCTTCTTAGGTAGGTTTATTCCTAGGTATTTAATTCTTTTTGTTGCAGTGGTAAATGGGAGTGTTTCCTCAATTTCTCTTTCTGATCTTTCATTATTAGTGTATAGGAATGCAAGAGATTTCTGAGCATAAATTATTTATCCTGCAACTTTACCAGATTCATTGATTAGCTCTAGTAGATTTCTGGTGGCATCTTTAGGATTCTCTATATATAGTATCATGTCATCTGCAAACAGTGACAGCTTCACCTCCTCTTTTCGAATTTGGATTTCTTTGATTTATTTTTCTTTTCTGATTGCTGTGGCTAAAACTTCCAAAACTATGTTGAATAATAGTGGTGAGAGTGGGCAACCTTGACTTCTTCCTGATTTTAGAGGAAATGGTTTCAGTTTTTCACCATTGAGAACAATGTTGACTGTTGGTTTGTCATATAAAGCCTTTGTAATGTTGAGGTAATTTTCCTCTATGCCTACTTTCTGGAAGGATTTAATCATTAAAGTTTGTTGAATCTTATCGAAAGCTTTTTCTGCATCTATTGAGATGATCTTATGGTTTTTCTCCTTCAATTTTTTAATATGCTGTATCACATTGATTGATTTGCATATATTGAAGAATCCTTGCATTCCTGGGATAAACCCCACTTGATCATGGTGTATGATTCTTTTAACGTGCTGCTTGCTAGTATTTTGTTGAGGATTTTTGCATCTATGTTCATCAGTGATATTGGCCTGTAGTTTTCTTTTTTTGTGACATCTTTGTCTGGTTTTGGTATCAAGGTGATGGTGGCCTCATAGAAGGAATTTGGGAGTGTTCCTCCCTCTGCTATATTTTGGAAGAGTTTGAGAAGGATAGGTGTTAGCTCTTCTCTAAATGTTTGATAGAAATAGCCTATGAGACCTTCTGGTCCTGGGTTTTTGTTTGTTGGAGGATTTTTAATCACAGTTTCAATTTCAGTGCTTGTGATTGGTCTGTTTATGTTTTCTATGTCTTCCTGGTTCAGCCTTGGAAGGCTGTGCTTTTCTAAGAATTTGTCCATTTCTTCCAGGTTGTCCATTTTATTGGCCTATTGTTGCTTGTAGTAATCTCTCATGATCCTTTGTGTTTCAGCATTGTCAGTTGTTACTTCTCCTTTTCATTTCTAATTCTATTATTTGAGTCTTCTCCCTTTTTTTCTTGATGAGTCAATTTGTTTATCTACTCAAAGAACCAGGTTTTAGTTGTATTGATCTTTGCTATCGTTTCCTTCATTTCTTTTTCATTTATCTGCTCTGACCTTTATGATTTCTTTCTTTCTGCTAACTTGGGTTTTTTTTTGTTGTTGTTGTTCCTTCTCTGATTGCTTTAGGTGTAAGGTTAGGTTGTTTATTTGAGATGTTTTTTGTTTCTTGAGGCAGGCTTGTATTGCTATAAACTTCCCTCTTATAACTGCTTTTGCTGCAACTCATAGGTTTTGGGTCATCGTGTCTTCATTGTCATTTGTTTCTAGGTATGTTTTGATTTCCTCTTTGATTTCTTCAGTGATCTCTTGGTTATTTAGTAGTGTATTGTTTAGCCTCCATGTGTTTGTCTTTTTTACAGATATTTTCCTGTAATTGATATCTCGTCTCATAGTGTTGTGATCAGAAAAGACACTTGATACGATGTCAATTTTCTTAAATTTACCAAGGGTTGATTTATGATGCAAGATATGATCTATCCTTGAGAATGTTCCATGAGCATTTGAGGAGAAAGTGTAATCTGCTGTTTTTGGATGGAATGTCCTATAAATATCAATTAAGTCCATCTTGATTAATGTAGCATTTAAAGCTTGTGTTTCCTTATTTATTTTCATTTTGGAAGGTCTGTCCTTTGGTGAAAATGGGGTGTTAAAGTCCCCTACTATGATTGTGTTACTGTCAATTTCCCCTTTTATGGCTGTTAGCTTTTGCCTTACGTACTGAGTTGCTCTTATGTTGGGTGCATAAATATTTATAATTGTTATCTTTTTCTTGGATTGATTCCTTGATCATTATGTAGTGTCCTTCTTTGTCTCCTGTAATTGTCTTTATTTTAAAGTCTATTTTGTCTTATATGAGAATTGCTACTCCAACTCTCTTTCGATTTCCATTTGCATGGAATATGTTTTTCTATCCCCTCACTTTCAGTCTGTATGTGTCCCTAGGTCTGAACTGGGTCTCTTGTAGGCAGCATATGTATTTGTCTTGTTTTTGTAACCATTCAGCTAGTCTATGTCATTTGGTTTGAGCATTTAATGCATCTACATTTAAGGTAGTTATGGATATGTATATTCCTATTACCATTTTCTTAATTGTTTTGGGTTTGTTATTGTAATTATTTTCCTTCTCTTGTGTTTCCTGCCTAGAGAAGTTCTTTAGCATTTGTTGTAGAGCTGGTTTGGTGGTGTTGAATTCTCTTAGCTTTTTCTTGTCTGTAAAGGTTTTAATTTCACTGTCGAATCTGAATGAGATCCTTGCTGGGTAGAGTAATCTTGGTTGTACGTTGTTCCCTTTCATCACTTTAAATATGTCCTGTTACTCCCTTCTGGCTTGCAGAGTTTCTGCTGAAAGATCAGCTGTTAACCTTATGGGCATTCCCTTGTATGTTATTTGTTGCTTTTCCCTTGCTGCTTTTAATATTTTTCCTTTGTATTTAATTCTTGATAGTTTGATTAATATGTGTCTTGGCATGTTTCTTCTTGGGTTTATCCTGTATGGAACTCTCTGTGATTCCTGAACTTGATTGCCTATTTCCTTACCTATATTAGGGAAGTTTTCAAGTATAATCTCTTCAAATATTTTCTCAGTCCCTTTTTTTTCCCTCTTCTTCTTCTTCTTGGACCCCTATAATTCTAAATTTGGTCCATCTAATGTTGTCCCAGAGGTCTCTAAGTTTGTCCTCAATTCTTTTCATTTTTTTTTTCTTTATTCTGCTCTGCAGTAGTTATTTCCACTATTTTATCTTCCAGGTCACTTATGCATTCTTCTGCCTCAGATATTCTGCTATTGATTCCTTCTAGAGAATTTTTAATTTCATTTATTGTGTTGTTCATCATTGTTTGTTGGCTCTTTAGTTCTTCTAGGTCCTTGTTAAACATTTCTTGTGTTTTCTCCATTCTATTTCCAAGATTCTGGATCATCTTTACTATCATTAATCTGAGTTCTTTTTTCAGGTAGATTACCTATTTCCTCTTCATTTGTTTGGTCTGGTGAGTTTTTACCTTGCTCCTTCATCTGCTGCATATTTCTCTGTTTTCTCATTTTGCTTAACTTACTGTGTTTGGGGTCTCCTTTTCACAGGGTGCAGGTTTGTAGTTCCCGTTGATTTTGGTGTCTTCCCTCAGTGGCTATGGTTGCTTCAGTGGGTTGTGTAGGCTTCCTGGTGGAGGGGATGGGTGCCTGTGTTCTGGTGGATGAGGTTGGATCTTGTCTTTCTGGTGGACAGCATCATGTCTGGTGGTGAGTTTTGGGGTTCTGTGAACTTATTATGATTTTAGGCAGCCTCTCTGCTAATGGGTGGGTTTGTGTTCCTGTCTTGCTTGTTGTTTGGCAAGGGTGTCCATCACTGTAGCTTGCTGGTCGTTGAGTGGAGCTGGGTCTTAGCATTGAGATGGAGAATTCTGGGAGAGCTTTTGCCATTTGATATTACATGGTGCTGGGAGGTCTCTGGTGGACCAATGTCCTGAACTTGGCTCTCCCACCTCAGAGGCTCAGGCCTGATACCCGGTTGGAGCACCAAGACCCTGTCAGCCACATGGCTCAGAAGAAAAGGGAGAAAAATAAATAAGTAAATAAGTAAATAAATAAATAAATAAAATAAAATAAAGATATTAAAATAGAAAAAGATTAATAAAAATAAGAAAATAAAAAAGTAATTTAAAAAAAAGGAGAAAGAAGAGAGGAACCAAACCAAAAACTCAATCCAACAATGATAACAAGTGCAAAATGTATACTAAAAAACAAAACAAACAAACAAAAATACCAACAGTCAGAACCCCAGGAGAAATGGCAAAATCAAAGCTATACCGACAAAAATCACACAATGAAGCATACACATACACACTTACAAAAAGAGAAAAAGGAAAAAAATATACATAAAAATTAAAAAAGGAAGAGAGGAACCAAATCAATAAAGAAATCTATCTATGATAATAAGCTCTAAATACTAAACTAAGATAAATATAAAACGAGAAACAAATTAGGTTCAGACAGCAAAACCCAAGTCTAAGTTGCTCGCAACATCCACTGCCTCAATTTGGAGATGATTCTTTGTGTATTCAGGTATTCCACAGATACAGGTGCATCAAGTTGATTGTGGAGATTTAATCTGCTGCTCCTGAGGCTGCTGGGAGAAATTTCCCTTTCTCTTCTTTGTTCACACAGCTCCTGGGTTTCAGCTTTGGATATGGCCCTGCCTCTTCATGTAGTTTGCCCTCTGGCATCTGTTCCTCGCCCAAACAGGAGGAGGTTAAACGAGCTGCTGATTAAGGGGCTCTGGCTCACTCAGGCCGAGGGGGATGGAGAGGTATGGAACGTGGGGTGATCCTGCAGTGGCAGAAGCTGGCATGACGTTGCAACAGCCTGCAGCGTGCCTTGTGTTCTCCCGGCGAAGTTGTCCCTGGATCACGGGACCCTGGCAGTGGCAGGCTCCACAGGCTCCCGAGAGGGGAAGTGTGGATAGTGACCTGTGCTTGCACACAGCCTTCTTGATGGCTGCAGCAGCAGCCTAAGTGTTTCATGCCATCTCTGGTGTCCGTGCTGATAGCCGTGGCTCGCGCCCATCTCTGGAGCTCATTTAGGCGGTTCTCTGAATCTCCTTTCCTCGTGCAACCTGAAACAATGGTCTCTTGCCTCTTAGGCAGTTCCTGACTTTTTCCTGGACACCCTCCCAGCTAGCTGTGGCGCACTAGCCCCCTTCAGGCTGTGTCCACACAACCAACCCCAGTCCTCTCCCTGGTATCTGACATCCGAAGCCTGAACCTCAGCTCCCAGCCCCCACCTGCCCTGGCGGGTGAGCAGACAAGCCTCTCAGGCTGGTGAGTGCTGGTCGGCACTGATCCTCTGTGTGGGAATCTCTCCGCTTTGCCCTCTGCAGCCCTGTTGCTGCTTTGTCCTCCATGGCTACACAACTTACCCCCCGTCCACCCCGTGTCCCCGCCAGTGAAGGGACTTCCTAGTGTGTGGAAACTTTTCCTCCTTCACAGCTCCCTCCCAGAGGTGCAGGTTCCATCCCTATTCTTTTGCCTGTGTTTTTACTTTGTTCTTTTGCCCTACCCAGGTACGTGGGGGAGTTTCTTGCCTTTTGGGAAGTCTGAGGTCTTCTGCCAGCATTCAGTAGGTGTTCTGTAGGAGTTGTTCCACATGTAGATGTAGTTTTGATATATTTGTGGGGAGAAAGGTGATCTCCACGTCTTACTCCTCCGCCGTCTTGAAGGCACCCCTTACACATGGGCTCCAATAACCCATGCCAGGCTGTGCTTCCCCGTAATCTCCTTCACATGGATGCCTCTGAACACTGCTCAATCTTTGACTCCCCACACTGGGAGAACCCCTGGTGTAGATACTTTCCTCATACAATCTCCACAGTGTTGCCCTCCTTAATCTGTTCAGATAATGATACCCTACAGTAGTCTGCTTCTCTGGGTAGATGCCTCTTCTACCTTGGCTAGATTCATCCTGCTCAGGTTCCCCATGACTACCTCCTAATTTCAGCATAAATAACTATATTTTCAAACCCCTACTAATGGTTTTAGAACAGAATTAGTCAGGAAAGGAAGGAAAGGGACAATTGTACTCACTAGAATTTATCCCTAGTCCCAACTTCTGCTTCCAGTGCAGACCAGCCTTACTCCATGTTGCCTGCCCACTTAATCATGCATCTTGCTCGTTCATCATAATGTCTTAATAATTCTTACTTGTGGTTTGCTTGGCCCCTGTCTGTGCTCACTGAACATCACCCTGGCTTAAACTCTTCCAGTGTTGTATCCCCATCTCATCACCAATGTGCTAGATAGCAGTTCAGGGTCAGGTCCTTTCTGATTCAACATGCTTCTGCAGCAATCACACTGTTCTCAGGAGGAAAAGATTGGATGAGTGATACCAAACCAAGAATCATCTCTGAAGGGTGGTTGTTGAAACCATAGGAATGGAGGTGGTTGAGAGTGAAGAAAAAGAAAACTAGATATACCTTGGGAAGAGTGTTTGTGTTTAGGGGACAGGAAGAGGAAGGAAAAAGGAAGTTAGAGAAGGGATAACTTGGGCTAATCTACAGCCTGGAAAAAAATGAAAGTAATGGCTCTAAGTAGCTAATTTCTTGAGGAGAATTTGACTCAATGCTGTGTCCTTAAAAAATTTAAGTTGGAAGATTAATGGTATTATTATAGAACTGGAGTAAACTAAGAAATATGACATTATATAATGACTTGTTATGGTAAGAATGACTCAGTGGTTTGAGTCAAACCAAGTGATTCATCTATACAGCCTATAAGACCATCTGACAACTATTTTGCCTGGCTTTGGAATTCAGGGTCAGTTAAAGGGAGACTTGCCTTTTCTGTTTTAGTTAACTTTTGGGTGGATCATTTGATAATAATAGTCTTGTGAATGCATTACAAAAAGCCTTGTGGGAGAGAGCCTTTGGAAAGCATAGAGCTGGCTGTCTCTTGGATTGCTTGGCTGAGTTTATTTGCTGAAAGAAATAAAACTTTGCCTAGGCAAGGTCACCTTTGCGTAGGTGACCTTGTTCAGATTGGGAAATTCTCTGGAAACATGAGTAGCATGTATGCTCATTTTATTTACCACTATATCCCCAGCACCTAACACAGTGCCTGGCATATTGCAGATTTTTGATAGGTATTTGTAAAATGAATGAATGAAGGGAGATTGTCCTTCACGTCTTTGAGAAGTCGTCATATGATGGTGAGAGAAACCATTCCTGAAGTTATTTTGAGATAACTTTGGAAAGATGGTCATGGCTTAAAAATTTTCCAAGACAATCCTCAAGGAACATTAATATGTAACATATTAAAGATTTGATCTGCAACAATGACTTTATTTACTGTGCATTCTGTTCATAGAAATAGATACCATTTTTTACTGTGCTTATAATTTAAACCTCTCCTAGAAGGTCAAACAGTAAATCACCAAAGAAACAAGTAACTGCATAAAATACAACATTTGGAAGTCCTTTTTAGAAGCAAATAGATGCAAGTGGATGTACACCATCCAGAAAGACAATTGTGCTGATTGGATCTCCCATGACCCTGTGCCCTGCCTGCCCCCCCAACATAGTAAAATTTTAAATAATTATGGCAATAAAACTGCAGCCATTTATAAGAAAATTATTGCAGTGATTAAGTAGTTCAGTAATAATATGTCTTCCAGATGGATTAATGAAAATTATTGTGAGATGGTCTTTTCATCACCAATTTCTTTTCATCCCTACATTACATTAACCAAACTACCTTTTCAATAGTTTGGGACTTACCTTTTTAAGAAAACAGCATTCAAACAAATCTTTCCCAAATGGGAATAAGGGAACTAACATTTATTTATCTCATACTCTGTTCCTAACAGTAGGCTATTTAATCTTAAAAGTTTTATTTTTCTATTAAGTAAAGCACAGATAATAATTAGTGGATATGTTTCATTAAAGGAAATTAGTTGTAAAAAACCCTAATGATTAAGAGCTAGTGCTCAAGAGCAGACAGACCTGGGTTTAAACTCTGGCTTCTCTCTTTTCTAGATGGGCTTTTGGACAAGTTATCTAATGTTTCTTAAATTTACACATCAATAAACTGGGTTTAATAATATTGCTTACTTCATTGAGATGTTTGGAGCATTCAAAGAGATAATGCATATAAAGCATTTAGCTTAATACCTGGCACATAATAAGTGCTCAATAAATATTTATACTCTTTATTATAGAAGGATTTGCTACAGATTTTCTTCAAATGCTCTGCTCCATTTAAATGAATCAACTTACATGCAACTTTCTAGGAATTCATATATTAGATGTCATGCAAAGTGTATAGAAGAATTATATTTTTTATTAAGTTTAACCCATGGACATGTGGTTCTCAATGCAAATAGGATGGAGAAGGGTGAACTGCTTGCCAGGGGATGACTTCTGGAAATGTGTATGTTGTTTTTGGTACTCACATACTGTATAAAGATCTCAGGATGAATGAAGTCTACCTTCCACAATATAAAGAACAGTGTTATTTAGCTTTGCCTTTGTCAAGAGTGTAGAATGATAGCCAGTTTCATAAATGGCAGCAATGCTTGCTTCCACTTAAGCATTTAGAGTGAAATATTGATACGATTTGGGATACAGTATATGTTCTTATGAAATTACTATTTTTATTCATCATAATGATTAGGAATGATGTCTGATGAAATCAATGGTTGACCAGAAGATTAATAATTTGTTGATTTCCCAATAGAGGAAAAAACATTTCCAAGATTCTTACATGTAAAGTTCATTTTTTTCATTCATTTGTCATTTATTCAACAAACTTTTATAGAGTGTCTGTTATGTTTATTCTGCTTTGTTTAGTTAGCATCTAATCCAATGACTGGTGCATATTGGGTGCATAACAAAGGTAGTCTGAATGATGGACTGAGGAATGAGTGGGAGGTAAATAATAAATACATGGTCTATGCCTTGTAGGAGCTTAGACACTAGTAGGTCAGATAGACGGTTTGGAGAACAGAAAAAAAGATCTCTTTGAGAACGTCTTTTATGTCTTTTGTTTTTGCTTTAAACTTTACTATGTAACATGAAGCAGGGCAAATATGCAAATTCTAGAATATTATGCACAGAGATATTATTAATAGGCCTGGAACAAAGCCCTGAAATCTACATTATTAGCAAGTATCCCAGGTAATTTTTATGCATGTAGCATAAAAATATCTTTGAGATAATATCTTACTCCTTGTATTAGATCCAGAGAAAAACATCAAAATTATTTTCAAATTACTTTCATATTTCCTTTTCATTGCTGCAACCAACAGTAAGAAGAACAACAAAACAAAGCAAAACAAAACACCCTTAGATTGCCCCCGGGAAGGGAGAGAGGGGAGAAGTAATACAAGGGATTTGGTTGGCATGTGGAAGTATTTCTGAATCCAGGAGAATATGCTCCTAATCTCCTCAGTTGGATCCCCTTGGGGATGAGCATGGTGACATATGGGCAAGCCTCATACTGAGCCATTTCTGCAACCTTTTCTGTTAATTATTTTCTCCATCTTTCTGGGGGAGAAGTTGTTGGTCATATCAATTTTTACAGAACTGATAACAAGGAGCACAAAAAGGCACTGAAGGCTTATCTTAACACTTTCTGTTTCTCTACCTGTGGTTAACATTAAGAACAACTGGACCCTTCGTGGTTATAGATGCTGCAAAGCAATCCACATAAGATGTGATGTTTGCATAAACAACTTCTGCAAAAGGAAAGATACATGCTTACACAAAGGGACAGGCTCAACCATTTGAGGAACTGATAGCGAATAAAAGACTTTGACTCTTTCCTATCACTTGGTATCACTTTACACAGTCTAGCGTAACAATGTTTTTTAGTTTTCAGAGTGCAAAAGCTTGAGCACACCACTTGGAAAGAGGATGAAATCCAAAAATTCAGTTTATCCAGGGACCCAGTTTTATTTGAGTATTTTGCGGGAGACACTGAGTATTGCTTTTTAACATTTTGATTGTGACAGAGGGATTGTAGTGACTGAGTAGAAGCTGACCTTGGTGAATCCTAGTTTACAGTGGAGTCAGCCATGAGTGCTAGAGCATTCACCCTACAGTATTTAATCTTTTGGAGATTAGGCTTCATATACCCTCAGTGTTCTGTTGGATAAAGACTAAGGAGCTTTGGCTGGAGTGGCAGTGCTGCTGGGCACCACTTTCTGGGCAGAGCAGAAACATGAAAGTAGATAAATCTCTCAAGTGGAACATACAAGACTATTCGGGGTGGTGGTGGCAGGTGAGTCTCTCCAGCAGATTATGAGCGAAGGAAGACTGCTGCTGAAGCCAGTAATAAAGTTGGGAACAGGAGCACAATGGCAGAGATTGGATCCTTGCTCCAGATGCTACCATGAGCATTGGATTAGAACCAGTGGGGAAAGATATTCCCTCAGTATTACACTTTGTTGTAAGACCCTGTGCAGTATCATGCATTATCCCAAGGTTTTAGAGCCCTTTCTGTAAGCCTTTTCAGTTCAAATTCCTAGCCACTTCCTAGGGGACAAGGCAGTCCTGGAATGCTGGGCTGGGACTGGTTTTAGAAACTACCACACCAAGGACCTGGAACCATTGTCTTCCTCGCCTCTTTCAGCATTAGCTTTCTAAAGGATGAGGTGGACTTTCTCTCTTTTATTGTTTACTTTTATTTTTATCCATGTAAAATTCACATAGCATAAATCTCAGCATTTTAATATTTTAAAGTGTACAATTCAGTGGCACTTTGTACAGTGGTATTAGTATATTCATAATGCTGTGCAGCAATTACCACTATCTAGTTCCAGAACATTTTCCTCACTCTGAAAGAACACTGTAAACCCATTAAGCAGTTACTCCATTTTTCCCCTTCCCCCATTGTCTTCCCCCAATCTGCTTTTGGTTTCTATAGATTTATGTATTCTGGGTATTTCATGTAAATGGAATAATATAATATGTGGCCTTTTGTGTCTGGCTTCTCTCACTTAGCACAGTGTTTTCAAGATTCATCCATATGGAATATATCAGTAATTGATGCCTTTTAATGATCCAATAGTATGCCTTAGTATGAATATACCACATTTAAAAATTCCATTCATCAGTTGATTGACATTTGGGTTGTTGCCACTCTTGGTTATTGTGAATAGTGCTGCTGTGGACATCTGTGTACAAATTTTTGCCTGAATACCTGATTTCAGTTCTTTTGGGTATAGGCCTAGGAGTAGAATTGCTGTATCATACGGTAATTCTATGTTTAATATTTTTGAGAACAACAAATTGTTTTCTGGAGTGATTGCACTATTTTGTGTTCCCACCAGTGTTGTTTGAGTGTTCCAAATTCTCCACGTCCTCACCCAAACTTATTTTCCATTTAAAAAATGATATTCAGCCTAGTGTATAAAGTGGTATCTCATTGAAGTTTTGATTAGCATTCACCTAATGACTAATGATGTTGAGCATCTTTTCATGTACTTCTTGTTTATTTGTATATCTTATTTGGAGAAATGTCTACTCCTTTGTCCAATTTTTAACTGGGTTCTGTACCTTTTGTTGCTGAGTTGTGATAATTCTTTATATATCTGGTTACTAGATCCTTATCAGCTATATTATTTGTAAATATTTCCTCCTGTTCTACAGATTGTCATTTTACTTTCTTATTAGTATCCTTTGATGAATAAAATTTTTTAATTTTGTTGAAGTCCAATTTATCTATTGTTTTTTCTTTTTGCATGTGCTTTTTGTATAATATTTAAGGAACCATTGACAAATTCAAAGCAATGAAGTTTTACTCTTATGTTTTCTTCTAAGAGTTTTATAGTTTTAACTCTTACATTTTGCTATTTGATCCATTTTGAGTGAACTTCTTTGTATGGTGTGAGGTAAGGACCTAACTTCATTCTTTTGCATGTGGATATACAGTTGTCCCAGCATTATTTTTTATTCTTAATTTTTTAAATTTTTATTTTAAGTTCATTTTTTAAGCATCTTTATTGGAGTATAATTGCTTTACAATGGTGTGTTAGTTTCTGCTTTATAACAAAGTGAATCAGTTATACATATATATATATCCCCATATCTCTTCCCACTTACATCTCCCTCCCTCCCACCTTCCCTATCCCACCCCTCTAGGTGGTCACAAAGCACTGAGCTGATCTCCCTGTGCTATGCGCCTACTTCCCACTAGCTATCGATTTTACAGTTTGTAGTGTATATATGTCCATGACAATCTCTCACTTTGTCCCAGCTTACCCTTCCCCCTCCCAGTGTCCTCAAGTCCATTCTCTAGTAGATCTACAAGGTTATTCCCGTCTTGCCCCTAGGTTCTTTATGACCATTTTTTTTCTTTTAGATTCCATATATATGTGTTAGCATACGGTGTTTGTTTTTCTCTTTCTGACTTACTTCACTCTGTATGACAGACTCTAGGTCCATCCACCTCATTACAAATAACTCAATTTCATTTCTTTTTACGGCTGAGTAATATCCCATTGTATATGTGTGCCACATCTTCTTTATCCATTCATCTGTTGATGGACACGTAGGTTGCTTCCATGTCCTGGCTATTGTAAATAGAGCTGCAATGAACATTGTGGTACGTGGCTCTTTTAGAATTACGGTTTTCTCAGGGTATATGCCCAGTAGTGGGACTGCTGGGTCATTTGGTAGTTCTATTTGTAGTTTTTTAAGGAACCTCCATACTGTTCTCCAAAGTGACTGTATCAACTTACATTCCCACCAACAGTGCAAGAGTGTTCCCTTTTCTCCACACCCTCTCCAGCATTTATTGTTTGTAGATTTTTTGTTGATGGCCATTCTGACCAGTGTGAGATGATATCTCATTGTAGTTTTGATTTGCATTTCTCTAATGATTAATGATGTTGAACATTCTTTCATGTGTTTGTTGGCAATCTGTATATCTTCTTTGGAGAAATGTCTATTTATGTCTTCTGCCCATTTTTGGATTGGGTTGTTTGTTTTTTTGATATTGAGCTGCATGAGCTGCTTGTAAATTTTGGAGGTTAATCCTTTTTCAGTTGCTTCATTTGCAAATATTTTCTCCCATTCTGAGGGTTGTCTTTTCATCTTGTTTATGGTTTCCTTTGCTTTGTAAAAGCTTTTAATTTTCATTAGGTCCCATTTGTTTATTTTTGTTTTTATTTCCATTTCTCTAGGAGGTGGGTCAAAAAGGATTTTGCTGTGATTTATGTCATAGATTTTTCTGTCTATGTTTTCCTCTAAGGGTTTGATAGTGTCTGACCTTACATTTAGGTCTTTAATCCATTTTGAGTTTATTTTTGTGTATGGTGTTAAGGAGTGTTCTAATTTCATTCTTCTACACATGGCTGTCCACTTTTCCCAGCATCACTTATTGAAAAGGATGTCTTTCCTCTATTGTATATTCTTGCCTCCTTTATCAAAGATAAGGTGACCATAAGTGCATGAGTTTATCTATGGGCTTTCTATCCTGTTCCATTGATCTATCTTTCTGTTTTTGTGCCAGTACCATAATGTCTTGTTTACAGTAGCTTTGTAGTATAATCTGAAGTCAGGGAGCATGATTCCTCCAGCTCTGTATTTCTTTCTTAAGCTTTCTTTGGCTATTTGGGGCCTTTTTTGTTTCCATACAAATTGTGAAACTTTTTGTTCTAGTTCTGAGAAAAATGCCAGTGGTAGTTTGATAGGGATTGTACTGAATCTGTAGATTGCTTTGGGTAGTATAGTCATTTTCACAGTGTTGATTTTTCTAATCCAGGAACATGGTATATCTCTCCATCTATTTGTATCATCTTTAATTTCTTTCATCAGTGTCTTATAATTTTCTGCATACAGGTCTTTTGTCTTCTTAGGTAGATTTATTCCTAGGTATTTTATTCTTTTTGTTGCAATGGTAAATGGGAGTGTTTTCTTAATTTCACTTTCAGGTTTTCCATCATTAATGTATAGGAATGCAAGAGATTTCTGTGCATTAATTTTGCATCCTGCTACTTTACCAAATTCATTGATTAGCTCTAGTAGTTTTCTGGTAGCATCTTTAGGATTCTCTATGTATAGTATCATGTCATCTGCAAACAGTGACAGCTTCACTTCCTCTTTTGCGATTTGGATTCCTTTTATTTCTTTTCTTCTCTGATTGCTGTGGCTAAAACTTCCAAAACTATGTTGAATAATAGTGGTGAGAGTAGGAAGCCTTGTATTGTTCCTGATCTTAGTGGAAATGGTTTCACTTGTTCACCATTGAGGATGATGTTGGCTGTAGATTTGTCATATACGGCCTTTATTATGTTGAGGTAAGTTCCCTCTATGTCTAGTTTCTGGAGGGCTTTTATAATAAATCAGTGTTGAATTTTGTCAAAAGCTTTCTCTGCATCTATTGAGATGATTATATGGTTTTTCACCTTCAATTTGTTAATATGGTGTATCATATTGATTGATTTGCATATATTGAAGAATCCTTGCATTCCTGGGATAAACCCCACTTGATCATGGTGTATGATCCGTTTAATGTGTTGTCGGATTCTGTTTGCTAGTATTTTCTGAGGGTTTTTGCATCTATGTTCATCAGTGATATTGGCCTGTAGTTTTCTTTCTTTGTGATACCTTTGTCTGGTTTTGTTATCAGCGTGATGATGGCCTCGTAGAATGAGTTTGGGAGTGTTCCTCCCTCTGCTATATTTTGGTAGAGTTTGAGAAGGATAGGTGTTATCTCTTCTCTAAATGATAGAATTCGCCTGTGAAGCCATCTGGTCCTGGGCTTTTGTTCGTTGGAGGATTTTTAATCACAGTTTCAATTTCAGTGCTTGTGATTTTTCTTTTCATATTTTCCATTTCTTCCTGCTTTAGTCTCAGAAAGTTGTGCATTTCTAAGAATGTTTCCATTTCTGCCACATTGTCCATTTTATTGTTATATAATTGCTTGTTATTTTTTTAAAATTTATTTTATTTTATATTGGAGTATCATTGATTAACCTTGTGCTAGTTTTAGATGTACAGCAAAGTGATTCAGTTATACATATACATGTATATTTTCTTTTTCAAATTCTTTTCTCATTTAGCCTATTGTAGAATAATGAGCAGAGTTCCCTTTGCTATACAGCAGGTCCTTGCTGCTTATCTATTTTAAATATAGCAGTGTGTACATGTCATTCTCAAACTCCCAATCTATATCTGCCCCTCTCCCTTCCCCCTGGTAACCATAAGTTTGTTCTCTAAGTCTGTGAGTCTCTTTCTGTTTTGTAAATAAGTTCATTTGTATAATTTTCTTTAAGATTTTGCATATAAGTGATATCAAATCATATTTGTCCTCCTATGTCTGACTTACTTCACTCAGTATGATAATCTCTAGGTCCACCCATTTTGCTGTAAATGACATTATTTAATTCTTTTTAATGGCTGAGTAATATTCCATTGTATATATGTATCACATCTTCTTTATACATTCATCTGTCTGTGGACATTTAGGTTACTTCTATGTCTTGGCTATTGTAAACAGTGCTGCGATGAACACTGGGAAGCATGTATCCTTTCAAACCATGTTTTTCTCTGGATATATGCCCAGGAGTGCGATTGCTGGATCATATGATAATTCTATGTTTGGTTTTCTGAGGAACCTCCATACTGTTTTCCACAGTGGCTGCACCAATTTACATTCACACCAACACTGTAGGAGGGTTTCCTTTTCTTTACACCTTCTCCAGCATTTATTGTTTGTAGAATTTTTGATGATGGCCATTCTCACTGGTGTGAGGTCATATCTCATTGTAGTTTTGATTTGATTTCTCTAATAATTAGTGATGTTGAGCATTTTTTCATGTGCTTCCTGGCCATCTGTATATCTTCTTTGGAGAAATGTCTATTTAGGTCTTCTACCCATTTTTGGATTGAGTTGTTTGCTTTTTTGATATTGAGACACATGAGCTGTTTGTAAATTTTGGAGATGAATCCTTTTTCAGTCACATCATTTGCAAATATTTTCTCCCATTCTGTGGGTTGTCTTTTCATTTTGTTTATGGATTCCTCTGCTGACAGCACTGTTTATTGAAGAAATTCTTCTTTCCCTATTCCATTGTCTTGGCACCCTTGTGACAAACCAATTGACTATAGATGTATGGGTGTACTTCTGTATTCTCAATTATGTTTCATTGATCTATATGTCTATACTTATGCCAATATGCTAGCTGCTTTAATTACTGTAGCTTTGTAGTAAGTTTTAAAACTGGGAAGTGTGAATCATTCAACCTTGTTCTTTTTCAAGATTGTTTTGGTTATTTGGGGTCCTTTACTCTTCCATATAAATTTTAGAATCAGCTTTTTCATTTCTGCAAAAAAGCTATTGGGATTTGGTTGGCTTGCATCAGATCTGTAGGTCACTTTGGGAAGTAGTGTCATCATAAAAATATTGTCTTTGAATCAATGAACACACATGCCTTTTCATTTATTTAGGTCTTCTTTAATTATTTAGCAATGTTTTATAGCTTTCAGTGTGCAAGTCTTGCATCTACGTGCTTAATTTTACTCCTTAGTATTATGTTCTTTTTGATGCTATTGTAAATGGGATTATTTTTAAAATTTCCTTTACAGATTGTTCATTGATGTGAAATACAACTCACTGTCATTGATCTTATATCCTGCAAATTTGCTGAATTAGTTTATTCATTCTAGTTGTCTTTTGTGGATTCTTTGGGTTTTTCTATAGATAATATCATGTCATCTGTGACTAGAGATAGTTTTCTTCCTTTCCAGTTAGGAAGTCTTTTATCTTTTTTCTTGACTCATTTTCCTGGTTAGAATTATTGATACGATGTTGATTAGAAGTGGTGAAAGTGGGCATCTTTTCTTATTTCTGATTTTAGGGGGAAAGCTTTCAGTTTCTCAGTATGATATTAGCTGTGGGCTTTTCATAAATCCTTATTATGTCAAGGAAGTTCCCTTCTATAGTTTTTGAGCCTTTTTATTATGAAAGGGTGTTGGAGTTTGTCAAATGCTTCAATCAAGATAATAATGTGTTTTTCCCTTTTATTTTATTTATGTGGTGTATTACATTGATTGATTTTCATATGAGGAAATACCTTTGCATTCTTGGGACAAATCCTAGGTGGTCATGGTGATTAATCTTTTTATTATACTGCTGTATTTGATTTGTTACTTTTTAGTTGAGGATTTTTGCATCCATATTCATCAGGGGTCTTGGTCTATAGCTTTCTTTTCTTGTGATGTCTTTGTCTGGCTTTGGTATCAGGATAATGCTGGACTCATAGAATAAATTAGTAAGTATTCCTACCTCTTCTATGTTTTGGAAGAGTTTCAGAAGAATTGATGTTAATCGTTCTTCAAATGTTTGGTAAAATTCACTAGTGAAGGCATCTGGTCCTGGGCTTTTCTTTGTTGATAGATTTTGGTTACTGATTCAGTCTAGTGGCCTTTCATATCAGCTTGAAGGGCTACCATTAGCATTTCTCATAAGGAAGTTCTACTGTTAATGAACTTCCTCAGTTTTTGTTTATCTGGAAATGTTTAAATTTCTCCTTTATTTTTAAAGGATAATTTTGCTGTATATAGAATTCTTTTTGTTTTTTTTTACATCTTTATTGGAGTATAATTGCTTTACAATGGTGTGTTAGTTTCTGCTTTATAACAAAGTGAATCAGTTATACATATACCTATGTTCCCATATCTCTTCCCTTTTGCGTCTCCCTCTCTACCACCCTCCCTATCCCACCCCTCTAGGTGGTCACAAAGCACCGATCTATCTCCCTGTGCTTTGCGGCTGTTTCCCACTAGCTATCTATTTTATGTTTGGTAATGTATATATGTCCATGTCACTCTCTTGCTTTGTCACAGCTTACCCTTCCCCCTCCCCATATCCTCAAGTCTATTCTCTAGTAGGTCTGTGTCTTTATTCCTGTCTTACCCCTAGGTTCTTCATGACATTTTTTCCCCTTAAATTCCATATATATGTGTTAGCATACAGTATTTGTCTTTCTCTTTCTGACTTACTTCACCCTCTATGACAGACTCTAGGTCCATCCACCTCATTACAAATAGCTCAATTTCATTTCTTTTTATGGCTGAGTAATATTTCATTTTATATATGTGCCACATCTTCTTTATCCATTCATCCAATGATGGACATTTAGGTTGTTTCCATCTCCTGGCTATTGTAAATAGAGCTGCAATGAACATTTTGGTACATGACCCTTTTTGAATTATGGTTTTCTCAGGGTATATGCCCAGTAGTGGGATTGTTGGGTCATATGGTAGCTCTATTTGTAGTTTTTTAAGGAGCCTCCATACTGTTCTCCATAGTGGCTGTATCAATTCATATTCCCACCAGCAGTGCAAGAGTGTTCCCTTTTCTCCACACCCTCTCCAGCATTTATTGTTTCTAGATTTTTTAATGATGGTCATTCTGACTGGTGTGAGATGATATCTCATTGTAGTTTTGTTTTGCATTTCTCTAATGATTAATGATGTTGAGCATTCTTTCATGCGTTTGTTGGCAGTCTGTATATCTTCTTTGGAGAAATGTCTATTTAGGTCTTCTGCCCATTTTTGTATTGGGTTGTTTGTTTTTTTTGTTATTGAGCTGCTTGTAAATTTTGGAGATTAATCCTTTGTCAGTGCTTCATTTGCAAATATTTTCTCCCATTCTGAGGGTTGTCTTTTTGTCTTGCTTATGGTTTCCTTTGCTCTGCAAAAGCTTTTAAGTTTCATTAGTTCCCATTTGTTTATTTTTGTTTTTATTTCCATTTCTCTAGAGGTGGGTCAAAAAGGATCTTGCTGTGGTTTACGTCATAAAGTGTTCTGGCTATGTATATAGAATTCTTAAGTGACAGGTCAGTTTGTTTGTTTTTGTAACTTCTGCACTTAAAGATGTCATCCTATTTTCTTCTGGCCTCCTTTGTTCCTAGAAGAAATTGGTTGTTAATCTTATTGAGAATTCCTTGTATGTGATGAACCCTTTCTTTCTGGCTGTTTTGAAGATTCTCTTTTTATCTTTTTCTTTGGCAGTTTGATTATAATGTGTCTGGGTGTGAATCTCTGAATTTACACTATGTGGAATTCATTGACCTTTTTGGATGTGCAGATTCATGTCTTTCATCAAATTTGGGACATTTCAACCATTATTTCTTCAAGTATTGTTTCTTCCCATTTCTCTCCCTCTACTCCTTCTGGGGCTACCTTTATGTATATGTTGGTATGCTTGATGATGTCCTACAGGTCTCTTAGACTCTGTTTATTTTTCTTCATTCATTTTTCTTTCTGCTTCTCAGACTAGATAATCTCAACTGTGGTCTCTCCAGGTTTGCTGATTCTTTTGCCTGCTCAAATTTGCTGTTGAACCCTTTAGTGACTATTTCATTTCAGTTATTATACTTTTCACATTAAAATTTCTTTTTGGTTCCTTTTTATAATTTCTATCTTTTTATTGATCTTCTCTATTTGATGAGACATTGTTCACTTGAGTATATCTTTTTATATTTAAGACAGTTGATTTAAAATCTTTGCCCACTAAGTTCAATGTCTGGGCTTCCTCAGGGACAGTTTCTGTTAACTTATTTTTCCCTGTAAGTGAGACATACTTTTTCTTTTCTTTGCATGTCTTGCAACTTTTTGTTGGCAAAGGAGCACATTACTATCATAATGTGGCAACTCTGGAAATCAAATTCACCCCCTCTGCTGTGTGCTCCCTGTTGTGGGTTGTTGATGTTTGTTTGTTTAGTGAGTTTTCTAAACAATTTTTATAAAGTCTGTATTCTTTGTTGTGTGTGGCCATTGAAGTTTCTGTTTCATCAGCTAGTGATTTGACAGAGAATTCTTAAAATACTGCAATTTATCAGCTTCTTTCTTCACTAAGTATTCCCCTGGTAGTTGTGTGTTTTTGATTAGTTTCCAGAGATCCATAAAAGGTGATTATGAGTAGTAACACTTTTTGGAGGGATGGAATTTTGGATTTTCCTACTCTGCCATTTTTGTTGGCAATACCGGTTCCTTCTTTACTTTTTAATCAGGAAAAGGTGTTTTTTTTCTCCCTCCTTTATATTAGTCTGAGTAATGGCCACCAAAGATTGTAAGGAAAAATGTCTTTGCAGATGTAATTAAACTAAGAATTTTGACAAAGGAAATAGTTTTGGATTATCCAGGATTACATCACATGCATCCTTATAAGAGGAAAAGAGAGAGAGATTTTTAAGACACACCTTGAGGGACTTCCCTGGTGGTCTAGTGGTTAAGACTCTGTGCTTCCACTGCAGTGGGCCTGGGTTTGATCCCTGGTTAGGAAACTAAGATCCCACATGTCACACGGCATGGCCAAAAAAAAAAAAGATACACCTAGAAAAGCAGGCAATCTGACCACAGCAGCAGTGATGGAACTGTTGTAACCACAAGGAAAGGAATGCCAGCAGCCCTAGAACCTGGAAGATAGAAAAACAGATTTTCCCCTGGACACTTTGGAGGGAGTGCTGCTCTGCTAACACCTTGTTTTTGGCTCAGTGAAGCTGATTTCAAACTTTTGGCCTCCAAAACTGTGAGAAAATAAATTTCTGTTGTTTTAAGTCACCAAGTTTGTGGTAATTTTTTACAGCAGCCCTTGAAAACAAATACGCCTTCCCCCAGACTACTGAGCTATTCCTCTATACCCACTTTCCAAAGGTTGCTGTCTTTAGTGATCCCAAGGTGATTTTTTTGACCTATATATAATTTTACTTCACACACACACACACATACACAAACACACTGTAGCTATAACTGGCACTTCCCTTACTAAAGAAGAGAAGAAGAAATATAAATTTAATCTTTGGCTTGGCATCCTTCCCATAGGGCTTCCCATTACATACCCTATATATTTTCCAAAAACTAGAGGAAGATGTAATATAATTATTTAGTATTTAGTCTCAATTAAAAGAAGCCCAGTTCAAGTCAAGGGTTTGTATTTCATTCAGACAGTATGTAAAAGTATAATTATAATTCAGTGTGATAACTAGCAGAATCCAAAAACCTGTGGAGTCACAGAGAAGGACTTTGATACTTAGTGAAACTAGAAATGACCTCTCAAAGATCCCCATTTGAGGCAAGTCTAAGAGGATGCCAGGAGTTTGCCAGGCAGAGAATGCCTGAATATGAAGCACTATGGGCAGAGGCAACAAAGCATGAAAGGGTGTGATGTATTTGAAGGATATAATGGAAAGTTTTATTTGGCTGGAGGGTAGGAGGTAGGGAAAAATGGATGAAATACTGCTGGAAAAGTAGGTTGTCATCAAACTGAGGAAGTCTTGTATGCTGTGATAAAGGATTTAATGATTATTCTGTAGGAAAATGGTAGCAAATAGAAGTTTCAAAGCAAAGAAGGAAGATTTTGGAGATGATATGGGCAATGGACTGGATCAGAAGATTAGAGGTAAGAGAAAGAACAGCTTGAAGTAAAACATTGGTAATGGGGGTCGACTTGGGGATTAAACTTGAGAAACAGGGCTGCATAGAATTGACAGTGACTAATTGGATTTGGGGTAGAGATAAAACAGAGGGTGACATTGAGGAAGAAGTTGATAATACTGTATATTGACTAGTGTGTTACTATGGTCTTATGCCCCCCCGCCCCCCGCCAATTCATATGTTGGAATCCTAATGCTTAATGTGATGGTGCTAGGAGGTGGGGCCTCTGGAAGGTGATTAGGTCATGAAAGGTAGAGCCCTTATGAACGGGATTAGTACCCTTACAAAAGAGATCCCATAGAGCTCTCTTGACCCTTCTACCATGTAGTTATACAACAAAAAGCCTGGAACATGGAAGAAGGCCCTCACCTAATCATGCTGGCACCCTGATCTCAGACTTCCAGCCTCTAGAGCTTCCAACCTTCCCGAGAAGTAAATTTCTGTTTTTATAAGATATACAGTCTGTGGTATATTATTATAGCAGCCCAAACAGATTAAGACAAATGCATAACTTAAATAACAATAATTAGTGTCTTTTGACTTACTTGGAAGGTGAGGGTTGAGCACGAATTTCTCTTTTTTTTGATCAACATAACTGGAGGTTGAAAATCCAGAGCATGAAAATCAAAGTAACTACTATTACTGACTGATCTAGTGCCAGAGAGTGATAGATAAATGCTTGCTGTCAGGACTCACTCATTCTTTTCACTCACAATCTCAAATAATTGTGTACTTGGATGTGGGCCAAGAGCTGTGAAATGGATTGGGGAGCCAAGGCCCAAACGTCCAGTTGAAGGACAACTGGTCATGTATGTATTTGTCAATTAAAAGAAATAATAGTATATCATTTTAACAGGATGGTTACAAACTCTCAAAAAGTAAAAGTTTTGGAGACTATTTTTACAACACTGGCCATAGGAGGAGAAATATATCATAGTTGCTGAGTTTGAGTTTTCTCTATTATATTTGTTATGTATGTGGAAAAAATCTATGAATATTATCATATCAGAGTAACTCACATTGGAACATAGTTTTTTTCTTTATAGAATAAAATACATATTATTAATAAAAATATGATCTTATACACTGCTCCTTTTACTACCCAATTTTCAAATCTCATAATTATTTCTAAAAATTCTTTCCCTTTCCATATCTCTGCAGAGATTTAGCAGCAGAGTGCCTGATCATTGTTTTGTGATACTTGATACTATTGACATCCTATTAGTTTTATAAGCTAATCTTCACTAGGGAAATCAGATGCCTTGCCATAAATAAGAAAAATTTAATTGAAATTGATAATATATTTGTTAAAAATCCCTGAAAATATCTTAGTGATTTGTGAAATATGGTCATCCAAAAGTGCTGGCCACTTTTATTCAGTTATGGAAGTACTTATATATATGACTAGATTCTCACTGTATAATTTCCTATTGCTGCTGTAACAAATACTACAAACTTAGTGGCTTAAGTGACACACATTTATTATCTTACAGGTCTGGAAGTCCGAAGTCCAAAATGGGTATTGTACCTAAAAATTAAGATGTCATCAGGGCTGCATTCCTTCTGGAGGTTTTAGGGAGAATCTATTTTCTTGCCATTTCCATCTTCTAGAAGTTGCCCACATTCTTGGGCTCATGGCCCCATTCCTCCATCTTCAAAACTAGCTGATCAAATCCTTCTCATGATGTCATCTCTCTGGTTCTGACTCTTCTGCTTCATTCTTCCTTATTTAAGGACCCTGTGACTACATTGGGCCCACCCAGATAATCCAGCATAATCTTTCTATGTCAAGGTCAGTTGATTAGCAATTTAATTTCATCTGCAACATTATTCTCTCTTGCCATGTAACATAACATATTCACAGCTTCTGGGGATTAGGATATATACATCTTTGGGAGCCATTATTGTGCCGACCACATCCACCAAAATAGTTTTTAATGTAAATTTGGAATGAAATTATGCAAATGTAAACAGACATATGTGTAAGCTACTGCTCAAATCCATATTCTGTTTAAGAAGATCATTGGTTAGCTAATTAAAAAAAATAGTCACTAAATTCTGGTATTAAAGTGTGAAGATAATGGGAGAAAACCAAACAGGGAGAAAAGGTTTTGAAGTTAGTCATGTAGAGTTTTATAATTTTGACACCCATATTACAAGTGTTTGTGTCTGTTTACTTGACTCCACTAGAGCTTCTGTGGGGCAGGGTCTACATCTTACTTCCTTTTCTAACATGTTACATAATGAATGAAATTTATTTATTATTATTTATTTTTTCCATTTAAAATATCGATAATTGTTATAATGACATTAAAATGTGTCTCTTTATCTCCCAAGATGTAATGTACTTTTGGGGCCTTGTTAGATAATCAACAGGGTGCTAAGTGCTAAGGAATAAGGTAGAGGGTGGGCAGAAAACAAAATGCTTAGTAACAATCCCAGACTTTAAGGAGTTCATGATTGAGTGGGAGATGTAGATGCATAAAGATGTTTAAAACCTGCGTGAGGAACACTATGTGAGGATGTGGAGAGGGAACACAAGTGGTCAACTTTTTCTGGGCACTCGGGGAAGGCTTCACAGGGGGACGGACAAGTGACTTAGGTCTTCATGGGGAAGAGAGTTGGCCAGGCAGAGAATGGGGTCAATGACATTCCAAGCAGATGGAAAATCAAAGGCAAAGGAAGGCAGGTGGGAAAGAGTGGGAAACTATGTTGCATGTAGTATTTGAATAGAAACAAAGGATGTCTCAACAATGAAAATACAATTTATTGTTTATTAAATGTCAACAAATTAAGAAAGAAGTCTTATTTAGACTGCTACCAGACGCACTATAAATTTTATGTAAATTAATAAAAGGAAAATACCCAAATAATACAAATACAACAGACAGATATGACAGAACAATGGTGGTATAGAACGATCACTTCATTTTGGCACTAACCAGCTCTGTGACCTTGGGCACGTTAACTACTTAGTAAAATAAAAGGGCTGGAATAGATGAATTTTAAGATTTTTTTTCTAGGCTAATATTCTGTGAAGCAAAACAAACAACTGACTCCACAGTTTTTCTTTTTGACTGAGAATTCTGTTAAAGTTAATTAAATCATTTAGATAGCTCACGTGTGTGGAAGCAAACACAGACGTTTTGTTTATCATTTCCATATGGCCTATTGGTAGCCATCACAGGCATTTTACTGGGAAATTTCCTGTCAAAATAATACAGAGTATAAAGAATTGAAACAGCATGTTGCAATGACACATCTGTTAGGGTGGTTTTCATGTGTGTGAAGAATCTAATTTATCAAGTCTTCTATCATCTATTCTACTTTCATCCTTTCTTACAGATCAGCGTGCCTTCACGAGGGGAAAGCTCTGTCAAGTATATTTTTATCTTGCTTGGGTTTGCTATTTAACATTTTTTTTTCCTCAAGAGACCATGAGACAGGTAGAACAAGTGTTTTTTTTGAAATCTGGCAGATCTTCATATGTGCCAAATTTTCTTCTATCTTTACTCTTAGCTGCTTCTTTTTTTCCTTAGCGCCCCCTGCAGGCTTCTTGACATTTTTTTTTTTGGCTTTTTACCTTTCGTGCCTGTAAACTGAACAGAAATTTTCCACTGAGAACATTGTACAGAGGCTGATGGCCTCGCTACTGCCTATAATAGATGGTTATATCTCAAACAGCTATGGAGATAGCTTGTGGGATATTTTCAGAGGAGTTTCTCATGAAGATCTGTGTCACTTCTACTGGAACACCTAAAATATAATTTAGTGAAGGAAAGCCCAGAAATGTAATTGTTGTTAATAAACAATTGCCTTTCACAGTTATCACTGCAGATCTCATTAGTAATAGAACACGTCTTTACTGCTGCAAATAAACAAGAATACTGAGTTATATGTTTTCCAAATGTACGTAGCCCCTGTAAATGGACTACTGTCACCAACTGACCTAGACAAATTTAATTACACCCTGATTTTAGGTTTCTTCGAATTAATGAATGATAGGTTGAAATGAAATATGTCTTAGACCAATCCAGGCCACACAAATAGACTTTGTTAAACAAATCTTTATTAGCTAGCAGGCACAGAATTCTTCATAGATCCTGTGCTGATAAAGGCTCAGGTTTCTGATCTTTCTGGTGCTTTGATACTACCTTGCAAGAATCGTTCTCTCAGGGCAGACAGGATGACATTTTAGAGGCAGGATTCTGATTCTCTTAGGGTTGTTATTAGTCAACCAAAAATTCTCTAATAACAGGGCCATTTAGAGATCAAGCCATAGGTACCATCCTGAGGGGCTGAAGCTAAAGGTCTCACTAGGTTCTTATACTCTGTTCATTCAAGGTTGGTGAATGTTTCTGAAATATTTAGCCAATCCACATATCACAAATTCTTTACATTCACCAAATGAAGATGTATTTCTAACATTCACTCTGCTAACTGACAAGCCACTGATTTCACCAATAAGATCCTATTCTTGACATGAAATATGCAAATTAATAAAACATCTGCTGATGATCAGTGAAATTGGTAACAGGAGCACTTGTAACATCTACTTTGGGAGTATGGCCTTAAGGGTATAAAGCTAGCTGGCCTCCTCTGGAGTACAAATTCCTGATTAAGACACTGAATTGTACCTGGCTTGTAATCAACCTAATAACGCGGTATCACATGATACTGATATCACACCATCTATGCTGAAGTCCTTTAAAGAAAATTACAGACAACCACTCAATAGTACCCTGTGTATTAGTTTCCTATTGCTGTTATAACAAATTACCACAAACCTAGTGGCTTAAACAATATGTTTATTATCTTACAGTTCTGAAGGTCAGAAGTCCAAAATTATCTTGCTGAGCCAAAACCACGGTGTTGGCAGGGCTGCGTTTTTTCTGGAGGTTCTAGGGGAGAATGTTTGCCTGCCGTTTCTAGCTTCCAGAGGCTACCTTCATTCTTGGCTCTTGGCACTGTTCCTCCATCGTCAAAGCCAGCAATGGCTGGTCCAGTCTTTCCCATGCTGCATTATCCTGGTTCTCTGCTTCCATCATATTTCCTTCTCTGACTCTTCTGCCTCTTTCTTCCCTTATAAGAGCCCCTGTGATTACGGGACCCACCTTGATAACCTAGAATAATTTTCCTGTCTCAAGTTCTTTAACTTATCACATATGTGAAGTCCCTTTCACAAGTTCTGGGGATTAGATATGGACATCTTTGAGGAGTCATTATTCTGCCGGTCACACCCTGTTAATATTCTAAGTAATTTTCTTAAAGATTTTAAATTTGACATCAATCATGGCATCCTATAGTGAGAATAGAAAAGACATGGTCTTTGGACCTGATGGATACTGGTATAAATTCTGGCTCCTTACCTAATAAGCTGTAAGACATGGGAAAGGAAAGTGGAATAATGAATATCTTGAAGGGTTGTCCTGAGGATTAAATAAAAGTAATGGGTGGAAAGGACCTGGCACATAGGACACACTAAATAAATTGTAGCAAAAGGTAGCTGTCATGATAATTAACAGAATTTTAGAGCTGGAAAGAACCCCAGAGATCACTTCAACCTCTTTCAGCAACAGAAGTACTTTTTTATAGTGTAAAAAAAAGTCTTATGTAGAGTCTCATGAAAAGCCTTAATCTATAAAAAAGATAAAAGCAATAGATGGATCCTTAGGTGGAATAAGTTTCCTTCTCCTCTGTGTCCTCATCATCCCTCTCCCCCCTTCCTCTGCCTTCTCCTTTTACTCTTCCTTTCCTCTTCCTCCTCCTTCTTTTCTTCTTCTTCTTCTCCTTCTCTCTCTCTCTCTTTATTTTTTTGGCTGATAATCCTTTGCTGTTTCAGAACGCTTGTTTCTATAGTCTAAGGATAATAGCTTGAAAACCATGGATCTAGTCTGATTTCTCATTTTGCACTGGAAGAAAAAGAAGCCCAGAGAGGTTAAGTGACTTCCAAGGTTGCACAGCTACTTAAAGGAACACAAGGTATCAGAATTTAGTACTCTTGATTCTTAGTCCAATGCTCTCTCTATCATGTTGGAGGTGGGGTAAGTTAGAGTGACCAGAAAGCTGTTAGAGAAATGAAGAATTTTGGGATATTTAGTTAAGACTAAATATCCTAAAATGATGGCAAAAATAAAAGGAGCCTACCTCCTATTACAGAATCTGGTTTCGTATGTTGCAAAAACAGTACGCAGAAGTACAGAATTTGGCACTTCATCAGCACCGCGTAAAAGGAATGTTGTTTGTGAGATGTACTAGATTAGAAACAGCTTCTCTCTGGCATAACAGTGTTAGAAACTTTGCTTGAAGACTGGGGTTCTCCACAAAAATTTATAGTTTTGAATTTGGGTTCCAGAGAGTCGGGGCTCCCATGTAATCCTCAGAACACACTGAGAGGACAAGGCAACTGCTAGCAAAGCAGAGTGTGGCTGTCATTAGGGAGACCAGATGTCTTTGTCTTCAATTTCCCTTTCAATTCTGGGGTCAGCGTTCTCTCTCTACCAGGTGCTCGGAGGTATTACAAAAGAGACAGAATTAAATGGCTGCCAAATTATGCTATAAAAACAATTTTAGTCCAGCCCATTCCTGAAACACAGAATTTCTTTCCTTTCAGACTTAAAATTCAACATTCTAATGAAACAGTGTGGCCCTTGTCCAAAATTCACGCAGAACTAATATGTTCTTAGTCTTAAAATCAATGTTACTTAACTCTAGGATACACAATATTTAATTATTTTATGAATGAGCATAAAAGCAAACACTGAACTATATTTCTTCCTGGTCACACATATTGTTATATCTTGGGGTTATACTTTAGGTATACAAATGAAAGTATGTCTATAATCTGGATAATAAATTCAGTTCATAGTAAAGAATCACAGCAAAATTGCTTAGTTCAGGTTATTCAAAGGCACAAATATTATGGATGATGGTTGGAAACTTCAGCAGAAAAATTAATGATTAAGTTAATTTCCTTGCCAAAAGAAATTGTTCATTTCATACCACACCCCCCAAATCATATATCCATAATCTACCCACTTGATTTTTTGTCTACTTTTTATTCTGACTGATTCATTGTTTGTGTCACTTACTACTGATGAATTGTCTGGGAGCAGTGGCTGGTGAGAAACTTGAGACTAGGTTTTTTCTTTTTAATATTTATCAGCTTACAATATTGATTACTTTTCAGGAGCAGTCAGCTATAGTAATATAATAGCAAAAGGATAGGATTTAGTTTTGTAAGACTTGGTTAGAGTTCTAGTTTAATGCTTATTAGCCTTAGTGACCTAACAACTTTAAGAAAATGTTCTTATCTGCAAGATAATATGTGCCTTGCCGGGTTTTGGGGAGTATTAAGAGATATTGATGTGAAGTGTTTTGTGAAGTATTATAGAATGTTAATTTTTGTTTCTCTGATATATGCCAGATATCTCTCTACTGTGCCTTTATTCAATAGAAAATGAGCAGCTACATGACCTATTACTTTTATCTTGGGATAGTGACAGTGTTTCCTATTCCTTGTGTGTGTGTGGTCTGCTTCATGTTTCATGTAGAACTGGCTGTTGTCTCTTTTTTGAAGGTCTGAATTAGTCTTCTATGGGTAACATTGTATTCTTATCCAATTATTCCAGAGCTACAGAGTTTCTTCACTTCTTTTAACTTGCAGTGAAAATTTCTACTCACCCACAACTTGACTTTGACTTTTGAATCTTGTCTGTCTCCCTGGAATCATTTTCTTCTGGCTTTCTTTCTTGAATGATTCCCTTCATCCTCAGGAAGAACAATTCAAGATGCATATGAAGCAGAAGGGAAAAAGCCATCTCAGTAAAACTATCAAATGGTTTATTATAGAAGTTAAAAACAGCAATTAGTTCAAGATGATGGAGTAGAAGGGCATGCACTCACTCCCTCTTGTGAGAGCACCAGAATCACAACTAACTGCTGAACAGTCATCGACAGGAAGACACTGGGACTCACCAAAAAAGATACCCCACATCCAAAGACAGAGGAGAAGCCACAGTGAGATGGTAGAAGGGGAGCAATCAGAATAAAATTAAATCCCATAACTGCTGGGTGGGTGACTCACAAACTGGAGAACAATTATACCACAGAAGTCCACCCACTGGAGTCAAGGTTCTGAGCCCCATGTCAGGCTTCCAAACCCGGGGGTCGAGCAACGGGAGGAGGAATTCCCAGAGAATTAGATTTTGAAGGCTAGCAGGATTTGATTGCAGGCCTTCAACAGGACTGGGGGAAACAGAGGCTGCACTCTTGGAGGACACACACAAAGTAGTGTGGGCATCAGGACCCAGGGGCAAGGATCAGTGACCCCATAGGAGGCTGAACCAGACCTACCTGCTAGTGTTGGAGGGTCTCCTGCAGAGGCGGGGGGGTGGCTGTGGCTCACCGCAGGGACATGGACACTAGCAGCAGAAGTTCTGGGAAGTACTCCTTGGCGTGAGCCCTCCTGGAGTCTGCCATTATCCTTACCAAAGAGCCAGTAACCTCCAGTGCTGGGTTGTCTCAGGCCAAACAACTAACAGGGAGGGAACCCAGCCCCATCCATCAGCAGACAAACAGATTATAGTTTTACTGAGCTCTGCCCACCAGAGCAACATCCAGCTCTACCCACCACCAGTTCACCACATCAGGAAGCTTGCACAAGCCTCTTAGATAGCCCCATCCACCAGAGGGCAGACCGAAGAAACAAGAAGAAGAACAATCTTGCAGCCTGTGGAACGAAAACCACATTCACAGAAAGATAGGCAAAATGAAAAGGCAGAGGACTATGTACCAGATGAAGGAACAAGATAAAACCCCAGAAGAATAACTAAATGAAGTGGTGATAGGCAACCTTCCAGAAAATAAATTCAGAACAATGATAGTGAAGATGATCCAGGACCTCAGAATAAGAATCGAGGCAAAGATTGAGAAGATGCAAGAAATGTTTAACAAAGACCTAGAAGAACTAAAGAACAAACACCAAGAAGAACTAAAGAACAAGAAAACAGAGATGAACAATACAATAACTGAAATGAAAAATACACTAGAAGGAATTAATAACAGAATAACTGAGGCAGAAGAACAGATAAGTGACCTGGAAGACAGAATGGTGGAATTCACTGCCACAGAACAGAATAAAGAAAAAAGAATGAAAAGAAATGAAAACAGCCTAAGAGACCTCTGGGACAACATTAAACACACCAACATTCACTTTATAGGGGTCCCAGAAAGAGAAGAGAGAGAGAGAAAGGACCTGAGAAAATATCTGAAGAGATTATAGTCGAAAACTTCCCTAACAGGAGAAAGGAAATAGCCACCCAAGTCCAGGAAGTACAGAGAGTCCCAGGCAGGATAAACCCAAGGAGAAACACACTGAGACACATAGTAATAAAATTGACAAAAATTAAAGACAAAGTTTTAAAAGCAACAAGGGAAAAATTACAAATAACATACAAGGGAACTCCCATAAGGATAAAAACTGATTTCTCAGCAGAAACTCTACAACCAGAAGGGAGTGACACAATATATTTAAAGTGATGAAAGGGAAGAACCTACAACCAAGATTACTCTACCCAGCAAGGATTTCACTCAGATGTGATGGAGAAATGAAAAGCTTTACAGACAAGCAAAAGCGAAAAGAATTCAGCACCACCAAACAACAATGCTAAAGGAACTTCTCTAGGCAGAAAACACAAGAGAAGGAAAGTACTTACAATAACAAACCCGGAACAATTAAGAAAATGGTCAGAGGAACATACAAATTGATAACTACCTTAAAACTTAAAGGATTAAATGCTCCAACCAAAACACACAAGCTCACTGAATGGATACAAAAACAAGACCCATATATATGCTGTCTACAAGAGACCCACTTCAGACCTAGAGACACATACAGACTGAAAGTGAGGGGATGGAAAAATATATTTCATGCAAATGGAAATCAAAAGAAAGCTGGGTAGCAATACTCATATCAGATAAAATAGACTTTAAAATAAAGAACGTTACAAGAGACAAGGAAGGACACTACATAATGATCAAGGGATCAATCCAAGAAGAAGATATAGCAAGTATAAATATATATGCACTCAACATAGTAGCACCTCAATACCTAAGGAAAATGCTAACAGCTATAGAAGAGGAAATCAACAGTAACAAAATAATAGTGGGGGACTTTAACACCTCACCTACACCAATGGACAGATCATTCAAAATGAAAATTAATAAGGAATCAGAAGCTTTAAATGACACAATAGACCAGATAGATTAATTGATATTTATAGGACATTCTGTCCCAAAACAGCAGATTACACTTTCTTCTCAAGTGCACACAGAACATTCTCGAGGATAGATCACATCCTGGGTCACAAACAAGCCTCAGTAAATTTAAGAAAATTGAAATCATATTAAGCATCTTTTCCAACCACAATGCTATGATATTAGAAATCAATTACAGGGAAAAAAACAAAAACCACAAACACATGGAGGCTAAACAATACGTTACTAAATAACCAAGAGATCACTGAAGAAATCAAAGATGAAATCAAAGAGGAATACCTAGAGACAAATGACAAGGAAAACACAATGATCCAAAACCTATGGGATGCAGCAAAAGCAGTTATAAGAAGGAAGTTTATAGGAATACAATCCTACCTCAGGAAACAAGAAACATCTCAAATAAACAATCTAACCTTACACCTAAAGGAACTAGAGAAAGAAAAAACAAAACCCAAAGTTAGTAGAGGAAAGAAATCATAAAGATAGAACAGAAATAAAGGAAATAGAAACAAAGCAAACAATAGCAAAGATCAATAAAGCTAAGAGCTGGTTCTTTGAGAAGATAAACAAAATTGACAGACCTTTAGCCAGATTCATCAAGAAAAAGAGGGAGAGGACTCAAATCAATAAACTTAGAAATGAAAAAGGAGAAGTTACAATGGACATTGTAGAAATACAAAGCATCATAAGAGACTACTACAAGCAACTCTATGCCAATAAAATGGACAACCTGGAAGAAATGGACAAATTCTTAGAAAGTTATAACCTTCCAAGACTGAACCAGGAAGAAGTAGAAAATATGAACAGACAAATCATAGGTAACGAAATTGAAGCTGTGATTAAAAATCTTCCAACAAACAAAAGTCCAGGAACAGATGGCTTCACAGGTGAATTCTATCAAACATTTAGAGAAGAACTGAGGCCCATCCTTCTCAAACTCTTCCAAAAAATTGCAGAGGAAGGAACATTCCCAAACTCATTCTATGAGGCTACAATCACCCTGATACCAAAATCAGACAGAGGTACTACAAAAACGGAAAATTACAGACCAATATCACGGATGAATATAGATGCAAAAATCCTCAACAAAATACTAGCAAACAGAATCCAACAACACATTAAAAGGATCATATACCATGATCAAGTGGAATTTATCCCAGGGATGCAAGGATTCTTCAGTATATGCAAATCAATGAATGTGATACATCATAAAAAAACTGAAGAATAAAAACCATATGATCATCTCAATAGCTGCAGAAAAAGCTTTTTGACAAAATTCAACACCAATTTATAATAAAAATTCTCCAGAGAGTGGGCACAGAGGGAACCTACCTCAACATAATAAAGGCCATATACGACAAACCAACAGCAAACATCATTCTCAATGGTGAAAAATTGAAAGCATTTCCTCTAAGATCAGGAACAAGACAAGGATGTCCACTCTCACCACTATTATTCAACATAATTTTGGAAGTCCTAGCCATAGCAATCAGAGAAGAAAAAGAAATACAAAGAATACAAATTGGAAAAGAAGTAAAAGTGTCACTGTTTGCAGATGACATGATACTATACATAGAGAATCCTAAAGATGTCACCAGAAAACTATTAGAGCTAATCAATGAATCTGGTAAAGTTGCAGGATAAATAATTTATGCACAGAAATCTCTTGCATTCCTATACACTAATAGTGAAAGATCAGAAAGAGAAATTGAGGAAACAATCCCATTCACCATTGCAACAGAAAGAATAAAATACCTAGGAATAAACCTACCTAAGGAGGTAAAAGACCTGTACTCAGCATATAAGACACTGATGAAAGAAATGAAAGATGACACAAACAGCTGGAGAGGTATACCATGTTCTTGGTTGGTAGAATCAATATTATGAAAATGACTATACTACCCAAAGCAATCTACAGATTCAATGCAATACCTATCAAACTATCAAGGGCATCTTTTACAGAACTAGAACAAAAGGTCTTAAAATTTGTATGGAGACACAAAAGACCCTGAATAGCCAAAGCAATCTTGACGGAAAAAATCGGAGGTGGAGGAATCAGAATCCCTGACTTCAGACTATACTACAAAGCTACAGTACTACAAAACTCTACTACAAAATGCCAGTAGTATAAGGTACTGGCACAAAAACAGAAATATAAATCAATGGTACAGGATAGAAAGCCCAGAGATAAACCCACACACATAAGGTCACTTAATTTATGACAAAGGAGGCAAGAACATACAGTGGAGAAAAGACAGCCTCTTCAATAAGTGGTGCTGGAACAACTGGACAGCTACATGTAAAAGAATGAAATTAGAACACTCCACAAGACCATACACAAAAATAAACTCCAAATGGATTAAAGACCTAAATGTAAGCCCAGACACTATAAAACTCTTAGAGAAAAACATAGGAAGAACACTCTATGACATAAATCACAGCAACATCTTTTTTGACACACCTACTAGAGTAATGGAAATAAAAACAAAAATAAACAAATGGGACCTAATGAAACTTAAAAGATTTTGCAAAGCAAAGGAAACTATAAACAAAACAAAAAGACAACACTCAGAATGGGAGAAAATATTTGCAAACGATTCAACGTACAGAGGATTACTCTCCAAAATATATAAATAGCTCATGCAGCTCAATATTAAAAAAAAAAACCCAATCCAAAAATGGGCAGAAGACCTAAATAGACATTTCTCCAAAGAAGACATACAGATGGCCAAGAGGCATAGGAAAAGCTGCTCAACATCACTAATTATTAGAGAAATGCAAATCAAAACTACAATGAGGTATCACCTCACACTGGTCAGAATGGGAATCATCAGAAAATCTACAAATAACAAATGCTGGAGAGCATGCGGAGAAAGGGGAACCCTCTTGCACTGTTGGTGGGAATGTAAATTGATACAACTACTATGGAGAACAATATGGAGGTTCCTTAAAAAACTAAAAATAGAATTACCATATGACCCAGCTTTCCCAGTACTGGACACATACCCTGAGAAAACCATAATTCAAAAAGACACATGCACCCCAGTCAATGTTCATTGCAGCACTATTTACAATAGTCAGGTCATAGAAGCAACCTAAATGCCCATCAACAGATGAATGGATAAAGAAGATGTGGTACATGTATACAATGGAATATTACTCAGCCATAAAAAGGAATGAAATTGTGTCATTTGTAGAGACATGGATGGACCCAGAGACTGTCATACAGAGTGAAGTAAGTCAGAAAGAGAAAAAGAAATAGTATATTAACGCGTATATGTGTAATCTAGGAATACGGTACAGATGAGCTAGTTTGCAAGGCAGAAATAGAGACACAGATGTATGGAACAAACGTATGGACCCCAAGGGTGAAAGCGGGGGGTGGTGGTGGGATGAATTGGGAGATTGGGGTTGACATATACACACTAATATGTATAAAATAGATAACTAATAAGAACCTGCTGTATAAAAAAATATAATTAAATAAAACTCAAAAAAAAAGAAATTAAAAATAGCAGGAAGGGGCTTTCTGTTGGTGCAGTGGTTGAGAGTCCACCTGCCAATGCAGGGGACACGGGTTCGTGCCCCGGTCCGGGAAGATCCCACATGCCATGGAGCGGCTGGACCCGTGAGCCATGGCCGCTAAGCCTGCGCATCCGGAGCCTGTGTTCCACAATGGGAGAGGCCACAGCAGTGAGAGGCCCACGTACTGCAAAGAAAAACAATAAAACCCCAAAAAACAGCAGGAAGGATTGTTTGTAGTAATTCATGTAAGAAAATAATTGGTAAGAAAGTCATAAGATAGTTATATCTCTAATATTTCTAAAAGTATAGTTCCTATAAAAAATGCACTTGACATTATGACGCAGGGTAATAAATAGGAAATTTTATCCAGTGGGGTGGAACCTGAAGCGAAGAATCTGTATAATGGTTCTGTACTCAGTTTCAATATATGGGCATGTTTCTCCCACACCACCAGGCAAGTCTCGGATACCACCTGGGTGTACTACAATTTGACTCAATTCTGACATTCTCTACCTGGAGGTAGTATTAGATCCCATGTTAGGGCTCAGTCCCTTAAGACTGTCTCCCTGCAGCCCCCACAGCCTGCTCACATACCACTTCTGTTGCCAGTTGCAAGTCCAGGCAGTCACCTGGGCTTCTGACCAACTGGCTACAGATTAAGGTTCCAAAGACCCCTTTCTCCCCCTTGAGTTTGATTAATTTGCTAGAGTGGCTTGCAGGATTCAAAGAAACATTTTACATACTAGATTACTGGTTTATTATAAAAGGATATAACTCAGGAATAGCCAGATGGAAGGGCTAGATATGGAGAAAGGGCACAGAGTTTCTGTGCCACTCTTCCTGAATCTCCACATGTTCACCAACCTGGAAGCAATACAGATCCTTTCTTTTTGGGTTTTTATGGAGGCTTCATTACACAGGCATGATTGATTAAATCATTGACCATTGGTGATTGAACTCAAACTTCAGCACTTCAACTCCCGGGGTGGTTTGGGGGAGATGGACTAAAATTCCAATCCTCTAGTCACACAGTTGGGTACTCTGCTGAGCAGTCCCCATCCTTAGGTGCTTTCCAAAAGACATCTCATCAGCATAACAAAAGATACCTTTATTGTTCTCACCACAGGACATTTCAAGGGTTTTAGGAGCTCTGTGACAGAAACGGGGACAAAGACAAAATATATATTTCTACCATAAATCACAATATCACATTATGTGAGAAAAGATACAGATTTGCTCTAGAGGAGAGAAGAGGTATCCTACATACAAAGTACCTAGGTGGAAATCCACCACAGAGTTGACACACACTGTTGAAAATTATAATTAAGATATGAATAAGAGAATCATAAAAGAACTACCATTTTGAAATTATATTAAGGGACTATCTGAGCAGACAGAAAAAAGTGATTAATGTGCCTCTAATTCAAAATATAAGATTGACATTAAGTTGGGTATCTTAATTCATGAGCACTTTGTCAAGAGTCAAGACATACACTGGAAGTCTTCTTAGGCTAAACCAAGAAAATCTAATGAGGAATGTATGACTTGTGTTGCTGACAGTTTCATTTTCCAGTAGGTATGAGAACTGACCTGGTAAATGGTAGTTTTAACAAGAACTGCATGACAAACTGACCCTGTCAATCTTAGTGTCTTTTCATGCCCAGATCTCTGGGTTCATAAGATAAACTTTAGCTATAGGAGAACTAAATGTTTGAAGACACATCAAATAAGATAACACATGTAAAACACTTAGTATAAGGTTTTAGATAAATACTAAATTACTTCTTAGAGCTCCAGTGTATAGCAGTGTACAATAGAATGTCAATGTTTCTAGATCTTTGACTTTTAAGAAAGTCAAAGTATTTTGTATTTAACAAGACAAAATAATTTCCTAATTTGTTAAATATAAAATATTTTGTTTAAATGCCAATTTATTTGAAAGTTAATAAAGATAGATTTTTAAAATAGGTTTATTGGTTCCTTCTTTCCTTCCTTCTTTCCTTCAATTTCCTTCTCTTGAACTTTATATATTTTTCTATTGTTGTGTCTATATTTTCCAGCTGAGTTTTAAAACACTTCATATATGAAGCTATCAAACCTTTATGAAAATATTAATTTGCAAACATTTTGAGAGTTTGTCATTTTCCTGAAAATTTTGTTTATATGACATTTTAGGAGGTACAGAGGTTTTCATTTTTAAGTATGCAATTTACTTTCTTTATGATTTCTGCCTTTGGTGCCATGCTTAGGAAGGCCTGCCTCTCCCTTATTTTTTTTCTTTTTCAATTTTTAATCTTTTGGCAAATATTTGTCTATGGAAGTGTAATGCTTGTGGGTGTTATAGAAGGCAGAATTTCTTAACTATCTTTCTGTTTTTAACATCTTTGTCAAGGAAAGTGAAACCTAGACTAGAAATATGAAATGTTCACTGGAGAGAGAATACGGATTTTCAGGAAGAGTGAAGAAACTGGTTAAGTGACTTCTAGTGGTTTTTTTCTTTCCTTTCCTTTCTTTTTCTTTTTTCCTCTTTCTTTATTTCTTTCCTTGATGAATCAGGCCCTAGTATTCTGAGACAACCAGCCAAACAAACTGAAAATCCCCCCTTATTTTAGTTTTCTTTGAGTAGTCTTTGAGGTACTAGAGCAGATAGAATGGCAATGAATAAACATGGTTTTAATTTTCAAAGGGGCAGAGGGAGAATTTGTGGGTGTTAGATGATCAGTTTTGTTCTAATCTCAGGAAAATTTCTAGAATGTGTCATTAAAAGAGTGCTTGTTGTGACCTCTAGGAACCAGTGTGCATTCACAAAACTAGCTCATTTTGTGTAACAGGCTTATATTAATGCTTTCTTTTTTATAAAAAAGTAGAATAGAGAAATGGTGTGTTTCTCACAACATTTTTATAGACATGTAGGAGAAATGTGACTTGGATGTTTGTTCAACTAGATGAATATGTAACTAACAGACTATACCCAAAGTAACTGTAAATGGATTGATTTGAGCTCAAGGGAAATAGTGGCAAAATTCTTCTACTGTTTTTAAACTGTTCAAATTTTGTCAGTGACCTCAGAATATGTATTTGATAGAAATTGAATTTGCATTAGATAAGTAGTAGGAAGGAATGTATTGTGTGAAAGAATTAACACAAAAATATAAACAAGATCTATTAAGATGATATTTGATGAAAATCAGTGTAAGTTTTTTTTTTGTTTTGTTTTGTTTTGTTTTTGCGGTACGTGGGCCTCTCACTGTTGTGGCCTCTCCCGTTGCGGAGCACAGGCTCCGGATGCGCAGGCTCAGCGGCCATGGCTCACGGGCCCAGCCGCTCCGCGGCATGTGGGATCTTCCCGGACCGGGGCACGAACCCGTGTCCCCTGCATCGGCAGGCGGACTCCCAACCACTGCGCCACCAGGGAAGCCTCAGTGTAAGTTTTATATTTTTTTCACTAAATAAATTACACAACTGTTAGATAAGGAAATATGACTAAAAATGACTTAGCAGATGTCAGTAACTTCTATGTGAATCAACATATGGCCACCAAGAAAGCCAACTCTGTTAATCATTGTATCAGAAAAATTATAGTGTCCAGAATAAGGGAAGAAGTAGTCGTGCCTTGTTTAATATTGGCCAAATTGCACCTAACATGGTGTGGTGCCAAGTATTAAATAGAGATTGATGCATAGTAAAGAGGGAAAATGACCAGGATGGGAGAAATAGAAACCATGCCTCACCATCATGGCTGAAGCCACATGAAAAGAGAAGACACACAGGAGAGTTGTTCTCAGACATCTGAAGAGTTATTAGGTGGTGAATGTAGAATTAGGTCCAATAGTGGACCTACTAAGATGATAGGCTTCAGCTCAACATAATGAAGAATTCTAGAGTTCCTCTGAATGGGAGAAGTGACTATTTAAGAACGGGCTACACAATTACTCAGCCGGTAATGTTACAGAAGAATGAATAGTTTGTTGAGCTGACCCTTTTAAATCTGAGATTCCAATAATGAACTTTTCAGTTTTTCCAACACACAAAAGCATTGGGAGGCATTCCTTAAGCTTTCTGGCTTTATCTAATAAGAAGGCAGGTGCATTTACAGCATACATGACAGGTCACCTTGGGCAGGGGACTCTAAGTAAACTATCCAGAGCAGGTCCCTGGAACCAGCCCATGCTGCCCAGATCTTTGGGTCACAAGGTAAACTTTAGCTGTTTGTGACTGATTCTGTAACAGCATTCATTTGGAAACATAACAGATAGAGGCCAATAGTTAAGTTTTGCAAATTAGTACAAGTATGGCAAGTGTGGAAAAATAGCTTGAAGGAACAAGTTTATATTCTGAAATACCTGGATTAACTGCAGCCTGAAACAATCTTAATTTCTGTTTATGGTCTTAATGACTACAGCTTTATCATTTAAGTTATAAAATCATTTCAATTATCTTAGTTTCTTGAACAAAAACACATATGTTTTGGTGCCTTCCATTTTTAAAATTGAATCCACAATGACTAAGGCAAATCATTGCTAGTTTATATTGGCCTCCTAAGATCACTGTATCGGGGAAGGGTGGATGGAACATGGCTTATCTTTCATAATTATTCTTATGCACAGAATAACACTACATATGGGGGTGAAGGTAAGTACAAAAGATGACAGCATCACGGGAGGAATAAAGAAAAGCTAGCAGTGCTTCTCTTCCTGTTTTGGTGCAGAGAAGAATAGGTAGGAGTCATCATTACAATTTGAGAATTAAGGATAATTTGTGAGGACTGAATGAAATAATTTATAAAGCACAAAACCTAACAAATGCCTGGCACACAGGAAGCATTCAGTAAGTGATGGCCATTATTAGGATTTGATTGTTGCTATGTAACCATATGGTGTAGGATCAGAGCTTCTTAGGATGACTTGGCTGCTTGAAGGGGTTATCTTATTCAGAGAGCACAAAGTGACTGGATTAGGGCTCAAGCCTGAACAATTTTCTGAGAAGTAGGGACAATTCTCCCATCAGGGTTCTCTAATCCCCATCTGCCCTGCCAGTCCAATCCTTCCGGTCCCTACCCTTTGGAAACTCATAGACTAGTGGTACAAACAACTATCCACACTTGTAACATCACATATGGGTGATATCTCTCCAGCCTCAATTACTTAACAAACTTTTCCTCCCTGTTTGCATTTTCATGCTGCAGCATTTACATTGCCAGTATAATTAGAGAAAGGAGTGGTGTTATGGGTTGAATTACGTTCCCAAAGTCCTAACCCTTGCACCTGTGAGTGTGATCTTATTTGGGAATGGGATGTTTCAGGTATGGTTAGGTTAAAATGAGGTTGTACTGGGTTAGGGTGGGCCCTAATCCAATACGATTGGTGTCTTTATAAGAAGAGGAAAATTCAGACACAGACAGACACAGAGATGATGGCCATGTGAAGACGGAGACAGAAATTGGAGTTGTGTTGCCACAAGCAATGCCTGTGGCAAGAAATGCCTGGAACTACTACAAACTGCAAGAATGATCCTGTAGAGCTTTCAGAGGGAGCGTGGCCCTGCTGACACTTTGATTTTGGATTTCTAGCCTCAAGAATCATGAGAGAATTAGTATCTTCTGTTTTAAAGCTACCAAGTTTGTGATATTTGTTAGAGCAGCCCTAGGAAACTGATACAGGTAAGAAATACAAAATATCCAGAGAAGAAATGGATAGAAATAGAATTTCATAATTAATTTAAAAAAATGAGTATTAAGGCTGAAGGTGGTTTTTAAAATTATTATTACTTTTTTTAAAACATCTTTATTGGAGTATAATTGCCTTACAATGGTGTGTTAGTTTCTGCTTTATAACAAAGTGAATCAGCTATATGTATACATATATCCCCATATCCCCTCCCTCTTGTGTCTCCCTCCCACCCTCCCTATCCCACCCCTCTATGTAGACACAAAGCACCGAGGTGATCTCCCTGTGCTATGTGGCTACTTCTCACAGCTATCTATAAAATTATTATTACTTTTGAAGCCTAATAGGTACTGCTTGTGGATGATGAAAGCTTTAATTTTCAGGTAGGATAATAGAACTACTGTGACTCTTGGCATTTGAATTTTGGATTCTCTTGCATTAGAACGATTGCTCCAGTGAGACTAATAACAAGGCCTATGTGCTTCAGAAGTAGGCTAGAGCTTCTTGTTGAGGTTCAGCTGTCTGATTTTCCCAAACGTTTTTGGTGATGGCTTATTGACGTGTAGAAAGGTATGAAGGCCTATGAATGAAAGGTGGAGGGGCAAACTCATGAGAACGTTCACCTGTTGTAGTTGGTTGGAGAAGAGACATCATCAGGAGTGGAGAGCAAGCCTGATTTTCAGCTACAGAGAATTGTAGTACTTCAATTCCAGATGGCAGACCTCACATTTCTCTTGCTTTTAGCTGGTAATCGAGCTAAGCCACTGTGACATTGTGTTTGGGTTGAAATCCAATTACTGATGTTTTGCTCTACTTTGCAAATTCTAGTTAATGGCCTAGAATCAGTCTTGGAAACAACCTGAGAAAATATCTAGTGCAATGTCAGAAAACTGAGGCCAAGGAGATGGGGTCAAGTTTATGTTGTCACATTGCTGAGTTCTCTTAGCTTTCAGTGCAAGCTTTATCCATTATTCAGTGGCCCCTACTTTTCATTCATGATTACAAAGCCTTTATATTCTGTCAGTTAACCATATTATCATGTTGTATGGACACAAATGTGAAAATGCATCTTTTTTGGGGGAAAATTTTATTATGACATATGTATGATATTAAATATTATTAATTATGATTGAAATTAAATATGTGAAAATTAGTACTAACTGTATCACTATTTTTATGACCTCTTACACTATCATAAATAAAATTGCATATAAAATCACTAAGTACGGTTGTGTTTGGTATCCAGTAGGTGGTCAAAATGCATTGATTGAATCTGAATGTTGTGGTCAAATTTGTTATTTGTTTTACTTTCTTCTTCTTATAAATGGTAAATTTAATAGTATCTATTGGGCTGATATGGACTTCCTTAATGATGATAAACAAACACAGTAAAATTTATTGAAGCTTTGGTGTGAGGTAGGCACCAAGTAAATGCTTAACATACGATGCCTCATTTAGTACTAATCACAATGTGATGTAGAGATATGATAAACACTTGTGTTTTGAGAAGGATGTAACCGAGGTTTACAGAAGTTAAATAATTTTCCCAACACCTAAGAGTATGTAAGTGAGGTATCGAGAATGTGAACCAATGCTATACCCCAGAGTTCTTGATGGTACCCATTCTACCATATTGCCTCCTGTGGATCAAAAATATATATGAGTTATACATACATTAAAATTTTTTCTTTCTTTAAGGTTAGCATTGTAATGGGTTTGAATTAAAATTTTTACTACTGAGAAGTGACCCTTAGGAATAAGTTGATATGGTTCTTAAGTCATTTCATTCCTAATTCACTTTCTAATAAAGTCATTTTCAAAGATTCTTCATTTAGTTTCACACACGCATACCCATGTACACACATATACATATCTATCCCAAACAAACTTTAAAGTCTTTTCTCTTTTTTTGATTCTTGTGAAGATAACCTTTATGGCATATACATTTTTTCTACTAAATGTCAAGAACTTAATTTGATAAAATTATATATATCATTAAAATAAATATATTTGTTAACTTGTGGGTCAATAATCATGTAATTTTAAAAAGTTTTGTAATTAACACATATATTTGATAGTATAGAAGGCTAACAAAGGTTTTTAAAATGATATCCTAAAATTGAAGACAAGTTTTACACATTCAGAGTCAGACATTAAGATAGTACTATGCATAAAATATTTTTATAGGCTCATTATCGTATTCAAGTGTATATTCACCTATCATAAAACAAAATAACAGCCAAATTAAAATATGTTTTTGTGGGCAAAGACGTGATAAAAAAGAATTGTTGTGCCTTTCCATTCATCTTAATGACTGCTATTGCCAACATAATCTAGTGATTAGAAACTGGTCTTTATGATGGTCAGGAGAAACATTTTGTTGGAAAAATAGTTGTTTTGGGATCTGCAAATAGACACAGTTTTCATGTGTATGTTATTTCAGAGGACTTGGGCAAACATTTTTGGGGGGAGTGTCCCACAAAAATTTTGGAGTGTCCCTTTGGAGAGCGAAACCTGCCAATCTTACTTTCTGGTTTTTATATGAAATCTGACTGCAAGTAAAACCACTTTAATCCCTGCATTTTTTGGTTTTGGTTTTCTGTGATGAACAGCTCTGTGTCGTTTCATCAAAAACTTGCCAAACTTATTAGGGGAAATTTCCTCTTTCATGTAACTTTTTTCACACTTTTTTTTTTTTTTTTTTTTTTTTTGCAGTATGTGGGCCTCTCACTGTTGTGGCCTCTCTTGTTGAGGAGCACAGGCCCCGGACGCGCAGGCTCAGTGGCCATGGCTCATGGGCCCAGCCGCTCCGCGGCATATGGGATCTTCCCAGACCAGGGCACGAACCCGTGTCCCCTGCACTGGCAGGCGGACTCTCAACCACTGCACCACCAGGGAAGCCCCTCTCTTTTCATTAACCCCAACAGCAAGTACATTAGCAAGTTCTGTTGGCTCTACCTACAGCAGATACAGAATTATTTCATTTCTCTTCATCTCCAACCACCATCCTTTCCAGCCTGGATCACTGTGACTACATTCTCACTAGCCTCCCTGCTTCCATACTTGATGCCCTACAATCCATTCTCTAGAATACGTTTTTGTACCACAAATCAGTATTATGCCACATATATGATCCCCATCACATACACATACACAACCCACTCACACACACACAATACCCTGGCTTAAAACCCTCAAGTGGCTAATTACAGTATTTAGAATAAAATCCAAAATTTCCCCAATTTAGAAGGCCTAGTGATTGTTCTTATCAAAGGGACAGTGAGGGGCGTCCCCCTCTGCTAGTTTCCCTGGTAACTAATGAGCCCACCTGACATCAGTTCCCCTATAACTGGTAATCTCCCCTTCCCCCACCCCCCCACCCCCAGCAAAGACTGCCACCATGTCCTGCCCACCTTCCCCCATACACGGTGGGGTATCTCTCCAGGATCTTGCTTCAGACATGTAAGAGCCCTCTATCCATTAAACCACTGATGTCTCTCTTGCTCACTCTGGGCTCTTTCTTCTGTCTTGAAGCTAGGCAAGCACAGGCCTTGTAGGCCTGCAGGGTGCAGCCCAACACCTACTTAGTCTACTCTTGCCTACTTTCCCAACCTCATCTCACACCACCTTCCTCTTTGTCAGTTACCCAACCACAGTAAATTGAGTTTTTCTTGAAACACTGAGCTCTTTCAACCTCCTGACTCTTGCCCTCAGTTCTCTCTGCCTGGAATGCTTTCCTTGCTCATCCTTCGACAGTTGGCTCCTTATCATCCAGCTCTCAGTTCAAACATCACCTCTTCAGAGAGCCTTCCTTGTAGAGTTGCCAGATTTAGCAAAACTACAGGTCTTTAATAAACGGGAGAGGCCAAGCAGTGAGAGGCCCACGTACCACAAAAAAAAAAAAAAAAAAAAAAAGAGAGAGAACTCCACCTCCACTTAGCATGAAAGCCCATGGCCCAGTGTCTGACACTTATAAGCTCTCAATAAATGTCAGTTTTATTGGGCTTATTGTATATGGGGAATTAAAGTTATTTATAGTAAAATCCATAATAGAAATGCCACGGACTTACTAAGATCTTTCAGCAATTTTAAGTTAAGAGAAATTCTCTATGTAACCTCATCCTGTAGTCTCAAATTTCTAAGGCTTTAAGGCAAATTCATAAAGTAATATATTTCAAGGTACAACAGCTGATTATTTATTCTATCTTTCTGAGCAGTGATTCTCAACCACGGAGCAATAACATCAGATTTTGTGGTGAGATGCATGTATGGCTTGAAAAGTACCTAAAAGTACCTAGATTTACACCTGAAAATGAAAAGGAAACCTGTTGCTTTAATAACATAAATTACAGAAAAAACAGAATCTTGGTTGGTTTGGATTTAGAGAAGTCACAGTGATTCTCAATTAGGGCATTCTCTCCCAAGGGGGACAATATCACAACTTTGGGGGACAAAAATATTTAGTCAGCTGTGCTCCAAGAGGGAGTTCAAGGCATTCCTACCTTGCTTTCCAAGATAGAGGAGCTCTGGCTTGGCCAAGGGCAAAATGGATTTACCAAGGTCATATCATGGGTCTTTAATACAAGGGTGTACAATACAGTCAAAGGTCTTTCTTGTTCATGATTCATTCTGCTGCCTTTCCTGTCTCCCATGCCTTTGGTGTATAGGGAGCCTACAGGGTCATCCTGCTTTGGATGATAGAGTGAAGTCTTAGGGAGAAGGGTGCTTTCTGTTTTCCTGTCTTTTCTTAACATTAGAGCAAAAAGATCCTAATAGCCAAGAACTACCAAATGTGGCTAAGGGTAAAGGTGTCATGGGCCAGGTTACTAAAGGTTTACTTTTAGTCTAGATATTATTCTAAATGGGTCAGAGAGATTCTTGAAGCCCACGAGGCACAGCTTAGCTCAACAAAGAAAAGGAGCTGATAGTAATTTGGAGTTGAAATCTTAGCTAAAATAGAGCATCCATTTACCTAGAAAGTCATTAAGTAGTTTGTAAAGCAGACTGTAGGATTTAGAGTCTGTCCTGGTTTTGAGTCCCAGCTCAGCCACATTTAACTGGGGCATTGAACAACTTTCCCAGCTCTCTGAGCCTTAGTTTGGTCATTTATGAAATGGTAATAATGATGAGCATCCTCAGGATTGCTGAGAGAATTCAATGAGAAAATGAGTGTGAAGGCTTTTAGCACAGCTGTGCCTGCTCTGTATTGGACACTCAATAAATTGTTGCTATTATTATTATTATTTTTTTTATTTTTATTTTTTTTAAATATCTTTATTGGGGTATAATTGCTTTACAATGGTGTGTTAGTTTCTGCTTTACAACAAAGTGAATCAGCTATACATATACATATGTTCCCATATGTCTTCCCTCTTGCGTCTCCCTCCCTCCCACTCTCCCCATCCCACCCTTCCAGGCTGTCACAAAGCACCGAGCTAATATCCCTGTGCCTTGCGGCTGCTTCCCCCCAGCTATCTACCTTACTACGTTTGTTAGTGTGTATATGTCCATGACTCTCTCTCGCCCTGTCAAAACTCACCCTTCCCCCTCCCCATATCCTTAAGTCCGTTCTCCAGTAGGTCTGCGTCTTTATTCCTATCTTACCCCAAGGTTTTTCATGACATTTTTTTCCCTTAAATTCCATATATATGTGTTAGCATACAGTATTTGTCTTTTTCTTTCTGACTTACTTCACTCTGTATGACAGATTCTAGGTCTATCCATCTCATTACAAATAGCTCAATTTCATTTCTTTTTAAGGCTGAGTAATATTCCATTGTGTATATGTGCCACATCTTCTTTATCCATTCATCCGATGATGGGCGCTTAGGTTGTTTCCATGTCCTGGCTATTGTAAATAGAGCTGCAATGAACATTTTGGTACATGACTCTCTTTGAATTTTGGTTTTCTCAGGGTATATGCCAAGTAGTGGGATTGCTGGGTCATATGGTAATTCTATTTGTAGTTTTTTAAGGAACCTCCATACTGTTCTCCACAGTGGCTGAACCAATTCACATTCCCACCAGCAGTGCAAGAGTGTCCCCTTTTCTCCACACCCTCTCCAGCATTTATTGTTTCTTGATTTTTTGATGATGGCCATTCTGACTGGTGTGAGATGATATCTCATTGTAGTTTTGATTTGCATTTCTCTAATGATTAATGATGTTGAGCATTCTTTCATGTGTTTGTTGGCATTCTGTATATCTTCTTTGGAGAAATGTCTATTTAGGTCTTCTGCCCATTTTTGGATGGGGTTGTTTGTTTTTTTGTTATTGAGCTGCATGAGCTGCTTGTAAATTTTGGAGATTAATCCTTTGTCAGTTGCTTCATTTGCAAATGTTTTCTCCCATTCTGAGGGTTGTCTTTTGGTCTTGGTTATGGTTTCCTTTGCTGTGCAAAAGCTTTGAAGTTTCATTAGGTCCCATTTGTTTATTTTTGTTTTTATTTCCATTACTCTAGGAGGTGGGTCAGAAAGGATCTTGCTGTGATTTATGTCATAGAGTGTTCTTCCTATGTTTTCTTCTAAGAGTTTGATAGTTTCTGGCCTTACATTTAGGTCTTTAATCCATTTTGAGCTTATTTTTGTGTATGGTGTTAGGGAGTCATCTAATCTCATACTTTTACATGTACCTGTCCAGTTTTCCCAGCACCATTTATTGAAGAGGCTGTCCTTTCTTCACTGTACATTCCTGCCTCCTTTATCAAAGATAAGGTGTCCATATGTGCGTGGGTTTATCTCTGGGCTTTCTATCCTGTTCCACTGATCTATCTTTCTGTTTTTGTGCCAGTACCATACTGTCTTGATTACTGTTGCTTTGTAATATAGTCTGAAGTCAGGGAGCCTGATTCCTCCAGCTCCTTTTTTCGTTCTAAAGATTGCTTTGGCTATTCGGGGTCTTTTGTGTTTCCATACAAATTGCGAAATTTTTTGTTCTAGTTCTGTGAAAAATGCCAGTGGTAGTTTGATAGGGATTGCATTGAATCTGTAGATTGCTTTGGGTAGTAGAGTCATTTTCACAATGTTGATTCTTCCCATCCAAGAACATGGTATATCTCTCCATCTATTTGTATCATCTTTAATTTCTTTCATCAGTGTCTTATAATTTTCTGCATACAGGTCTTTCGTATCCTTAGGTAGGTTTATTCCTAGATATTTTATTCTTTTTGTTGCAATGGTAAATGGGAGTGTTTTCTTGATTTCACTTTCAGATTTTTCATCATTAGTATATAGGAATGCCAGAGATTTCTGTGCATTAATTTTGTATCCTGCTACTTTACCAAATTCATTGATTAGCTCTAGTAGTTTTCTGGTAGCATCTTTAGGATTCTCTAGGTATAGTATCATGTCATCTGCAAACAGTGACAGCTTTACTTCTTCTTTTCCGATGTGGATTCCTTTTATTTCCTTTTCTTCTCTGATTGCTGTGGCTAAAACTTCCAAAACTATGTTGAATAAGAGTGGTGAGAGTGGGCAACCTTGTCTTGTTCCTGATCTTAGTGGAAATGCTTTCAGTTTTTCACCATTGAGGATGATGTTTGCTGTGGGCTTGTCATATATGGCCTTTATTATGTTTAGGAAAGTTCCCTCTATGCCTACTTTCTGGAGGGTTTTTATCATAAATGGGTGTTGAATTTTGTCGAAAGCTTTCTCTGCATCTATTGAGATGATCATATGGTTTTTCTCCTTCAATTTGTTAATATAGTTTATCACATTGATAGATTTGCGTATATTGAAGAATCCTTGCATTCCTGGAATAAACCCCACTTGATCATGGTGTATGATCCTTTTAATGTGCTGTTGGATTCTGTTTGCTAGTATTTTGTTGAGGATTTTTGCATCTATGTTCATCAGTGATATTGGCCTGTAGTTTTCTTTCTTTGTGACATCCTTGTCTGGTTTTGGTATCAAGGTGATGGTGGCTTCGTAGAAGGAATTTGGGAGTGCTCCTCCCTCTGCTATATTTTGGAAGAGTTTGAGAAGGATAGATGTTAGCTCTTCTCTAAACGTTTGATAGAATTCACCTGTGAAGCCATCTGGTCCTGGGCTTTTGTTTGTTGGAAGGTTTTTAATCACAGTTTCAATTTCAGTGCTTGTGATTGGTCTGTTCATATTTTCTATTTCTTCCTGATTCAGTCTTGGCAGGTTGTGCATTTCTAAGAATTTGTCCATTTCTTCCAGATTGTCCATTTTATTGGCATAGAGTTGCTTGTAGTAATCTCTCATGATTTTTTTTATTTCTGCAGTGTCAGTTGTTACTTCTCCTTTTTCATTTCTAATTCTATTGATTTGAGTCTTCTCCCTTTTTTTCTTGATGAGTCTGGCTAGTGGTTTATCTATTTTGTTTATCTTCTCAAAGAACCAGCTCTTAGTTTTATTGATCTTTGCTATTGTTTCCTTCATTTCTTTTTCATTTATTTCTGATCTGATTTTTATGATTTCTTTCCTTCTGCTAGCTTTGGGGCTTTTTTGTTCTTCTTTCTCTAATTGCTTGAGGTGCAAGGTTAGGTTGTTTATTCGAGATGTTTCCTGCTTCTTAAGGTGGGCTTGTATTGCTATAAACTTCCCCCTTAGAACTGCTTTTGCTGCATCCCATAGGTTTTGGGTCGTTGTGTCTCCATTGTCATTTGTTTCTAGGTATTTTTTTATTTCCTCTTTGATTTCTTCAGTGATCACTTCATTATTAAGTAGTGTATTGTTTAGCCTCCATGTGTTTGTATTTTTTACAGATCTTTTCCTGTAATTGATATCTAGTCTCATGGCGTTGTGGTCGGAAAAGATACTTGATACAATTTCAGTTTTCTTAAATTTACCAAGGCTTGATTTGTGACCCAAGATATGATCTATCCTGGAGAATGTTCCATGAGCACTTAAGAAAAATGTGTATTCTGTTGTTTTTGGATGGAGTGTCCTATAAATATCAATTAAGTCCATCTTGTTTAATGTATCATTTAAAGCTTGTGTTTCCTTATTTATTTTCATTTTGGATGATCTGTCCATGGGTGAAAGTGGGGTGTTAAAGTCCCCTACTATGAATGTGTTACTGTTGATCTCCCCTTTTATGGTTGTTAGTATTTGCCTTATGTATTGAGGTGCTCCTATGTTGGGTGCATAAATATTTACAATTGTTATATCTTCTTCTTGGATCGATCCCTTGATCATTATGTAGTGTCCTTCTTTGTCCCTTTTAATAGTCCTTATTTTAAAGTCTATTTTGTCTGATATGAGAATTGCTACTCCAGCTTTCTTTTGGTTTCCATTTGCATGGAATATCTTTTTCCATCCCCTTACTTTCAGTCTGTATGTGTCTCTAGTTCTGAACTGGGTCTCTTGTAGACAGCATATATAAGGGTCTTGTTTTTGTATCCATTCAGCCAATCTGTGTCTTTTGGTGGGAGCATTTAGTCCATTTACATTTAAGGTAATTATTGATATGTATGTTCCTATTTCCATTTTATATATTGCTTTGGGTTCGCTACTATAGGTCATTTCCTTCTCTTGTGTTTCGTGTCTAGAGAAGTTCCTTTAGCATTTGTTGTAAGGCTGGTTTGGTGGTGCTGAACTCTCTCAGCTTTTGCTTGTCTGTAAAGGTTTTAATTTCTCCATCAAATGTGAATGAGATCCTTGCTGGGTAGAGTAGTCTTGGTTTCAGGCTATTCTCCTTCATCACTTTCAGTATGTCCTGCCACTCCCTTCTGGCTTGTAGGGTTTCTGCTGAGAGATCAGCTGTTAACCTTATGGGGATTCCCTTGTGTGTTATTTGTTGTTTTTCCCTTGCTGCTTTTAATATGCTTTCTTTGTATTTAATTTTTGACAGTTTGATTAATATGTGTCTTGGCGTGTTTCTCCTTGTATTTATCCTGTATGGGACCCTCTGTGCTTCCTGGACTTGATTAACTATTTCCTTTCCCATATTAGGGAAGTTTTCAACTATAATCTCTTCAAATATTTTCTCAGTCCCTTTCTTTCTTTCTTCTTCTTCTGGAACCCCTATAATTCGAATGTTGGTGCGTTTCATGTTGTCCCAGAGGTCTCTGAGACTGTCCTCAGTTCTTTTCATTCTTTTTTCTTTATTCTGCTCTGCAGTAGTTATTTCCACTACTTTATCTTCCAGGTCACTTATCCGTTCTTCTGCCTCAGTTATTCTGCTATTGATCCTATCTAGAGTGATTTTAATTTCATTTATTGCATTGTTCATCGTTGCTTGTTTCATCTTTAGTTCTTGTAGGTCCTTGTTAACTGTTTCTTGCATTTTGTCCATTCTACTTCCAAGATTTCGGATCATCCTTACTATCATTATTCTGAATTCTTTTTCAGGTAGATTGCCTATTTCCTCTTCATTTGTTAGGTCTGGTGGGTTTTTATCTTGCTCCTTCATCTGCTGTGTGTTTTTCTGTCTTCTCATTTTGCTTATCTTACTGTGTTTGGGGTCTCCTTTTTGCAGGCTGCAGGTTCGTAGTTCCCGTTGTTTTTGATGTCTGTCTCCAGTGGCTAAGGTTGTTTCAGTGGGTTGTGTAGGCTTCCTGGTGGAGGGGACTAGTGCCTGTGTTGTGCTGGATGAGGCTGGATCTTGTCTCTCTAGTGGGCAGGTTCACGTCTGGTGGTGTGTTTTGGGGTGTCTGTGGCCTTATTATGATTTTAGGCAGCCTCTCTGCTAATGGGTGGGGTTGTGTTCCTGTTTTGCTAGTTGTTTGGCATAGGTTGTCCAGCACTGTGGCTTGCTGGTCGTTGAGTGAAGCTGGGTGCTGGTGTTAAGATGGAGGTCTCTGGGAGATTTCCTCTGTTTAATATTATGTGGAGCTGGGAGGTCTCTTGTTGACCAGTGACCTGAAGTTGGCTCTCCTACCTCAGAGGCAGAGCCCTGACTCCTGGCTGGAGCACCAAGAGCCTTTCATCCACACGGCTCAGAATAAAAGGGAGAAAAAGTAGAGAGAATTAGTAGAAGTATGAGGAAAGAAAGAAGGAAAGGAGGAAAGGAAGGCAGGAAGAAAGAAGCAAAGAAGGAAAGAAAGGAGGGAGGGAGGGAGGGAGGGAGGAAGGAAGGAAGGAGTGAAAGAAGGAAAAAAAGACAGAAAGAAAGATGATACAGTAAAAATAAAATAAAGTATAATATAGTTATTGAATTAAAAAATATTTAGAAAAAAAAAAAAAAAGGGACGGATAGAACCTTAGGACAAATGTTGGAAGCAAAGCTATACAGAGAAAATCTTACACAGAAGCATACACATACACCTTCACAAAAAGAGGTAAAGGGGGAAAAATCATAAATCCTGCTCCCTGAGACCACCTCCTCAATTTGGGGTGATTCGTTGTCTAAAGGAGGGAGGGAAGGAAGGAAAGAAAGAAAGAACGAAGGTAAAGTATAATAAAGTTATTACAATTAAACTTAATTATTAAGAAAAAGAATTTTTAAAAAAAAGTCATGGACGGATAGAGCCCTAGGACAAATGGTGGAAGCTAGAGTATACAGACTAGATGTCACACAGGAGCATACACGTACACCTTCACAAAAAGAGGAAAAGGGAAAAAAATCATAGATTTCGCTCCTAAATTCCACCTCTTCAATTTGGGGTCATTCCTTGTCTATTCAGGTATTCCACAGATGCAGGGTATATCAAGTTGATTGTGGAGCTTTAATCCGCTGCTTCTGTGGCTGCTGGGAGAGATTTCCCTTTCTCTTCTTTGTTCTCACAGCTCACAGAAGCTCAGCTTTGGATTTGGCCCTGCCTCTGCGTGTAGATCGCTGGAGGGCGTCTGTTTTTTCGCTCAGACAGGACGGGGTTAAAGGAGCCGCTGATTCGGGGCCTCCGGCTCACTCAGGCCGGGGGTTGGGGGATGGGGGTAGGAGGGGCACTGCGTGCGGGGCCGGCCTGCGGCGGCAGAGGCAGCGTGACGTTGCGGCAGAGGCCGGCGTGACGTTGCACCAGCCTGAGGCCCGCCGTGCGCTGTCCCGGGGAAGTTGTCCCTGGATCCCGGGAACCTGGCAGTGGCGGGCTGCACAGGCTCCGCGGAAGAAGGGTGTGGAGAGTGACCTGTGCTCGCACACAGGCCCCTTGGTGGCGGCAGCAGCAGCCTTAGCGTCTCCCGCCCGTCTCTGGGGTCCGCGGTTTTAGCCGCGGCTCGCGCCCGTCTCTGGGGTTTGCGCTTTCAGCCGCGGCTCGCGCCCGTCTCGGGGGCTCGCGCCCTCAGCCGCGGCTCGCGCCCGTCTCTGGGGTTCGCGCTTTTAGCCGCGGCTCGCGCCCGTCTCTGGAGTTCCTTTAAGCAGCGCTCTTAAACCCCTCTCCTCGCGCACCAGGAGACAAAGAGGGAAGAAAAAGTCTCTTGCCTCTTCGGCCGGTGCAGGCTTTTCCCCGAACTCCCTCCCGGCTAGTCGTGGTGCACTAACCCCTTCAGGCTATGTTCAAGCCGCCAACCCCAGTCCTCTCCCTGAGCTCCGTCCAAAACCAAAACCCGAGCCTCAGCTCGCAGCCCCGCCCGCCCCGGTGGGTGAGCAGCAAGCCTCTCGGGTTGGTGAGTGCTGGTCAGCACCGATCGTCTGTGCAGGAATCTCCCCGCTTTGCCCTCCGCACCCGTCGCTGTGCACTACTCCGCGGTCCCGAAACTCCCCCCTCTGCCTCCCGCAGTCTCCGCCCGCGGAGGGGCTTCCTAGTGTGTGGAAACTTTTCCTCCTTCACAGCTCCCTCCCACTGGTGCAGGTGCCGTCCTTATTCTTTTGTCTCTGTTTTTTCTTTTGCCCTACCCAGTTACGTGGGGAGTTTCTTGCCTTTTGGGAGGTCTGAGGTCTTCTGCCAGCCTTCAGTAGGAGTTCTGTAGGAGTTGTTCCACGTGTGGATGTATTTCTGGTGTATCCGTGGGGAGGAAGGCGATCTCCGCGTCTTACTCTTCCGCCATCTTCAAGGTCTGCTCTATTATTATTATTATAACTTGGCTGAGTTCCTAGTTGAATTTCTTTCTTGGTGTCATAAGAAAATGAGACTTTCAGAAGTTGACTGGAAGAAAAGATTTCATAAATAAGTTTGGGGTAACATATCTTATAGGAAATACACAGATGGGAAAAAGAAATAGGAACCACAGTCCAAAGATGTACCTTAGGGAGACTTTCTATGGGAGTGACTCTCCTGGGTCACATTCCATTGTTGATGGAGGGAGTACCAGAAACACAACTTTAGGTTAGAATCAAGAATTTCAACAACATATCTGCTTTGTTTGTAAGCCATCTTGTGAGCTTAAGAATGAGCATAAAGTGACCTCAGGGGACACTTCTGTTACTTTAAAGGAAGAAATACAAAAGTTGTATATTTGAATGTCAAGACATTTGTTACTGTTTGTATTTTAAGATCCTGGAGAGTACTAGAAGACCTCACTGTAACATTTAGTACACTTTTTCAGTGGAGTGGCCCTTTGAGAATTGTAGCAGAAAGTACCAGATGCCTACTAAAAGTTGTTCCACTTCTAGTAGCAGGACACAGAGAGGCACAGCTACTGTGTTTTCCAGTCTGTGGTTAGGCTGGGTCATATGACCATGCTGACTCCAGTGGGATCTGAACAGAAGTCATGTGTGATACTTCCAAGCCTGGCCCATAAAATCTTTCACAAATGCTCCTCCATGGGCTTTCCCATGGCATCCCATGGGATGACAACATCCAGAGCAACTATGGGAACCTTATGTTGAAGGCAGCAGTGCTTCTGAAAGCTGAGGTCCCTGAATGACTGGATGGAAAACGCCTAACACGTTCCTGATCTTTCCAACCTGTCGTCCTGAACTTGAATGAGAAAACAAACAAGAAACAGTGACAAAAATTCCACTGTGGTTGGATTATTATATTCTAGGTTTATTTGTTTGTACTTTCATGTACTATAAACATTTGGTCAAAATGTTGTGTTAAGTTCGTTCTTTGGAATTCACTGTCTGCTCCAAATATATAACAAAGATAGAGAAACCATATTTAAAATATTAAAAAAATACAGACCTTGAAGCAAAATAGGCAGAAATGAAAAAGAAGAACAGGTGAATATGGAAAAGAACAAACTGGGAATTTTGGAAATAAAAAATGTAATTATTGAAACAAAAATCCAGCAGAGAGGGTAAAGTCTACATTGGTCTTAACTGTCAAGAGAATAAATGGTTTGGAACACAACACTGAGGAATTCCACCAGAACACAGCACAGAGAAACGATGAGTTATAAAAATATAAAAAGCAGTTTAAGAGAAATGAAAGATAGATTGAGTAGCTTCAACATACATCTAATAGAAGTCAATAGTGAAAGCAAAATTTGCTAAAAATATGTGAATAAATGCAATTAATTAACGACTGTGAAAATAATACAATAAGAAATAATAAGAAGAATGTGAAAAGAAGCTCTAAATAATAATAAGATGGGGCTTCCCTGGTGGCGCAGTGGTTGAGAGTCCGCCTGCCGATGCAGGGGACACGGGTTTGTGCCCCGGTCCGGGAAGATCCCACACGCCGCGGATCGGCTGGGCCAATGAGCCATGGCTGCTGGGCCTGCGCGTCCGGAGCCTGTGCCCCGCAACTGGAGAGGCCACAACAGTGAGAGGCCTGTGTACCGGAAAAAAAAAAAAAAAAAAAGATGATGAAAGAGGAGTCCAGTGGGTAGTCACATCATGCTAAGCTCTTGTTTAAGTGCTAGTCAGAGATACTAAATGAGTCTAATTTTAAATTAACATTTATGGTGAAGTATTAATTAAGGTAACTTTAGCTGTGGAAAATCAGTGGTTCAACACAATCTATTTCTTGATAACCTATATTCCAATTGGGGCGGAGATAGTTCATGGGATGTCTCTGTTCCACATTATCATTCAACAAAGCAGACTCATAAATGCTTTATCTTCAACACACGCTTTCAGAAAGTTCCCTAGGGCGTTGACATATAACTGGCAAGGAGTGGGGGTGGGGGGAGATGGAGGTTCTAATGGACCGAGCTCAGGAGTGGCACTCCTCACTTCTACACACATTCCACCAGCTTGGCTAGCGCTCAGTCCAGTAGTCCTACCTTCCCAACTTCAGGGGACGCTGGCAAAGATAGTTGAGCTGTGTGCCCAGCTGTGAAGGAGAATAAGTTTTATGAACAGTTAGCCAGTCTCTGTCACAATATGTATTTCAACAATTAAAAGTAACACCCAGAGTAGAGTTACAGTCTGTAACTTCCAAACCTGTAGAGGGAGAAAAGGGACCATAGAAATCTTTATTCACCCAATAGAAGGCAGGAGAGGAGAAAAAGGATCAAGGAAAGAGGATGTTAAACAGAAAATGCAAAATAAAACAGGAGAAATCACTCCAAAAATGTCAGCAATCACGATAAGTGTAAATAAACACATCCATTACATCTGTGTGATTGGATTAAAACAATCCCGTACTATATGATTCTTATAAGACAAATATCCAAAACAAACCTACGCATGAAGTTTGAAAATTAGAGGCATGGAAAGAGGTACTGGGCCAATACTAACATAAAGAAAGTTCAAGAAACAATATTAATCTTATACAAAACAGAATTGAGGCAATTTTTATAGAAATAGAGAAAAGTCTGTTGAGCTAAATAATGTTTTCATTTTTTTCCTTGATGAAAATTATCTCTGAAAATTCAGACTTCTAAGAAGGGGAATCACCCTTTTAGAAATAAAATTTTCTTAATTGAAAAATGTTCTGAAATTTTAATGTTCCCACACCTGTGGCCAATAATCACTGTTACCTATGAAAGGTGAAGAAATCTAAACAGAAGCTAAGAACCCATTAAATGCAGAAAACCCTTGTCTAGTCTTCTCATATGACTAATCCATCCTCTGACTCTGGTTGGAATAAAGTAACCCCAATTTAAAATATTAAATATTACCAGTGGCCCCAATTTTTAAAAATTAAGTATTTGAGTAAGTTAAATATTACCCAGAATAAATATTATACTTTGGTCATAGTCATAAGATTGACTGTCAAAGTACAATCCAAAGACACTGAGTCAGGAGTAGGATTCACGTTTGTGTTTAGAAAGAGTCAGTTGAAAATCTCTGGAGAAACGCTACTTTACCATTTTTCCATCAGGAATTGGCTGCTCATCTGTGGGCAATTTTAGACTACATATACATATGCACATTAGTCATTTTACTAAGTAGTTCATTTATAAATACATATTGGCACTACAGTAAGTCCCCTACATACGCATGAGTTTTGTTCTGAGATCACATTCGTAAGTCCAATTTGTTCATAAGTCCAGCAAAGTTAGCCTAGGTACCCAACTAACACAATCGGCTATATAGTACTGTACTGTAATAGGTTTATAATACTTTTCACACAAATAATACATAAAAAACAAACAAACACAAAAAATAAAGAAAACATTTTTTATCTTACAGTCCAGTACCTTGAAAAATACGGTAGTACAGTACAACAGCTGGCATACAGGGGCACATTCAAATCTTTGAAAGTTTGCAACTTGAAGGTTTGTATGTAGGAGACTTGCTGTATATGCCAAACACTGTTGAGAACTGGGTGTACAAAGATGGTGAGGCCTGCCTCTTTCTCTCCAGGCATGGGTGGACCAGCGTGGGAGACAGATCAGCACGTGGCAGAGCGGCGTTGGGAAATGTAGTGCTTGCACTGACACGTGATGTGCGTGAAGAGGCAGTGGTTTCTACGTGCAGAAGCCAAACAGGCTGTTGAATGGATTTACCAGATTAGCTTGATTCCTACTATCTTGCTGCTAATTTTCAAACTGATAACTAATAAAGAAAATGAAGTGGGCCATGCACAAATGTCTGGGAAGTTGCTCATAGAAATTTTTTTGACTAGCTCTTTAGAATCAAAATAAGTCAGTTTAAATATCCTCTGTCAGTTAAGACTTTTCTGAAGACTACAGCTACAAATGGCAAACAGGCATCCTGGGAACAAACTGACTAGTACATATGAGCCTTGTCTCACTTGCTTAGCTTAGTCATTGTTTCTCATGTTTTGAGGTCTCAAACAGCTATGTGAGTCAATGAAGCACATGTAACCAAGGACAGAAGGTTCTAGTTGAAGGCTTTTTTTTTCTTTCACAATAGTAAAACAAAAGATTGAAGGACAGGACCTTAAAGATGAGAGACAGAAAGAGAAAATATTTCTTCACCTCATCTAGATACTAAAACGTCCTTCCTCTTGCAGCCTTTATCTACTTTCAGAGATGCTTTGATGACATGAAATGTACTTATTCTGCTGGAGGACTGTCTATTTATAAATTGCTGTGTAATAAACCACACCAAAACCTAGTGGCTTAAAACAACACTATTCATTTTGCTTTGAAGTCTGCCATTTGGGCAGGGCTTGTCAGGGATGACTGTTCTCTTTTCCACATGATGTCAGCTGGGGCAGTTTGACTGTGGTTGGTGGAACCTCTTCCAAGATGGGTCATTCCATGGCTAACAAGCTGGTGCTGATTGTTAGCTGGTAGCTCAGCTGGGAAACAAGGCTGGGGGTCTTGTTTCCTTTCTGTGTGGGCCTGTTCTTTGAGATGCTTGGGGTTTCTCAAAACATGGTATCTGGTTTCCAAGAGCAAGTGTTTCAAGAGACAGGAAATAGAACTGCTGGTCTATTAATTAAGGTCTGGGCTCAGAGACTGTCACAGCTTTTCTTCCATAATCTATGGGTCAAAGTAGATACAGAGCCCACCCACATTCAAGGGGAAGGGTTATAGACCCCACGTTTCTAGTGGAGGAGTGTCAAAGTATTTGTGGACTCCTTTAATAGACCATGAATGCCAAGCCCCGTCTCGTTTCTGTCACTATTAAGCATGATAAGAGTCTTGGGACCAAACACATTGGAAGGACAGAGACATACAAAGGAATAGATGAGTGAAAATGATAAATCCAGATACAGCAGGCTTTTTCAGCCATAAATGTTTTTGCTGCAGTTTGATTAACAATACTCTCTCCAAGGAACACTACTGATTTTGCTGTTGCAGGGATATAGGGACAGGGGTAAGGGGGTTCAGAGATTTCTCTCAGGTCATTTTCAGTGAACTCATCATCTAGAAGTTGCTACCTTTGACCTGTCTTTCTTTCTACACTCTTATCTTTGTTAACTTCAGATTCTAATTTTTTTCCTCCTGTTTATTGCTCTGTGCTGATTTCTCAGACTTACCAGATTAGCTTGATTCCTACTAGCTTGATTCCTACTAGCTTGATTCCTACTAGCTTGATTCCTACTAGCTTGATTCTCTCCTCACATCTACTTTTCTGTAATTTAAATAAATTACAGATGTGGTGAAAATGTTTGGCCTCCTAATTTGACTCTCAAAGAACATATTGAGAAGACAAATGACTGATTTAAAATGCTTTATCATAGGAAAAACAAAAACAAAAACAAATGGGAATATCTTAGCATCTTGAGCCAAAACCCAATTTTTATTAGAATCATTTATGTGGTCAGGCAGCCTGATACTACTGTATACCTAAAAATACTTTCAGCTGTTTATTTGCATCTTCAAGATCCATGTCAGTTTTAAGTTTATCAAGACCATAAAGAATATTTATTTATTAATTATTGAAGTATAGTTGATTTACAATATTGTGTTAGTTTCACATATACAGCATAGTGATTCAGTTATATATATATATATATTTAGATTCCTTTTTATAGGTTATTACCAGATATTGAATATAGTTCTCTGTGTTATACAGTAAATCCTTGTTATTTATCTATTTTCTATATAGTAGTGTGTATCTGTTAGTTCCATACTCCTAATTTCTCTCTCCCCCTTGGTAACCATAAGTTTGTTTTCTATGTCTTTGAGTCTGTTCTGTTTTGTAAATAAATTCATTAGTATTATTTTTTAGATTCCCCATATAAGTGATATCATCTAATATTTGTCTTTCTCTGTCTGACTTACTTCACTTCATATGATATTCTCTAAGACTGCAAGGAGTTTTTGTCAATTGTATCAGAGCTCTTGCCCACATGGGGATCCTAAATTAGTCCACACATAAAATTAAACTAATCTTAAATTAGTCTAAAAATTTAAAAAATTCTTGAAAATACTGAATAATTATCTTAAAGCTTTTCATTGATACATTCATTTTTGGATACTCACTTTGGTCTTAATTTACCAAAACGACTTTATAATTCATTTCCAAAGAAGAAAAAAGTAATTTTCTTCCTGTTTCCATTTTCCTCATTTTTTTCTTAAATAGCAAATAACACAAAAGCAGAAATATAGCAAGATAACAAGGTTATTTCACATTATTATTTGCTGAAGTTCAGGTTCTAGAAGTACCTGTTCCTATCTTCTTGCTACTTATGTGCAAACCCTTAGATTGGAATCTTGTAATAGAGTTTAGATCCCTATTAGCTAAAAACACACTTGTATTATTTTTCTCTGGACAGCTTACACTCTGGCAGCACATGAGACTACACTTGATTGGCTGTATAGGGGAACAAGTATCCGTGGTTAAATCTATTCCACAAGTAAAGACTGGAGCTGGGCCTGGGTGCCAATTAGAAACAGCACTGAGCATTTGCTATACAAATTAATGTCATTGGCAAAGTTCAACATTCTCCTTAGCTAAATAAAACTATAATGTTAGAATATAGGAAAAAATCATGTCTTAAACCATAGATCTTTTAAAATATAATGAACAGGATAAGGTTTTTGCAAATATATACAAGTTGTGACCAGTGAGAAGATCATGCATTCATTCACTTAGCACATATTTATTAAGTATCTATTTGATGTAGTTTTGGGGCTTTCATTGGGGACCAGTAAATAGTATCCCCTCTCTTGACGAGGTTTTGAACAAGCTAATTCAGCAAATGGTCAAATATTTATTGGTTGCCTATCATGGGCCAGGCACTGTTCTAGAAGCTGGGATACAATCATTCAACAAAATAGACACATATCCCTGGTAATACAGTTAGTTACCTTCTACCAACGGTAGGTAGATTTGAATACAGAGGATGATCTTTATCAGTAATAAAGTTGGAAGAAGTAGGTTAGTGTGAGACTGAAATTGTCTGTGCATTGAATCCTAGGATCCATCAGACTTTTATACACACCCAGTTCCAGGCAGTGCCAGACTAAGATAGGCCTCCTCATATGGGTGCAGACCTGTGCCCAAAGCTAGCTCCTAGAGAAAGGAATGGGGGAGAATGCTAAATTCTTCTCAAATTCGTCAGTCCAATAAGCCATTCCTTCTCCCTTGGCGTGAAGTGAGTCAAGGTGAGAAGTGAGGTACATTTTAGGGAGTGTTAGATGTGTAGGGCAACCACGTTTCCTTCTAATTCTAGTTGTTGGGGATTGTGTTCTTAATTGCTCATGATAAACTGTGAGAACTCCAAGGCCAGCGAAAAGCGAGGGGCAGCAAGCTTCCACTGCAGTGAATCACACAGATAATGGCAATTTTCAGCAAAACGTCTCACTTTTCTGGTCACGTCAAATCTATGATATTTACTAAGTAGCTATGATGAGTAGGTTTTGTGCTGGGTGACAACAGGGGCCGTAGAGATATGACAACTACACATTTCAGCCCTCAAGGAGCTTCCTCTAGTGCAAAGACAGACATTTACTAATAACAAAGCTATGGTAGAATCTGGAAAAAGTGCTTCTGGGAAGTATTTTGACAATAGGAATTGTGAAGCCTTCATTTAGGAATGCATTCGAGCTAGACCTTGAAGTTCCAGAGTAAGTGTTATCTTTTCCATGGAGGCTGCTTTGATTCCCACAGCAGAAATCAATCTGTCTTTCCTCTAAATCCCCACTGCAATCTCTTTAACATCTCTTATTGCACTTATTATTCTTATACCTTATTGGCTAATTAATTGTCATGAACCTATTATTTCTCCTTTATGCGTAAGCATTAAAACCAGGAAACGTGTCTCTCACACAGGCTGTGTTCAAGAAACATCAAGTGAATAAGTAAACTTACAATGGAGATAATCTGTTGAAATGGTTACTAACATCTCTCTCCCATAATTTTTTATTCGATGGAAATTGAGGTGGTGACATCTTCATGTCTCACCCTGTGTGTGGACAGACACACAAGAAGAGGTTACTCCTATCACTTGTTTGTCTGCCTAGTCCACGCATTCGAATGTTCATTTACCTACATGGTTATTTGTTATTTTCTGAGTATCTGTCACTTGTGGCCCTTCATATAGGATAGGGAGAATTTCTTCCAGAATCATTGTATAGAACTTGATCCAGAAGGAGGTAAATAAGAGCTGTATATTTTTGCAGTTGCCTTCTATGAAGAGTTTGGGACTATGGAATGCCATTATGCTTTTTCAATTCTTGTTATTTGTGGCTCTTTCTGAGATTTTATGGGCTATGCATGATTTGAATAGCACAAATATAATGAGAAACAGATTATAATAGTCCAACTAAATTTTTTAGAGAAAAATTATCTGTAGCTGTTTCTTCCAAATTCTAAAGTCTATTGCCCTTAAGATAACTGTGAAAAATTTGCTGCAGTATTTACTCAGGGGTCCAAAATCACAAACAAAAAATGTATGAGTGGCACTTTAGAATCCCAGAGGATTCTAAGTTTTCAAGGGCTTGAATGTGTGACTGAAGACTTGGCAGGACCAATAACCAGTGCCGGCAAATGCAGAAATACTGAAAACCCTGTTTCCATGCTAGCTTTCTTACTGGTCTGGTCATCTTTGTAAGTGTGGCTTTGGTCTGAGCTGGCAAAACTTGTCTGGGTTTCGGTTTACTTCTGAAGTTCAATGTTTCAATAGTGTGGTCTGGCTCCTGCTAAACTGCATTGAGAATTTTGGATGAAACTCCTTAGGTTTGAGGCTATGTGAATCAAATCTATTGAAAAGGTATATTGACAGTGCTTTGCTTGTTTCTTTTCAAGGTTTCCCCAGCCCTGTGGTAACTGTAATTCCTCCTCTGCTGGGTGTAGTCTTCTATTCTCACTTTTATTCACTACTTGAGTTCTCCGTTAAAGAGATTTTTAATTGATTATATATGTGCAACCTCTCATGAAGATGCCTTAGTTAGGTACGCTATGTCCTGTTGGCATGGAACTCAAATATCACTTTCCAATGCAAAGTGAACATTTTCCAGGGTAACTTGGAATCCTGGATGATTCTGTGGGACACTTAGGAGAACTCATTAGAGTGGAAATTATTAACTGCAGAGCAAATTTAGGAGAACTGTGGTTTGATTAAGTTAAGATGCTCCAAATAATGAACCCAAAGAAACACACATCAGGATTCCCAGTCTTCTAAGGAATCCCCAGGTCTCTCTTGCATTTATGATATTACTCAGTATGAACCGTGTACCTGCAGTTTGCAGTGCGCTAGAGCAGTGGTACTCCATTAGGGGTGAATTAGGCCCCCAGGGGACATTTGTGATGTCTGGAAATATTTGGGGTTGTCACAACTGGTAGTGGTGGGGGGTGGAGATAATGGGTTGAAAGTGGCATCTAGTGGGTAGAGGGTGGCATCTGGATGCTGTTAAACATCCCAAAGGGCACAGCATAATCCCCCCCCAACCCCCAGATTATCTGACCCGACATGTCATACTGCATTAGGAGTAACCCTGGTCTAGAGCTAACTAACAAGTAATCCTGATTCTTGTTCTTAATGAGTTTTTATATTATAGGAGTGAGAAGGAGAGAGGGAGAGAGGGAGAGAGGAGAAAGTGGAAAAAATAATTAGTGGGACATTTTCAGAAGTAATTGCAGTTAAGATGGTATTTCTCTGAGGGAGAGTGAACAAGCCAGCTACGGGTCTGACAGATGCCTGCACTCTTCGTGGGGTTATAATGAGTTCAGGCTAGTCTTCATGTTGTAAGTTTAGAAAATTAAACTTCGGCAGTTCATCAAGGGCAATCAGACATCTGCAAAAGCTTTCACTTTGCTGCAGTAGTCAGGTCCATTTAAATTGGACAATTTTCAATGTAAAATATGCATTTCCATGCTGCTTTTTTTGAGTTAAACGCCATTTCGATGGAAGGAATCTACGAAGGGAGAGAATTCTACTAAATGGATAATTACCAAGTTGAGAATATATTTTCAGATCTCAGCTCTCAGGCTACATAACTTGTTGCCTGATATTCAGCATATATTCAGAAACATTCAACACAAATTTGGGGGCATTTACAATGGGTCAGACACTGCAGGGGCTCCACTGGGTTCTAAAGTGTATGTTTTGACCATAGGTACACAGTAAGTCTCCGCCTTCACAGAGCACCATGGCACTAAGGAGTAGGTACTGAAGGAGGGGTACAACTGGAAGCGTTCCATCCTGTTGGCTGCATGGACCTGAAGGTCACCATATCACGACGTTTTTTTTTTTTTTTTTTTTTTTTTTTTTTTTGCGGTACGCGGACTCTCACTGTTGTGGCCTCTCCCTTTGCGGAGCTCAGGCTCCAGACGCGCAGGCTCAGCGGCCATGGCTCACTGGCCCAGCCGCTCCGCGGCACGTGGGATCTTCCCGGACCGGGGCTCGAACCCGTGTACCCTGCATTGGCAGGCGGACTCTCAACCACTGCGCCACCAGGGAAGCCCCCATACCACGGCTCTTATCCTGCATCTCCTCTTTATTCCCACCGCCGCCCCTCCCCAGGTCTTCCCTCTTACTACCTTTCATTTACCACTAGAGTTCAGGTTTCCTCTTTGCTCCTCCATAGAAATAGAGCCTAATATAAATTAACCTTTTTACACATTAATTTTGAGCCTGTTGGTCCTCGCTCGAAACCTTCAACTGTAGGGCATGCCTACACAATAAAGTCCTAATTCCTGTCATCTAATAAATGCTCTATCCTGTCCCTAATTTTTCTTTCAAGCATGTATTTTCATGCTCTTCACATGCCTTAGGCTCCAGCCAGACAGAAACCACCTGCCATTTTCCTGCATGTTCTACACTCGCCGGCCTGGGGATTTTTCCTGTTCCCTGTGTAAATGTCACCCGGTTCCCCATCATTGCCTGTACATGTCCTACCTTTTCTTCAAGGATCAGGTCAAACACACTACCCCCAAGTCTCTTCAGCTGCAAGGTCTTTGCCTCCTCTGAACTCTCCCTTCTCTGAAATTCTCTCTTTTCCCCCATGATACAAAATACTTTTTGCTCTGATTTATGTTATACCTTCAGAAAAAAAGAAACTTCTGTGAGAAGGAGAGAGGCAGCATGGTGTAGAGCAGTGCTTCTCAAAGTTTAATGTACATCAGATCACCTGGAATCTTCTTAAAGCCAGGTTCTGATTCAGTAGGTCTGAGCTGGGGCCTGAGAGTCTGCATTTTTAACAAGTTTCTAAGTTGTTGCTGCGGTCGCTCCATGGGCCATGCTGTGAGCAGCAAAGGTGAATAGGATTTGGAATAACGCCTATGAACCAAAAGAATACTCATTGTCTAAGTCTGCTGTAGGTTAGCTGCAAGTAACTAGCAGGCTCCACTGTTCTGAACAAATCTTCCAGGATTTGAATATTACAGTTCTGTGTTGAATTTTTGGCCCCATCATTTCCTGGCTGCATGGTCTTACACAAATCAGTTAATTTCACTAAGCCTTAGCTTCATCTTCTGCTGAATGAGGGTGATAACTTGATTGTCAATCTCTGCTGTCTCCAGCTTGGCCCAGCTGCTGCTAGTAATCTGGTAATTTGCTATCTGGTGGCTCAGTCCCCTAAAGCCGACAGCCAGTTAGAAGTAACACTAGATCTTGGTTTGGGGCCACCTCTTAGTTATTAAGAGTGGCTCGACAATGGTGCTTTGTGGTTTCTATGACTAGTGGCCGGGTTGGGGGAATCTTGGTACAGGGAGCTCTTGGGTGAGTTTTGGACTTCAGCCTTCCTACCTAATCTTTATCTTGGGTGGTCCAGTTTCAGATGGTTTTCTGCCCTGGACCTGGATTTCATTTAGTCACTTGCTGGGTGACTAAGCTGACCTCTAATTTCTGTTACCTAGTTGTGGCCAGTCCCTTACCTCTAGGGCTAACTCTGCTCCTGTTCTACTTTTTATCAATTGAAATGACTCTACCTGCCCTGATGCCAAGGCCTTAGTTGCCTACACCTTCCCGTGTCAAACTATTCTAAATGCTTTATATGCATTAACCCACTCAATTATCACAGTAATAGTATAAAGTAGGTTCTAGTATCCCCATATTATGGATGAGGAGGTTTCAGAGAGGTTGAGTGATTTGCTCAAAGTCACACAGTAAGTAGAGTAGGCAGTAGCTGGAAATGACAAAATTTCCAATTGTAAACTCATATTACTTCTCTCACTAAAATCTCTGCCACCTACTACAGTAGGTCCCATTGCATATCCTTGAGGAATCAAGATTAGTATTTCTTCTCCTTTGATTGAGAGTAAGGATGGTAGAAGCCACTTTGAACTCCTTCAGGAGATTATGTAGCTGGTGGGCTGTGCAGTGTTAAGTACGATGCCATAGACTGACTGAGGAAGAAGAAAGTGTTTCCCTTTTCCTGACATTTGGGGAGTAGCAACAGCTTCTGAGAACTTCCAGTTTTGCACATCAATTTACACTGGAAAAATGTATATGCAAGGTGAAGATGAAAGTATACTTATTTTAGTTAATTGCTCTAACAATTGGTTTTATCAAGGACAACACACAACTCTATCAACTAGTACTTTTTTTCCTTACCTTTCTTCTTTCGCTTTTCTTGCCATTATTCTCTATTCTATGGACACATATAATTAGGATTGTTTTATAGGCACACAAAAGAACTGACTCCTCAGCTTTTCAGTGTAAGATGGACTCTCTCACTTAATATTTCATTTAATAAATCATCTACTTTGTGATCTCTAATAAATTGATGATAATATTTTTTCAGCTGAACTTTTAATTATGGTAAAACATACATAACATACAATTCATTATTTTAACCATTTTAAAACATTTAACCATTTAAATAATTTTAACCATTAAAACATTCCAGTGGTGTTTAATACATTCAGAATGTTGTGCAACCATACACAACTGTATAGTTCTGTAACATTTTCATCACCCGAAAAGGAAACCCCATGAATCAGTCACTTCCCATTCCCCACTCCTCTCGGCTCCTGAAAAACACTAATCTTTTCTTTGTCTTTATGGATTTGCCTATTCGGGATATTCTGTATAAATGGAATTATACAATATGCAGCCTTCTGTGTCTCGTTTTACTTAGCTGTCACGCAGCATAATGTTTTGCAGTTCCATATTGTAGCATATATCAGTACTTCATTCCTTTATATGGAATAATTATAGTCCATTGTATGGATATCCACATTTGTTTATTCATTAATCAGTTAATAGACATTTGGATTGTTTCCATCTTTTGACTGTTGTGAATAGTGCTGCTATGAATGTTTGTGTACAAAATGTTTTTTCTGAGCATCTGTCTTTAATTCTTTTGGGTATAGACCCGGGTTTGGATTTATTGAGTCATATGGTAATTTCATGTTTAATTTATTGAGGAGCTGCCAGTTGTTTTTCATAGCAGCTGCCCTGTTTTACATTCCCACCAGTTATGTATGAGGGCTGTAACTTATTCACCTCTCCCAACATTTGTTGTTTTTCATTATTTGAATATAGCTCTCCTAGTGGGTGTGAAGTGGTATGTTGTTGTGGTTTGAATTGCATTTCCTAATGACTAATGGCATTTAGCTTGTTTTCATGCGATTGTTGATCATTTGCATATCTTCTTTAGAGAAATGTCTCTTCAAGGCCTTTATTTTTAATTGGGTTGTTTCTCTTTTTGTTTGTGAGGTGTAAGAGTTCTTCATACACTCTGGATACTTACCAGATATATTATTTGCACATATTTTCTTACATTCTATGGGTTGTTTTTTTTCACTTTCTTGGTAGTGTCTTTGATGAACAAAAGTTTTAAAATTTTGGTGAAATCTAATTTACCAATTTTCTTTTTTGCTTGTAGTGTCATATTAAGAAACCACTGTCAAATTCTAGGTAATGAGGACATAGTCCTCTGTTTTCTTCTAAGACTTTTATAGTTTTAAGCTCTTATATTTAGGTCTTCAATCCTTTTTTTTATAACATCTTTATTGGAGTATAATTGCTTTACAATGGTGTGTTAGTTTCTGCTATATAACAAAGTGAATCAGCTATACATAAACATATATCCCATATCTCTTCCCTCTTGCATCTCCCTACCTCCCACCCTCCCTATCCCACCCCTCTAGGTGGACACAAAGCACCGAGCTGATCTCCCTGTGCTATGCAGCTGCTTCCCACTAGCTATCGATTTTACATTTGGTAGTGTATATGTCCATGGCACTCTCTCACTTTGTCCCAGCTTACCCTTCCCCCCTCCCCATGTCCTCAAGTCCATTCTCCAGTAGGTGTGCGTCTTTGTTCCCGTCCTGCCCCTAGGGTCTTCAAAACCATTTTTTTTTCTTTTTAGATATCATATATATGTGTTAGCATATGGTGTTTGTTTTTCTCTTTCTGACTTCACTCTGTATGACAGACTCTAGGTCCATCCACCTCACTACAAACAACTCAATTTCGTTTCTTTTATGGCTGAGTAATATCCATTGTATATATGTGCCACATCTTCTTTATCCATTCATCTTTCAGTGGACACTGAGGTTGCTTCCATGTCCTGGCTATTGTAAATAGAGCTGCAATGAACATTGTGGTACATGACTCTTTTTGAGTTATGGTTTTCTCAGGGTATATGCACAGTAGCTGGATTGCTGGGTCGTATGGTAGTTCTATTTTTAGTTTTTGAAGGAACATCCATACTGTTCTCCATAGTGGCTGTATCAATTTACATTCCCACCAACATTTCAAGAGGGGTCCCTCTTCTCCACACTCCCTCCAGCATTTATTGTTTGTAGATATTTTGATGATGGCCATTCTGACTAGTATGAGGTGATACCTCATTGTACTTTGGATTTGCATTTCTCTAATGATTAATGATATTGAGCATTCTTTCACCTGTTTGTTGGCAATCTGTATATCTTCTTTGGAGAAATGTCTATTTAGGTCTCCTGCCCATTTTTGGATTGGGTTTTTGTTATTTTGATATTGAGCTGCATGAGGTGCTTGTAAATTTTGGACATTAATCCTTTGTCAGTTGCTTCATTTGCAAATATTTTCTCCCATTCTGAGTGTTGTCTTTTCGTCTTGTTTATGGTTTCCTTTGCTGTGCAAAAGGTTTTACGTTTCACTAGGTCCCATTTGCTTATTTTTCTTTTTATTTCCATTTCTATAGGAGGTGGGTAAAAAAGGATCTTGCTGTGATTTATGTCATAGAGTGTTCTGCCTATGTTTTCCTCTAAGAGTTTGATAGTGTTTGGCCTACATTTAGGTCTCTAATCTATTTGAGTTTATTTCTGTGTATGGTGTTAGGGAGTGTTCTAATTTCATTATTTTACATGTAGCTGTCCAGTTTTCCCAGCACCACTTATTGATGAGGCTGTCTTTTCTCCTTATATTCTTGCCTCCTTTATCAAAAGTAAGGCTCCCATATGTGCATGGGTTTATCTCTGGGGTTTCTATCCAGTTCCATTAATCTATATCTCTGTTTTTGTGCCAGTACCATACTCTCTTGATTACTGTAGCTTTGTAGTACAGTCTGAAGTCAGGGAGCCTGATTCCTCCATCTCCATTTTTCTTTCTCAGGACTGCTTTGGCTATTCGGGGTCTTTTGTGTTTACATTCAAATTGTGAAATTTTTTGTTCTAGTTCTGTGAAAAATGCCATTGGTATTTTGATAGGGATTACATTGAACATGTAGATTGCTTTGGGTAGTATAGTCATTTTCACTATGTTGATTATTATAATGTTGATTATTTCAGTCCAAGAACATGGTATCTCTATCCATCTGTTAGTATCATCTTTAATTTCTTTCATCAGTGTCTTATAGTTTCCTGCATACAAGTCTTTTGTCTCCTTAGGTAGGTTTATTCCTAGGTATTTTAATCTTTTTGTTGCAGTGGTAAATGGGAGTGTTTTCTTAATTTCTCATTCAGATTTTCATCATTAGTGTATAGGAATGCAAGAGATTTCTGTGCATTAATTTTGTATCCTGCTACTTTACCAAATTCATTGATTAGCTCTAGTAGTTTTCTGGTAGCATCTTTAGGATTGCCCATTATAGTATCATGTCATCTGCAAACAATGGCAGCTTTACTTATTCTTTTCCGATTTGGATTCCTTTGATTTCTTTTTCTTCTCTGATTGCTGAGGCTAAAACTTCCAAAACAATGTTGAATAATAGTGGTGAAAGTGGGCAACCTTTTCTTGTTCCTGATCTTAGTGGAAATGATTTCAGTTTTCACCATTGAGGACGATTTTGGCTGTGGGTTTGTCATATATGTCCTTTATTATGTTGAAGTAAGTTCCCTCTATGCCTACTTTCTGCAGGGTTTTTTATCATAAATCAGTGTTGGATTCTGTTGAAAGCTTTCTCTGCATCTATTGAGATGATTATACGGTTTTCTCCTTCAATTTGTTAATATGGTGTATCACATTGATTTATTTGCATATATTGAAGAATCCTTGCATTCCTGGAATAAACCCCACTTGATCATGGTGTATGATCCTTTTAATGTGCTGTTGGATTCTGGTTGATAGTATTTTGTTGAGGATTTTTGCATCTATGTTCATCAGTGACATTGGCTTGTAGTTTTCTTTTTGTGACATCTTTGTCTGGTTTTGGCATCAGGGTGATGGTGGCCTTGTCAAATGAGTTTGGGAGGTTTCCTCTGTCTGCTATATTTTGGAAGAGTTGAGAAGGATAGGTGTTAGCGCTTCTCTAAATGTTTGATAGAATTCACCTGTGAAGCCATCTGGTCCTGGGTTTTGTTTGTTGGAAGATTTTTAATCACAGTTTCAATTTTTGGTGCTTGTGATTTGTCTGTTTATATTTTCTGTTTCTTCCTGGTTCAGTCTCAGAATGTTGTGCTTTTATAAGAATTTGTCCATTTCTTCCAGGTTGTCCATTTTATTGGCATAGAGGTGCTTGTAGTAGTCTATTAGGATGCTTTGTATTTCTGTGGTGTCTGTTGTAACTTCTCCTTTTTCATTTCTAATTTTATTGATTTGAGTCATCTCCCTCTTTTTCTTGATGAGTCTGGCTAATGCTTTATTAATTTTGTTTATCTTCTTAAAGAAACCAACTTTTAGTTTTATTGATGTTTGCTGTTGTTTCCTTCATTTATTTTTCATGTATTTCTGATCTGATCTTTATGATTCCTTTCCCTCTGCTAACTTTGGGGTTTTTTTTTTGTTGTTGTTGTTCTGTCTCTAATTGCTTTATGTTTAAGATTAGCTTGTTTATTTGAGATTCTTCTTGTTTTTTTTGAGGTAGGCTTGTATTGTTATAAACTCCCCTCTTAGAACTGCTTTTGCTGCATCCCGTAGGTTTTGGGTCATCATGTTTTCATTGTCATTTGTTTCTAGGTATTTTTTTGATTTCCTCCTTGATTTCTTCAATGATCTCTTGCTTATTAAGTGGTGTATTGTTTAGCCTCCACGTGTTTGTATTTTTTACAGACTTTTTCCAGTAATTGATATCTAGTCTCATAGCATTGTGGTCGGAAAAGATACTTGATATGATTTCAGTTTCCTTAAGCTTACCAAGGCTTGATTTGTGCCCCAAGGTATGATCTATCCTGGAGAAGGTTCCATGAGCACTTGAGTAGATAGTGTATTCTGTTTTTGGATGGAATGTCCTATGAATATCAATTAAGTCCATCTTGTTTAATGTGTCATTTAAAGCTCGTGTTTCCTTATTTATTTTCATTTTGGATGATCTGTCCATTGGTGAAAGTAGGGTGTTAACATTCCCTACTGTGATTGTGTTACTGTCGATTTCCCCTTTTATAGCTGTTAACATTTGCCTTATGTATTGAGGTGCTCCTATGTTGGATGCATAAATACTTACAATTGTTATATCTTCTTCTTGGATTTATCCCTTGATCATTATGTAGTGTTCTTCTTTGTCTCTTGTAATAGTCTTTGTTTTAAAGTGTGTTTTGTCTGATATGAGAATTGCTACTCCAGCTTTCTTTTGATTTCCATTTGCATGGAATATCTTTTTCCATCCCCTCACTTTCAGTCTATGTGTCCCTAGGTCTGTAGTGGGTCTCTTGTAGACAGCATATATATGGGTCTTGTTTTTGTGTCCATTCAGCCAGTCTATGTCTTTTGGTTGAAGCATTTAACCCATTTACATGTAGGGTAGTTATCGATATGTATATTCCTATTGTTATTTTATTAATTGTTTGGGGTTTGTTATTGTAGGTCTTTTCCTTCTCTTGTGTTTCCTGCCTAGAGAAGTTCCTTTAGCATTTGTTGTAAAGCTGGTTTGGTGGTGCTGAGTTCTCTTAGCTTTTGCTTGTCTGTAAAGTTTTTTTTTTTTTTGCAGTACGCGGGCCTCTCACTGTTGTTGCCTTTCCCATTGCGGAGCACAGGCTCCAGATGCGCAGGCTCAGCGGCCATGGCTCATGGGCCCAGACTCTCCACAGCATGTGGGTTCTTCCTGGACCGGGGCACGAACCCGTGTCCCCTGCATCGGCAGGCAGACTCTCAACCACTGTGCCACCAGGGAAGCCCTGTAAAGGTTTTAATTTCTCCGTTGAATCTGAATGAGATCCTTGCTGTGTAGAGTAATCTTGGTTGTACGTTTTTCCCTTTCAGCACTTTAAATATATCCTGCCGCTCCCTTCTCGCTTGCAGAGTTTCTGCTGAAAGATCAGCTGTTAACCTTATGGGTATTTCCTTGTATGTTATTTGTTGTTTTTCCCTTGCTTTTAATATTTTTTCTTTGTATTTAGTTTTTGATAGTTTGAGTAATATGTGTCTTGGCATGTTTCTCCTTGGATTTATCCTGTATGGGACTCTGTTCTCTTCCTGGACTTGATTATTTCCTTTCCCACATTAGGGAAGTTTTCAACTATAATCTCTTCAAATATTTTCTCAGTCCCTTTCTTTTTCTCTTCTAATCTGGGACTCCTATGATTCAAATGTTTGTGTATTTCATGTAGCGCCAGAGGTCTCTGAGACTGTCCTCAATTCTTTTCATTCTTTTTTCTTTATTTTGCTCTGCAGTAGTTATTTCCACTATTTTATCTTCCAGGTCACTTATCCTTTCTTCTGCTTCAGCTATTCCATTATTGATTCCTTCTAGAGAATTTTAAATTTCATTTATTGTGTTGTTCATCATTGTTTGTTTGCTCTTTAGTTCTTTTAGGTCCTTGTTAAACGTTCCTTTTATTTTCTCCTTTCTGTTTCCAAGATTTTGAAATATCTTTACTATCATTACTCTGAATTCTTTTTCAGGTAGACTGCCTATTTCCTCTTCATTTGTTAGGTCTGCTGAGTTTTTGCCTTGCTCCTTCATCTGTGGTGTGTTTTTCTGTCTTCTCATTTTGCTTAACTTACTGTGTTTGGGGTCTCCTTTATGCAGGCTATAGGTTCGTAGTTCTCGTTGTTTTTGGTGTCTGCCCCCAGTGGCTAAGGTTGGTTCGGTGGGTTAGCAGGCTTCCTGGTGGAGGGGACTAGTGCCTGTGTTCTGGTGGATGAGGCTGGATCCTGTCTTTTTGGTGGGAAGGTCCATGTCTGGTTGTGTGTTTTGGGGTGTCTGTGGCCTTACTATGATTTTAGGCAGCCTCTGTGCTAATGGATGGAGTTGTGTTCCTGTCATGCTAGTTGTTTGGCATAGGGTGTCTTGCACTGTAGCTTGCTGGTCGTTGAGTGAAGCTGGGTCTTGCCGTTGAGATGGAGATCTCTGGAAGATTTTCGCCATTTGATATTAGGTGGAGCTGGGAAGTCTCTTGTGGACCAGTGTCCTGAACTTGGCTCTCCCACTTCAGAGGCACAGGCCTGACAGCTGGCCGGAGCACGAAGACCCAGTCATCCACTCGGCTCAGAAAAAATGGGAGAAAAAAAGAAAGAAAGAAGAAAAAACATAAACAAAATAAAATAAAATAAATAAAATAAAAAATAATTATTAAAAATAAAAGAATTAAAAAGTAATTAATAAAAGAGAAGAGACAAACCAAACCAAAAAACAAATCCACCAGTGATAACAAGTGCTAAAAACTATACTAAAAAAGAAAACAACAACAAGAAAAACAAATGGATAGACAGAACTCTAGGACAAATGGTAAAAGCAAAGCTATACAGACAAAATCACACACAGAAGCATACACATACAGACTCACAAAAATAGAAAAAGGAAAAAAAAAATATATCGTTGCTCCCAAAGTCCACTGCCTCAATTTGGGATGATTCGTTGTCTATTTTGGTATCCCACAGATGCAGGGTACATCAAGTTGATTGTGGAGATTTAATCCGCTGCTCCTGAGGCTTCTGGGAGAGATTTCCCTTTCTCTTCTTTGTTCACAGAGCTCCCAGGGGCTCAGCTTTGGATGTGGCTCCACCTCTCTGTGTAGGTCACCTGAGGGCGTTTGTTCCCACCCAGACAGGAGGGGGTTAAAGGAGGGGCTGATTAGGGGGCTCTGGCCCACTTAGGCCTGGGGGAGGGAGGGGACGGATGCGGGGTGAGCCTGTGGCTGCAGAGGCCAGCATGATGTTGCACCAGCCTGAGGCGCGCCTTGTTTTCTCACAGGGAAGTTGTCCCTAGATCACCGGACACTGGCAGTGGCGGGCTGCACAGGTTCCCGGGAGGGGAGGTGTGGATAGTGACCTGTGCTCGCACACAGGCTTCTTGGTGGCTGCGGCAGCAGCCTTAGCATTTCATGCCCGTCTCTGGGGTCCACGCTGATAGCCACGGCTGAAGCCCGTCTCTGGAGCTCGTTTAGGTGGTGCTCTGAATGCCCTCTTCTCATGCACCCCGAAGCAATGGTCTCTTACCTCTTAGGCAGGTCCAGACATTTTCCCGGACTCCCTCCCGGCTAGCTGTGGTGCACTATCCTCCTTCAGGCTGTGTTCACGCCGCCAACCCCAGTTCTCTCCCTGCGCTCTGACCGAAGCCCGAGTCTCAGCTCCCAGCCCCGCCTGCCCCGGCGGGTGAGCAGACAAGCCTCTCGGGCTGGTGAGAGCTGGTCGGCACCAGTCCTCTGTGTGGGAATCTCTCTGCTTTGCCCTCTGCACCCCTGTTGCTGTGTTCTCCTCCATGGCTCCGAAGCTCCCCCCTCTCCACTACCCGCAGTCTCTGCCCGCGAAGGGGCTTCTAGGGTGTGGAAACATTTCCTCCTTCACAGCTCCCTCCCAGTGGTACAGGTCCCGTCCCTATTCTTTTGTCTGTGTTTTTACTTTTTTTCGTTTGCCCTACCCAGGTACGTGGGGAGTTTCTTGCCTTTTGGGAGGTCTGAGGTCTTCTGCCAGCGTTCAGTAGGTGTTCTGTAGGAGTTGTTCCACGTGTAGATGTATTTCTGATGTTGTTGTGGGGAGGAAGGCGATCTTCATGTCTTACTCCTCTGCCATCTTGAAGGTCTTCATATGCCTGGAACAGTATTAGATGCTGAAGATACAGGAGTGAATGAGACGGATGATGTACTTTGCCCCCCTGAAGTTTATATCCAGTTGTATTTATGTCGAGCAGGGCATATAATTTCCTTGTCTCAATTCTCTTATCTGTTGAGGGAGAAGAGACAGGCACTGCGTCCCACTCACCGTGCTCTCGGGGAAAGCGCTGCACCTCCTCAGCCTTGTGAGGGCCTTGCACTGGCACCCAATCCATTTTAAGTTAGTTTTTGTGTATGGTGTGAGAAAGGGATTCAACTTCACTCTTTTGAATGTAGTTGTCTTAGCACCATTTGTTGAAAAGACTACTCTTTTCATAATCAAAAATCAACTCAAAATGGACTAAAGACTTATCCATAGATCTGAATCTATATAATTCTGAGAAGAAATCTTCTAAGAAAATCTTTATGACATTGGTCTTTACAATGCTTTAATGGATAGGACACTAAAAGCACAGGCCAAAAAAAAAAAAAAAAAGAAAAAGAAAAGCAAAATTAGACAAGTGGGACTACAAACAAATACTACATAATTCCACTTATATGAGGTATCTAAAATAGTCAAACTCAGAATCAGAGAGTAGAATTGTGGTTGCCAGGGGTAAGGGGGATTTATATACTATCCTTTTGCTAGTGTGTTAGCTATTTTATATGGGGTGGAGCCACAGAAGTGTCTCTAAATGTCTGAGAGGGCTCTTGGTGTAGGTGCGTGGAGAGAAAGGAGAGCATTTATGATATTACTTGCAGTTCTTCATGCTCCAAATCTTTGAGTTAAAATTAGATACAGTACAATAAGAACTTTATGTTTAAACATTTGCAATACACTACAAGTTTTTTGTTCATGTATGCTTATTCAGCTATGATCCTATTTCTTTAAGATGGATTCCTTGAAAAATAATGGCTGAATCATAAGATTTGTGTAGTTAAAAACGTGATAGGATTTCCAAAATACCATTACCAATTTTTACATGGACTAATGATATATGAAAGACTAACAACAAGGCCAGCAATGATGTTTTGAAGGATTTTATACAGATAACACAGAGTCACTGAGTGATGGAAAGAACAACACTGTCAGCAACAATGTAGCAGTCAATTCCACATATGGTGCTATTTTAATTCACAAATGATAATTGAAACCATGCTTTGGCTCATGTCTCCTCTCTTCCCCTCCATTTCCTTGTGAAGAGTGACTTACCTGAAGTAGATCTTCTTCTTCTGTTAAATATTCTCATTATCTCTAGGTGGTTTTTCCTGACCCTTTTCCCAGAATGAAGGATAACCACTTTTGTGGTGCTTTCTTCCCCTGTCCTGTAGGCTTTAGAGTTGTCTAGCATAATATATTTCTCTTATTTTGTTCCAGTTACTTGCTTACAGGCTTACTTCTCTGTAAGTAAGAACATAGGCTTGTGTGTGTTATTTGAATGCATTTCTTTTTTTTTTTTTTTTGAATGCATTTCTAAAGAAAGGAAGGTTTGGCTTTTTCAGAAGTGGATTTAGTTTAGAAATTTTGTGGTTTTTACAGGAAAGGTGATTGAAGAAATAGCAGAAACATTAGTCAAGAGATAAGATGAAAGATCATTTCTTAAGCTAGGACTTAAGGAATACTCTAGAGCTAAAGTTCAAAAAACATCAGGATTTCTGATGTCTTTACTAGTGGGGTTGAGAAGGATTAGGCAGGCTTAAGTGCAGTTTGAAGCAAACTTTAATAAAAATGAAGCAAGAGAAAATAGTTAAAAATCTTTCTATTATTTTTATATTGATAGAAAATAGTCTTTATTATATGTATATATAGGTATCAAAATAGTCTCCATAACTTTATCTTTCTCCTTCGCTCTCTCATCAACCACTGGGGAAGTTTGGCTACAGATTCCATGCTGATTTTCCTTAAGTATTTTGGATTCTTTGTCGATGATGCAGTTTGTGTTCTCATTAAATGGAAACTTCTCTTGACAGATGGATACAATTTTATTGCCATTGACCTATATATGATCTTTTAAGAGTGCCTTACAGGAAATGTGGAATTAGCAGCAAAGTTAAAGAACTAGCATCCAAACGGCTCAAGACTATTCAAAACTGTTTAAGATAGTTCAAGCCCATGGAAAGAGGGAAGGGGGCTGTTAGATTCTTTGATAGATTAATGATTATCTAAATAATATTAAAGCTTCTATTAGTGCTGTTTGATTAGTCCAGGCAGTACCCATCCCTATGAGGATGACTAGTACCTCATATTCTTAAAAATAACCCAAAACAACATTCTCCCTAGGATCTTTTCTGAATATTTTGATTCCCACTGATTCTTGCCTATTTCTACTCCCATAGCACCAACTCTACCTATTATTATACCCTTGCTCTGGATAGACAGGGTTTTTTTTTTTTTCTTTTTTCTGTTGTTTTGTGAGTATGCCTTGTGTCCCCAGTGAAAGATAGTGAATGTTTCCTGCAAATAGCATTTTTACTTTGACACCTCACCGTGCCTAACATGGTGCAAAGCATAAATTACACTTTCAAGAAATACTTGTTGAATTGATTCATTCATCAGGTACATTGCAAAGTCTATATCCTCACATGAGATTTTTGACAATACAAAACCTCTTCCAAACTTCAATTTCTTTGAAGGAATATGGAAGAAAAGACACCTAAACAATAAGACCTTAATTAATTTAGATTTTTGTGAGTTAGAAGTTGTTGATAATCCTGGATAATCTACTGAAAACCCATTTTGTTGAACACCTCTTAAAAATGTGCTAATTAGTTTTTCTGCCTTAATACTTGTAATCATATGTATATAAGTGAATACTTTTGATTATTGAATTTTTTTTCTTAGAGTTTGGTTAGTCCAAGGCCCACGAGGAAACTGAGGGTCACAGAAATTAAATTCATATATATCCCATAATTTAAAGAAACCATGTATCCTTGAATGCTTAATATTAAGAAGTTAACAGAGAGGTTTTCATTCATTCATTTAACAAATACTTGCTGAGCATCTACTATGAGCCAGACATAATTCTTGGCCTTTGCCATCCTTTCCCTTGTAAAGTTTATATTTTTGTTAAGGAGAACAGACCATAAATGATAAACATATTAAATAAGTAAATTATTTCATACATTAGAAGGTGATAGTCACGGAAAAACACAAACGTTGAGATGTAAAAGAGTATCTTTGCCTCTGGGGGTAAGGTAAATATAATGTTAAATAGGTGATTTGGTGCAGGTAATATTTGGTTATAGCTTCAGAATATAGGTTATAGTCATTCACTCATTCATGCATTCAGTAATTTAGCAAATATTTATTGTCTACAACTAGAAAATAAATAAAGTGACTATAATAAATAATAAAGTGACTACTATATTTAGTCACTTTAGGAAAAAGGGACTATGGTCCTTGGTGGAGCTTGCATTTTAATGAGACAGATAAACAAACCCACGGATATGTATATAATTATGTATTGTGTTAAATGCTAGGAAAAAAATGGCTGGAAAGATACATTTTATGCTAGGGATTGGGGAGATCCAGGCTCTCTGAGGCTTATAGGACATAGAATGTGGAGCAGAGGTGGAAGGATGCCTAACAGAGCAGAAAGCAGAATTCAGATGTGAAGGTTGCTTTTTTGTGTTTGTGGAATATTTGAGTAGTTAGCACTGAGAACAACTTAATTTGCAGGATAGCGAATTTATTCATTTGCAGGAGAGGTCCACATGTTTGGTGCTTTCCTTTGTCTTTCTTCCACCCAGAGCTCCTTCAGTGTCTGAGATGTGGAGTACAGTGTTCACTTTGGTCTGGAGATCAACCACAGGAGAGAAGTGAACTGTGGGGCATCCTTATGTTCTACTTAGAGGCCTGCAAGGAGGCAGGTGAGGCTTGGGACTCACTCCCTGTGTGACTTTGGGCTGGTACCTAACTCCCCTGAACCTCAGTCTTCTCTTCAGAAAATAGAGATGGTAACAGAATGCTAAGTCATTAAGATAAAGGCTGTTTTCTGCTGTAACCCCAGCAACTGACATGGTGTCTGGTATATGGTTGATGTTTAATAAATAGTCCTTAAATGAATAAATATATGTGTGTAGCATGTTGAGGAGAGCAGTTGGGTTTATATTTTATCTCTAAATGCAGTGCCTTCCTTGCTCAGAAAGCAGCCATGTTGGGAAATGGATGGCTTGTCTGACGGGCTGTCTGGCTTTGTTTTGGCTTATGGCAAGCTCTCATAAAAAATGGAAAGAACTCTTCTTGTCTATTAAAAGAACTTGAAAAATATAAACCCTTGGTCTCTTAGGATCTTATAAAGAATCCAAGTGGCTTAACAGATGTGAGAAGCTCTGGAAAATTTTTTTTTTTTAATTAATTTATTTTATTTTTGGCTGCATTGGGTCTTCGTTGCTGTGTGCGGGCTTTCTCTAGTTGCGGCGAGCGGGGGCTACTCTTCATTGCAGTGCGCGGGCTTCTCATTGCGGTGGCTTCTCCTGTTGCAGAGCTCGGGCTCTAGGTGCGCAAGCTCAGTAGTTGTGGCACGCAGGCTCAGTAGATGTGGCTCACGGGCTTAGTTGTTCCGCAACACGTGGAATCTTCCCGGACCAGTGCTCGAACCCGTGTCCCTGCATTGGCAGGCGGATTCTTTTTTTTATAGTACGCGGGCCTCTCACTGTTGTGGCCTCTCCCGCTGCGGAGCACAGGCTCTGGACACACAGGCTCAGCGGCCATGGCTCATGGGCCCAGCCGCTCCGTGGCATGTGGGATCTTCCCGGACCCGGGCACGAATCCGTGTCCCCTGCATCGGCAGGCGGACTCTCAACCACTGCGCCACCAGGGAAGCCCATGGCAGGTGGATTCTTAACCACTGCGCCACAAGGGATGACCAAGCTCTGGAAAATTTTAAACATTTGGGTCAAATGGTGTGCCTTGACTTTCTTCCTGAACACCTTTTTCAAGGTGCAGCTGCCTTATGTAACACAAAGGGACTCACCTTTCTACCCAGTAAAATCTAGATTCCAAACATCGTCTCATCTCACTTTTTGTAAGAACAAAGAAGCCTTATTTAAAGGCTTCTAGAAGGACATGAATTTAAAAATTTCTTTTTTCTAACAGTCTTTGTTAGTCCACTTGAAGTTTGTAAGGATATAGAGAAGTGTAGCTGACTCTGCTTTATCTATTTTTGCTTATATAATTCATAACGGCCATCCTATTGCAGTTTGGCATGGTTTTGTTTTACTGTCAGTCAGTATTTATGTCATACTTTATAATGGAAAAGTGCTTTCCAGCTATTTATCATGGAAGCCTCTGTTATCAGTGACAAATAGTTCTAGGAGACTGTTCATAACACAGATCTGTCTGCTTTCTGGTGTCAGCTTAGAGTTTGCCAACACTCTCTAAAAGACATATTCAGGACAATGACTTTTGTGTTTTTTTGGGATAGTTATGGGATTTTCAAAACTTTTGGTAAAAAATAGGTTCTTTGGATATGTGTTTTTTATTGGGCAAGAAATGATGTGGAGGTGATATTGGAGGATTCGATTAATTCTAGATAGGAAAATGATGAAGTCTCTTTTAAAGTCAAATATCTGGTAAATTACAGAAGTTTCTAGGGTTAAGTGATTGTTTCCCAAGGCAGCCCACTGTGACTAATCAGAACAGTGGAATATTTAGGTTTTGGAGTCAGATAAGCCTGTTTTCAAATCCTTGTTCCAATCACTTACTAGATGACTAAGTGAGAAGGAACCAGTCAAATTAATGACCCTGGACTTCTCACTTTGACATTGGGCAATCTATCTACTTCAGGCCCTGAGCCTGAATTTCCTCAGTTGTAAAAGAGGATGATGTTCCTTTCCTTGAAGAGGGATCCTGATGGGGATTAAATGGGGTAAAGCCCAGAACAGTGCCTGCCTGTAGTACTCATTGACTCAGTGGTTCCTCTTCTTCTTTTTTTCTTCTCTTATTATCTCTGCCATCTCACAAAGAAATAGCAAAAGAGGTTAAATGGTGAAGGAGGTCGAAAGGTTACAAAAAAAAAGAAATCTCCTGGCCGGAAACCTTCCCAGGCACCCAACTTTCTTGCTTGAAGTGCATTTCTTCTTTTCTCTTTGAAAATTAGTAGAGGAGAATTTATCTCAATTATAAACCCCATCCTGGTGGGAAGTGTAGAGTGTTCAACATTCACACAGAATATTCTAAATGCTTGGTATGCAAAGAGGACTGTGCCAGGAGCTGGGGCTCCTAGGGATGAAAAGCAGAGAACTGGAGGAGGGACAGGTCACACAAAGGAATTTCCATGGACCCTGTGCTGGGGGACATGTAAACTGACCTGGGACTCCTCTGTGCCAAGACTTATGGAGAACTCTCTATGGAGCTCATGGGGCTCTCCATAGGAAATAGGGGTGCTAGAGCTGCATTCCTGGGAGTCACATGCCTCATTCCTTATTAAACCCCTCTTCTCCCCTCATTGACCAAAATTGTGGGGGGCTCGGTCAGTTCCTACCGTGAGACACAAGAGAAAACCAAACTGGCCTTCTCTTTTGGGCAAGGACTCAGAACTCAGGAATGTATTCATGCTTTTAATAAAGACATCGAGTGCCTATTATAGAGTAGTCCAGTTCCAGGCCTAGGGTATGGAGAACTAAACTGCACATATGCTGCCTTCCAGGTGCTTCCCTTCTGGAGGAGACAGACACGTAGATACATTGGGACCTAGTGGGAGAGGAGGTCAGAACATGGAGAACTTTGTGGGCCTCACTAAGGGGCCTGTCCTTTGTTCTCTGAGTGATAGGGAGCCACAGAAGGGTTTTGAGAAGAGAAGTAGTTTGCTTGGGTTTTCATTTTCAAAAGAACTCTCATAAGGGCTTGTTAGGAAGATGGTTGACTTGGACTCATCATGGAGGACTCCAGCCTGGCTTGGCCCATGAGTGCCACCTTCCCTCCCTCCCCCAGCTGGACCAGGTGCATCTGTTCTGCACTCATGCTGCACCTGGATTTCTCCCTGCTACAGCGCTTATCCTCATGTAGGGTCACCTGTTCTCCTGTTGTGTCCCTAGCTAGAATGGCAGGCACTAACTCATGCTTATCACTCTCTCCCTGATGTCCAGCACGGAGCCTGGAACACTGCTGGTGCTCACTAAATGTATACACACATTTTGAAAAAGAATGTCAAATGGAACTATTGCAGAAATGCAGGAAAGAGAAAATCAGGGTCTGGGTGAACTAGAACCATGACAGTGGGAGGATAGAAGGAAGGAAATGCAGGGTGGTGGGCAGCCCCTGTAATGGGTCAGTGCTCCTGGTGACCTGTAGAGCAGGGACCAGGGTGCAGCAGGCCTCAACTTCCCGTTCCTCTCCTGCTTTTCTCAGTTGTAAAATGGGGGTTTTAATGCTACTCATGGAGGTGTTGTGGAGATGAAATGAGAGTGTACAATGGGAGCCCAGTGCCAGTGTGACTGGTGGCTGCTGGCTGCTTCGGTTTCCCCAGTGTGATCAGGCTCCAGACAACTGGGAGCTGAGGAAAAGGGAAAAGCACAGTTTGAAGGAGGTAAGATTCTCTCTTCTAACTTCTATGCCTCCCTCTGCATCTATGAGAGCAGTCACTGTCCTGGGGAGACCACGTCAATGAAATAAACATTCTTTCCTCTCACAGGCCCCTGGATCCTCTGCCCTCAACAGCCAGTCCTTTCTAAAAGATGACAGATTTACATCAAAAACAGTTCTGAAAAATTCCAACCACTCTATGAATGAATGAGTGAATGAACGAATGGCCTTTAGCCTGAGCATTGCCATTTATCATGACCTAAGAAGCCCTCCCTCCCCGAGCCTCAGTTTCCCCCCTCTAAATGGGCATTAGGCTGTATTCTGCATAGATTTGTTTCAAGAATTCAGTTAGATAACACACGTGTGAGCACCTACAAAATTCTAACATAATAGAAATGTCTTTTTATCATCTTACATCATGTCCCCCATAGATGGCACACAGAAGAGGTCTTTGGCTGAATGCTGAAAGGATAAATGGTGCCTATTGGATTTACTTATCATCCCATATCTTGTTATATAAAGAATTTGCATGCCAACAGGTACCCGTGGGGTGGTGGATCCCAATGAGGTGGGCGGTGTTACTGGCTTCACGGGCTGCCTGCCCCCCTTGGCCAGTGTTTGACCTTCACTGGTTTTCACCAGTTTGGATGCTGACACGGCTCCTGCTGAAGGAGGCATCTTCCCCCAACTTCCCCACCCTACACGGCAGAGATGAGGTTTCGTAGCTGTGCCCGTCTGTGTGCAGGCCGTGCCCCCTTCCCCCCCATTTAGCATCCGCTCTGTACCAGAAAACACCAATTCATTTCTGTGAGGGGATGCTCAAGAGACGGCACTTGAATGAGAGTGCAGCGAAGGCCCGCCAAAACAGCACAGGGGCTGGAGCCTCTCCGCTGGGATGACAAGCACGACTCCGCTTCTCCCAGCTGCTGGAGGAAGTAGTGGGGCTCCTGAATTTCTGATGCCACATCAACCCACCCACTAATCTGAAGGTCATTTGTTTATATCAAATTCCTCTTTTAAAATGTAGACATCCTTGGAGGGTAAATCCTAATGGTCATTCACACCCTGATGAAAATAAATTTAGTTATGTACTTTTTTCTTTTTCCTTTTTTTTGCGGTACGTGGGCCTCTCACTGCTGTGGCCTCTCCCGTTGCAGAGCACAGGCTCCGGACGCGCAGGCTCAGTGGCCACGTGGGATTTTCCCGGACCGGGGCACGCACCCGTGTCCCCTGCATCCGCAGGCAGTCTCCCAACCACTGCGCCACCAGGGAAGCCCTAGTTATATACTTTTTAAAAAAAGAGTTTAAATGGGTGATCTAAAAATAATTTCCATACTGGCTAATGTGGTGTTCCTAAATTTCCTTCATTTAAATGTTGCCAAGAAGAAAATTTTATTAGAGCCCAGTTCATGAACAACCCTTGATTAAATGAAAATTACAATGTTTCTTAAACTCTTTGGAAAGCCTGGATTAAAAATATTTCAAAGTGGCATGGCAAGATGTGTCAGTAGTTAACTGAATTTAAACAAAGAGTTTACCATGATAGATGGCTGGTTGACAGGCAATTACATGAAGAGTTTACCATTTTAGGGCACTGCTAATGAAACAAGTTGTAATAATGGATGGCCATTGGATTACATCATTATGGATATTTTTGGGGTAACTATGAAGACAAATTTTCTTTCATTGGAAATGTTGTGGACTAATTGGGGACTTCAAACTGTTAAGGAGAGTTGTATGCATACAAATATGAGGTTTTAGCTTTGCCATAGAATTTAAGGTCATGTGGCTGTAATATTTGCTACCTCATGACTCACCAGGGCTAATTTGTCTGATTTGGCCAGTTGCATTTGTATCCTCTTTCTCCTTCATTTCTTTATGTGTACACCTTACAAAGTCTGTGTTCAACATACTAGGTGCTCAACCCTAAAGGGAAAGATCTTTCAAGTAAGAAAAAGACCTTTCTTTGGCCTTGTGTACGAAAAGCTGTGTTCCCTTGTTAGAATTAACAAACAACTCAATATGAAAACAAATAAGAGTTGTTTATTAATTCTCCTAATGGACAAGGGGACGTTGTACCAAGGCAGGAAGAAGGAACTGAACAAGTATTTAAAATCTATACTGGGACTGGCAGAAATAAGTTCTGACAGCTCCATGGACTGGTGAGACGGGCGAGGGGGGAGTTGTGAAGAAATAGGGCTCAAAATGGGGAGAGAGAGACTTGGAGAGAGTCTGGGATAGACTAGTCAAGACCGGACACTTAGATCACTTCACACAATTTGTTGTAATTACTTGTATAACAAATGATTGTGAATTCGTTGTGACATTCAGTTTGTAAGAAATATCATATTTCTCTTTGTTAAAAGTCTAGTTTCTAGTTCCTTTTCCAAGGTTGACAAGAGATACAGTTTCAGATATTTTTTTGAGATTCCTTGCTCTTCCTTTGGGTTGAGTCAGGGCCCTTAGGCTTATGCAGTACAGAACAAATGGGGGAGAGATCAGGGGTTTGTTATGGTCACCCCTGAGAGGCTCTTGTTCCAGACTTCCTGTGGTCCTTTCAAAGGCAGAGACTCTGCTGTTACCCACTTCCTGCCATGCTGTCTTTGAGTCTGAGGTGCTTATTGCCAACATTCTTAGGTATTCTTGTATCCACCTCCATCTAGGTGTTCTGCCACATCCAGGGTGTTGGGTATGAACTGGATGTAATCACCTCTCTTCTTTCCTTCCTTATTCCCTCCATGGCCATCCCCCACTCCAAACTTTGGGGTTTGACTATTGCCCCTTTTCTGCCAAGCATCAGTTTCTATGTCTATCACCCTCTCAGCTCATCTGGCTTGTTTTTTTTTACTTGGCTTACGCATTCAAATAAACATCAATCTTTGTTTGTAGACAAACAGCTACAAACTCTGGAACACAGAAGTCTGCTCCTATAAAAGGAAGATCAACATAAGTTTTGCCGGTGAGTCCACAGAAACAAACAGACAAACAAAATATATATACATATAAATTAAAAAATTAAGGCATCAATTAATTTCTCACTAACTCATCTTTTTAGACTTGTTAATTGTATGCCTTTCCTATTATTCTTAGGTCTGCTAAGACAGCAACTATATCTCCATGCATACCATTGTTTCTCTAGTACTGAGCGTGTAGATCAATAAATATAAGTTTAAAGAAGAATAATCAGGTAAGCTGACTGGGGTCATAAGGTCATAAAATAAAGAATCTTCTCAGGAAGTGTTAAGGAGAATTAAAGTTCTTTTGACTTCTAGAAGTTTAGAACCTAAAATAATGAAGAAGGACCTGGGGACCTGGCTATAATCAGAAGAGAACTCTGTTTCTCCAAGGACCCAGAAAGCTGAAATAAAGTGTGATCTGGATATAGGGCAGAAGAACGACTTACCTTCAAAGCTTAAGGAAGGTCGATGATAAGCAAGATTGAAGGTCAGGGAAAGGTTGAAAGACGTGCATGCTCCTTTCAAACATTTACCAAGCTGAGTGAGTCATTTTCATGTATATGTCTGTTCTATAGCTCATTTCTATAGAAATTTTGCCTTCTGTATTCATTCACCATAGTAAAGTGGAGTACACTCCTAAAGAAGATATAGGACTAGAGAAGAAATCAATCCCTGAATCCTTTTATGATTAATAGTAACTTAACAGTGACTGTGGTCACAGAAAATTACTATGAGAACTATTTGTCCTAAAGGAATTAGTTTTGTCGTTTGCTAAATTTATATTTTCTATTTAGATGCTTGAGGAAATAGCAAAAGAAACTGGGCATTAAAAATTTTTATCTGTTCACCTGAACAGAAAATATTTTGTCAGTATTTACTATGTTCAAGGACTATAAAATCTTTTAAGGTGTCATTGCTACAGTCTAGTATTGATGAAGGTGGTGGCGGTGATAATGGTGTGGTATGATAAGCAGGAGGGGTCAAGCCAAGTGTAGAAATAACTATAAAATAAGGTTCTATGATAGGGCCACATAGGTAGGATACACAATAAGGCATTCACAAGAAGGAGAGATTGTATTTAACAGAGTGATCATGGAAAATTTGACAGAGGAAGGGGCAATGATCTAGCTATTGAATGATTTTAATAAGTGGAAGTAACAAGGGAGAAGGCAGCAATATATTTCAGTTAGAAAAATAAAATGGCCTTATCTCTAGAATAGCTTTGTCTTCTTCCTGTTAATCAATTGAGTAAGCATATTGATAGTGGTGTGTGGTTGCCCCACTGTGATTATGACCTTGTATTTTTATGCTGTGAATTTCAAAGCTTGGTTGGCATAATATCACTACTGTTATGAAGGTCTAGAAGCGGTTTGTGGTCTTTTGGAAGGGCAAGATTTCCCAGAAAAAATAGTCGTGAGATTCTTAGGTTTGGAAAGTACTAGACATGCATTTTTTCTCTGGTTTTGAGTGATTCCTTTTAGTTAACTGACTGATCTGGGAAGATGGCTGTTATTCTATTCCATGCTTTGGACTCTTCTGTTTGAACCTCATCCTGCAGAGGTCATATCTTAGGATTTATTACTCCTTCCCAGTCAAAGAAAACAAGATCTCGCATTACATATGTTAAGAACATGCCTTTACTTTTTTTGTTGTTGCTGTTCTTAGCGGCTTTATTCATAATAGCCCCCAAATAGAAATAATCCAAATTTCCATCACCAAGGGAATAGATTGTGGTATATCCATATAAGGGACTGTTCCTCAACAATAAAAAGAATGAACTAGTTAGTTTCAGACATACAGCAAAGTGATTCAGTTATACATATATACATTCTTTTTCAGATTTTTTTCATTATAGATTATAGGATATTGATTGCAGTTCCCTGTGCTATATAGTAGGTCCTTGTTATTTATCTATTTTATATATAGTATCAAACACATTTCTTAATCTCTCTGAACCCAAATTCCCTCAGGAGTCACCCCAAATGAGTTGGGGGGAAGGTAACTTTTCTTTTTTGAAATATATTGTGCTAGAAAATGGGAAGTTTTACAAATTTGAATACACAAATATTTAAAATATCTTTATGTACTTAAAGAAAATAATAAAAATAGGAAGATATTTATAACAAATATGATAAAGCAGTATAATTCTTAGTATATCCAGGGTGTATAGAAATTGGTGATAAAAGTTCTGAGATCTCAATAGTGGTTGGTTAAAGGTCATGAACAGAAAAAACTTAAAAGAAGAAACATGAACAACCAGTAAACATGTGGAATAAGCATTCGTACAGCAAATAATCAAATAGATAAAAACGAATGCAAGAATGAGGCTCATTTTCACTTATTAAATGCATAAAGATTAAAAAGTGATAATATTCTAATATTTAAGGAGGGAGTGGAAGAGGCAATTGCCTACATTTTTGAAAGACAGCTGGGTAATACACATCAGGTTTTGATCCATTCTTTTTTCACGGCTCATATTTACTCCTGGCTTCATGTGCTTCTCCCTCTCTTGGGAATATATCCTAAGGAAATAATATTTAAAGAACAAACAATATGTCCCTGCCACTCTCTCACTTTGTCCCAGCTTACCTTTCCCCCTTCCCTTGTCCTCAAGTCCATACACTACCAATTGTAAAATAGCTAGTGACAAGCAGCCACATAGCACAGGGAGATCAGCTCGGTGCTTTGTGACCTCCCAGAGGGGTGGGATAGGAAGAGTGGAAGGGAGATGCAAGAGGGAGGGCATATGGGGATATATGTATACATGTAGTTGATTTACTTTGTTATACAGCAGAAACTACCACACCATTGTAAAGCAATTATACTCCAATAAAGATGTAAAATAAAATGAAATAAAGAACAAACAATAGAGAAAAATAAAAGTCTTATGCATGTTCATGGAAATGTTATTTGACTTGGATTCAGAAAAATCTGGACTCTATATTTAAAATATACATAAGGAAAAAACCCAAAGGAAGTACATTGGAATATTAATTCTATTTATCTTTGGCAGGGTACTATGGATGAATGTGTTTTCTGTATTTTTATTTATTTATTTATCTGTTTATTTATTTTTTAATTGATGTATAGTTGATTTACAGTGTTGTATTAGCTTCAGGTGTACAGCAAAGTGATTCAGTTAAACATATATATATCTATTCTTTTTCAGATTCTTTTCCCTTATAGGTTATTACAAAATATTGACTATAGTTCTCAGTGCTACACAGTAGGCCTTTGATAGTTACCTATTTTAAACATAGTAGTGTGTAAATCCCAAATTCTTAATTTATCCCTTTCCACTTTCCCCTTTGGTAACCATAAGTTTGTTTTCTATATCTGTGAGTCTATTTCTGTTTTGTATATAAGTTCGTTTTTATCATTTAAAAAGTTTTATATTTTCTAATTTTCAATTCCATTAAAGAAAAAATACATCATGCCACATTACCAGAAAAATTCAAGTATATGTAAAGTGGTTTGTTGTGAAAACTAGTTTTCTTTTTTTTTTGTTGGTAAAATATCTGATTTCATTAAGAATATCTCATGCTGGAGTTCATGAAGAGAGTCATCCAAGATGGCAACACAGGAGGCTCCTGAGCTCCACTCTTCCCATGGACACAGGGAATGTACAGCTACGTGTGGAGTGATTCCCTCTGAAGGAGATCCAGAAACAAGCTGGGTGACTCCTACACATCTGACGACTGAGAAAATGCCCACACAGAAACACATAGGAAAGGCTGAGGCACACTCTTGTCATGAAACCCACTGTCGGCAGAGCACCATACAATTGGGAGGGAGCCCCAACTCCCAGCTTCTCTCTGAGGAGTGAAGGGTTTGAACGCCACATCCAGGGCCCCAGCTTTTAAAATTCCTATCAGAAGGGCAGACTCCCAAAATATCTCGCTCTGAAAGCCAGTAGGGCTTGTGTCTCTGGGACCCATAAGACCAACACAAACAAAGAAGCAATTCTTAATGGGTACGTGAGTACTTAGAAGATAGATCCTATTGCAGGTTCCTAAAATGGTCATTCCTGAGTTACATAATGCATTGTTTTAGGAATTGGTTGGAATATTTTTGGTATATGTTATTTTTATGATTTATCAGTGTAGATGATGGGAAGTGAGTTCATTATTTTCAGTGACCCTAAGTTCTCTTTTTGTGCCTGTTAGCATTTCATTCCTGTGTCCCTAACGTAGGCACTCTGTGTTCTCATGTATAGCCTCCAGCCTCTTCCAGGTAAGAATATTTCTTAAAGGACCTCTAGACAGAAGGCACTGGAACTTAACATGACAGAAAGAATTGCTACTGGTGAAATTTAGGGATTTATGGGTGTTAATGGACTGAATGTTTGTGTCCTCTCAGAATTTAAATGTTGCAACTCTAATCCCCAGTGTGATGGTATTTGGAGGTGGGACCTTTGTGAAGTAATTAAGTTTAGATTAGAATTGTCATGATGGGATTGGTGGCCTTAGAAGAAAAGGAAGAGAGTGATCTTTCTCCCTCTGGGTGCAGGCACTGAGGAAAGACCATATGAGGACATAGCTAGAAGGCTGCCACCTGCAAGCCAATAAGGAGGCCCTCACAGACACTGAATCTACTGACATTCTGATCTTGGATTTCCCATGCCTCGGAAATGTGGGGAATAAATGTCTATTGTTTAAACCACTCGGTCTAAGGTATTTTGTTATAGCAGCCTGAGCAGACTAAGACAGAGGGGAAGACACCTTTTGGCTATGGTCAATTTTGCTTTCCTTTTGTTCCTTGGGGACATGTATGTCTACTCTGTTTGTCTACTCTTATTTCTTATATTTAACATGTCTCTTCCTGAATGTTGGAAATATCTCTTGTAACCAACCAAAGTGCTTTTTCCCTGGCATTGTGTTTATATTTTTTTAACTGATGGGTTCTTTGTTCCAGCAGCAATTCTTGGATTACTAAACTCTATTTGTTTACAAATTATCTTATTTGTTTGCCAAGTCAATTGCCTTCTGGGGTAACCCATTTTAGTATTCAATAAGTCTTTTTTTTTTTTTTAACATCTTTATTGGGGTATAATTGCTTTACAATGGTATGGTAGTTTCTGCTTCATAACAAAGTGAATCAGTTATACATATACATATGTTCCCATATGTCTTCCCTCTTGCGTCTCCCTCCCTCCCACTCTCCCTATCCCACACCTCCAGGCTGTCACAAAGCACCGAGCTAATATCCCTGTGCCATGTGGCTGCTTCCCACTAGCTATCTACCTTACTACGTTTGTTAGTGTGTATATGTCCATGACTCTCTCTCGCCCTGTCAAAGCTCACCCTTCCCCCTCCCCATATCCTCAAGTCCATTCTCCAGTAGGTCTGCGTCTTTATTCTTGTCTTACCCCTAGGTTCTTCATGACACTTTTTTTTCTTAAATTCCATATATATGTGTTAGCATACGGTATTTGTCTTTTTCTTTCTGACTTACTTCACTCTGTATGACAGACTCTAGGTCTATCCATCTCATTACAAATAGCTCAATTTCGTTTCTTTTTAAGCCTGAGTAATATTCCATTGTATATATGTGCCACATCTTCTTTATCCATTCATCTGATGATGGGCACTTAGGTTGTTTCCATCTCTGGGCTATTGTAAATAGAGCTGCAATGAACATTTTGGTACATGACTCTTTTTGAATTTTGGTTTTCTCAGGGTATATGCCCAGTAGTGGGATTGCTGGGTCATATGGTAATTCTATTTGTAGTTTTTTAAGGAACCTCCATACTGTTCTCCATAGTGGCTGAACCAATACACATTCCCACCAGCAGTGCAAGAGTGTTCCCTTTTCTCCACACCCTCTCCAGCATTTATTGTTTCTAGATTTTTTGATGATGGCCATTCTGACTGGTGTGAGATGATATATCACTGTAGTTTTGATTTGCATTTCTCTAATGATTAATAATGTTGAGCATTCTTTCATGTGTTTGTTGGCATTCTGTATATCTTCTTTGGAGAAATGTCTATTTAGGTCTTCTGCCCATTTTTGGATTGGGTTGTTTGTTTTTTTGTTATTGAGCTGCATGAGCTGCTTGTAAATTTTGGAGATTAATCCTTTGTCAGTTGCTTCATTTGCAAATATTTTCTCCCATTCTGAGGGTTGTCTTTTCATCTTGTTTATGGTTTCCTTTGCTGTGCAAAAGCTTTTAATTTTCATTAGGTCCTATTTGTTTATTTTTCTTTTTATTTCCATTTCTCTACGAGGTGGGTCAGAAAGGACCTTGCTGTGATTTATGTCATAGAGTGTTCTGCCTATATTTTCCTCTAAAAGTTTGATAGTTTCTGGCCTTACATTTAGGTCTTTAATCCATTTGAGCTTATTTTTGTGTATGGTGTTAGGGAGTGATCTAATCTCATACTTTTACATGTACCTGTCCAGTTTTCCCAGCACCATTTATTGAAGAGGCTGTCCTTTCTCCATTGTACATTCCTGCCACCTTTATCAAAGATAAGGTGTCCATATGTGCGTGGGTTTATCTCTGGGCTTTCTATCCTGTTCCATTGATCTATCTTTCTGTTTTTGTGCCAGTACCATACTGTCTTGATTACTGTAGCTTTGTAGTATAGTCTGAAGTCAGGGAGCCCGATTCCTCCAGCTCCTTTTTTCGTTCTCAAGATTGCTTTGGCTATTCGGGGTCTTTTGTGTTTCCATACAAATTGCAAAATTTTTTGTTCCAGTTCTGTGAAAAATGCCAGTGGTAGTTTGATAGGGATTGCATTGAATCTGTAGATTGCTTTGGGTAGTAGAGTCATTTTCACAATGTTGATTCTTCCCATCCAAGAATATGGTATGTCTCTCCATCTATTTGTATCATCTTTAATTTCTTTCATCAGTGTCTTATAATTTTCTGCATACAGGTCTTTTGTCTCCTTAGGTAGGTTTATTCCTAGATATTTTATTCTTTTTGTTGCAATGGTAAATGGGAGTGTTTTCTTGATTTCACTTTCAGATTTTTCATCATTAGTATATAGGAATGCCAGAGATTTCTGTGCATTAATTTTGTATCCTGCTACTTTACCAAATTCATTGATTAGCTCTAGTAGTTTTCTGGTAGCATCTTTAGGATTCTCTACGTATAGTATCATGTCATCTGCAAACAGTGACAGCTTTACTTCTTCTTTTCTGATTTGGATTCCTTTTATTTCCTTTTCTTCTCTGATAGCTGTGGCTAAAACTTCCAAAACTATGTTGAATAAGAGTGGTGAGAGTGGGCAACCTTGTCTTGTTCCTGACCTTAGTGGAAATGCTTTCAGTTTTTCACCATTGAGGATGATGTTTGCTGTGGGCTTGTCATATATGTCCTTTATTATGTTGAGGAAAGTTCCCTCTATGCCTACTTTCTGGAGGGTTTTTATCATAAATGGGTGTTGAATTTTGTCGAAAGCTTTCTCTGCATCTATTGAGATGATCATATGGTTTTTCTCCTTCAATTTGTTAATATGGTTTATCACATTGATAGATTTGCGTATATTGAAGAATCCTTGCATTCCTGGAATAAACCCCACTTGATCATGGTGTATGATCCTTTTAATGTGCTGTTGGATTCTGTTTGCTAGTATTTTGTTGAGGATTTTTGCATCTATGTTCATCAGTGATATTGGCCTGTAGTTTTCTTTCTTTGTGACATCCTCGTCTGGTTTTGGTATCAAGGTGATGGTGGCCTCGTAGAAGGAATTTGGGAGTGTTCCTCCCTCTGCTATATTTTGGAAGAGTTTGAGAAGGATAGGTGTTAGCTCTTCTCTAAACGTTTGATAGAATTCACCTGTGAAGCCATCTGGTCCTGGGCTTTTGTTTGTTGGAAGATTTTTAATCACAGTTTCAATTTCAGTGCTTGTGATTGGTCTGTTCATATTTTCTATTTCTTCCTGATTCAGTCTTGGCAGGTTGTGCATTTCTAAGAATTTGTCCATTTCTTCCAGATTGTCCATTTTATTGGCATAGAGTTGCTTGTAGTATTCTCTCATGATTTTTTTTATTTCTGCAGTGTCAGTTGTTACTTCTCCTTTTTCATTTCTAATTCTATTGATTTGAGTCTTCTTCCTTTTTTTCTTGATGAGTCTGGCTAGTGGTTTATCTATTTTGTTTATCTTCTCAAAGAACCAGCTTTTAGTTTTATTGATCTTTGTTATCATTTCCTTCATTTCTTTTTCATTTATTTCTGATCTGATTTTTATGATTTCTTTCCTTCTGCTAGCTTTGGGGTTTTTTTGTTCTTCTTTCTCTAATTGCTTGAGGTGCAAGGTTAGGTTGTTTATTCGAGATGTTTCCTGCTTCTTAAGGTGGGCTTGTATTGCTATAAACTTCCCCCTTAGAACTGCTTTTGCTGCATCCCATAGGTTTTGGGTCGTTGTGTCTCCATTGTCATTTGTTTCTAGGTATTTTTTTATTTCCTCTTTGATTTCTTCAGTGATCACTTCATTATTAAGTAGTGTATTGTTTAGCCTCCATGTGTTTGTATTTTTTACAGATCTTTTCCTGTAATTGATATCTAGTCTCATGGCATTGTGGTCAGAAAAGATACTTGATACAATTTCAGTTTTCTTAAATTTACCAAGGCTTGATTTGTGACCCAAGATATGATCTATCCTGGAGAATGTTCCATGAGCACTTGAGAAAAATATGTATTCTGTTGTTTTTGGATGGAGTGTCCTATAAATATCAATTAAGTCCTTCTTGTTTAATGTATCATTTAAAGCTTGTGTTTCCTTATTTATTTTCATTTTGGATGATCTGTCCATGGGTGAAAGTGGGGTGTTAAAGTCCCCTACTATGAATGTGTTACTGTCGATCTCCCCTTTTCTGGCTGTTAGTATTTGCCTTATGTATTGAGGTGCTCCTATGTTGGGTGCATAAATATTTACAGTTGTTATATGTTCTTCTTGGATTGATCCCTTGATCATTATGTAGTGTCCTTCTTTGTCTCTTTTAATAGTCCTTATTTTAAAGTCTATTTTGTCTGATATGAGAATTGCTACTCCAGCTTTCTTTTGGTTTCCATTTGCATGGAATATCTTTTTCCATCCCCTTACTTTCAGTCTGTATGTGTCTCTAGGTCTGAAGTGGGTCTCTTGTAGACAGCATATATAAGGGTCTTGTTTTTGTATCCATTCAGCCAATCTGTGTCTTTTGGTGGGAGCATTTAGTCCATTTACATTTAAGGTAATTATCGATATGTATGTTCCTCTTCCCATTTTCTAAATTGTTTTAGGTTCATTATTATAGGTCTTTTCCTTCTCTTGTGTTTCTTGTCTAGAGAAGTTCCTTTAGCATTTGTTGTAAAGCTGGTTTGGTGGTGCTGAACTCTCTCAGCTTTTGCTTGTCTGTAAAGGTTTTAATTTCTCCCTCCTATCTGAATGAGATCCTTGCTGGGTAGAGTAGTCTTGGTTGCAGGTTTTTCTCCTTCATCACTTTCAGTATGTCCTGCCACTCCCTTCTGGCTTGTAGGGTTTCTGCTGAGAGATCAGCTGTTAACCTTATGGGGATTCTGTTGTGTGTTATTTGTTGTTTTTCCCTTGCTGCTTTTAATATGCTTTCTTTGTATTTAATTTTTGACAGTTTGATTAATATGTGTCTTGGCATATTTCTCCTTGTATTTATCCTGTATGGGACTCTCTGTGCTTCCTGGAGTTGATTAACTATTTCCTTTCCCATATTAAGGAAGTTTTCAACTATAATCTCTTCAAATATTTTCTCAGTCCCTTTCTTTTTCTCTTCTTCTTCTTGAACCCCTATAATTCGAATGTTGGTGCGTTTAATGTTGTCCCAGAGTCACTAAGTCTTGATTAATATCATTTGCAAGTCTCTCCCACAATATGGTTGTGTCCACACATGCAAGTAAATTTGACTGAATTCAGCAAAAACATGTAATGGTGAATCACTGCTTTGATGGCATGTTCAAATTACTGGCTGTTAGATTTAGTCCTGTTTAGAAATGACCTGTCAGAATTGTTAGCTTGCATGAACATTTTTTTTTTCCAGTACGCGGGCCTCTCACTGTTGTGGCCTCCCCCGCTGCGGAGCACAGGCTCCGGACACGCAGGCTCAGCGGCCATGGCTCACGGGCCCAGCCGCTCTGTGGCATGTGGGATCCTCCCAGACCGGGGCATGAACCCGTGTCCCTTACATCGGCAGGTGGACTCTCAACCACTGCGCCACCAGAGAAGCCCTACATGAACATTTTATTGAAAGTTTTAAAAAGTTTAAAAAGTATTTATCAAAAATAAAATTTGCCTTGGTCCCTTAATCTACCTAACATTGCTAATAAATTTTAGAAACATGTAATAAGCTTCTTAACATTGTCAATTTTGTTTTACACATACAGCAAGAAAGACCAGTGTCTACTTTTTTGTCTTTGAACTCATTTGGACTTGTCATGAAGAGTGCTTCAAAAAAACATGATAGACTTGTATAGAAAAAACCTTAGCTTGATCTACGTGAAATTACTATTAGGTTATTTTTGACTTACAAAAATGGCAACAAATGTTACTAATAATTATTTTCATAGGCTCACTGATTTTCCCTCTCTGAATTTAATGGTTTCATCACACTTTGGAAATAAAAGTACTGTTAAAGCTCATTCCCTTTTTGAAGTCCACTGGGTCAGTAATGGGCTTCTGCCATTGTCTGGTTAACTGATTTGTCACATTTTTGTATTCATAGTGCATACATATCAGTAAAAACATATGTGGTTTTTGGAGGGTAGCTATTTTACTTTTCAAGAATGGACCTACCTGTTTTGCAAATTCAGGTCAAAATGAAATGTGCCAGTAATAATTTGGACACCTTAATTTTGCTAAATATCAATAGTTCTCATTCCCTGTGTCCATTGGGCAGGTTTTATGAATGATCTTGTATTCAGTCCAGTTCATGAGGGTTTATTGAGCTCTTGTCGTATGCTAGAGAGTGAGCCAGGTGTTGGGAATACAAAGATGATGAGGGTATAAATATGTGAAAATAGTGTCACAAATTGCAGCATTGAGGGTTAAATAAGGTTAAAGTACATCTGTGAACAGTCTCCACAGTCATTCCAATAACAATGAATTAATTCAACAAATATTCAATATTTATGAAGCCCAGCCATAAGCCAAGCACCATGTTAGGAGCCATAAGCCAAGCACCATGTTAGGTGCTGTGTATCCAATGAGATAATAAGACACCACTCTTCTTGGCCTCCTGGAGCAAAGCACTTAAATGATATATTTGGCAATATACAGAAGGTCCTTTGTAATTGTCTCCAATTTGTTTTGCTCACTGCTGCTGGAGTGGGTGCTCTGAAACAGGAATCTGATTATGTCACTCTCCTTGCTTAACAACCTTGAGTGACATTCTTGTTGCCTAACAAAAAAAGGTCAAATTCCTTAGTATGGTTTTGCACTCTGATCCTAGATTAATTTTCCAGTTTCTACTCCTTCTCATGTGTCTTAGGCTGTGGCCAAACAAGAATACTGCTGACCCCCAAACATCATGTACTTTTATGCCTGTCTGCCTTTGTTCACATGGTCTCTTTTACCTGGAGGGTCCTACCCCTCCTACCTGCACACATGCATCCTCCACACTCATTCTGTTGGCAAACTCCTACTCATATGTCACTACTTCAATGGCCTCCCAAGCATAACTCATGATGTTTCTGTAGCAATTTGTCTGCTCATCTACTACATAATTTATTACAGTTATTTTCATGTCAGCCTCCTGGGCCAGATGACAAGGTCTTTGAGGGTTCTAAACTGAATGTATATTAAACTTAATTATCTCCAATGCTGGAACTTCCTCCATCCTACTTCCTAGCCAATTGCTTTTGTTTCCAAATACAAGGACAAAATTGTGTCCCACCTTTCCAAGAACTTCTAAGTACACAATCTCATTACAAACTTAGAATTGCTTTGTGGAACATTTAGGGCAAGTAGAATTGTATTTAATTCACAGTCAAGGAATCTGAAGCTAGGATCTGTGAAGTGCTTGCTTCAAAATAAGAAAGTGCTAGGGTCAGGATTGTTTACATTCTCAGCTCTGTCCATTCACATCCATTTTGCTATCTGTCTACACCAAAAATTCCTTAGAATTACTTTCCTTTTTATAAAACTATAGCCATAACAGAAGTGGAACCCAAGCCATGGCTTCTATACTGGACTGAATAAATATTGACTGAACAAAATAGGATTCCTCTCTGTAGTCCTCGTTTGCAGGTAAACAAAAAGCATGGGTAGTCACTGTGGTGGTTTGTGCTGACTCTACCAGGTGGTATTATTGGTCTCTCTCTGGCTGTAGCCTATGGGTCCTGAGCACTCCTGGCTGTGAGCTGTGGCTTCCACTATTGCTGCTGCCCTCTTTCTCTTAGCTTAACTCTGGGGCTGCTGTCTGTTACTATCTCCTCTTCTGCCACTGCACTTGAAGCAGTGTTGGTGGCCCAGTTCTCAAAACTGGGGAATATTTTTTGAGAGCAAATGAGATTTTGGGCCCACAAAGGGTAGCTAAGGACATTGGATGGGCCTCATCTTGTGGAACTCAGTCATCACGCTCTATTAATAATCAATTTAGGGGTACATCTGAGTCTATTGACATCCTTTTACTTTAGAGTGAGTTTCCTATATTTTGGTGGGTATTTCCTACCCAGATTGGGGTAACTCTTGTTATGCTTAGTGTACTAATCTTGAACATCATACCACAGACTTCTTCATTATTTTTCAAAGGAGCTTTAGGGGTCTGATACATGTAGATTTTTCATTTAATTTTATTTCAGCCAACATTTATTGAGCACCTATATGTCTCAGGCACTATGCTAGATTGTAAAGTGTCCTATTTAATTTTCTTGTAATTGCAGGGTTATCCCCACTGGCCCTCTGTTACAGATGAGGGAACCTAAGATCAGAAAGTTCAGTAATTGGCCTAAGGGAACAAAGCAGAGCTGGGACTGAAACTCAGGCCTGTCTGATCTGAAAGTCTTTGTTCTTCCTGTTGCCTCTTGCTGCTTCCTGGTATGAATGCCACCATGATCCATAGTCACTTAAGATTTCAGAGGATTTAACAAGCTAGAATGACATCACCCCGAAGCTAGCATTTGAAGAGTTTACTGGGAGAATACTCTTGCTATCACTGCCAGTGCCAGTAGAATCTATAAGATTTATAAAACATGATAAATGCCAATAAAAGACAGCTCCCTGTGCATATTTAATTTTGTTCACCCTCTTCAACTATAAATATAAGAGAAAGATTATTTTTTACAACTTTAGCTTTCTAAATGACTTGGAAATCCTTGGGAGCTTCTTATTTTCTCTTCTCTCATGAGTCCTCTAAGGACTAACATGTTAAAAATTATGATTATTCTTTCCAGATGTTGGAGTTTTGATTGCAAGTAGAATAGGAGTAGCTAAGAGGTGGTGGAACTGGCGTTGCTTTGTGGAAAATGTTCAGACAACACACGAAAACCTGCCAAGTCTCTTGCAACATTTTATTTGTATTGATATGTGTTTGGCTCCATCAGCTCTGCTTGAGGTTGTGAGGCTGATTGGAATGACCAGACAAAAGAGTTCTGGGGGTATTCCTTCTCACTCCACTACAATTCCTGAGTCCTGAGCAGATTAAAGATAGTAACGGTTCTGCAGTTAGGTAAGAGATTGAACAAAATACTTATCGGTAAATAAATGTTAAGTATCTTAAGAAATTGCTTAAATCAGAAAGTAAATGAAAAATCAGATTGGAAGGAAATTCAGAGAATTTAAATGAATGTTTGCCCCTAAAATTACCACTATGTGATTTAAGAAAATCATGGATTCGCTATGAAATCATTTAATTTTATCTTCTGCCTTAAAAAACAGCACTTCAACTCTTGTTCATTTTTGTACTTCATGGAGATTCCATGCCTGCCCTAAGAATATGCTTTTATTTATTTTAGGGGTAACTGCTCAGCTTGCTTTTCCATCTCTCTCCTAATGGGAATCAACTTTTGAACCATTCATGTTTCCCCTGCAGAATTACCTTGTCAGTCTAGAAGCTGACATATATCAGTAAAGCTAGTGGCAATTTTGACCATGACTATATTCCCATTTTTAAGTAAAAGACATTTTATACTTTCCATTTGTTTGTCACTCAATTTTGATCTGGTTTCCAAAGGTCCCTTAGTTTTTCAACCATGAGACAGGAGAGCAGGTGTCACAAGGTGGTGTGGATGTGTTCAGCTGATGCCCAGATAGCATGAGATTCCTGCATTTTGTTCTTAAGTTTCTGTTATACAAGAGACAAAGTAGGAGAGAGAAAGGAACTATATATGATCAGTCCAAACCTTAAACTGTCAAGGTGAAGCTTTTGTCATTCGAAAATTACCTTCAGTTTTTTCAATATTGGAAAATTATTCTGTGTAAGAAAATAAAACTGCAGAAAAATTTTTTGGTGTATGGTTTTGTTGGAATAGTGGTTAGCTAATCCCAGACATCTCTTTGGAGTCTCTAGGAATTCTGGACTCGAGAAGAAAGAACAGTTTGAAAAACAACTTTATAAATTCAATTTTATTAACGGAAGTCTTTCAACAGAGGCAAAAGGAAAGATTTTGGAGTCAGAGAAGTCTAGGTTTGAATTCTTGTTCTGCTACTTACTAACCTTGTAAACTTGGCCAGATTATTTCACTCCTGGAACCTTAATTTCCTTGTCTGTAAAACATCGAAATGAATACATAACTTCCAGAATTATTATGAGAAATTGATGTATGCAAATATAGACCAGAGAGGGCCTCCCAATAACTGAGAAATATTTTAAAATAGAATGTGAAAGTTGTTATCATATAGGTTAAATTTGCACTGTGAAGCATGCTAGTCACACAAGGCCAAAGATTACTGCTCCACAGCCTAAAATGTGCCTGTGACTCTTCTTCCTTGTTGCTATAGCTGTAAATGAGAATGCTAATATCTGTCATTATTGCATTCTTACTCTGTACTAGGTATCGTATAAACATTGTGCCATTTAATCTTAAAACTATCCTATGGGATAGTTTATGTGATTCCAAACAACAAACTTAGCTGAAATTAAAATTAAAAATATAATTTACTCTGTCATTATACAGACATAGCAATTGGCTTTTTATAAATATGTTAAACTAAATCAATACTCCTCACAGACTTTAGAAATTGTGGTTCTAGTCAAGTGGGGAAAGACTCCAGGAAAAATTGAGTTGCAAATAGAACCTGAATGTTTTATTTATTCAATTTTTAAAACACGGATATGTTTGAAAAGATAAATTCTAGGACCTCCCCAACCAGTTTGCCGGGACTGTGAACTCTATGAGCTGAACCGTGTCAGTGAGCTCTGTGAGGAAGCCGGCAGCTGCTTCCACCTGCTCAGTAACAAGCACAGGTGCTTGAACGAGGTGCTTAATACTACTTAGTAGGTATTTAACATAGTAGGTACTTAATGAATGAAATTTTGTAAAATAAACAAATTAGTTCTTAATATGGAAAAGTATACCTCCTTAAGATAATTTTTCCCAGATGGATAATTTTAAAGTTTTCAAAAACTGTTTTTTTGGAGGACACTTTTATTTTCAAAAACTTTTTAAGTACTTACATATTAAGTACTGCACATTTGATTTTGTCATTTTTTTTAATTTGGAAAATTTTTTAAAATGTGAGAAAATGCATATGTAAGAAAATCTCATATTTAAACCTTAAATTAAAAAGTCTTAAATATAAGTATATGAAATGCTGTGATTTCTAAAACTAGCTATATTATGAGTAGCCTAAGGAAAGGAAATGATGAAATTTGAAGCATTTCAATGAGCTAAAATTCTGAATGAATTGAAAAAATTCCAGTTTTTATGTTTTCTGTTAATGTTTTCTGGACTATAGACAGTAAAATAAAAAGGATAAAAAATAACTAATATTACAGTACATAATGTTCTAAACCTTGCACATTGCTCTGTATGCATTATATTTCTCAATCTTCCTAACAACCCTGTCAAGCAAGTATTGCTATCCTTCCCATTTTACAGATGAGAAAACTGAAAGTCAAATGACTTGCCCACACATCTGGCAAGTGGCAGAACAGGTTTAGGTCTCAGGTCTTTTTGACTCTATGTCCTGTAATCCTGCTTGTCTGTTGTGCCCAGAGCTTGGTCTCAGGTTGGTGGGCATAACTCCTGTAGGAACTTGTCCCCAGAGTGTGCAGAGATGATGTCATTAATCAACATATTGAGTCCAACTAGCAAATAATTTGTCCCCCCTAAAGTATCAAAATTATTTGCTCTGGAAGAAAGATCATCCATATCCATTCTCAAGAGAATCAGATGAGGGAACTCCAGACTTAAAAAAAAAAAAAAAATCAAAATCTCCATTCTGAAACTGACCTTAAAATTTTTGTTTCTGAACTGTTACAGAGTCAAGCTGAATCCTGAGGAGCCTCATAAACTGCAGAGTTCATTTCCTGATTTAACATTGTTGCTCAGTTCAGGCGTTCTCAAGAAATACGACTATTAGGTTATATTCTCCTTGTGCGGTTAGACCAAACTATGGTGCGGATATAGTTTGGTACATGTAATAGTACCTGAAAACCATTCAGGAGGCTTCATTCTTCCAGGTTAATTAACACAAAATTGTGATTCCATTTGTCTTATCCCAAATGGATCTTGTGTAAGAGCAAGGAAATTTAAATGCAAAAATGATTTTTATGCAACATTAGCATGAGATTTTCATTATACCAAAGCAAACGTTAAAATTAAAAGGACTACACGATAATAGTAATATATGGATTTCTCCCTCACTGTATTTATAATGTCTTTCTTTATGCTACATTACCCTCTATAATATTGATATAACATATTTCAAATAAAAAACAATAATGGGATAGTGAGGAGAGGAAATTCTACTTTTTTTGCCAGTATAAGGAAGATTAATTTTGAAAAATCCAAGTAAATGTCTGTTTATACATGTTCAAGTATACTTTTCTCTAAATGTATTCAATTAGCTAAACCCAATTGCCTATCTTTGCATCTTCATTTTTATAATAATGTGAATGGAGTCAATAACCTTATCTGCTTCCTGTAGCAAAAACCAAGTAGACTAGCCAAAAAAATGTACAGTATTTTAATAACTGCTGTCAAAAACGGTACCTATGTTTATTTGGCTATGTGATCAGAGAGAACTAAATGGATTTACGAATTTTCCAAAACAAGCACAAACTAAACAAACAAAACAAAACAAAAAACCAACCAAACCAAACCAAAACAAAAAACTTCACCCTCAGGCTTAGCAAAAGCATGAGACTTCAAGCCTAATAAGTAATTATTTTGGAAATTTATGTTTCACAAAGAGGAATGGGGCAAAATGCAAACACCATTGCAGCCATAGCTAATTAAAAACAGTTGGTGAATGAGCTGATTTTGGCAAAAAGAAGTGAGTTGCAACGCTTGAAGTGACTGGTGTAGAACTCAGAAAGAGGTCCAAAGAAGTAAACATTTCTTTGCTTTTTGGGCAATTTACTTTAGCCAGACAACTCTGAAGGATGGTAGTATTCAGAAGGTTGTTCTCTTTGAGATAAGCAGATTACCAGCTTTTTAAGGCAGCAGTGTTCTCTGAAAAAACAAACAAACAAAAAAAACCCCTGGAGCTCAAAATATGTTGACTCTGTAAGCAATATTTTTTCCCAAGGAGTGGTCTACACAATTAGGTACAATTACTTAATTTTTTAATAATTCAACTAATTTCACTGAAGTGTGATAATACTCAGCACTGGTGGGGGGAAGGGAAGAGGTTCATGGGAGGACAAATTGTTAGAGCCTTTTAGGAGGGCAAGTTGTTTTTTTTGTTTTGTTTTGTTTTTTTCGGTACGCAGGCCTCTCACTGCTGTGGCCTCTCCCGCTGTGGAGCACAGGCTCCGGATGCGCAGGCCCAGGGGCCATGGCTTCCAGGCCCAGCCACTCCATGGCACGTGGGATCCTCCCGGACTGGGACATGAACCCGCGTCCCCTGCATCGGCAGGAGGACTCTCAACCACTGCACCACCAGGGAAGTCCCACAAGTTGTTTTTTATTCTTCTACTTTTTAAAAAATTTGTATTGGAGTATAGTTGATCTACAACATCGTGTTAGTTTCAGGTATACAGCAAAGTGAATCAGTTATACATATACGTATCTCCAACTCTTTTTAGATCTTTTCCCATAGGGGCCCATTCCAGAGTACTGAGTAGAGTTCCTGAAGGGCAGTTTGTTAATACTGTCAAAGCCTTAATGTGTGTACACATTTTGGCTCAGTGATTTCATTTTTAGGGAGTTGGGTAAAAGAAACATTCATATAAACATTCATTAAGAGTCAACTTTTGTCAACTCTATGTCAACTAACAAGTTTAAAAAAAATAGCTCCATCTATTTAAGAGAATTCTATGCAGTCAGGTTCTGAAAAAGGTTTTCTTGACATGAGAAATAATTATAATATTGTAATATGCTGCTAAGGGCAGAAAGAAACAGACCAAGATAAGTAATATAGAGTAGATACCATTTAAATAAAAATAAAATGAATATGTCACCTGGTGTGGGGGGAACTTGATAGGATGCAAACCACAATAGGAAAAATATAATTAATTTGAAAATGACTTAGATTGCCTTTACCTGGGTTGGATTATGAACTCCCTGCTGGAGTAGGGAGCCTGTGTTGGAAGCAGAATTTTCTGAGTTGACTTAAAAGATACATCTGTGTGGTTACTACCTATACAATCACATTTGGAGTGCTTCAAACCTAGCTTATGTTTGAGAAATACGTTTTGTATCAGATCATGATTTAGATTAATTTAGAACACTTCTATATGAAAACTCTCAAATGATTAAACACCAGAGACATTAAGTCCAAGAATTTGTGTGTGTGTGTGTGTGTGTGTGTGTGTGTGTGTGTTTACATTGTGGGATTTTGCACTCTATAAATAATGTCACCAGTGCTGTCCGTTATATACCTCCTTTGGCTGTGTGTTTACTGATTCTGGCCATCAACTTAGCCACTTTGGTTTAGGGTAACTGCCATTGCTTTAATGGCACATTTTTAAAACCACACGTGTCACAAGCTGTCTGGTACTGACCTACGGAGTGCTAATTTTGCTTTTTAAAAATTAGCTTGGGGTCTTTTGTGTTTCCATACAAATTGTAAAATTTTTTTTGTTCTAGTTCTGTGAAAAATGCCATTGGTAGTTTGATAGGGATTGCAATGAATCTGTAGGTGGCTTTGGATAGTATAGTCATTTTCACAATGTTCATTCTTCCAATCCAAGAACGTGGTATATCTCTCCATCTGTTTGTATCGTCTTTGATTTCTTTCATCAGTGTCTTTTACTTTTCTGCATACAGGTCTTTTGTCTCCTTAGGTATGTTTATTCCTTGGTATTTTATTCTTTTTGTTGCAATGGCAAATGGGAGTGTTTCCTAATTTCTCTTTCAGATTTTTTGTTGTTAGTGTATAGGAATGCAAGAGATTTCTATGCATAAATTTTGTATCCTGCTACTTTACCCAATTCACTGATTAGCTCTAGTAGTTTTCTGGTAGCATCTTTAGGATTATATATGTATAGTACCATGTCATCTGCAAACAGTGACAGTTTTACGTCTTCTTTTCTGATTTGGATTCCTTTTATTGCTTTTTCTTCTCCGACTGCTATGGCTAAAACTTCCAAAACTATGTTGAATAATAGTGGTGAGAGTAGGCACCCTTGTATGGAACACAAAAGACCCTGAATAGCCAAAGCAATCTTGAGAAAGAAAAACGGAGCTGGAGGAATCAGGCTCCTTGACTTCAGACAATACTACAAAGCTACAGTAATCAAGACAGTATGGTACTGGCACAGAAACAGAAATATAGATCAATGGAATAGGATAGAAAGCCCAGAGATAAACCCACGCACATATTGTCACCTTATCTTTGACAAAGGAGGCAAGAATATACAATGGAGAAAAGACAGCCTTTTTAGTAAGTGGAGCTGGAAAAACTGGACAGCTACATGTAAAAGAATGAAATTAGAACACTCCCTAACACCATACACAAAAATAAACTCAAAATGGATTAAAGACCTAAATGTAAGGCCAGACACTATTAAACTCTTAGGGGAAAACATAAGCAGAACACTCTATGACATAAATCACAGCAAGATCTGCTTTGACCCACCTCTTAGAGAAATGGAAATAAAAACAAAAATAAACAAATGGGACCTAATGAAACCTAAAAGCTTTTTCATAGCAAAAGAAACCGTAAACAAGACAAAAAGACAACCCTCAGAATGGGAGAAAATATTTGCAAACGAAGCAACTGACAAAGGGTTAATCTCCAAAATATACAAGCAGCTCATGCAGCTCAATATCAAAAAAACAAACAACCCAATCCAAAAGTGGGCAGAACTACATAGACATTTCTCCAGAGAAAATATACAGATTGTCAACAAACACTTGAAAGGATGCTCAACATCACTAATCATTAGAGAAATGCAAATCAAAACTACAATGAGGTATCACCTCACACCAGTCAGAATGGCCATTATGAAAATATCTGCAAACAATAAATGCTGGAGAGGGTGTGGAGAAAAGGGAACCCTCTTGCACTGTTGGTGGGAATGTAAATTGATATAGCCACTCTGGAGAACAGTATGGAGGTTCCTTAAAAAACTAAAAATAGAACTACCATATGCCTCAACAATCCCACTACTGGGCATATATATACCCTGAGAAAACCAGAATTCAAAAAGAGACATGCACCCCAATGTTCATTGCAGCTCTATTTACAATAGCCAGGTCATGGAAGCAACCTAAGTGTCCATTGACATGAATGGATAAAGAAGGTGTGGCACGTATATACAATGGAATATTAGCCATAAAAAGAAACAAAATTGAGTTGTTTGTAGTGAGGTGGATGGGCCTAGAGTCTGTCACACAGAGTGAAGTAAGTCAGAAAGAGAAAAACAAATACTGTATGCTAACACAGATATATGGAATCTAAAAAAAAAAATGTTCTGATAAACCTAGGAGCAGGACAGGAATAAAGACGCAGATGTAGAGAATGGACTTGAGGATATGCGGAGGGAGAAGGGTAAGCTGGGACGAAGTGAGAGAGTAGCATTGACATATATACACTACCAAATGTAAAATAGCTAGTGGGAAGCAGCTGCATAACACAGGGAGATCAACTTGGTGCTTTGCGACCACCTGAAGGGGTGGCATAGGGAGGGTGGGAGGGAGGCCCAAGAGCGAGGGGATATGGGGATATATGTATACATATAGCTGATTCACTTTGTTATACAGCAGAAACTAACACAACATTGTAAAGCAATTATACTCCAGTAAAGATGTAAAAAAAATTAGCTTGGATATGAAATCATGATGGCATGAAGGGTTTCCCATGCCAGTACGTAAACAAAGACATGAGCTGCCCTGGTGAACCTCAGCATTCCAAATTGTCATGGGAACTTACTGTGCTCTTCCTAGAGAGAGAGTCATTTCTCTGCTCCAGTGTCTACTTTGTGTACTCCTCTTGAAAAGAAGTGACAGGATCAGCATTGGTGGCGGAAGCCAGACAGCCAGAAATGAAATGGCCATGCAGTGAACAATGAGGCAGATTTTCTTTTACAAACCTTCACATAAAACTTGTCAGGTAGCTTGTAGAAACTATTGACTGGTTCTGTGAATTCTACTTCTGTTTCTAATGATGTATTGAAAGTTCTTGTACATCAGTGCTTTTATGTCAGTGTGTTTATTTATAAAAAGATATTTTACTTTGAAGCAATCTCAAATTTATAGAAAAATTGCAAAAAGAGAGTACAAAGAATTTTATTCCTAAATTATTTGAGAGCAAGTTCCCCATCACCCCTGGATACTTTAGTATATTTCCTACTACTGCCAACATTCTCTTAATGAACCACAATAAAATCATTACATTAGGAAATTAACGCCGACACATTCCTACCATCTAACCCTCAAACTCCATTTGAGTTTTGTGAATTATCTTGAAAATGTCTTTTGTAGCAGAACGATCCATGTGAAAATCACAAGTTGCATTCAGTTGTCATGAGTGCCTCTTTAGTCTCCTTCAGCCTTTTTTCAATCTTTTTTTGACTTTCTTGACCTTGAAAATTATAGGGAAGTTATTTTGTGCGAAGTCCTCAATGTTATTTTTCTTGGTTCTATTTATGTGTCTTTGGCAGGAATATTACAAAAGTGGTGCTGGGTTCATCTCATTGTATCCCATCAGGATTTCTATTTGTTCCATTATTGATGATGTGCTCATCAATCATTTAATGATGTTTAATGATTTGATTAAGGTGGTGTATGCCAGTTTATCTTTGTAATTACTCTTTGTAATTAATGAATGTTCTATAAAATGGTCCTTCGAGAATAGCTAGACATCCCTTTCCTCAACAAACTTTTTCTTTCTTTCTTTCTTACTTCTTTCTTTCTTTTTCTTTTCCTTCCTTTCTTTCTTTCTTTCTTTTCTTCCTTTTTCTCTCTTTCTTCCTCCCTCCCTGCCTTCCCTCTATCATCTATCTATCTATCTATCTATCTATCTATCTATCTATCTATCTAATCTATCTACCTACCTATCTATCTATCTATCTATCATCTTGCTCTATTTCTCAGTATAGACTCATGAATTCTTATTTTATTCAAAGGTTATAATCTATTTATATCGCTATTTACTTTGAACTTAAAATATTCCCTCATTTGATCAGGGGAATCATCTTCAAGCTGGCTCCTATGTCCTTTTGACAGCCCATTATCCTTTGAACACATCTGTACTTTCTGGCACAAGAAGAGCTTCCAGGTTCATTTTTTATTTTCCTTGCCTTAGTCCTGGAATCATCCATTTTTCCAAGGACTTCTGATTCCTTTCATTAAGAATGATATTTAGAAACCAAGATCTTGATGCTAAGTAAGCTCATTGTTACTATTGTAATATTGCTGCTCCCAGGCCCCTTATAGCCAAAGCTGGGAAATATATAATATTATAATTATATATTATTTATTTATTTGTTATATAGAATAATTAAAATATTATATATTCTTTATTTATTTGTTTATATATATAATATATATATAATTATATATTCCCCAGCTTTTTCCCAGGTGCCCAGGGGTAGCAACAAATGAGTTTATATATATATTTTATTTTATTTTATTTATTTATTTATTTATTTTTTGCAGTACGCGGGCCCCTCACCGCCGTGCCCTCTCCCGTTGCGGAGCACAGGCTCCGGACGTGCAGGCCCAGCGGCCATGGCTCACGGGCCCAGCTGCTCCGCAGCATATGGGATCCTCCGGGACAGGGGCGCGAACCCGCGTCCCCTGCATCGGCAGGCGGACTCCCAACCACTGCGTCACCAGGGAAGCCCAATATATATTTTTTTACATCCAAATTTTTCTATTTCCATCTAAATGTTGAAACTGTGAGTTCACAGATATATCTCCAGTTCCAATCTAATACCACAAGAATCATTCTAGTTTTTTCTCTTTCCATATTTGTAACTCCCTTCACCAACTGTGAGAAATCTAGCTCCCAATATCCTCAATATATTTATTTGCTCAATTCTCCTGTGTATAGCCCATCTCCCACTGCCAACACCCCTTGCGTTGATGCTCTATTTACCTTGCTTAGACATCTCACTCTGCTTGGGCTTTGACACTGTGTGCTGTCATATACACACAGACCCTCCTCACTCCATTTGGACAGCTTGCACCTGGCCATCCCTCTACATGGATACCTTCCTCACCGTGCTCAGGCTTTGACAACCCACTCTGGGATGTCTCCTGGCAAGGACATTCTCTTCACTCGTTTCAAGGCTCCATCGCCCCAAACTGGGCTGCCACTATCACTGCTTCCCTAGGTGAACATCCTTCTCCTTTTGCTTGGGCTCCAGTTTTCCATGTGGGATGCCACCATGTGCCATAGCCCCTGTGCTGATGCTTACCTTGCTCAGCCCCACCTAAGAGATTTGGGATAGAATTGTTCAGGAAGGAAAGGGAAAGGCAAAAAAAGAACAAGAGGAAGAAGAAAAGTTGGTTTATACAGTTTGCTTTACAGGTAATGCAGTAGGGCAGAAACTGAAATGAGAAAGACACTGTCAGATGATCTTGAGGAATGAGTTTAGTAATGGCATAGGATGAGCACTGGTTAGTAGTAAAGCAAAGGCCTGCCAAAAAGAACATAAAAAGTGGCCAAGGGGCATTCTGTCTCTGGAATACTTTGACTTTTTTTTTTTTTTTTTTGCGTTACACGGGCCTCTCATTGTTGCTGCCTCTCCCGTTGCGGAGCACAGGCTCCGGACACGCAGGCTCAGCGGCCATGGCTCACGGGTCCAGCCGCTCCGCGGCATGTGGGATCTTCCCGGACCGGGGCACGAACCAGTGTCCCCTGCATCAGCAGGCGGACTCTCAACCACTGCCCCACCAGGGAAGCCCTACTTTGACTTTTTTATTAGATGAAGGGGGAAAACAGAATGTGAATGGCTTGACCAAGCAAGTTCTCAGGATGATGGCCCAGGAGTAAATGTTCTATGGATAATTTCATAGCAAGTTAAGAATAATTGTTGTGTACTTATTATGTGTTAAGAACTTAAGTTATATTATTTAGCAATGTCCTTGATAGGTGGGCATTATTCTACCCATTTTACAAAACAGGAAACTGAGGTTTGTAAAGGTTTATCAACTTGCTAATGATCAATGAGGGGTCTGAGCCAGGACTCAAATCCAAGTCTGACTGACTTCTATAATCATTCTTTATTTTATTAACCATGACTAAGCTTGTTAATTTAGGAGAAGTGATGATGGTAGTTAAAATTTTTTGTTTGACTTCTCATGGATTTGTGTACAGGTGTATCTGAGGTTCTGAACTCTTTCAACCAAGTCAGTCTGGAAAAGCAGATTCAGGAGATGCTGGAAAACTTCCTAGTCCATACTATAGTTCTTCCAACATGGAGAAAAAAGAATCTGAGAAGAGAGGTTGAGAAGGTTACATATCAACTCTAAGGAGGGATTGATCCAGAAACACAGCAGGCAGGAGTGGGGCCCAGGAAATTAAGCTTTATTTAGATTGGTATCTTAGAACAATCAATCTGCCTATGGAGGATAATTTGTCCCCAACATGAAGCTGTAGAAAGAAAGAGCTAATATGTATTTGTATCATTGCCTTGTCTCAATTTCAAAGTCCCCCTTCCTCCTTTTAAACTTCTGTTGGACAGGAGACAAGTGAGATCATGACAGTTTCAACAAGTATTTATGTCTGCGATTAGGTGATGTCTCTTGGAGCATAGAGAACCTGCCATTTTGTCAGTGTTTTCTATACATCTACATTGAAACTGAGTATAAAGTTATTCTGGTGACCTGTATGTCACATAATATCACAGACTCCCTGACTGCATTACAATGGGGAAAACATACTTCAGTTTCCAGAATCTTATTGTTTGATGTTGGTACCTGTTGTTGTAATCATTCAGTTGGTATGTTTTAATCTCCTATAATAAATAGAATAGAGGTTTGGTTTTATAGTTTCCCTTACGTAAGCAACAGTAAACGAAACATGATTTATGCAAAAATAAATTTATGGCTCTCTTTTCCCCAATCATTAAGAATGAAGACTCCATAAATGAAAATCTAAGCCTCACCCAGAGTTATAAAATGAATTCCACCAGCCTACCTAGCCCACAGATTTGTGAAACTTTGTAGAGTCTTATAGAATGTTTGGAACCAAGAAGCATAGAAGAGGACAGCCAGCATGACTTTAGCTCCGGGGGGAGGGAATAAAACCTAATGGCAGCTTCTCAACCTCCCTTTCACTTGCTGTGGTTACTCAAGTGATCTTTATTTCTGATGATGTAATGTCACTTAGTATTTACATTATCTTTTTATAAGAGGCACTCATTGCTTTCCAACATAAATTTTCACTATGTGCCTGAGTAGGTGAGCAACAAACAGCACTGCCCATATTGTGGGCCTCGTCTGTATGAAGGGATGTGGAGAATTGAGCAATTAACTGCTTTTTTTTTTCCAAGTTAGAAAGTTAAAATACTTATCTAGTAAAACAAGCTAAGGCTATTTATTTGGAGGACTATATTAAATTTTCTGTAAATTATAAGGTTCTAATATGGTTATTGCTTTTGCCAGAGTGCTGGGCCCTGCTATGAAGATGGGGTAAATTTTATAGCTGAGCTTCATATTGGTAATAAACGGTTGGACCATTTAGTGTTAAACATGAAAACAATTACTCAGCTGCCTGAAGAAAATAGTATGACTGCATGGTGAAAACAGGTGCTTATTAGCTAATTATAATATATTCTAGAGAAGTGGGAGATAGGGCCACCACTTAGAAAAATAAGGTTGTGCTCACATTTGCTCTTTTGTTTAGCAAATTATTTGGTATCCTAGACACAAAGAATATTAAGGAGTTAAACTAAAATATTGCAGGATAGAAAGCATTTTGGATTATTAAAGGGTGTAAAAACTGTTAATATAGGGAAGAAATAATTATTATATTCAATTACATTCTTAAGTGAATTAAGAGATTCTATTATTATTGGTATTCATGATACATGGATGGACATTGCTGCAGTTACATTAGTTTAAATCTCGAACATATTATAATATTTTAGTACTTGGCACAGTGCTGTGCACCTATAGAAGTTTGATGTTTCTTGAGTTTCAATAAATATATATCCAGTAACTATTTAGACAGCTTAATGAAGGTTAAAACTTGAAAATGTATGCCAGAGGCTTGCTCGCTGTCAATGAGAATTCACTTTAAAAATGTTATTAATGTCTGAAATCAAGAATTTTTAAGTAGAAAGATAGAGGACCCATATTATATTAATGAATTAGAAGTTATTATGGGTCTTAAGAAATAAAAATATTTTATAAATATTAAACAACTCTTCACAGAAGAGTTTTGTAAGTATACAAATAGCTTGCCAAAGAGGAGTTTAAACTTAGAATACAAATACGATTGTATAGCCAGAGAGTCCATCTGACTTACTGTATGGGTATTGTAATGATAGGAAGAAAAGTCTACAGACAAAGAAAGAGGAAAACCATTAGGTGGTCTCCATGGGTCATGGAGCTTAAAGTGGGAATAACACCGCAGACTTAAACTTCAGAGCGGACCAGCGAGATAGGTGAAGTTGTCCTAACACTCCGATTCTTCAGGGTTCCCCAGTGGGCACACTTGTTTATGTTGTGAGTCATTGACTCAGAATTCAGTGTTGTATGGAAAAGAAAACAGTAAGAACAGCAATAATTAAATAACATGAGGCATTTTCATAGTGTTCTCCTGGCTCCTTTCTGCAAAGCTCCAGTCCATTGTCCAGGGAAGGATTCTTTTATCTCCTCTCTGGGGATTTTTCTTCAGTTCCTAACCAAGCAAACTATTGTGTGCATTTCCCCTTCACATAAAAGAAAAAAGAATGAAGATAGTCACCTATCCTCCTTAATGCTTTCAACCGAATGAACAATAAGTTATTGAAAGGGTAGAGGAAAAGGGGAAGGCAAGCTCACTCACCTTTCTTTATGAGGGATGGCACTCTTAAACGTTGGCCTTTCTTTCTCCCTAAAGAGACACCAAAAGGAAGGCATGTGCTGGAATGTAAGTTAAGGAAGCTCATTATTCTTTAGTCTTTGTGATAAGCCTTGCTGCTTTTGACTTGTGAGAGGATAGAAAAGCTCGTCTGAAGCAGTAGAAAGTTAGGGACCTACACTTCACAGCCATCTCTTAGTGATCCAAGAATTGAGTGTAAACAGGATGAATGGAGTTTACTATGACCGAGACAAGCATTAAGTGACTAAACAGCTGTACGTTTACACATTTTCTTCTTACACATGCGAGGGACTTCATGCACTCGCATACAGCAGGGGAAGGGAACTAACTAATTAGTGTTTGTCTTGTGCCGAGTTCCATGACAGACATTTTATTTAAATTATTTCTTCAACTCTAAAATACCTGTTAGATTATTACAGGGTGCTGCTTATTGAATTATTACAGGATTGCTGTGAGGATTAAATGAGATGAAACTGATAGTATATGGTACATTAGATTCTCACAACAACCCTATAAATCTCGACAAGGTTAAAGTGACCCAGCCAATGTCACATCGCTAGAAAGTGGTCAAGATGGTGTTCTAATCCAGAACTGATCCCACAGGCCTCACTCCTGCCGCTGCACTACCCGACTGTAAAAGAGTGCATTTGTTGGGTAGTTGTTTGTGACTTGTGAGAAGAGGGATCTTGGGCCAGAAATTTCAAGCAAAATCTTATTACTGTTAAACAAAGTCCATTCTGAGGAATAATTTGTAGTTCCTGGGAGAAGTGTACTTTTATGCTTTTTCTACTCTTGAAGTACAATGGTTAACAAATTGCTTAATTTCATCTTTACACGCTGAGTGCTGCAGGCAAGCTGTTTTCCCACTCGCAAAGTGTTTCCAAATCTGTATCTTTGGAGATTAAATTTGAGGAAATTTGACATCCCAAACTTTGGGTTATGAATGTGACACTTATTTGGGAATTTTGTGATCTTATGATGATAAAGTAATTTCTCTAAGCTTGGTTAGGTGGAATCCTTGAAATAGTTTTTTGATCAGAAAGAATGGTACGCTCCACGGGCGGAAATGTGAGTGGAATTTACTATTCATAGAGCTGTCAGGACTGTGCTTTTTAGTCCTAATATCTATTTGTCATATTTTTTGATGCAAACAGGGTAGGTGCACAAATATCAGGTGAAATTATAAAGAGCTTAAGGATGAAATACTTATGATGACAAAAGTGATGGTTAGGCCATAGTTAATTCACTGAGGTATATCCTGAATAATAACACTTAATTTTAAGTTATCTAACTACTACCTACCCTTTCTATCTAGTTAATTTTATGATATTAACATATTCTGGAATATAAGCTCCATATGGACGGAGACTTTTGTCAGTTTCAGTCACATCCGTATCCTTAGAACCTAGAAGAATTAGTAAGTGTCCAATAAACATTATTTAAAAAAAGAATGAAACACTTAGGCAAAGGGATAGAAGGTTAAGAAGTTGAACTCTAGTAATGCAGGAATAGAAAGAATTCTCATCAGAGGAACAAAATATTAAAAGGATAAACTATTTAAAAAAATTAATTAATCGGGGGGCTTCCCTGGTGGCGCAGTGGTTGAGAGTCCGCCTGCCGATGCAGGGGACACGGGTTCGTGCCCCGGTCTGGGAAGATACCACATGCCGCGGAGCAGCTGGGCCCGTGAGCCATGGCCGCTGAGCCTGTGCTTCCGGAGCCTGTGCTACGCAACGGGAGAGACCACAACAGTGAGAGGCTCGCCTGCCGAAAAAAAAAATTAATTATTTCTATTGAAGTATACTTGATTTACAATGCTGTGTTAGTTTCAGGTGTACAGCAAAGTGATTCAGTTTATATATATATATATATATATATATATATATATATATATATATGTTTTTATATATTTATAAAGGAACATATATATATTTCCTTTTTCAGAGTCTTTTCCATTATAGGTTATTACAAGATATTGGATATAGTTCCCTGTGCTATACAGTAGGTACTTGTTGTTTATTTTATATATAGTAGTGTGTATCTGTTAATCCCAAACTCCTAATTTATCCCTCCCTTGTTCCCTTTCCCCTTTGGTAACCATAAATTATTTTTTTATGTCTGTGAGTCTATTTCTATTTTGTAAATAAGCTCATTTATATAATTTTTTTAGATTCCACATATAAGTGATATCATATGATATTTGTCTTTCTCTGTCTGACTTCACTTGTATGATAATCTTTAGGTCAATCCATGTTGCTGCAAATGACATTATTTCATTCTTTCTTATGCCAGAGTAATATTCTATCTATCTATCTATCTATCATCTATCTATCTATCTACCTATCTCACATTTTCTTTATTCATTCATCTATTGATGGACATTTAGGTTGCTTCCATGTTGGCTATAGCATATAGCGCTGCAGTGAACAGTGGGGTGCATGTATCTTTTTAAATTAGATTTTTTGTCTTTTCCAGATATATGCCCAGGAGTGAGTGGGATTACTGGATCATATGGTAACTTTACTTTTAGTTTTTTTTAAAGATCTCCATACTGTTTTCCACAGTGGCTGCACCAATTTGCATTCCCACCAACAGTGTAGGAAGTTTCCCTTTCTCCACACCCTAGCCAGTATTTATTATTTGTAAACTTTTTGTTGATTGCCATTTTGACTGGTGTGAGGTGATAACTCATTGTAGTTTTGATTTGCATTTCTCTAATAATTAGTGATGTTGAGCATCTTTTCATGTGCCTATTGGCTATCTGTATGTCTTCTTTGGAGAAATGTCTAAGTCTTCTGCCCCTTTTTTGATTGGGTTGTTTGTTTTCCTGATATTGAGCTGTATGAGCTGTTTGTATATTTTGGAAATTAATCTAAAGGCACAAACTATTAATGTAGGAGTAGAAATAATTTTATAGAATTAAATCTTCAAATGAAATATAAAAATTTTATTATTGTTGGTATTTATATTACAGAGAGAAAAAGAGCCTCTCCAAACGATCAAAGATAGTTTGCATAATTCTTCCAGGTTATTCAGAAGAAAAGATGAAAAGGATCATACCACAATGTCAAATGTTAAGTTTTAACATTTCATTAAAAAAAATGTGTGTGTGTGTGTGTGTGTGTGTGTGTGTGTGTGTGTGTGTGTGATGGGGCAGGTGAAGGAGAGAATGGAGGGGTAAAGGATGCATTAAGATATTTTAATTATCTCCCTTGATTACATCTTATTTCAGGGAACTAGCCATCAACAATGACTTTTTGTCAATTTTGGCTAGTGTCTTTTTGGTTTTAGCATTATCAGTGACAATATGGTGCTGCACTGTTACTTCTTCATTTAATGATTGTTTACCTTTACCTATGCTACACAAACTTTACCAAAGTTGTTACTTTTTCTCAGAGATCAAATTCTTTAAACATTAAACATACATAATTTTTTTTTTCACTAATAGCATGTAGAGTAAAGGAAATAAAAGGATGGGGAAAATGTAGAGTAAGGGATCAGCAAGAAAATCTCCCTAGTTTTCTATCTTCAGATTCTAGGAAAATCATAGAACTTCCTTAATTCGTAATTAAAACACAAAAATTTTCTAGCTTTTTTATTTATTTATTTTTTTTTATTTTTATTTTTTTTAACATCTTTATTGGGGTATAATTGCTTTACAATAGTGTGTTAGTTTCTGATTTATAACAAAGTGAATCAGCTATACAGATACATGTGCTCCCATGTGTCTTCCCTCTTGCATCTCCCTCCCTCCCACTCTCCCCCTCCCACCCCTCCAGGCTGTCCCAAAGCCCTGAGCTAATATCCCTGTGCCTTGCGGCTGCTTCCCCCCAGCTATCTACCTTACTACGTTTGTTAGTGTGTATATGTCCATGACTCTCTCTCGCCCTGTCAAAACTCACCCATCCCCCTCCCCATATCCTCAAGTCCGTTCTCCAGTAGGTCTGCGCCTCTATTCCTGTCTTATCCCTAGGTTCTTCATGACATTTTTTCCCCTTAAATTCCATATATATGTGTTAGCATACGGTATTTGTCTTTGTCTTTCTGACTTACTTCACTCTGTATGACAGACTCTAGGTCTATCCATCTCATTACAAATAACTCAATTTCATTTCTTTTTAAGGCTGAGTAATATTCCATTGTGTACATGTGCCACATCTTCTTTATCCATTCGTCCGATGATGGGCGCTTAGGTTCTTTCCATCTCCGGGCTATTGTAAATAGAGCTGCAATGAACATTTTGGTACATGACTCTTTTTGAATTTTGGTTTTCTCAGGGTATATGCCCAGTAGGGGGATTGCTGGGTCATATGGTAATTCTATTCGTAGTTTTTTAAGGAACCTCCATACTGTTCTCCATAGTGGCTGAACCAATTCACATTCCCACCAGCAGTGCAAGAGTGTCCCCTTTCCTCCACACCCTCTCCAGCATTTATTGTTTCTAGATTTTTTGATGATGGCCATTCTGACTGGTGTGAGATGATATCTCATTGTAGTTTTGATTTGCATTTCTCTAATGATTAATGATGTTTAGCATTCTTTCATGTGTTTGTTGGCATTCTGTATATCTTCTTTGGAGAAATGTCTGTTTAGGTCTTCTGCCCATTTTTGGATGGGGTTGTTTGTTTTTTTGTTATTGAGCTGCATGAGCTGCTTGTAAATTTTGGAGATTAATCCTTTGTCAGTTGCTTCATTTGCAAATGTTTTCTCCCATTCTGAGGGTTGTCTTTTGGTCTTGATTATGGTTTCCTTTGCTGTGCAAAAGCTTTGAAGTTTCATTAGGTCCCATTTGTTTATTTTTGTTTTTATTTCCATTACTCTAGGAGGTGGGTCAGAAAGGATCTTGCTGTGATTTATGTCATAGAGTGTTCTTCCTATGTTTTCCTCTAAGAGTTTGATAGTTTCTGGCCTTACATTTAGGTCTTTAATCCATTTTGAGCTTATTTTTGTGTATGGTGTTAGGGAGTGATCTAATCTCATACTTTTACATGTACCTGTCCAGTTTTCCCAGCACCATTTATTGAAGAGGCTGTCCTTTCTCCACTGTACATTCCTGCCTCCTTTATCAAAGATAAGGTGTCCATATGTGCGTGGGTTTATCTCTGGGCTTTCTATCCTGTTCCACTGATCTATCTTTCTGTTTTTGTGCCAGTACCATACTGTCTTGATTACTGTTGCTTTGTAGTATAGTCTGAAGTCAGGGAGCCTGATTCCTCCAGCTCCTTTTTTCGTTCTCAAGATTGCTTTGGCTATTCGGGGTCTTTTGTGTTTCCATACAAATTGCGAAATTTTTTGTTCTAGTTCTGTGAAAAATGCCAGTGGTAGTTTGATAGGGATTGCATTGAATCTGTAGATTGCTTTGGGTAGTAGAGTCATTTTCACAATGTTGATTCTTCCCATCCAAGAACATGGTATATCTCTCCATCTATTTGTATCATCTTTAATTTCTTTCATCAGTGTCTTATAATTTTATGCATACAGGTCTTTCGTATCCTTAGGTAGGTTTATTCCTAGATATTTTATTCTTTTTGTTGCAATGGTAAATGGGAGTGTTTTCTTGATTTCACTTTCAGATTTTTCATCATTAGTATATAGGAATGCCAGAGATTTCTGTGCATTAATTTTGTATCCTGCTACTTTACCAAATTCATTGATTAGCTCTAGTAGTTTTCTGGTAGCATCTTTAGGATTCTCTAGGTATAGTATCATGTCATCTGCAAACAGTGACAGCTTTACTTCTTCTTTTCCGATGTGGATTCCTTTTATTTCCTTTTCTTCTCTGATTGCTGTGGCTAAAACTTCCAAAACTATGTTGAATAAGAGTGGTGAGAGTGGGCAACCTTGTCTTGTTCCTGATCTTAGTGGAAATGCTTTCAGTTTTTCACCATTGAGGATGATGTTTGCTGTGGGCTTGTCATATATGGCCTTTATTATGTTGAGGAAAGTTCCCTCTATGCCTACTTTCTGGAGGGTTTTTATCATAAATGGGTGTTGAATTTTGTCGAAAGCTTTCTCTGCATCTATTGAGATGATCATATGGTTTTTCTCCTTCAATTTGTTAATATGGATTATCACATTGATAGATTTGCGTATATTGAAGAATCCTTGCATTCCTGGAATAAACCCCACTTGATCATGGTGTATGATCCTTTTAATGTGCTGTTGGATTCTGTTTGCTAGTATTTTGTTGAGGATTTTTGCATCTATGTTCATCAGTGATATTGGCCTGTAGTTTTCTTTCTTTGTGACATCCTTATCTGGTTTTGGTATCAAGGTGATGGTGGCCTCGTAGAAGGAATTTGGGAGTGTTCCTCCCTCTGCTATATTTTGGAAGAGTTTGAGAAGGATAGGTGTTAGCTCTTCTCTAAACGTTTGATAGAATTCACCTGTGAAGCCATCTGGTCCTGGGCTTTTGTTTGTTGGAAGATTTTTAATCACAGTTTCAATTTCAGTGCTTGTGATTGGTCTGTTCATATTTTCTATTTCTTCCTGATTCAGTCTTGGCAGGTTGTGCATTTCTAAGAATTTGTCCATTTCTTCCAGATTGTCCAATTTTTTTTTTTTTTTTTTTTTTTTTTGCTGCGGTACGCGGGCCTCTCACTGCTGGGGCCTCTCCCGTTGCGAAGCACAGGCCCCAGACGTGCAGGCTCAGCGGCCATGGCTCACGGGCCCAGCCGCTCCTGCGGCATGTGGGATCTTCCCGCACCGGGGCACGAACCCGCGTCCCCTGCATCGGCAGGCGGACTCTCAACCACTGCGCCACCAGGGAAGCCCCCAGATTGTCCATTTTATTGGCATAGAGTTGCTTGTAGTAATCTCTCATGATTTTTTTTATTTCTGCAGTGTCAGTTGTTATTTCTCCTTTCTCATGTCTAATTCTATTGATTTGAGTCTTCTCCCTTTTTTTCTTGATGAGTCTGGCTAGTGGTTTATCTATTTTGTTTATCTTCTCAAAGAACCAGCTTTTAGTTTTATTGATCTTTGCTATCGTTTCCTTCATTTCTTTTTCATTTATTTCTGATCTGATTTTTATGATTTCTTTCCTTCTGCTAGCTTTGGGGCTTTTTTGTTCTTCTTTCTCTAATTGCTTGAGGTGCAAGGTTAGGTTGTTTATTCGAGATGTTTCCTGCTTCTTAAGGTGGGCTTGTATTGCTATAAACTTCCCCCTTAGAACTGCTTTTGCTGCATCCCATAGGTTTTGGGTCGTTGTGTCTCCATTGTCATTTGTTTCTAGGTATTTTTTTATTTCCTCTTTGATTTCTTCAGTGATCACTTCATTATTAAGTAGTGTATTGTTTAGCCTCCATGTGTTTGTATTTTTTACAGATCTTTTCCTGTAATTGATATCTAGTCTCATGGCATTGTGGTCAGAAAAGATACTTGATACAATTTCAGTTTTCTTAAATTTACCAAGGCTTGATTTGTGACCCAAGATATGATCTATCCTGGAGAATGTTCCATGAGCACTTGAGAAAAATGTGTATTCTGTTGTTTTTGGATGGAGTGTCCTATAAATATCAATTAAGTCCATCTTGTTTAATGTATCATTTAAAGCTTGTGTTTCTTTATGTATTTTCATTTTGGATGATCTGTCCATGGGTGAAAGTGGGGTGTTAAAGTCCCCTACTATGAATGTGTTACTGTCAATTTCCCCTTTTATGGCTGTTAGTATTTGCCTTACGTATTGAGGTGCTCCTATGTTGGGTGCATAAATATTTACAATTGTTATATCTTCTTCTTGGATCGATCCCTTGATCATTATGTAGTGTCCTTCTTTATCCCTTTTAATAGTCCTTATTTTAAAGTCTATTTTGTCTGATATGAGAATTGCTACTCCAGCTTTCTTTTGGTTTCCATTTGCATGGAATATCTTTTTCCATCCCCTTACTTTCAGTCTGTATGTGTCTCTAGGTCTGAGGTGGGTCTCTTGTAGACAGCATATATAAGGGTCTTGTTTTTGTATCCATTCAACCAATCTGTGTCTTTTGGTGGGAGCATTTAGTCCATTTACATTTAAGGTAATTATCGATATGTATGTTCCTATTCCCATTTTCTATATTGTTTTGGGTTCGTTATTATAGGTCGTTTCCTTCTTTTGCATTTCTTATCTAGAGAAGTTCCTTCAGCATTTGTTGTAAAGCTGGTTTGGTGGTGCTGAACTCTCTCAGCTTTTGCTTGTCTGTAAAGGTTTTAATTTCTCCATCAAATCTGAATGAGATCCTTGCTGGGTAGAGTAGTCTTGGTTGCAGGTTTTTCTCCTTCATCACTTTCAGTATGTCCTGCCACTCCCTTCTGGCTTGTAGGGTTTCTGCTGAGAGATCAGCTGTTAACCTTATGGGGATTCCCTTGTGTGTTATTTGTTGTTTTTCCCTTGCTGCTTTTAATATGCTTTCTTTGTATTTAATTTTTGATAGTTTGATTAATATGTGTCTTGGCGTATTTCTCCTTGTATTTATCCTGTATGGGACTCTCTGTGCTTCCTGGACTTGATTAACTATTTCCTTTCCCATATTAGGGAAGTTTTCAACTATAATCTCTTCAAATATTTTCTCAGTCCCTTTCTTTTTTTCTTCTTCTTCTGGAACCCCTATAATTCGAATGTTGGTGCGTTTAATGTTGTCCCAGAGCTCTCTGAGACTGTCCTCAGTTCTTTTCATTCTTTTTTCTTTATTCTGCTCTGCAGTAGTTATTTCCACTACTTTATCTTCCAGGTCACTTATCCGTTCTTCTGCCTCAGTTATTCTGCTATTGATCCTATCTAGAGTACTTTTAATTTCATTTATTGCGTTTTTCATCATTGCTTGTTTCATCTTTAGTTCTTGTAGGTCCTTGTTAACTGTTTCTTGCATTTTGTCCATTCTACTTCCAAGATTTCGGATCATCCTTACTATCATTATTCTGAATTCTTTTTCAGGTAGATTGCCTATTTCCTCTTCATTTGTTAGGTCTGGTGGGTTTTTATCTTGCTCCTTCATCTGCTGTGTGTTTTTCTGTCTTCTCATTTTGCTTATCTTATTGTGTTTGGGGTCTCCTTTTTGCAGGCTGCACGTTCGTAGTTCCCGTTGTTTTTGATGTCTGTCTCCAGTGGCTAAGGTTGTTTCAGCGGGTTGTGTAGGCTTCCTGGTGGAGGGGACTAGTGCCTGTGTTGTGCTGGATGAGGCTGGATCTTGTCTCTCTAGTGGGCAGGTTCACGTCTGGTGGTGTGTTTTGGGGTGTCTGTGGCCTTGTTATGATTTTCGGCAGCCTCTCTGCTAATGGGTGTGGTTGTGTTCCTGTTTTGCTAGTTGTTTGGCATAGGTTGTCCAGCACTGTGGCTTGCTGGTCGTTGAGTGAAGCTGGGTGCTGGTGTTAAGATGGAGGTCTCTGGGAGATTTCCACCGTTTAATATTATGTGGAGCTGGGAGGTCTCTTGTTGATCAGTGTCCTGAAGTTGGCTCTCCTACCTCAGAGGCAGAGCCCTGCCTCCTGGGCTGGAGCACCAAGAGCCTTTCATCCACACGGCTCAGAATAAAAGGGAGGAAAAGTAGAGAGAATTATTAGAAGTATGAGGAAAGAAAGAAGGAAAGGAGGAAAGGAAGGAAGGAAGAAAGAAGCAAAGAAGGAAAGAAAGGAGGGAGGGAGGGAGGAAGGAAGGAAGGTAGGAGGGAAAGAAGGAGAAAATGTAGAGAGAATTAGTAGAAGTATGCGGAAAGAAAGAAGGAAAGGAGGAAAGGAAGGAAGGAAGAAAGAAGCAAAGAAGGAAAGAAAGGAGGGAGGGAGGGAGGGAGGAAGGGAGGAAGGAAGGAGGGAAAGAAGGAAAAAAGACAGAGAGAAAGAAGATACAGTAAAAATAAAATAAAGTATAATATAGTTATTGTACTAAAAAATATTTAGAAAGAAAAAAAAAAAAAAAAAAACAGATAGAACCCTAGGACAAATGTTGGAAACAAAGCTATACAGAGAAAATCTTACACAGAAGCATACACATACGTGTTCACAAAGAGAGGCAAAGGGGGAAAAATCATAAATCCTGCTCCCAGAGACCACCTCCTCAACCTGGGGTGATTCGCTGTCTAAAGGAGGGAAGGAAGGAAGGAAAGAAAGAAAGAACAAAGGTAAAGTACAATAAAGTTATTACAATTAAAATTAATTATTAAGAAAAAAAAGTTTTTTTTTTTAAAAAAAACCATGGACGGATAGAGCCCTAGGACAAATGTTGGAAGCAAAGCTATACAGAGAAAATCTTACACAGAAGCATACACATACACGTTCACAAAGGGAGGCAAAGGGGGAAAAATCATAAATCCTGCTCCCAGAGACCACCTCCTCAACCTGGGGTGATTCGCTGTCTAAAGGAGGGAAGGAAGGAAGGAAAGAAAGAAAGAAAGAACGAAGGTAAAGTACAATAAAGTTATTACAATTAAAATTAATTATTAAGAAAAAAAAGTTTTTTTTTTTTAAAAAAACCATGGACGGATAGAGCCCTAGGACAAATGTTGGAAGCAAAGCTATACAGAGAAAATCTTACACAGAAGCATACACATACACGTTCACAAAGGGAGGCAAAGGGGGAAAAATCATAAATCCTGCTCCCAGAGACCACCTCCTCAACCTGGGGTGATTCGCTGTCTAAAGGAGGGAAGGAAGGAAGGAAAGAAAGAAAGAAAGAACGAAGGTAAAGTACAATAAAGTTATTACAATTAAAATTAATTATTAAGAAAAAAAATTTTTTTTTTAAAAAAACCATGGACGGATAGAGCCCTAGGACAAATGTTGGAAGCAAAGCTATACAGAGAAAATCTTACACAGAAGCATACACATACACGTTCACAAAGAGAGGCAAAGGGGGAAAAATCATAAATCCTGCTCCCAGAGACCACCTCCTCAACCTGGGGTGATTCGCTGTCTAAAGGAGGGAAGGAAGGAAGGAAAGAAAGAAACAAACAACGAAGGTAAAGTACAATAAAGTTATTACAATTAAAATTAATTATTAAGAAAAAAAATTTTTTTTTTAAAAAAACCATGGACGGATAGAGCCCTAGGACAAATGTTGGAAGCAAAGCTATACAGAGAAAATCTTACACAGAAGCATACACATACACGTTCACAAAGGGAGGCAAAGGGGGAAAAATCATAAATCCTGCTCCCAGAGACCACCTCCTCAACCTGGGGTGATTCGCTGTCTAAAGGAGGGAAGGAAGGAAGGAAAGAAAGAAAGAAAGAACGAAGGTAAAGTACAATAAAGTTATTACAATTAAAATTAATTATTAAGAAAAAAAAAATTTTTTTTTTTAAAAAACCATGGACGGATAGAGCCCTAGGACAAATGTTGGAAGCAAAGCTATACAGAGAAAATCTTACACAGAAGCATACACATACACGTTCACAAAGAGAGGCAAAGGGGGAAAAATCATAAATCCTGCTCCCAGAGACCACCCCCTCAACCTGGGGTGATTCGCTGTCTAAAGGAGGGAAGGAGGGAAGGAAAGAAAGAAAGAAAGAACGAAGGTAAAGTTCAATAAAGTTATTACAATTAAAATTAATTATTTAAAAAAAAAATTTTTTTTTTTTTTTAAAAAAAAAACCATGGACGGATAGAGCCCTAGGACAAATGGTGGAAGCAAGAGTATACAGACAAGATCTCACACAGAAGCATACACGCACACATTCACAAAAAGAGGAAAAGGGAAAAAAATCACAGATCTCGCTCCTAAATTCCCCCTCTTCAATTTGGGATCACTCCCTGTCTATTCAGGTATTCCACAATGCAGGGCACATCAAGTTGATTGTGGAGCTTCAATCCGCCGCCTCCGCGGCTGCCGGGAGAGACCTCCCCCTCTCCTCCCTGCTCTCACAGCTCACAGGAGCTCAGCTTTGTACCCGGCCCTGCCCCTGCGTGCAGATCGCTGGAGGGCGTCTGTTTTTTTGCTCAGACAGGACGGGGTTAAAGGAGCCGCTGATTCGGGAGCTCCGGCTCACTCAGGCCGGGGGTTGGGGGATGGGGGAAGGCGGAGCACTGCGTGCGGGGCGGGCCTGCGGCGGCAGAGGCGGCGTGACGCTGTGGCAGAGGCCGGCGTGACGCTGCACCAGCCTGAGACCCGCCGTGCGTACTCCCGGGGAAGTTGTCCCTGGATCCCGGGAACCTGGCAGTGGCGGCCTGCACAGGCTCCGCGGAAGAGGGGCGCGGAGAGTGACCTGTGCTCGCACACAGCCCCCCTGGTGGCGGCAGCAGCAGCCCCAGCGTCTCCCGCCCGTCTCTGGGGTCCGCGGTTTCAGCCGCGGCTCACGCCCGTCTCTGGGGCTCGCGCTTCCCGCCGCGGCTCGCGCCCGTCTCTGGAGTTCCTTTAAGCAGCGCTCTTAAACCCCTCTCCTCGCGCACCAGGAAACAAAGAGGGAAGAAAAAGTCTCTTGCCTCTTCGGCCGGTGCAGGCTTTTCCCCGAACTCCCTCCCGGCTAGTCGTGGCGCACCAACCCCTTCAGGCTATGTTCAAGCCGCCAACCCCAGTCCTCTCCCTGCGCTCCGTCCAAAACCGAAACCCGAGCCTCAGCTCGCAGCCCCGCCCGCCCCGGCGGGTGAGCAGACAAGCCTCTCGGGTTGGTGAGTGCCGGTCGGCACCGATCGTCTGTGCAGGAATCTCCCCGCTTTGCCCTCCACACCCGTCGCTGTGCACCACTCCGCGGTCCCGAAGCTCCCCCCGCCGTCTCCCGCAGTCTCCGCCCGCGGAGGGCGGAGTGTGTGGAAACTTTTCCTCCTTCACAGCTCCCTCCCACTGGTGCAGGTGCCGTCCTTATTCTTTTGTCTCTGTTTTTTCTTTTTTCTTTTGCCCTACCCAGGTACGTGGGGAGTTTCTTGCCTTTGGGGAGCTCTGAGGTCTTCTGCCAGCCTTCAGTAGGTGTTCTGTAGGAGTTGTTCCACGTGTAGATGTATTTCTGGTGTATCCGTGAGGAGGAAGGCGATCTCCACGTCTTACTCTTCCGCCATCTTCCCGCCCGGCATCTATGTATTTCTGATGTGCTTCCTTTTCATCCTCATAAATGGTTCCATCCTGCCCAATGTGTGCCTGAGTCAATCTGATGACCTTGCTTGCAGAGGGATCTTGGTTGGTCTGCCTTAGGTTGACGTCAAGGGTTTCACACCAGCATCCTGCAGTAATCCATGCTTATTTATAAAACACCAAGGCTCTGTGTGGAGGATCACATAACACACAAGCAAGGCATCATCTTGTCTCCTCCCATCAATTCCACGATCTCTGTCTTAAATTTTATCCACTTAGCACCTTTATCTTGGTCTTCACAACCCGAAGGAGCATGTTGCCCCGCAGCGCACCTCAGCGTAGGCCAGCGCACCACACAGGACAGGCCGGGCAGGGGCTGGGGGCCAGGTGGCGGAGGAGGAACTTGGGGGCCAAGGGCAGTGGTCGTGTGCCCGGCACTGAGGTGTCTCCAGGGCTCCCTTGGTGCCCTCCTCAGACCTGCTTTGGCGCCTGGTGGTCAGGCGGCCCCAGCACCTCAGGTCCTCACGGGCTCGCCACGCCAAGAAGGCTGGTCCGCGCGCCCCAGGGCGAGAGTCACTCTGATTCTAGCTTTTTTATTTTGATTATTTTGAGTGTCTAAGTTTGGGGAATAAGTAGAAGCTCTAAGTAAATTCAAAGAAAACAATTGCCTATTTCTAGGAAAAAAAAGCTTTAAAATTATTAACGACTTTAGACTGTTTATAAAATGCCTCTGTGGACATAAAATAGTTCTTACAAAACAAAATTTTGATTATTTGTGTGTAAATAAATTAGAAACATATGACCTAAATTTCACATAAAATACACATGACTTCAAAAAAATTGTGTAAAAAGGTACTTGGCAAAACTTATCTAGGGTTTGGTAAAGCCGCAGACAGTTGAAAAATATCTGGAAATAATCACCAAACCCAAAGTGTTCCTAAGTTAGCCCATTCCTTGGAAACTTTTTATTGTAATGTCTGATGATTGATCATTTATTTCTTGTACTAAAGAAAAGCAATTCAATTATGATAAATTTAAGGGAGATCAAATTTTCTTTTTCCAGTGAGTTGCTAGAATTTGAAAACCCAATAATTTAACAGGCATATTGTTTGCTTGTTTTTAAAACTCTGCAGCAGTGCTATTATTACAGTTGAGCTATAGCATTCAAGAATTAGCCTCTTTCCATTCACACCTCGTGTTTCCTCTTAAAGTTTGAAGAGAACTTTAGAGTTCATCTCATCTCTCTCTTGATCGTTCCCTGCCTCCTGTTCTTCCTCCTTCTCCTTCTCTTCTCCTTTTACTCCTCTTGCTCTTCCTTTGGTATTTCATTGTTTTTCTTGGGTATATCTCAATAACCATATCCTGGGTTCCATGTTGGGAATCACAAAGTAGGCAAATGTCAGTCTTAGTCCCCTTTCATCCCAGCAAACTTATTGCTCCTCTATAATCCTTAGCTTCTCTCCAGATGCTCAGTGTTCTGTAGCCGTGCCTACTCTACACTCTCAGTCATACGCTTCTTTAAATCCATCATTGTGGAGTTCCCAAACAATCCTTTCATCAAAGTTTACCTTGTGGACAGCCAGCATCACACTGGGGAGGGGGGTATTGGAAATGCCTTGTATTATTTAATTACGGTTGCCCACATTACTTTGTTGAAAAAGAAAAATGGCATTAGACTTTAGTTGGAGAGTTTCTAATAAATTTCTCTTATGACTTGGTGCAAGCAACAGAATTCCATCTGATCTAGAATAAAGCAGAAAGAGGATGCATGGACAGCTCATGGTACCCAAGGATTGCGTACTAGTTACATCTAGAACCAGGGGCTGAAATGCTATCAGGCTTTTTCTGTGTCTTTCATTAACTACTTTTTGGAGAAGTCTGTATCATTTTTCTCTCCTGCAGGTAGGTTTCTACTTCTTTGGACTACATGGAAGAACATGGCTCATATAGTTTCTGAGTTTTCTTATAGCAAGTTCAGCCACCAGAAGAAAGACTAAATTTTTCTTTTGTTCCAAATTCTAAATTTTAGAGGCAGAACTCTTGCTGGTCAAGCTTGGTTAAGGTACTTACTCTCATACTGGTCAATTGTGGCTAGGGGACGGGAGTCATATGCATAACTGTGACTCCTGGGAGCTATTTTTTCACCAAGCAGATGAGGCTAGGTGGATGTGAGGAATGATGGTGCTCAGAAAAAGAAGGGCTGGGGGACAACCCCAAAGATACACACTACAAAGATTGCTCACATTTAACTGTTAATTTTCTTGATAAAGAAAAGAAGGATATTTCTTATTTATATATTATTTACTTGAAAGAATGGATTTCTAATGTAGATTTTATTAGGCATTACAAGCTGGTAGAGATGAATAAACAGAAAGGAGATGTATAATGATGCTTTTCATATCACACTTGCAGATAATTACACAGTCCATGTAAAAAATCTTTTGTTAAAAATTTGTTCAGGTTTTAATTTTCCTTGTTGGAAAAAAGATCCAGAAATATTTTGATACTCTCATTAATGGTAGGACATTATCCATTCAGTTCCTTGTATAAACATTTAACGAATACCTACACAGTGTGTTAGGTAAGAACACAGAAATGATTAAGATAGTATTTACTCTGAAGGTGCCCATAGTTTATCAGGAAGTCTAACATTAAAAAAATCACACTACATCATGCTAAGTACAATAATAGAAGTATGTACCAGGGACAGTGGTGGCATAAAGGATGGAAAAACACAATGACTTTATGTGGATCAGGGGAAGCTACAGAGAATGAAAAAGAGTTCTGCCAGGAAAAAGAGAGAAGAAAGGGTGCTTTAAGGCAAAAGAAATATGATCAAAGACATAGATTTGTGAGACAACAAAGTCTGTGAAGAGACCCCAGACAAGATTCCGAGTCTAAAGAGGTAGAAGTAGCTTATGAGTATTCATTCCCCTTCCCTCCTCCCCAATTCTTACCTTAGCTAGATTAATATTACTCCCTCTATACTCCTGCAAGCTGACTTTATTTGGAACCTTCAGTGCTGCTCAGCAATCACACCTTATTTCTGTAGTATACTCTCTTTCACTCTCCTAGACAATTATTTCATTACTTCTCCTCTTTCTTTAAACTTTGAAAATTTCCTCCTCCATCCTGCCTGATTTTACTTTCCATATTACTAAGAAAATAGAAGCATTCTGCAAAAAACATCCCCAAGCTCCCATTTCTTCCACCCACCTAAGCATATCTGTACACATAGACTCTGTCCCCTGTGTGACTATGGATAAAATGTCCATGCTCCTATATGAGGCTAATCTCTCCTCTTGTACATGAGGAGACATCACTTGATTAAGACACCCCTTGAGCAATTTTCCCTTCTCTCTTTACTGGATCCATTCCCAGTAGCACAGAGATGGGCTGTTTCTTCCCCTCCCACCTTAACAAAAACAAAACACCAACCAAAAGATACCTCTCTTGATCCCACCTCCTCTTTGGCTGTTGCCTCATTGCCACATTCTTCTTCAGAGTAAGTCTTCTTGAAATAGCTATCTATACTTTTAATCTCTGATACCTGTTGTCCCTTTCTGTTTTGAACCCACACCAATCATGCTTTTACTCTCATCAGTTTACCCAAACTGCCCTTGTCAAGGTTACCAGTGACTGTCATGTTGCCAAATCCAATAGTCATTTCTTCATGCTCATCTTTCTTGACTCATTAGGACCATTGGACACAGTTGATCACTGTCTTATCTTTCAAACCCTTGTTTGACTTGAATTCTAGGACATTACACTCACCTGATTTTCCTCCTTCCCTAGCCACTCTCAGTCTTGTTTGGCTTTTTGCTCCTTATCCTCTCAATATCTTAACTTTGGAGTGATCCATGGCTCAGTCCTTAGATCTCCTCTCTAACTAGACTTACTGCCTTGCTGATCTCATCTGGTCTCATGGATATAAACATCAGCTATATACCCTTACTTAAGATGTGTCTCTTTTTATTTTTTTATTTTATTTTTTTTGGGGGGGTATGCGGGCCTCTCACTGTTGTGGCCTCTCCCGTTGCGGTCCGGACATGCAGGCTCAGCGGCCACGGCCCACAGGCCCAGCCGCTCCGTGGCACGTGGGATCCTCCCGGACCGGGGCACGAACCCACGTCCCCTACATCGGCAGGCGGACTCTCAACCACTGCGCCACCAGGGAAGCCCAAGATGTGTCTCTTTTTGAAAGAGACTGGTTTGATAACCATTTACTTGGAATATTTTGGTACATTTAATGGAAATATTGATATATAGTGGTTAAATATCTTTAATTCAGTCAACTTTTAATTTGTTTTCTATTGGTTCTAACTGTTCTATGCTCTTTTTCCTCTCTCTTTTTTAACCATTTTTGGGGGTTAATTAAGGAATTAATTATGATAATTAATCTCTGAATTCTCTTGTTAGTTATACATTATTTTACTACAGTGTTAGTGGTAACTCTGCACCATACGTCCTTGATTTGTTGAAGTCTAATATTACTTACATCACTTTCTGAATCTTAGAACACTGTAGCTCCATTCACTCACCTTTCCTTTTGTGCTACTTTTGTACATTTTAATTCAATGTATTTTGTAACCCCATAAGAAATTATTGTTTTATAAGGCCAATATTAATTTAGATTTACTCATGTATTTACTCTTTTTATGGCTATTTCTTCTGCAATTATTGGGCTTCCACCTGAGATAATTTTCCTCTGCCCAAAAAATTATCTTTAGTATTTTCTTTAATGTAGATATCGAATTCTTTAGTGTGCTGGTGATTAATTCTCCAAATTTTTGCTTTTCTGAAAGTATTTTTATTTCATATTTATTTTCAAAGAACGTTTTTGCTGAATATAGACTTCCAGGTTGACAGTTATTTTCTATCTGAACTTTGTATAGATTATCTCATTGTTTTTTGAGAAGTCAGCAATAATCTCTGGAAACTTTTAAGATTTTCTCTGTTTTTTTCTATTTCCAGGAATTGTACAATGCCTAGGTGCCTAAGTATGCTTTCCATTGTAAATATTTATCCTGCTTGTGGTTTGTAGAAATTCTTGAATCTATAGCTTGATGTCTTTTACCAGTTTTGGAAAATTATCAGCTATTTTCTCTTCAAATATTACTTCTGCTCAGTTCTTTCTTCCTCTTTTCTTTTTGGAGCTTCAATTACCTGTGTATTAGACCCCTACACCTTGTCCATTTGTCTCTCTTTGTATCAATCTGGATATTTTCTTCTGATTAATCTTTCAGTTCATAAATTTCCTCTTCAGCTGTGTCTCATGTGCTGTTAAACTCATCTTAATTTCAATTATTGTATTTTTAAAATTTCTAGAATATCTATTTTTTTCTTTCCTTTCACTTTCCTTATATTTTCCATCTTTTCATTTAATTTTGGAACATATTAATAACAATTGCTTCCAAATATTTTTTCTAACTCCAAAATTTGGATCTCCCATGTGCCTGTTCTGTGTAATTTTTTCCCCTTAGTTTGTGGTCAGTTCCTTTCTTCTTTTTTCCTTTTAAAAAATTAACTTCTGGACATATGTACTAGTTTGCTAAGTTTGTCATAACAAAATACCACAGACTGGGTAGCTTAAAAACAGAAATTTATTTTCTCACAGTTCTGGAGGCTGGAAGCCCAAAATCAAGGTGTTAGCAGGTTTGGTTTCTCTTGAGACCTTTTTCCTTAGCATGAAGACAGCTGCATTCTCACTGTGTCCTTATATGGTGTTTCCTCTGTTCATCCCTTGTGTCTGTCTATGTCTTAATCTCATCTTCTTATAAGGACCCCAGTCAGATTGGATTAGGGTCCACTCTCACAGCCTTGCTTTAATTTAATTACCTTTTTAAAGGCCTTACTTCCAAATAAAGTCACATTGTGAGGTACTGGGAGTTAGGCTTTAAACATATGACTTTTGGGGGATACAATTCAGCCTAACAGTACTGTTTATGAAGAATTGTAGAGATAATTTGAGGCTCTGGATAATGTTGTCTTCCTTCAGAGAGAATTTACTCTTAGCTCTGGGAAGCAGTTAGGGACAGACCTCTTTAATTCAGTTAAGGGTTGTGCTGACTAACAGCTGGCCTTCAGTCTTGGTAGGGGCTGATTAGTTCTACTTTACTTCTGCTTCTAAGGTATATGCTTCCAAGGGTCCACTTGAAAACTTTAACTGTTTTCCAGGACCCCTCCTGCTTAGTGGGCCCTGAGTTTCAATTTTTGTCTCTCCCGACCTTCAGCTGCAGGTTGTGAATCAGTAAATGACTCATGAGGAATGGCAGTATCAAATTCCAGGCTAATTCCTCTGTGTTTTCATTCTCTTGAGCTTCTACTACTGGTAGCTTACTGATACCCTCAAGTAGATTTTTAAAAAATAGTAATATACCCAGATTATTTTCTTTGTTCTCAGCAAAAAGGTAGGTCTGAAACAAGCCAATCCATGGTTTCTAGAAGGAGAAATCCCAGTCCAAGTCCCTGAAATTAATTATTTGAATACTTATTTACCAAAGGATCAATCAAATGACCAAATTCCTAATTTATCTTTTACTAAATGCCTGTGTTTCTTTAAAATATTTATAAAGTTTAAAAAAATTTATATTGGATAGGATACTATTAATACTTTTAATAATTTTTAGCATTTTTGAGAATGTTAGGTGTTGATGTTTACATTTGTTTCTTCATAGCAATTTTTTAAAATTAATTTTTAATGGAGTACGTTTGCTTTACAATGTCGTGTTAACCTCCACTGCACAACAAGATGAATCAACCATACATATACAGATATCCCCTCCCTTTTGGACTTCCCTCCCTTTTAGGTTACCACAGTGCATTAGGTAGGGTTCCCTGTGCCATACTCTGTGTTCCCATCAGTTGTCTATTTTATACATAGTATCAGTAATGTATATGTGTCAGTCCCAGTCTCCCAATTCCTCCCTCCCCACCCCTTTCCCCCTTGGTATCCATACATTTGTTCTCTATGTCTGTGTCTCTATTTCTACTTTGCAAATAAGATCGTCTATACCATTTTTCTATATTTCACATATGTGTGTTATTATACGATATTTGCTTTGATCTTTCTGACTTACTTCACTCTGTATGACACTCTCTAAGTCCATCCACATTTCCTTCATAACAATTTTTAAAGGAATGTTGAGTTTGTCTCTTTACCAACTCCATGCTGAAATGGACCAGGGCAGAGGTAGGGACCCTCTACCAGAAAAAAGAAGGAAAGTCAGTCTCAGTGCCATCTCAGCTGTCTGTTCTTGAGAGTGGGGAGACTAAGGAGCAAAGAACCAGGGGAGGGAATGGGGGCACAGAGTGAGGTTGGAAGTCTAAGGAGGTTAGAGTCTTGCATTTACACATTCTTTTGCTGGAGAACCATACATTTTTGAGAACTTTATAAAAATCCAAAGGAAAAAGTTATTGGTTAATACATAAATTTGGTAAATTTGACAAATTGGCATTTATCTAATTGATCCTTAGGCAAAGTAGCTTTCTGCAATTGTTGACCTTAATTAGGGTGCAGGATCCTATAATATAGACTCCAAAATATGGGAGCTTAAAGAAGATTGAAATGGATATTTCTTTCATTTAACACTCTGAGCCCAATGTTGATAGAGCAGCTCCTTGATATTTAAAAGCCAGGCTCTTCCATCCCAAGATCTTGGCCTTGTCCAAATGGTCAAAGAAGGACAAAAGCTCAATCACAGTATCCACATCCCAGTGGGGAAGACAAAGCTGGGACAAAGGAGGGCACATTTATGCATTATAAGAACATGGAGCAACCTACAACAAAGATTACTCTACACAGCAAGGATCTCATTCAGATTCAGTAGAAAAATTAAAATCTTTACAAACAAGCAAAAGCTAGGAGAATTCAGTACCACCAAACCAGCTTTACAACAAATGCTAAAGGAACTTCTCAGGGCAGGAAACACAAGACAAGGAAAAGACGTACAATAACAAACGCAAAACAATTAAGAAAATGGTAATAGGAACATACATATCAATAACTGCCTTAAATGTAAATGGATTAAAAGCTCCAACCAAACACATAGACTGGCTAAATGGATACAAAAACATGACCTGTATATATGTTGTCTACAAGAGACCCACTTCAGAGCTAGGAACACATACAGACTGAAAGTGAGGAGATGGAAGAAAGATACTCCATGCAAATGAAAATCAAAAGAAAGCTGTAGTGGCAATTCTCATATCAGACAAAATAGACTTTAAAACAAAGACTATCACAAGAGAAAAAGAAGGACACTATGTAATGATCAAGGGATCAATCCAAGAAGAAGATATAACAATTGTAAATATTTATGCACCCAACATAGGAGCACTTCAATACATAAGGAAAATGTTAACAGCCATAAAAGGGGAAATTGACAGTAACACAATCAGAGTAGGGGACTTTAGCACTCCACTTTCACCAGTGGACAGATCATCCAAAATGAAAATAAATAACGAAACACAAGCTTTAAATGATACATTTAGAAAGATGGACTTAATTGATATTTATAGGACATTCCATCCAAAAACAACAGAATACATTTTCTTCTCAAGTGCTCATGGAACATTCTCCAGGATAGATCATATCTTGGGTCACAAATCAAGCCTTGGAAAATTTAAGAAAATTGAAATTGTATTAAGTATCTTTTCTGACGACAATGCTACAAGACTAGATATCAATTACAGGAAAAAAACTGTAAAAAATACAAACACATGGAGGCTAAAAAATATGTTACTAAATAAACAAGAGATCACTGAAGAAATCAAAGAGGAAATCAAAAAATACCTAGAAACAAATGCCAATGAAAACACAATGACCCAAAACCTATGGGATGCAGCAAAAAGCAATTCTAAGAGGGAAGTTTTTTTCTTTCTTTTTTTTTTAAATGTCTTTTGGAGTATAATTGCTTTACAATGATGTGTTAGTTTCTAATGTATAACAAAGTGAATCAGCTACATGTATACATATATCCCCATATCCCCTCCCTCTTGTGAATCCCTCCCACCCTCCCTATCCCACCCCTGTAGGTGGTCACAAAGCACCAAGCTGATCTCCCTGTGCTATGCGGCTGCTTTGCACTAGCTATCTATTGTACATTTGGTAGTGTATATATGTCTATGCCACTGTCTCATTTCATCCCAGCTTACCCTTCCCCCTCCCCATGTCCTCAAGTCCATTCTCCACGTCTGCGTCTTTAGTTCTGTCCTGCCCCTAGGTTCTTCAGAACCATTTTCTTTTTAATTCCATATGTATGTGTTAGCATACGGTATTTGTTTTCCTCTTTTTGACTTACTTCACTCTGTATGACAGACTCTAGGTCCATCCACCTCACTACAAACAACTCAATTTCATTTCTTTTTATGGCTGAGTAATATTCCATTGTGTATATGTGCCATACCTTCTATGAACATTCATCTGTCGATGGACACTTAGGTGGCTTCCATGTCCTGGCTATTGTAAATAGTGCTGCAATGAACATTGTGGTACATTACTCTTTTTGAATTATGTTTTTCTCAGGGTATATACCCAGTAGTAGGATTGCTGGGTCGTATGGTAGTCCTATTTTTAGTTTTTTAAGGAACCTCCATACTGTTCTCCATAGTGGCTGTATCAATTTACATTCCCACCAACAGTGCAAGAGTGTTCCCTTTTCTCCACACCCTCTCCAGCATTTATTGTTTGTAGAATTTTGATGATGGCCATTCTGACTGGTGTGAGGTGATACCTCATTGTAGTTTTGATTTGCATTCTCTAATGATTAGTGATGTTGAGCATTTGTTCATGTGTTTGTTGGCATTCTGTATATCTTCTTTGGAGAAAGTTCTATTTAGGTCTTCTGCCCATTTTAGGATTAGGGTTGTTTTGTTTTTTTGATATTGAGCTGCATGAGGTGCTTGTAAATTTTGAATATTAATACTTTGTCAGTTCCTTCATTTGCAAATATTTTCCCCCATTCTGTGGGTTGTCTTTTCTTCTTGTTTATAGTTTCCTTAGCTGTGCAAAAGCTTTTAGGTTTCATTAGGTCTCATTTGTTTATTTTTAGTTTTTATTCCATTTCTCTAGGAGGTGGATCAAAAAGGATCTTGCTGTGATTCATGTCACAGAGTGTTCTGCCTATGTTTTCCTCTAAGAGTTTAATAGTGTCTGGCCTTACATTTAGGTCTTAAATCCATTTTGAGTTTATTTTTGTGTATGGTGTTAAGGAGTGTTCTAATTTCATTCTTTTACATGTAGCTGTCCAGTTTTCCCAGCACCACTTATTGAAAAGGCTGTCTTTTCTCCATTGTATATTTTTGCCTCCTTTGTCAAAAATAAGGTGACCATATGTGTTCAGGGTTATCTCTGGGCTTTCTATCGTGCTCCATTGATCTATATTTCTGTTTTTGTGCCAGTACGATACTCTCTTGATTACTGTAGCTTTGTAGTATAGTCTGAAGTCAGGGAGTCTGATTCCTCCAGCTCCATTTTTCTTTCTCAAGATTGCTTTGACTATTCGGGGTCTTTTGTGTTTCCATGCAAATTGTGAAATTTTTTGTTTTAGTCTGTGAAAAATGCCATTGGTAGTTTGATAGGGATTGCATTGAATCTGTAGGCTGCTTTGGCTAGTATAGTCATTTTCACAATGTTGATTCTTCCAGTCCAAGAACATGGTATATCTCTCCATCTATTTGTATCATCTTTAATTTCTTTCATCAGTGTCATAGTTTCTTGCATACAGGTCTTTGGTCTCCTTAGGTAGGTTTATTCCTTGGTATTTTATTCTTTTTGTTGCAATGCTAAATGGGAGTGTTTCCTTAATTTCTCTTTCAGATTTTTCATCATTAGTGTACAGGAATGCAAGAGATTTCTGTGTATTAATTTTGTATCCTGCTACTTTACCAAATTCATTGATTAGCTCTAGTAATTTTCTGGTAACATCTTTAGGATTCTCTATGTATAGTATCATGTCATCTGCAAACAGTGACAGCTTCACTTCCTCTTTTCCAATTTGGATTCCATTTATTTCTTTTTCTTCTCTGACTGCTATGGCTAAAACTTCCAAAACTATGTTGAATAATAATGGTTAGAGTGGGCAACCTTGTCTTATTCCTGATCTTAGAGGAAATGGTTTCAGTTTTCACCATTGAGAATGATGTTGGCTGTGGGTTTTTCATATATGGCCTTTATTATGTTGAGGTAAGTTCCCTCTATGCCTTCTTTCTGGAGGATTTTTATCATAAATTTGTGTTGAATATTGTCAAAAGCTTTCTCTGCATCTATTGAGATGATCATATGGTTTTCCTCCTTTAATTTATTAATATGGTGCATCACATTGATTGATTTGCATATATTGAAGAATCCTTGCATTCCTGGAATAAACCCCACTTGATCATGGTGTATGATCCTTTCAATGTGCTGTTGGATTCTGTTTGCTAGTGTTTTGTTGAGGATTTTTGCGTCTATGTTCATCAGTGATATTGGCCTGTAGTTTTCTTTCTTTGTGACATCCTTGTCTGATTTTGGTATCAGGGTGATGGTGGCCTCATCAAAAGAGTTGGGAGTGTTCCTCCCTCTGCTGTATTTTGGAAGATTTTTGAGAAGGATAGATGTTAGCTCTTCTCTAAATGTATGATAGAATTCGCCTGTGAAGCCATCTTGTCCTGGGCTTTTGTTTGTTGGAAGATTTTAAATCACAGTGTCAATTTCAGTGCTTGTTATTGGTCTGTTTATATTTTCCATTTCTTCCTGGTTCAGTCTTGGAAGGTTTTGCTTTTCTGAGAACTTGTGAATTTCTTCCAGGTTGTCCATTTTATTGACGTATCATTGGTTGTAGTAATCTCTCATATTCTTTGTATTTCTGCTGTGTCAGTTGTTACTTCTCCTTTTTCATTTCTAATTCTATTGATTTGTGTCTTCTCCCTTTTGTTCTTGATGAGTCTGGCTAATGGTTTATCAATATTCTTTATTTTCTCAAAAGAACCAGCTTTTAGTTTCATTGATCTTTGCTATTATTTTCTTCATTTCTTTTTCATTTATTTTTAATGTGATCTTTATGATTTCTTTCCTTCTGCTAAGTTTTAGGGTTTTTCGTTCTTCTTTCTCTAATTGCTTTAGGTGTAAGGTTAGGTTGTTTATTGGAGATGTTTCTTGTTTCTTGAGGTAGGATTTTATTGCTGTAAACTTCCCTCATAGAACTGCTTTTGCTGCATCCCATAGGTTTTGGGTCATCGTGTTTTCGTTGTCATTTGTTTCTACGTATTTTTTCATTTTCTCTTTGATTTTTTCAGTGATCTTTTGGTTATTAAGGAGTGTATTGTTTAGCCTGCATGTGTTGTATATTTTACAGAATTTTTCCTGTAATTGATACCTAGTCTTGTAGCATTGGCATCGGAAAAGATACTTTCTATGATTTCAGTTTTCTTAAATTTACCAAGGCTTGATTTGTGACCCAGGATATGATCTATCCTGGAGAATATTCCATGAGCACTTGACCAGAAAGTGTATTCTGTTGTTTTTGCATGCCATGTCCTAAAAATATCAATTAAGTCCATCTTGTTTAATGTATCATTTAAAGCTTGTGTTTCCTTATTTATTTTCATTTTGGACGACCTGTCCACTGGTGAAAGTGGGGTGTTAAAGTCCTCTACTATGATTGTTTTACCGTTGATTTCCCTTTTATGGCTGTTAGCATTAGCCTATGTATTGAGGTGTTCCTATGTTGGGTGCATAAATATTTACAATTGTTATATCTTCTTCTTGGATTGATCCCTTGATCAGTATGTATTGTCCTTCTTTGTCTTTTGTAATAGTCTTTGTTTTAAAATCTATTTCATCTGATTTGACAATTGCTACTCCAGCTTTCTTTTGATTTTCATTTGCATGGATTATCTTTTTCAATACCCTCAGTTTCAGTCTGTATGTGTTCCTAGGTCTGAAGTGGGTTTCTTGTAGGCCGCATATATACGGGTCTTGTTTTTGTATCCATTCAGCCAGCCTATGTCTCTTTGTTGGAGCATTTAATCCATTTACATTTAAGGCATTTATTGATATATATGTTCCTATTACCATTTTCTTAATTGTTTTGGGTTTTTTATTGTAGGTCTTTTCCTTGTCTTGTGTTTCCTGCCTAGAAAATTTCCTTTAGCATTTGTAGTAAAGCTGGTTTTGTGGTGCTGAATTCTCTTAACTTTTTCCTGTCTGTAAAGTTTTTAATTTCTCCATTGAACCTGAATGAGATCCTTGCTGGGTAGAGTAATCTTGGTTGTAGGTTTTCCCCTTTCATCACTTTAAATATGTTCTGCCACTCTCTTCTGGCTTGCAGAGTTTCTGCTGAAAGAACAGCTGTTAACCTTATGGGGATTCCCTTGTATATTATTTGTTGTTTTTCCCTTGCTGCTTTTAATATTTTCTTTTTGTATTTAATTTTTGATAGTTTGATTAATATGTGTCTTGGCATGTTTCTCCTTGGATTTATCCTATATGGGACTCTCTGTGCTTCCTGGACTTGATTGATGACTTCCTTTCTCATTTTAGGGAAGTTTTCAACTATAATGTCTTCAAATATTTTCTCAGTCCCTTTCTTCTTCTGAGACCAGTATAATTCGAATGTTGGTGCATTTAATGTTGTCCCAGAGGTCTCTAAGACTCTCCTCAATTCTTTTCATTCTATTTTCTTTTTTCTGCTCTGCAGTAGTTATTACCACTATTTTATCTTCCGCATCACTTACCGGTCTTTTGTCTCAGTTATTCTGTTATTGAATCCTTCTGGAGAATTTTTAATTTCATTTATCGTGTTGTTCATCATTGTTTGTTTGCTCTTTAGTTCTTCTAGGTCCTTGTTAAACGTTTCTTGTATTTTCTCCATTCTATTTCCAAGATTTTGGATTATCTTTACTATCATTACTCTGAATTCTTTTTCAGGTAAGCTGCCTATTTCCTCTTCATTTGTTTCATCTGGTGGGTTTTTATCTTGCTCCTTCACCATGTGTGTTTCTCTGTCTTTTCATTTTGCTTAACTTATTGTGTTTGGGGTCTCCTTTTTGCAGGCTGCAGGTTTGTAGTTCCTGTTGTTTTTGGTGTCTGCCCCCAGTGGCTCAGTTTGTTTCAGTGGGTTGTGTAGGCTTTCTGGTGGAGGAGACTAGTGCCTGTGTTCTGGTGGATGAGGCTGGATCTTGTCTTTCTGGTGGGCAGGACCGCATCCGGTGATGTGTTTTGCAGTGTCTATCACCTTGTCATGATTTTATGCAACCTCTCTGCTAATGGGTGGGGTCGTGTTCCTGTCTTGCCAGTTGTTTGGCATAGGGTGTCCAGCACTATAGCTTGCTGGTTGTTGAGTGGAGTTGGGTCTTATTTTTGAGATGGAGATCTCTGGGAGTGCTTTCAGTGTTTGATATTACCTGGAGCTGGGAGGTCTCTGGAGGACCAATGTCCTGAACTCAGCTCTATCATTTCAGAGGCACAGGCCTGACACGCAGCCAGAGCACCAAGGCCCTGTCAGCCACGTGGCCAGGTACGTGGGGTGTGTCTTGACTTTTGGGAAGTCTGAATTCTTCTGCCAGCATTCTGTAGGTGTTCTGTAGGAGTTGTTCCTCATGTAGTTGTATTTCTGATGTATTTGTCATGAAGAAGGTGATCTCCACATCTTACTCCTCCTCTATCTTGAAGGTCTCCTTCATTTTTTATTATTTTTATGGGAATTATATACACTCCAGTTTTCCTTTTCTAGGTTCATATTACACTGTGATTGCCTATTATTTTTCTCTCTCTCTCCTGCCTGTTTTAAGCCCTTTGTGGGCAGGCACCTTGTCAATTTTGTTCTCCCAATATCTCCTCAGTGACACCTCAGGCTGAGTATAATCTACTGGTGAACTCTATAAATATGTAAGAAATAATTGTTTGAATATTCCAGAAAACTTAGTAATAACAGAAAATATTTGTTTGGATCTTGCCTATGTGCCACGAGCTGAGCTAAGTTTTTTCAGTAGATTACTTACTTTAAGCTTCAAAATAAATCTATGATACAATCTATTATTGACCTAGTTTTAATGTACAACCACGGAAAATAAGGCAGTGAGAGGTTTGATAACCTGCTCATAAGTCACACAACATAACAGACAGTGGGGTCAGAATTCAAACCTGGGAACTCTGTGTGGGGCTCCGCCCTTAGCTCCCATGCTATTCAACACTATTTCATAAGGGGCATCATCCTTTGTATTTCTGGTGTTTAGAAACTCTTTGTTCAGCACGATATCTAGGTTGCTGAACTTTCTTCTACAAAGGGAGAATATTTTCTTGTGTACTTAGCATTGTTTTCTTAAGGATAAGCCAAATTTCTCAACTCTGACATGATGAAACTTTCTTTACATCCAACTCTTTTTTTGTTTGTTTGTTTTTGCGGTACGCGGGCCTCTCACTGCTGCAGCCTCTCCCATTGTGTAGCACAGGCTCCGGACGTGCAGGCCCAGTGGCCCCGGCCCATGGGCCCAGCTGCTCTGTGGCATGTGGGATCTTCTCGGACTGGGGCACGAACCCGTGTCCCCTGCATCGGCAGGCAGACTCTCAATCACTGCGCCACCAGGGAAGCCCCATCCAACTCTTTTTATGACCTTTTTAAAATGTGACCTTCTTGAAATTCTTTTTTTTCCCCCTTATTTACATGATTTGGATAAATACTTTCTTCAGCATCATCAATTTACTAATGTTCTAACGTTCCCTGGTCCTTTGTAAACTCCTTTCTAATTGGTTAAAGTAAAAAAAAAACCCCACATCCTCATAGTATATATACACCCAATCATTGTATATATAATATTCACAGTTCATAATCATGTTCCCGCTAGGCTATGGGTGCCTTGAAGGAGTGGGTGTGTGTCATGCAGGTGTCTCTCCAGGGCTGAGTGTCTAATACATAGTGGGTGACAATCAGTGTTTTGTTACTGAACAAAGGAATGAGTGTTGCTTTTAGCCGTATAGCTCCTTTGGGTCACTATCTAGATTGTAGATCTTCCATCCCAGAACTTACTTGATATCTGATGTGATAATGAATTGGAAGGAATTGCTAAGGTAGAATATGAATGCTTTTATTTTGTGAATACGCATAGTTGATACTCTTGATTGCCTCAAAACAGTAGTTCATTCCCCTGATTCTCGGAATATATGACATTAAACACTTGTTTGGACATGTTATTGGTTAAGTATTATTATATAGGCTCAGCCTCACAATAAATGAGTTTTCCATAACTCAGAGAGAGACAGAAATCCCAAACTACACAATCACATTTTCTTCCTCAAAAAGGCTGATCACTATCATGTGCAATCTGTTTACAATAACTACATTTTTTTTAAGACTTAAGAGTTAATTTGACCCGGCAGACAAGAATTCATGGTTATTTCATTGATTTTATGTGACTGTCATTCAGCCCACATGTTCTATAGGTCAGCAATTTGATTTCAGCATTTCATCTTGCTCATTTGGCTCTAGCAGTGGGATTGATTTTCAGATAAAGAACTCAGAGAAGCTCGCTTACTATTCTTATATTTCTCAAAACAACATATAGCTCAAGGAATGCACTTCCTTCTACAGATAATGAAGAGATGATGGTCAGATAGTTACTCTTTGGCTTTTGACAAGGAAGTGCAGCTGGAGTAAAGGTTGTGTGTGAAAGCCAATTAGGGAAAGGGGCCCCTGGCACTGCCTTTGTCACCCTAGCTGGAGGCAACCAGGCTCAGTCTGGGTCCTGTAGGTCTCTAACCCCTGACTGTCTTGTCTTTCCCACTGAGCCATTCAAATACCTGTAAGGAGAGCCTCTTTTTTAGGATTGAAGGACAGATCCATGGTCATGAAATAATCTATTGCTGTCTCCAGGCTGCATTTTTCTTTTAAAAATCACTCAAACTTTAAATTAATAAAACATTACTTTCTTTAATTTCTTCAAAGGGCTTGGGGAAGCCTCTGAGTATAATCTCTCCTTAGCTTATTTCATTCACGCCCATGGCTTTAAAATCATCTATTACTATGACTCATATATTATAGCTTTTCCCTGATCTCCAAACTTGTATATCCACTACCTTCCTGATGATCCACTTGGATATTTGTTGGAGTGAATGGGTAGCTGGAGATGAAGATCAATTCAATTTTGAACATGAGAAATATAAAATTTCTATTAGATGTCAAATTAAGTTTGCAGAGGTAGAAAAGTGAAAAAAAGCCCAAGACGTCCAACATTTAGGTGTCAGTAGAGAAGGGGCCAACAAAGGAGACTGCTGAGACACCCAGAGAGATAGGAAGAACGCCAGGAATTGAGGCATCACAAAATCAAGTGAAGATTGTGCTTTAAGAAGGTGGTCACCTTTCATACTCTGCTGGGAGCCAGGGGAAGGTGAAAACTACGGAAGTGATCATTATACTTGACAGCATGGAGGTGGTTAGTAACACAGGGGTAATACAGTGATATTGACAAGTACTTTCAGAGGTATGGGAGGTCAGAAGCCATACTGAAGTGGATTCTATCACAAACTGTCAAATTGGTAAAGCAAATAGCAAATAATTTATGCCATGCAATTTCACTCTGTAAGAACAAGCAATGATAGTAAAGGTCCCCAATCTAAAAAAAAATGGTACAAATGAACCTATTTACAAAACAGAAATAGGGTCACAGATGTAGAAAACAAACTTATGGTTACCAAGGGGGAAAGGTGGAGGGAGAGATAAATTGGGAGATTGGGATTGACATATACACATTACTATCTATAAAATGGGTAACTAATAAGAACCTACTATATAGCACAGGAAACTCTATTCAGTACTCTGTAATGACCTATATGGGAATAGAATCTAAGAAAGAGTGGGTATATGTATATGTATAACAGATTCACTTTGCTGTACAGCAGGAACTAACCCAACATTGCAAATCCACCATACTCAAATAAAAATGAAACAAACAAAAAACCACAAAAACCTAAAGCCCCTCTATACATGCATATATGTTTGCACACACGGAAGGGCATGTGGATGAATACAAACCATGTTATTAATGTTGGTGACCTTACATAAAACATCCTTATACCATTGCATTCCTTCACTAGGTACAATGAATATGCATATTTATTTAATTAAAAATTAAAATGTTGAAAAGAAAAGGGTTCAGAAGATAGAGAAGTGGTTACAGGGTATTGTGAGACTTTTTGCTAAGCTTTGTTTTGAAGCAGAGCAGGAATATGGGACAGTAGCGTGTGGGTGGTGCCGAGGTAGGAAGACTTTTAGAGAATGTCTGAACACTTCAGGATGATTGAATAGACCTGGTGAGATTGACAATGCAGGACAAGGGGATAACTGCAGAAACAAAGTTTGGGGAAGATTTCCGTGTCTTAATCTCCTAGTTGAAAAATTATCACAGGGAACTGAAGACAATTCAGGACCTTGCTTTGTGGAGTCATCTTCCTTATACGCCAAAGTGTCTCAGTGATGGAAAGTCAAGGACTCAGGGTGAGAGAGGACAGCTATGCTTTCCTCCTTCCTCCTCCAATGGCTGTCACCCAACTCTTTGTCCAGAGATGTGACTGTGGTAATGCCTTTAACCTTTGTCATATTTGAATGTTACCACATTTTCCTCAATCCCATATTTCAATTCCATACTTCTGTTTCCTCCTGTTTACTTTATACTGTAAGTCTTCTTGTATGACTAAGTAGTTTTACAAGCCTGCATGGATGCTTTATATACTTTTGCTTGCTTTTATCAGAACTTTTTTGTTAAGAGAGTCTGTTACGAGCAATCTTTATAAATCTTTGGGGCTGAGAAGTTTCTCACTAATAATGAGCCTCATTCTTTCTCTCTCTCATCTCCCACATAGAAATGGGTGGAACAGTTCTTTTTGGTGACTCCTTACCCAAGAGATGGAGTCATTATGAGAGTTCTTGAACAACAGAACAAAATGACGAAGAATGTAGTTTTTGCTACTTGAACAACTTTCAGGCTGTGACTTATCCTAACCCCAGCTTACATACTTGATAAGCAGGCACTTATTCTTTCAAAAATAGATTGATAATTTGAACAACATTGCTGTTTTAAATTAGCAAATGCAGTGTAGCAAGAATGCTACATCATAGAGTGATACTCCAGCTATTATTTTTACCATGCCTGTTCTTGTTGGAGAAACTGGCCAAGACTATATTCACTTCTTTCACCCTCTAAATATGTTGAAAGATCTTTTCACACATTGAGGGAAATATTACAAATCTATGCCACCAAGAGGAAAGATGTAAAAAGCCAGGAGATATTTTACCTGGAGAAAAGAAGAATAAATGCTCTATGCTTGATATCTTAAAAACTTTTGAAGAACTATTGTTTATAACTGGAATAAACTTATTCTCCATGACCACTGAATGGAAGCTATAGGGAATCAGATTACAGCTAAACACAAGAACAAATTCTCTCACAGTTGAGAAGTCTTCCTGGGGATCCTTAGGTCACCTCATTGGAGACCTTTGAAAATGGAAGGGAAGAAGGCACCAGGAGTATTATTCAGGAGGACTAAAAACAGGTTTTGTGGTTAACCTACGTAAGTTAAATACCATTTATTAAATTTTTTTTTGGTTACAAAGAATTGTGTAGATTTTGCAGACATGGGAAGCCTAAGAGGAAAATACAAGTCATCTTTATATAATCTTAGTATGTGAAAATAAGCACCAGTAATATTTTGATCCATAGGGCATCCCTATGTGGCTGTTTAGATTATTTCTGCTCAAAGGTGCCCAGAAAAGGGAACAAGTGGGGCCCTAAGTGTGTGAATTTGCAAAGCTACAATCACACAGTACACTCTTTTGTAGGTTACTTTTCTCTTGTACCACTTAGCAAACATTTCTCATGTGGTCATGGTATTTTTAAGGTCAGTTTAGTAAACACAGTTTAGGTACACAGTGTGGATGTACTGTAATTTCTTTAAGCAAATAGCCTTTTGTGTGCATTGAAGTTTGCAATGTTGCACTCTTAAAATCTGATGTGAGCATCATTGTGCATATTTTTGACTTCTTTCTAATGAGACATTCTCTGAAGTGGATATGTTACAGCAATGTTAATATTTATAAGGCTTTTGGTTCATATTAGGTGATTTGTAATTTTCTTCTTAATTCTGAGATTCAACCAAATCTTGCACCTAGGTAAGTTACCACGTCAAAGGTCACACAGCTAATTATAAGCAGATTGACTTCTAATTGTATTATCCACTATCATGTGGATTGATATAATTTTCCATGAATACAAAATTCAAATCAAGGGATATGTGTTTTTCCTCTAGTCTTGTTGCTACTCTTGAGATAAAATGGGGAAATTATTAACTGATTTATTTATGTTCAGTGATCTTTTTCCTTCTCTTATCCTTATTTCTCACCTCTTTCTGACTACATATACATCGGCTTGGATAAATTGTGAGTTCACTGAGTGTAGAGACCAGTTTACACACATAATTTAATGGACAATCTTGATCTTGAATTTTCTATGTAGGCAATTATATCATTTGCAAATACTATTTTTTCTTTCTTTCCAATACTTACCTCTTATTCTTTTCCTTTTATGCTTGGCTAGGTCATGTAGAGTAATGGTGAATAGTAGCTGTCAGTGGGAATTCTTATTTTGTTAGTAATTTTACAGATTCCCTCAGTTATCTTGTTCCTTCATCTGGTACATAGTCCTCTGCCTCTTCATTTTGTCTATCTTTGAATGTGGTTTCTGTTCCACAGGCTGCAGAAGTGTAATTCTTCTTGCTTCTGCTGTCTTCCTTCTGGTGGATGAGACTATGTAAGAGGCTTGTGCAAGCTTGCTGATGGGAGGGACTGGTGGTGGGTACAGCTGGGTGTTGCTCTGGTGGGCAGAGCTCAGTAAAACTTTAACCCATTTGTCTGCTGATGGATGGGGCTGCGTTCTCTCCCTGTTGGTTGTTTGGTCTGAGGCGACCCAGCACTGGAGGCTACAGGCTTTTTGGTGGGGTTAATGGTGGGCTCCGGGAGGGTTCACACTAAGGATTACTCCCCAGAACTTCTGCTGCCAGTGTCCTTGTCCCCGTGGTGAGCCACAGCCACCCCTGTCTCTTTAGGAGACCCTCCAACACTAGCAGGTAGGTCTGGTTCAGTCTTCTGTGGGGTCACTGCTCCTTCCCCTGGGTCCTTATGTGCACACTACTTTGTGTGTGCCCTCCAAGAGTGGAGTCTCTGTTTTGCCCTGTCTTGTTGAATTCCTGCAATCAAATCCCGCTAGGCTTCAAAGTCTGATTCTCTGGGAATTCCTCCTCCCGGTTCCAGAACCCCAGGTTGGGAAGCCTGATGTGGGGCTCAGTACCTTCACTCCATTGGGTGAACTTCTATGGTATAATTGTTCTCCAGTTTGTGAGTCACCCACCCAGTGATTATGGGATTTGATTTTATCGTGATTGAGCCCCTCCTACTGTCGCACTGTGGCTTCTCCTTTGTCTTTGGATGTAGGGTATCATTTTTTGTGAGTTCCAGTGTCTTCTTGTGGAAGATTGTTCAGCAGTTAGTTGTGATTCCAGTGCTCTTGCAAGAGGGAGTGAGCTCATGTCCTACTCCGCCATCTTGAGCCAATCCCTCTTGGGTCAATTTTGATAATTTATTTTTCTCTAGAATATCACCCATTTTATCTAGATTTTCAATTTCATCTGTATTTATGACTATATTGGCTTTCTTATTGCTAATTTTGCATATTATTTGTTCTTTCTCTTTTTTGCTTTTCTTCAGACTTGCTAGATGTTTGTCTGCCTTATTCATGCTAGAAAAGATTTCATTTTGCAATTTCTAGAAATATTACATTTCTAGTTTATTAATTTCTGCTTCTATCTCTACGAATTCTTTCTTCTGACTCCCTTTTGGCTTACTTACTTATTCCTTCATTAGCTCCTTTAGAAGAATGGTGAATTAACTTGTTTGATATTTCTTATTTTCTTTTTTTTTTTTTTTTTTTTTTTAATTTTGCGGTACGTGGGCCTCTCACTGTTGTGGCTTCTCCCGTTGCGGAGCACAGGCTCCAGATGCGCAGGCTCCGGATGCGCAGGCTCAGCGGCCATGGCTCCCGGGCCCAGCTGCTCTGCGGCATGTGGGATCCTCCTGGACCGGGGCACGAACCCACGTCCCCTGCATCGGCAGGCGGACTCCCAACCACTGCGCCACCAGGGAAGCCCATTTCTTATTTTCTAATAAATACGTTTGGGGTTGTATTATTTTTATCCCACGCTTCTCGATTTCATCTTACTGTTTCAATGTGTTATCGTTGCCTTTCACTTTAAAAATTCTATAATTTCAGAATCAATTTCTATTTAACCCAAATTATTTGGAGGAAGATTTTTAAAGTTGCAGATGGTTAGCTGGATGGTGGGGGTGTGGAAGACAACTGCTAGTAAGAATTGATTTTATCGCAGTGTGGTTAGTGAAGCACATTGTAATAATTATACATTTTGGAATTTATTACGATTGCTTTTATGGTTTGCTATATCATTAAGTTTTAAGATAATTCCATGATATCTGAAAAGAATGAGTATTTTATTGGGTACAAAATTCTACATACTAATAAATCAAGCTTATCGAGTTATTCTAATCCTCTGTTACCTTATTTAATTTTTCTCTCCTGGATCTAACAAGTATTTCTGAGGTCACAGTTCTTTTTCTCAGAATTCTATTTTTTTCTAGTAGCTGCTAAGGGATCTATGTTTTAAATTCTTATACTTAATAATATAGAATAGAAATCTAACACTTATTTGATTCTCTTTCATTTGGGGATAATTTTAAAAAATATTTTTGTAAGTATGTAGCGTTTTCTTTACAGCTATGGAATCAAAAAAATCTCATCAGAAAATGTCTAGGTATCCTCCCTGACATTAAAGAATCAAGCCCTTGTTGGGGAAGGGTTTTCTCTTATGTTTTCAAACTGGCAAAGGAAAGAGTATGTGTGCAAATCTTGAAGATCTTTGTGTATCTGGAAAACTATAACTGGGCTTGTGTGCTTGGAGATGTGTGAGCTCAGGGAAGAATGGCAAAAGATGTAGTTGAGAGGTAGACAGGACCTAGATCATGCCGAACTTTTGGGGGAGAGAGGTTGGCTTTCATTTAAGCATATTGGGAAGATGTTGGTGCATGTCACGCAAGTCAGTGGCATTATTTAGATTTATATTTTAAAAACCTGTTCTGGGAGTTGTACGGAACATTGGAGGTAGACAAAAGTGGAAGCAGGAGACTAGCAAGAAGGTTATTGTAGTATTCCAGGTGAGACTTAGAGTGCGGCTTGAGCTATGTTGTGGGGCAGAGAAGTGGGAGGAATAGATGGAGTCAGGGTTTATAGTAGAAGTGGGACCAACTAAATTTACCAATGGATTCGATAAAAGGGATTGGGGAGTTGAAGAATTAAGGAAACTGAGACAGTTTCAAATTATTCTGTTGGTGGAAAGGAGGTACAGAATTATAATGGAGTATTAGAGACACTGTTAAATTAACCCTGCCTTCTTATGCATTATCCTCATTCATTCTGCAAACATTTGTGGCGTATTTTGTGTGCCAATAACTGGGGTTGCAAAGAGGACTGCAATCCTTTTCCAATTCTCAACTAAGTCCCAGAATTATCCTTGATCTGGTGAGCATAATCTCAGGGGCATGCTGTTCCTTAAATGATATGAGCATGACAATGGAGCTGTGTTGGGAGCTTTTGTTGGGAGTGGATCTCCAGCATCAGCAGAAGCTCAGTTGCTATTCAACTGATTGATAAAGTCTGGCAGCATCTCCCAGTCAAGAAAGATACCAAACTGTGGCTGCTCAGCAACATTCTGTTTATATAGAGGCACGATATTCTCTGACAGCTATTTGGAAATAACAAGTATCCTTGGAAAATAATCCAACTTGTTGAATTGACAACAGTCAGAAATCTAAATTAAGGTGGAACAATACAATTGCTCTAGTTCACTAACAGTATATACATAAATATATAATATAATTATAGATTAAATCAATATATATTCATTTAATTTAAATTTATTAATATAATTTAAATAAATTAATTTTAAAATAAATAAATATAACTATATATAATTTAGCATATTCCATATATACATAAGTGGAATAGAGCAATTGAATTGTTCTACCTTGATTTAGAATTTAGATTCTTATCAATTTTATATTGAATTATTTTCTGAGAATATTTGTTATTTCCAAATATGTGTCAGAGAACATGGCACTATTAATAATAACAAAAATATTATTATTCATATATACTGATATATATGTATATATATATTACTAATTGTTAGTGGAGTTGAATATACACACACCATATATTGCAGAGACTATTTGTAAGTACACATAAATTCCTAGAGAATTTTCTAGTTTGTCAGTCCAGTAGTAAATCACTTGTGGAGAATTTGGGAAGCAATGCTGCATAAAAACCAAACATGAATGTTAAGAATTTGGCTGAAGTTAACTCATGGAAAAATCCTGTGATAAAATTAAAAGGTCTGGAGAAACATTAGGGCAATGCAAGGAAGAATATAAAAATTTACAGATTTATTTAATAAAAGAACTTTGTGGTTTTGATTGGTGTAGTAGAATGGACACATTGTGGTGTGATAATTGCTGGAAGAACTTAACACTGAAGGAAATTCTTCTCAAGAACATAGGAATGGAAATAAAACACTCAATTGTATACCTCTTGAAATCCAAGCTAGAAAGTCAGGACATAAGAATCATTTAACAATGTGGTACTACATATTTTATAATCACATCACCTGTAAACTGTGAGTATATACCTAATATATATGATTTTGAAGTCATCAGATGATAAAGGAGAAAAATGGATAAAGAGTGTTGAAACATTAACATTTCACAGTTTTAAAAGTGCCTGGAAAATAAACTAGACTTGAGTATTTCAAAATGAGTTTATAATAGCCTTGCAAATATCTTTCCACTGTCCCACATAGAAATATAAGAAATTCTACCTAGATTAAACACAGTGTTGATGCTTTGGCTCATCATTTTAGCAATGCTGTAGCCAAGTGGGTTCAGGTAGTTGAGAACAGACAAGTCTTATGCTTGGTGTTATCTCACCATTGTATTAAGTACACAGGAAGTGATGAGTGAATATTTCACGAATTTATTAACATTTCAGTCCCCTATTATAAATATCAGTTTTTGAATACCAAATCTAGTTTTTCAGATATTCAGAATTGCTTCTGTGTTAGGTAAACATCTAAGAATTTATAATCTGATTTATCTCTTGTACATTAAACAAATGAATCACTGTATATCAAAATCTGTATTTTATCTTGTGCTATGTAGCTTGCTATATTGAATAATAGTTAAGAGAATGGGCTTAAGAGTTAGAGTGACCGGGTTTTAAATTCCAACTCTAGCACTTAATAGCTGTGTGACCTTGGACAAATTACTTCATGTGTAAAATGAGGATAATAAGAGTACCTATTTCACAAGGTTGTTGAGAGAATAAAATGAGTTAATGCATGTAAAACAGCACCTTTTTTTTTTTTTTTTTTTTTGTGGTACGCGGGCCTCTCAGTGTTGTGGTCTCTCCCATTGCGGAGCACAGGCTCCGGACGCGCAGGCTCAACGGCCATGGCTCATGGGCCCAGCTGCTGTGCGGCATGTGGGATCTTCCCGGACCAGGGCACGAACCCGTGTCCCCTGCATCGGCAGGAGGACTCTCAACCACTGCGCGCCACCAGGGAAGCCCTAAAACAGCACTCTTTGAAAGAGATTTTTACACATGTTGTTCTTCCTCCTCACCTCCATTTACTCTTAAACCTCTTCCAATCTGGCTTCTAGCCCCATCACCTATTGAAATTTCTTTTGTAAACTTCACTAATGACCTCCATATTATGTTGATTTTTCTTCCTTTCTCTTATGCTCAACATCTTAGTAGCCTTCCTCTTTTACTTATCTTTATTTCTTCTAAGGTTATTTCACTCTCAGCTACAATTTTAAAAACTGTCTACATGCCAACAGTCTCCAAATGTGATCTCATGAGAAATGTTTGCAATGTGGTACAAGAGAAAAGTAGCCTACACGATAGTACACAGCTTTGCAAATTCACACACTTAGGGGCCCACTTGTTCCCTTTGCTGGGCACCTAAACAGCCACATACGAATGCCCTGCAGATCAAAATATCATTGGTGCTTATCTATACATACTAAGATTATATAAATTGTATAAACAAAATTTGAGGTCTGAAGACCTGGGTTTGGGACCTGACTTCATAACTCACTTTCCAGACTTTCTCATAATACGGCACAAAGAACAAATTACAGTATTTAATATATATTGATTTATATATAGTATGTAGTTCATAATATACAGTACTTATTATAGTATGTATACTAATATACATAGTATTAGTATAATATTTAGTTTAATATAGTATTTAGTTGTTGTTGTCTAAGTCACCAGATATTTCCACTTTCCTAAACATCAATTCTTAGAACTTTATATGACCTCCTGGTAGCATCTGTCATAGTTGATTACTTTTTTGTCCTTTACCTTTACTTCTTTTTCTTTACTCCCCCCCCTCCCCCCCGCCGCCCCGCAGAATATCACGTCTGTCTGGTTTGCCTTCTACGTATCTGCTGCTTCTTAGTTGTTTTTTTTTTTTTTCTGTTCCCTTGTCATCAACCTGAACTCAGTATAAAAGCCCTTCTTCTTACCTCTGTCTATACTTATTACTCCTTTGGTGATCACATTTGGTTCCCTAGTTTTAAGTATAATCTATAGGTAGACATTCCCCATATTTACGTCTTCAGTCGGATCTCCAGGCTTATGTATGCAATTGCCTGATCAACACTTTTACCTGTAGTTCTAACAGGCATCTAAAACTTAACATATCTGCAACTGAATTCCTGCCTCCCTCACCAAACCTTCTCTACCCCTAGTCTTACTTTTCTCAGCTAATAGAAACTCCATCCTTTAGTTGCTTTGGCCAAGATCTTGGAGGCATTTTGTTTGTTTTTTTTTTTTTTTGCGGTACGCGGGCCCCTCACTGTTGTGGCCTCTCCCGTTGCGGAGCACAGGCTCCGGACGCGCAGGCTCAGCGGCCATGGCTCACAGGCGCAGCCGCTCCGCGGCATGTGGGATCCTCCCAGACCGGGGCACGAACCCGCGTCCCCTGCATCGGCAGGCGGACCCTCAACCACTGCGCCACCAGGGAAGCCCTTGGAGGCATTTTGGCTCTTCTTTCCACTCCGTGTCAAATCCATCGGTAAATCTTACTGACTCTACCTTCATAATATGTTCAACCACTTCTCACATTTCCACCACCTGGTTCCAAGCTACCATCATATCCTTCCTGAGCTAGTCTGGTTACCTCCAAACTGGAGACCTGAAGTACGAGAGGGAGTTGACATAAAACACGAAAAGAGCAGTTATGCCAGAGGGAACAGCTAGTTCCAGGACCCAGGTCTCCTCCCTTAGAATGAAAGCTCCCCAAGGGAAGGGATTTTGGTGTTTTGTTCACTGCTATATTCTCAGAGTGTTACCCAATGCCATAGCAATGCCTCAAAAATTATTTGTTAAGTAAATAAATTTTCACTTTTAATGATATCTTATGACAGGGAACCTATGGATTTCAGTTGTACAATTTCTTATACAGTTATGAAAATTTTGCATATAATTATTTTTGTCAGTGTTACTTCTCTCTGCCTTGACTATCTTATTCTTTTTAATTCTACCTTCTAGTATGCTTTATATTTCAATGATCTTTCCACAAACTATTCTTTTACTCCAAAAAGGGAAGGCGAGAGAAGTAGGGGAGTGATATTTTGTGATCCAATTTTTTTGCAACTTGATATTTTATTCTTAAGTGTGAATATTAAGATTTGTAATATTCATTAAAACAATAGAAAAAGTTAAAACAATTTATCTTCATGAACATTTATCTTGTCATTTCTTGGGAAATATTTTCAATCTAATCATAATATATATTTTTATTTTGAAATTTTTGAACTTCTACTTAAAAAATAATAAGTAAAACATATTGCTATTAGCTAAAATTCCTAAGTTTCCATTAGCCATTGGTAAACTGTTTTTTAAACAGCAAAAAAGAAAATCTAATTAGAATCATACATATTTTCAGGTTTTCCTTTGATGAACAGTGAAAAATGGCTATTTTTCAAATGGAACTTTTTCATCTCTTCCTTTTTTTAATCGGGGAAATGAGAGTAAGACCCAAGCATTTGTTTGGAACCTTTTGCACAGTCAGTTCAGAGACGTTTAATACTCACTTATCCCCATAGGCCCTGTGGGTTGGGAGAATGAGACTGCTCAGTGCCAAACTTCTGCCCTGCCAGGTCAGCTGCCTGCAGCTGCTGGGAACAGCCCGAATTGGGGGGGATCCTCCCAGAGTCTTTGGACTTCTGCTTTCTGTCCCTCTGAATCACTCGGTCTACATTCCTGAGTTTTCTACAGATGCTGGTGAATGGCTAACATTATTTTTCATATTATCCCTAAACCTTTCTTTTCTGGAAGATGTCCAGAGAATCTAGGCTTTAGTTTTTATAAAATTATCATCTCAAACCTCATAAAAATACCAAGAAAGAATTTTGAGAGCTATGAATCATAAAATCTGTCTTCAGTGCTTATAGACAGAAAATGCTGGTGGGCATAGTAATAGTTTCACAGTTAAGATTGTTACTGCTTCAGTAATTAAAAATCGTTTCCTTAATTGTTATTTGGTTTTAAAAGAAAGTGAATTCATTTGAGCCATTGGTTGTTACTTCTTATTTGTAGCTGGTTATTTTAGCCTGTACCAGTTTCAGCTTACCTCACCCTCCACACTGCACACACAAAGGTATGCAAATTCTCTTTTTGAACTTAGAACCCTGGGAACCATTAGGAGACAGAAAATGCTGTCACGTTATAAATACAGTTTTTTTCTTTTGCGGTACGTGGGCCTCTCACTGCTGTGGCCTCTCCTGTTGCGGAGCACAGGCTCCGGATGCACAGGCTCGGCCGTGGCTCACGGGCCCAGCCGCTCCGCGGCACGTGGGATCTTCCCGGACCGGGGCACGAACCCGTGTTCCCTGCATCGGCAGGCGGACTCTCAACCACTGCGCCACCAGGGAAGCCCATAAATACAGTTTTTTGAATAATTTTAAAATGAAATGTTTTTAAAGATTGAGTCATACAACTTTTTTTCCTCAAATATTCAATCTAATACTTAAAAAAAAACCCTCTCTGAACTATTATTTTAAAACTTTATTTTTACTTTTTATTGGTGTTAAAGAGCTCTTACTACTTAATTAATTTCTTATTGGACTCTAGAGAAAAGACACTTTAAATAAGCATTTATTATGTTAGAAAAGGTCATATTTTACACTCTGAGAAATATAACTATATCTACACATAGCAGCATCACTTGTTATTGGATGTACTCTTAACCCTTTCATATTTGTAATTCTAAGAAAAGCTATTTGTTTTGTATTATTAATATTAATAAGCTCACATATTTACAAGTGAGCTTTTCTCAGAGGGATTCTTCTCACTGCTTGACTTTCACTAGTCTGAGAAGCACTTGCTTTGTCTTTCAAATAGCCAGAAGAATTGATGCTATGTATGGGTTCTGGCCCATTGGAATGGATTCAGGGCACTGAGCTGGAGCAGGGTAGCCAGGTTTCTGCTATTTAAAGCGTTAGCTTTTCAATGTTTAAATTCGACGTTTCCGATATAGAGGCGACCCAGGGGGTGTGGCCTGGGTGGAGGCTGTGTGCATGGGCACTGCAATGCTTGAGTTGGCACCTAGTTATTTATTGGCATGAAAGTATTTCAATATTTTAAAAGCCAGATCTCCCATTCTGGTGCATATTGAAGAGTATTAATACTAGTGGTAGCTCTGTTATTATCCCCCATTTGCAGTTAAGGAAATCAAGGCACAGAGAGATCAAGTACCTTGCTGAAGGTCACAAGTAATACATGATGAAGCTGGAGTTGAAACAGGAATGTTGGTGCCAGGACCTGTGCTCTTAGTGTGTAATACAGCTTCAGAGAAATGTGTGCTGCTTATCCTTTTTTTTTTTCTTTTTCAGTTTAAAATTTTGCTTTATTTATTTTTTAAATTGAAGTATAGTTGATTTACAATGTTGTGTTAGTTTCAGGTGTACAGCAAAGTGATTCAGATATATATTTCTATATATATTTTATATATATTTATATCTACATTCTTTTTCAGATTCTTTTCCATTATGGGTTATTAAAAGGTATAGAATATAGTTCTCTGGGCTATACAGTAGGACCTTGTTTTTTTAATCTATTTTGTATATAGTTGTTTGTATCTGCTAATCCCAAACTCCTAATTTATCCTTCCCCCACCCTCTTTTCCTTTTGGTAACCACAAGTTTGTTTCCTATGTTTCTGAGTCTGTTTTTGTTTTGTAAATAAGATCATTTGTATAATTTTTTAGATTCTACATATAAGTGATATCATATGATATTTGTCTTCCTCTGTCTGGCTTATTTCACTTAGTATGATAATCTCTAGGTCCATCCATATTGCTACAAATGGCATTATTTCATTCTTTTTTATGATTGAGCAATATTCCATTGAATGTATATACCCCATCTTCTTTATCCATTCATCTGTCGATGGACATTTAGTTTGCTTCCATGTCTTAGCTATTGTAAGTAGTGTTGCTATGACACTGGGGTGCATCCAACTTTCTGAATTTGAGTTTTTATCTTTTCCGGATATTTGCACAGGAGTGGGATTACTGGAGCATATGGTAACTCTATCTTTAGCTTTTTAAGGAACCTTCATACTGTTTTCCATAGTGGCTGCACCAATGTACATTCCCACCAACAATGTAGGAGGGTTCCCTTTTCTCCACACCCTCTCCAGCATTTATTTGTAGACTTTTTGTTGGTGGCCTTTCTGAATGATATGAGGTGATACTTTGCTGTAGTTTTGATTTGCATTTATCTAATAATTAGCGTTATGCTTCTCTTTTTTAAATAAATTTATTTATTTTTTGACTGTGTTGGGTGTTAGTTGCTGCACGTGGGCTTTCCTCTAGTTGCGGCAAGTGGGGATTACTCTTCATTATGGCGCGCAGGATTCTCATTGTGATGGTGGCTTCTCTTGTTGCAGAGCACAGGCTCTAGGCACGCAGCCTTCAGTAGTTGTGGCATGCGGGCTCTAGAGCACAGGCTCAGTAGTTGTGACACACAGGCTCAGCTGCTCCGCGGCATGTGGGATCTTCCCGGACCAGGGCTCGAACCTGTGTCCCCTGAATTCGCAGGCGGATTCTTAACGACTGCACCACCAGGAGAGTCCCATGCTTATTTTAAGCTTGAATAAACAGTGCAGGGATTGAGTGGAAGGGAGCCCAATGGACTCTAAAATGGACATCACGCTTCTTGATTCTTTACCCCAAACGATATCCATAAGAAATTCAGTTGTGAAATGACTTTTGGAAACCAAGAAGGAGAAAATTGCAATAGAATGATGTCTGGTATATACTTTTTTCATTTGCGAAAGTATGGAAGACTATTTTTTTATTTTTTATTTCTTTGCGGTACGCGGACCTCTCACTGCTTGGCCTCTGCTGTTGCGGAGCACAGGCTCCGGATGCACAGGCCCAGCGGCCATGGCTTACGGGCCCAGCTGTTCCGGGGCATGTGGGATCCTTCCGGACTGGGGCATGAGCCTGTGTCTCCTGCATCGGCAGGCGGACTCTCAACCACTGCACCACCAGGGAAGCCCTGGAAGACTATTTATATAAGTCCATATTTCATACGGAAGCAGGTTGATTTAAAAAGAAGTGAGAAGGGAGGAGCTTCAAGATGGCGAAAGAGTAAAACGCGGAGATCACCTTCCTCTCCATAAATACGTCAGAAATACACCTACATGTGGAACAACTCCTACAAAACACATACTGAACACTGGAAGAAGACCTCAGACTTCCCAAAAGGCAAGAAACTGCCCACGTACCCGGGTAGGGCAAAAGAAAAAGAAAAAACAGAGACCAAAGAATAGGGACGGGACCTGCACCAGTGGGAGGGAGCTGTGAAGGCGGAAAGGTTTCCACACACTAGGAAGCCCCTTTGCGGGCGGAGGCTGCGGGTGGTGGAGGGTGGAAGCTTCGGAGCCACAGAGGAGAGCGCAGCCACAGGGGTGCGGAGGGCAAAGCGGAGAGATTCCCGCACAGAGGATCGGTGCCGACCGGCACTCACCAGCCCGAGAGGCTTGTCTGCTCACCCACCGGGACGAGTGGGGACTGGGAGCTGAGGCTCGGGCTTCGGTCGGAGCGCCGGGAGAGGACTGGGGTTGGCGGCATGAACACAGCCTGCAGGGGGTTAGTGCGCCACGGCTGGCCGGGAGGGAGTCCGGGAGAAAGTCTGGAACTGCTGAAGAGGCAAGAGACTTTGCCGTGCCCCTTTGTTTCCTGGTGCGCGAGGAGAGGGGATTAAGAGCACCGCTTAAAGGAGCTCCAGAGACGGGCGTGAGCCACGGCTCTCAGTGCGGACCCCAGAGATGGGCATGAGATGCTAAGGCTGCTGCTGCCACCACCAAGAAGCCTGTGTGCTGCATAGGTCACTATCCACACCTCCCCTCCTGGGAGCCTGTGCAGCCCGCCACTACCAGGGTCCCGTGATCCAGGGACAACTTCCCCGGGAGAGCACACGGCGCGCCTCAGGCTGGTGCAATGTCACGCCGGCCTCTGCCTCTGCAGGCTCGCCCTGCACTCCGTACCCCTCCCTCCTCCCGGCCTGAGTGAGCCAGAGCCCCCGAATCAGTTGCTCCTTTAACCCCGCCCTGTCTGAGCGAAGAACAGATGGCCTCAGGCGACCTACACGCAGAGGCGGGTCCAAATCCAAAGCTGAACCTCGGGAGCTGTGCGAACAAAGAGAAAGGGAAATCTCTCCCAGCAGCCACAGGAGCAGCGGATTAAATCTCTGCAATAAACTTGATGTACCCTGCATGTGTGGAATACCTGGATAGACAACAAAACATCCCAAATTGAAGAGGTAGAATTAGGGAGCAACGATATATATATATTTTTTTTTTCCCTTTTTCTCTTTTTGTGAGTGTGTATGTGTATGCTTCTGTGTGTGATTTTGGCTGTACAGCTTTGCTTTTACCAACTTTCCTAGGGTTCTGTCTGTCGTTTTTTTTTTTTTTTTAACCTTAAAAATTCTTTTCTTAATAATTATTTTAATAACTATATTTTATTTTAGTTTATCTTCTTTCCTTCTTTCTTTCTATTTTTTTTTTCTCCCTTTTATTCTAGCAGTGTGGATGAAAGGCTCTTGGTGCTCCAGCCAAGCATCAGGGCTATGCCTCTGAGGTGGGAGAGCCAAGTTCAGGACACTGGTCCACAAGAGACCTCCCAGCTCCACCTAATATCAAATGGCAAAAATCTCCCAGAGATCTCCATCTCAACAGCAAGACCCAGCTTCACTCAACGACCAGCAAGCTACAGTGCAGGACACCCTATGCCAAACAACTATCAAGACAGGAACACAACCACATCCATTAGCACAGAGGCTGCCTAAAATCATAATAAGGCCACAGACACCCCAAAACACACCACCAGACATGGACCTGCCCACCAGAAAGACAAGATCCAGCCTCATCTACCAGAAGACAGTCACTAGTCCCCTCCACCAGGAAGCCTATTAACCCACTGAACCAACATTAGCCACTAGGGACAGACAGCAAAAACAGAGGGAACTATGAACCTGCAGCCCATGAAAAGGAGTCCCCAAACACAGTAAGTTAAGCAAAATGAGAAGACAGAAAAACACACCACATATGAAGTAGCAAGGCAAAAACTCACCAACCTAACAAATGAAGAGGAAATAGGCAGTCTACCTGAAAAAGAATTCAGAATAATGATAGTAAAGATCTTGGAAATAGAATAGAGAAAATACAAGAAACATTTAACAAGGACCTAGAAGAACTAAAGGGCAAAAAAAAACAGTGATGAACAACACAATAAATGAAATTAAAAATTCTCTAGAAGGGATCAATAGCAGAAAAACTGAGGAAGAAGAACGGATAAGTGACCTGGAAGATAAAATAGTGGAAATAACTACTGCAGAGCAGAATAAAGAAAAAAGAATGAAAAGAAAGGAGGACAGTCTCAGAGACCTCTGGAACAACATTAAATGCACCAACATTCAAATTATAGGGGTCGCAGAAGAAGAAGAGAAAAAGAAAGCGACTATGAAAATATTTGAAGACATTATCATTGAAAACTTCCCTAATATGGGAAAGGAAATAATTAATCAAGTCGAGGAAGCACAGAGAGTCCCATACAGGATAAATCCAAGGAGAAACACGCCAAGACACATATTAATCAAACTATCAAAAATTAAATGCAAAGAAAAAATATTAAAAGCAGCAAGGGAAAAACAACAAATAACACACAACGGAATCCCCATAAGGTTAACAGCTGATCTTTCAGCAGAAACTCTGCAAGCCAGAAGGGAGTGGCAGCACATATTTAAAGTGATGAAAGGGAAAACCTACAACCAAGATTACTCTACCCAGCAAGGATCTCATTCAGATTCGATGGAGAAATTAAAACCTTTACAGACAAGCAAATCTGAGAGAATTCAGCACCACCAAACCAGCTTTACAACAAATGCTAAAGGAATTTCTCTAGGCAGAAAACACAAGAGAAGGAAAAGAACTACAATAACAAACCCAAAACAATTAAGAAAATGGTAATAGAAACATACATATCGATAATTACCTTAAATGTAAATGGATTAAATGCTCCAACCAAAAAACATAGACTGGCTGAATGGATACAAAAAGAAGACCCATATATATGCTGTCTACAAGAGACCCACTTCAGGCCTTGGGACACATACAGAATGAAAGTGAGGGGATGGAAAAAGATATTCCATGCAAATGGAAATCAAAAGAAAGCTGGAGTAGCAATTCTCATATCAGACAAAATAGACCTTAAAATAAAGACTATTAGAAGAGAAAAAAAGGACACTACATAGTGATCAAAGGATTGATCCAAGAAGAAGATACAACAATTATAAATATTTATTCACCCAACATAGGAGTACCCCAATACATAAGATAAATACTAACAGCCATAAAAGGGGAAATCGACAGTAACACAATCATAGTAGGAGACTTTAACACCCCACTTTCACCAATTGACAGGTCATCCAAAATGAAAATAAAGGAGGAAACACAAGCTTTAAATGATACATTAAACAAGATGGACTTAATTGATATTTATAGGACATTCCATCCAAAACAAACCAGAATACACATTCTTCTTAAGTGCTCATGGAACATTCTCTAGGATAGCTCATATCTTGGGTCACAAATCAAGACTTGGTAAATTTAAGAAAATTGAAATTGAATCAAGTATCTTTTCTGACCACAACACTATGAGACTAGTTATCAATTACAGGAAAAAATCTGTAAAAAATACAAACACATTGAGGCTAAATAATACACTACTTAATAACCAAGAGATCACTGAACAAATCAAAGATGAAATCAAAAAATACCTAGAAACAAATGACAATGAAAACACGTGACCCAAAACCTATGGGATGCAGCAAAAGCAGTTTTAAGAGGGAAGTTTATAGCAATACAATCCTACCTCAAGAAACAAGAAAAATCTCAAGTAAACAACCTAAAGCAATTACAGAAAGAAGAACAAAAAAAACCCCAAAGTTAGCAGAAGGAAAGAAATCATAAAGATCAGATCAGAAATAATTGAAAAAGAAATGAAGGAAACGATAGCAAAGATCAGTAAAACTAATAGCTGGTTCTTTGAGAAGATAAACAAAATTGATAAACCATTAGCCAGACTCATCAAGAAAAAAAGGGAGAAGACTCAAATCAATAGAATTAGAAATGAAAATGGAGAAGTAACAACTGACAGTGCAGATATACAAAGGATCATGACAGATTACTAGAAGCAACTCTATGCCAAAAAAATGGACAACCTGGAAGAAATGGACAAATGCTTAGAAATGCACAACTTCCTGAGACTGAACCATGAAGAAATAGAAAATATGAACAGACCAATCACAAGCACTGAAATTGAAACTGTGATTAAAAATCTTCCAACAAACAGAAGCCCAGGACCAGACAGCTTCACAGGTGAATTCTATCAAACATTTAGAGAAGAGCTAAGACCTATCCTTCTGAAACTCTTCCAAAATATAGCAGAGGGAGGAACACTCCCAAACTCATTCTACGAGGCCACCATCACCCTGATACCAAGATCCGACAAAGATGTCTCAAAGAAAGAAAACCATAGGCCAATATCACTGGTGAACATAGATGCAAAAATCTTCAACAAAATACTAGCAAACAGAATCTAACAGTACATTAAAAGGATCATACACCATGATCAAGTGGGGTTTATCCCAGGAATGCAAGGATTCTTCAATATACGCAAATCAATTAATGTGTTAAACCATATTAACAAATTGAAGGATAAAAACCATATGATCATCTCAATCAATTCAGAGAAAGCTTTCGACCAAATTCAACAGCCATTTATATAAAAACCCTGCAGAAGGTAGGCATAGAGAGAAGTTTCCTCAACATAATAAAGGTCATATATGACAAACCCACAGCCAGCATCGTCCTCAATGGTGAAAAACTGAAACCATTTCCACTTAGATCAGGAACAAGACAAGGTTGCCCACTCTCACCACTGTTATTCAACATAGTTTTGGAAATTTTAGCCACAGCAATCAGAGAAGAAAAAGAAATAAAAATAATCCAAGTTGGAAAAGAAGTAAAGCTGTCACTGTTTGCAGATGGCATGATACTATACATAGAGTATCCTAAAGATGCTATCAGAAAACTCCTAGAGCTAATCAATGAATTTGGTAAAGTAGCAGGATACAAAATTAATGCACAGAAATCTCTAGCATTCCTATACACTAATGATGAAAACTCTGAAAGCAGAAGAAAACACTCCCATTTACCACTGCAACAAAAAGAATAAAATATCTAGGAATAAACCTACCTAAGCAGACAAAAGACCTGTGTGCAGAAAATTATAAGACACTGATGAAAGAAATTAAAGATGACACAAATAGATGGAGATATATGCCATGTTCTTGATTTGGAAAAATCAACGTTGTGAAAATGACTATACTACCCAAAGCAATCTACAGATTCAATGCAATCCCTATCAAACTACCACTGGCATTTTTCACAGAACTAGAACAAAAAATTTCACAATTTGTATGGAAACACAAAAGATCCCGAATAGCCAAAGCAATCTTGAGAAAGAAAAACGGAGCTGGAGGAATCAGGCTCCCTGACTTCAGACTATACTACAAAGCTATAGTAATCAAGACAATATGGTACTGGCACAAAAACAGAAATATAGATCAATGGAACAGGATAGAAAACCCAGAGATAAACCCACACACATATGGTCACCTTTTCTTTGATAAAGGAGGCAAGAATATACAATGGAGAAAAGACAGCCTCTTAAATTAATGGTGCTGGGAAAACTGGACAGGTACATGTAAAAGTATGAAATTAGAACACTCCCTAACATACACAAAAATAAACTCAAAATGGATTAAAGACCTAAATGTAAGGCCAGACACTATCAAACTCTTAGAGGGAAACCTAGGCAGAATACTCTATGACATGAATCACAGCAAAATCCTTTTGGACCCACCTCCTAGAGAAATGGAAATAAAAATAAACAAATGAGACCTAATGAAACTTAAAATCTTTTGCACGGCAAAGGAAACCATAAACAACATGAAAAGAGAACTTTCCGAATGGGAGAGAATATTTGCAAATGCAGCGCCTGACAAAGGATTAATCTCCAAAATTTACAAGCAGCACATGCAGCTCAATATCAAAAAAACAAACAACGCAATCCAAAAATGGGCAGAAGAGCTAAAATGATATTACTCCAAAAGAGATATACAGATTGCCAAGAAACACATGAAAGAATGCTCAACATCATTAATCATTAGAGAAATGCAAATCAAAACTACAATGAGATATCATCTCACACCAGTCAGAATGGCCATCATCAAAAAATCTAGAAACAATAAATGCTGGAGAGGTTGTGGAGAAAAGGGAACCCTCTTACACTGTTGGTGGGAATGTAAATTGATACAGCCACTGTGGAGAACAGTATGGAGGTGCCTTAAAAACTACAAATAGAACTACCATATGACCCAGCAATCCCACTATTTGGCATATACCCTGAGAAAACCATAATTCAAAAAGAGTCATGTACCAAAATGTTCATTCCAGCTCTATTTACAATAGCCCGGACATGGAAACAACCTAAGTGTCCATCATTGGATGAATGGATAAAGAAGATGTGGCACATATATACAATGGAATATTACTCAGCCATAAAAAGAAACGAAATTGAGCTATTTGTAATGAGGTGGATAGACCTAGAGTCTGTCATACAGAGTGAAGTAAGTCAGAAAGAGAAAGACAAATACCGTATGCTAACACATATATATGGAATTTAAGAAAAAAAAATGTCATGAAGAACCTAGGGGTAAGACAGGAATAAAGACACAGACCTACTAGAGAATGGACTTGAGGATATGGGGAGGGGGAAGGGTAAGCTGTGACAAAGTGAGAGAGTGGCATGGCCATATATACACTAACAAACATAAAATACATAGTGGGAAGCAGCTGTATAGCACAGGGTGATCATCTGGGTGCTTTGTGACCACCTAGATGGGTGGGATAGTGAGGGTGGGAGGGAGGGAGATTCAAGAGGGAAGAGATATGGGAACATATGTATATGTATAACTGATTCACTTTGTTATAAAACAGAAAGTAACACACCATTGTTAAACAATTATACTCCAATAAAGATGTTAAAAAAAGTGAGAAAATGTTATTAAAGTTTTCAATGAAATTGTAATGTGAGAAATGTTATGAATATATAAAATATAAATATAAAAATATACATTACATCATTAAAACTTTAATGTGAGGAAATATTATGAATTCGTAAAGTGTTGTATATCATAAAATGGGTAACAACGTGCATTGATTGTGCTCTAAGTTTTGCTAGATCCTTTAATTCTTACTCCTCCTGACCATATATTGTTTCATCCTTGATCCCATTTTGGATTTATTAGAGAGAATGAGAGCACAACTGCTGTGTGTGAGGTTAAGCTCTGAGTGAGCACCAAGCAATGTCCTAGCTTGTGGACTCATTAGTTACAAGAGGACATTATCATGTCCCATGTCTAGCACAGCGCCTAGCTGATGGGTGCTCTATAAATACTAGTTCCAAGTACAAATGTTTTAAAATTGGGGATGAACACAGAGGCAGATGAGCTAACCTTTCAGGGCACAATGTACAATTTCTTCAGTGAGAAGAAATCCATTCTTACATATTGCCTTTTTCTCTTTTGATCACTTCAGTTTTGTTAGAACAAAATGACAGTAATAATATATTCCAGTTTCTTTTGGCATATTTGCTGTGGGGTTAGTTAGCAGAAGTTGATTCAGAATGCAAGCTCTGGATATTACTGCCTGAATTTGTCTCTCAATCCACCACCTACCAACTTTGAGACCCTGGACACATTACTTATCCTCTTGGTAATTTCCTCATCTGCAAAATTGGGATAATAATAGCACTTGCCTCATAGTACAGTCCTGAGAATAAAATATGTTAGCGAGTTAATATAAGTAAAGTACTTAAGAAAGTTCTTGGGACCATAGAAAAGGCTCAAAAATGTTGATTACTTCTGAAAGTCCAAGCAGGCAGATGACCACCTAAAGTTTACTTATGAAAACAGGCAATGTTAAGAATTTGCAAAGTGTGCGATACTCGATGAGAACCATTATTAGATGTCTGATGAATGACTAAGAGAAATAAAGAGACTGCTCTAATTGAATGAGATCTAGCCATCTTGTTAATCGCAGAGCAGGAGATCAAGACAAAGTGGCAAAACAGGGGGCCCGGCTTACTGTGCTCCTGATGATTAAGACTGTGCTTCATTACTAAGTTCGTGCAGATAATAAGACAATGGCTCTGCCTAATAAGAAGATCAAATGAGCCACTAGAACGGAAGCATCACATTTAGTCAAACATTAAGTTTAATTAATTAATTAATTAATTCTTTTCACTGAATTGTTTTTGAAGGTCAAGCGTATGCTGCAGCAGTGCAGTACTGGAGCCATTCTCCTCATACATTTGAATGCATCCACCGACCACAACTCTCCCAGCCATGGAGAGTTATTGGCTACCTCCCCACTCACACACTCTCCCCCACAGAGTGAAGACCTGCTTATGTTAGTTTTGCCATAATTACCTGAGGATCTTGGACAAGTCCCCAGTGTCTTCTGGGACTTCTTTCTCCATCTTTAAAATGAGGAGTTACATTAGATGTTCTCTCATTGAACTTTCCAGTCTGCTATTATTATAAGGTTGTGACAATTTGTTCAATCAAATATGGAGAGAACTAGAGTTACCAGTTACTTCCTTGCTGGGCTTGGTTAGGCAAGCTATTTAGACTCCTCGAACTTCAGTTTCTTTAACTGTACAATGAGGAACAGAATAATATTTTCCTTATAGGCGTTGTAGTGAAGATTCAGTGATACGGTATGTGTGAATTACTGGGAACAATGTCTGGCTGTATGGCAGACACTCAATACTATTAGATATTACCGTTATTTATAGCAAAGTTGGTAATATATTTAGAAATTGTCAAATTAATTCCAGCCCATTGTTATTAATACAAAACAGTACACTAGAACCTCACATTTAACTTTAAGCTTCCAGTTAGGTTCCCAGGTAGGACATTTATCTTAGACATAAAATGCTAGTAGATGTTAATGATAGCCAAGATTGCTTGAATCTTTTGGTGCAGTGTCTATCGCTGTGCCTGACACACTTGCATCACTTAGTCTGTACAGCAATCCTTTAAGGTAGATATTGCTATCCATGTTCAATTGCTTTGCATGTAAGACATAATTTACTCTTTACAATAATACCCTTAGGTAGGGACTTTAAAAAAAAAAAAACAAACCTCTGTTAACAGGTGAGGAAACTGAGGCTTACAGAGGTTAAGTAGTGGGGCCAGTATTCAAACCCAGATCTTTATGACTCTAGTGTGCTTATTCACCTTTGCACATTACATGTCACATCATGTTATACATCTCCCATCATGGTATCTCTCATTCACGTGCTAGGAACAGTCCTCGCCCCCCACCTTAAAGAACTGGCATTTCTCCCTCCCTTCTTTGTCTGAAACAACTATATGACTCTTTCTTCCTTTACAAGAGACCTACTAAGAAGCTTAGATCCAAATATGAGACTCAAATACAGTAACTCTATAATGCTGACAACTTGCATTATAACGCTGATAAGTTTCCCTGCTATCCTACTCTCTTATTTGTATTTTGCCCAGCCCTGATTTTTAATTCTAAGCTTGTCTTTTTTTTTTTTTTACAACTTTATTGGAGTATAATTGCTTTACAAGGTTGTGTTAGTTTCTGCTGCATAACAAAGTGAATCAGCTATATGTATACATACATCCCCATATCCCCTCCCTCTTGAGCCTCCCTCCCACCCTCCCTATTCTACCCCTCCAGGTGGTCACTAAGTACTGAGCTGATCTCCCTGTGCTATGCAGCTGCTTCCCACTATAAGCTTGCATTTTTTATTTAACAAACTATTAGATATAAAATAAACTACAAGGATACATTGTACAACTCGGGGAATATAGCCAATATTTTATAATAACTATAAATAGAATATAATCTTTAAAAATTGTGAATCACTATATTGTACACCTGTAACTTATTTAATATTGTACATCAACTATACTTCAATAAAAAATAAGTTAAAAAATAAACTTGCCTTTTTATTAGCCATCTGTTTATTAAAACAACCCCCTTTAGGCTACAGTCAGATCTTTTGTGGAGCAAGATGAATGAATGAATAAATAAAGCCTATATCCATAGCTTGATAAATTGCTTAACAGGGTGGATTAAAGATACAATAGTTATTAACTGAGAGTGACCACTGCTCCTGGTTGTTTCCACAAGGTTTATGAATCTCAAATAATCACCTGTAAAATATACATTTTTGAGAGTCAATAGTGTGGGTTTTTATCTGGAGCTGGAATTCTGTGAGGTAATAAACATTTTAAAAGCATGCCAAGACTAATGTGTCATTCAATAACTGTTGACTGGTTAGTTAAACATTCTGAATTAGTAACTCTGAATGTATGTACCCCGAGAAGTAGTCCTTCACAGAGATTGTACAGCACATAGACAAAATGAAAAGGTGGAATAATTTTAAAGAAAGGAAACAAAAGGGGGTCATATTTCAATCTAATCATTCAGGGGTGATTCAATTCAATAGAGACTTCATTTCTTTCACAGAAAGAAATGTTCTAAGATGTGGCAGAGGTAAAGTAATTGTGTGAATAACGCTAGGCAGCACGGCTTCTTTGGATGCCTTTACCACATTGTGAAATTCTCTGTGAATGCTTCTCAAGATCACATATGATACAGTCAAATCCTCAACTAAATATTTTAAACTACTTGTATGATTTCACCTTATACAGTTTAACTTTATTAATGCAACTGGTATTTATTGAGTCCTTACTGTGTTCTAGGTTTGGGTTGAGATAACCTGAGGGAACAAAACAGACAGAATTCCTATCCTCGTTGGGATAGGCTGAGAAATGCCCACCAAAGAAGTTGAGGTAGTCCCAGGAAGCTGTGACTATGTTAATTTCTGTGGCAAAGGGACTTTGCTGGTAGGATTAGGTTAAGGACCTTGAGACAAGAGGTTAGCCTGGATTATCCCTGTGAGCCCTAAATGTGATTACAAGTGTCTTTACAAGAGGGAGGCAGAGAGAGATTTTCCTTCAGGAGAGGGGAAGGTGGAGATTGGAGTGATGTGCTATGAAGGTATAGGAAGGGCCCACAAGCCACGAAATGAGGGTGGCTTCTAAAAGTTGAAAAAGAGAAAGAGATGGATCCTCTTATCAGAGCCTCCCTCCTGATATCTTGGTGTTAGCCCAGTGAAACTGGCTTTGGACTTCTGAGCTCCAGAACCATAAGAGAACACATTTATGTTGTTTAAGCCACCGAGTCTGAAGTAGTTTGTTATTGCAGCCATGGGATACTAAGGCATTCACAGAGATGTCATCCTAGAGGGGGAGAGAGCAAATAATAGTTACAATAAAGAAAGAAATCATATTATGTTAGAAGTTAATAAGTACTATGGAAAAGAGGGAAAATAGTGCATGGTAAGAGGGATGGAGAGGGTCTGATCCATGCAGGGGTGCTGGTGAGGCATGGGGGGAACCATTTACAGTATAACTAGGAATAGAACTCATTGGGAAGGGGAGATTTCAACAAAGACATGAAGTTGGTAAAGGAGTTGGCTAAGCGGATATCTGTGGGAAAATTATTCTAGTCAGAGAGAACAACAGTACACATGCCCTAAGGTAGGAAAAAAAAGCCAGTGTGATTAAGATGACGAGGTAGAGAAGGATGATCAGAGAGGTAGTTGCAAGCTGATCGTGGAAGCCACCGTAAAGTCTACTGTTAGGAAAATGAAACCATTTTACAGATTTGCTAGAAGGTCTTTTCTAGAAGATAATAAATATCTGGTCAGTTAAGTTAAATAGGCTTCAATTGAAAAAAATTATTGATAGGGTGAACTAGGGGATAAGCCTAGACCCAGAGACATCTTCTAAATTAGTTTCAAAACACCAGTTTGGAAGAGTGAAATCAATTAACTGATGATGTGTGTGAGACAATAGTTTTCCATTGCTTTTGAGTGTAAATACATGAGGACTGTACTTAAACTGAATTTCAGTGGATATCACTGCCTGTTTTTGTTTTATAAAGTTTTGATTGATTATTTTAAGGTCAAACTTCACAATTCTGATGAAATAATTTCTTCTTAATTTTTTTCTTCTTCTAGCATATGGTTTTGGATTACAGTGTGCAGTTTTGATATAGTCTATATCTGGATTTAATGTACCTGAAACTGACAGATTCCACATGTGAGGCAGGGGTAACTATCAATACATTTTAGTTGGATGGGTCAGCCTCAGGCCCTCATGGCCGAACAGCCTGGACTGACCAATTTGAGCAGATATCTTGGTAAATTGAAGGCACAATGACACAGTGATTGCCAACCTAATCCTGGCCCAGTGGTTCATTTCATATTCCAAGTACCTTCAGGCTTTCAGAGGCAGCCTGGTTTACCCAAAGTATTTTCCATACCACACCCTGATGTGGTTAAGTTCTAAAATCACCTGTAGATGTGGTGTGATTATGAGCTCAACTCCTCTTTCTTCTTCACATGTTATATTTGGGTGATGTCTACCATGCCAATTCTATCAAAGGCCTCTTGCCCACTTAAATTTTAGCTGTATAACTTGATGGCAAACTTACTCCAGAAAGTCTGGAATCATTGTATCCAGAATTTTGTTCAAGCTAAACCCATAAACATTTGTTGAATAAATTAGTAAACCAGTGGTAGAATTAGCAGGGAGTGCCTGTCTTTGTTAGAATCTTCTCTAGCAGATTCCTGGGCTTGTTCTGATGGAGCAGTCAGTGGACTCGGACCACAAGCAAAGGGGAACTGGAGTGGACTTTGCCCATGGGGTACGTGGGAAGAGTCCTAGGCACTTGCATGTCCGGTGGGCTGACTTACACTCATTCCACTTCATTCACCCACTCTTTACAAACAGGCTTTTCCCTTGGTTTTTTATTCTGTCCTCTAGTTCCTTGTGTGACTGGTTCTCTGTATGGAATGCTATCTAACTGCTGGTGCCCTGACCACCCGCATGATGTATGGGAGGGTCGTTTTCATGTAGAGGCCAAGCAGTAGGATTAGGATTTTGTATCAGGGTTCTCCAGAGAAACAGAGCCACTAAGTTGTGTGTGTATATGTATATACACTGAACACCTGATTAGAACAAAAAGGCAGGCGTCCCCAAGTGAGAGGGAATTCTCCAGTGGGTCTGCCTTAGACTGGAACTGGAGCATGGTCCTTCTGGGTCTCTGCCTGTGGGCTGAACACTCATGTAGTATATTACATATATATGTATATAATATATACTTTATATATAATTTATATATATAATATGTGTAATATATATATGTAGTGTATATATGCACACACACAGGCATACACAAGCACACACACACACACACACACACCTTATTGATTCTGTTTTTCTGGAGAACTAATACAGAATCCTAAAGAGCATTCTAGCCTAGTCATTTCTCTTTTCTGTTCCATTGCCTGCTGTTCTCCAGTGTGTAGATGAGACGTCTGAAGATCAGAGGAGTCCAGTGACTTGTCCAAGATGATCAGCTAATTAGTGACTGAGTTGGTATGTTGAGCTATCGGTGGGGTAGGGAGAGAGGGGGCATCAAAGATGACTAATATATTGACCTGCTGGATACCTGGGATTGTCTAAAGGAACAGAGATGTCAGGAGAGTGTTCACATTTTGAGACAAAGTTTGACCCTCGTTCAATTGTGTTTAAACCATCAGCTGTGGCAGAGACGCAGAAGGTAGTCAATGGGCAAGAGAGGTGTTCTGGAAAGGGAGACATCTCTGTCTGATGATTGTCCTGTTGAGAATAGAGATTTACTCTCGGTTATGATGATGTGAAAGAACAAACTCTCAGCATGTGTGAAAAGAGCCAAGTTTCTATTTGTCAAGGCTGCAGCATTCTAACAGCAGCATTGTTCCCTCTGATTAGTGAAAAATGCCTCTGGCTGACACTTTCACAAGATGAGAGCCTCTTACAGTCAGAAAAGTCACGCTCTGAAAGCCAAATTTTTTTTGAATTAAAAAAAAAGTCATGACCATACAGAGCTTTCAACTTTCAATTTGATTAAAAAATTTTTTTACGATAGAAGAAGAAACAATGTCAACCACATTAGAATAAGTTCTAACTGGCCTTTTTGAAAATGAGATGTGATGCCTCAGCTCTGCCTGGGTAGGAAACGTGTTGTGGAGAACGTGGCTAATAAGTTGCACAATTCAGTCTGAGAACGACTTTTCCTCTCAATTTTTTTTTCTGCCTTGTGTGTTGGATAACGAGAGTATTTTTTGTTTTTAATTTATTCAGCCTATAATTTTGATCTCCACTTCACATTGTCTAGAGAGATATGGTTACTGAGACAAGGGAAAACACAAATGTATGTGGTGATTCAATACACTCTAACGATCATCAACAAAGGAAATGTGCTAAGTTTTAGGGAAGATACAAAAATATAGATGTCACAGCCTCTCTGTCAGTTTAGCAGGTAGAAAGCTTTTAGTGCCGTAAGGGAAAAGTTGTTACAGGAATTTATTAATTCACTTACCAAATGTTTATTGATTGTATGTTATAGCCTAGAGGTTCCCAGATGACTAGGATCCAGTGTTCAATGTGTGTAAGCTGAGAAAGAAATGCAAAAAGCAGAAAAAAGGGCAAAGGTACTAAAATATAAAGCTTTTCCTTCCTTTGTGGTCTGTCTCTGGCCTTGTCTTGGTGTTGTTTATTTGCTAGTTGATGTTCTAAGAAAATAGAAACTAAAATAATACATTACTAGCATGAATTTTATTGTTCTCTATATGGCGCAATACCAATTCAAATACAAATATCACATTTCACTTTGGGGTGGAGTCACCGAAATTACACAATTTGTATTTTGTGGCTTGTCCTTCAAGGGTGCCTCTAGCTGGTCAGAGACAAACTCAAGACTGAATGAGGAAGGTTGGAAGGAAGAAGAGAAAATCCGGCAGCCTGGAGCTGGCTGAGGGAGCCCTCGGGGCATAGGGGCCAGTGCAAAACCCTCACAGATACCCAAGGGTCCCGTTCTGTGATTTGAGGTGTGTATGCATTTGCTGGGGCCTGATGGCTACTGGGTTCCTCCTCCCCTCAAACAAGGGACTCATGTGCAGTGTCCCGGTAGGGGACTTGGGCCAAGGGAGTCTAGCCAGGTGGCTCCCTGTTTCCACGGGCCCACTGCCCCAACCCACGGTAGATGGGAAACCCCTCAAGATCTTAAACCTCTGTGCCAGGATGTGCTCAGTACCTGGTTGAGGGGGTGAGAGGCTTGTCCTGTCCTGGCCCAGACAAGTCTCACCCGGAGTGGGACTGGCAGCAGCCATGTTTGGCCCAGAGATACCAGAGTGTGTGCCTGATCTCCACCCTACCAAAGCTCGTGGCCAGGCCCCTTCCCAGGTAAAGAGTGGCAGCAGTCACCTGCTGGGGGTGTCAGAGGAGACTGGCTGAGGTCTGGGACAGGGGAATGGGTGGCCAAGAACCCATCCCAGGGAGGCCCATCCCAGGGAGGTGGGATTGTGCAGGAGTTGGAGGTCTAAGCCCTTGGTGCAGGCTCCATTGTCCCACTGCACTTCACTTAAATACACCAGTTCAAAGATAAAATGATTAAGAAATTTCAAGGTGGCACTGGCTGCCTGCCCAAGAAGGCAGTCCTACTCTGGAGTTCGCTTGTGGCTATTGTTTCCACAGCTGAGATGGCTCCATCTTTCAAGAAAAGCAGTTTCCCTTTTGTGCTGAGCTGGAGGAGCAGTGAACCTATCACTATTTTCTTCTTCAAGCTCTCTTTACTTAAATTGCAGTTCAAGGGACTCATTTTTAGTGTTTTTTAAGGGGAGGTTTTCTTGACTTTAGCAAGGATGGTCTCATCATCTTCATGGTGGTTTCATATTTGTTCTGGATTTGGGTGCGGGTGTTTTGAAACTTCACTGAAGCAGCATTCACGTGAAAACCCTGGACAAACACTGAATGCAGATGAGGAATCAAGATGACCCCTGATAACTACTTAGCCACAAAAGGACATTCCGTGACAGCTGCCAATACTGGGAAAACCTTGCGTGTCCAACCACAGCGTGCGGGGGCGTTCTGACTACTTATCATTTTCAGGGAGGCGGTTGGGGCAGGGGTTAGGGTCAAGGAGTTGAACAGACCTGGTACTGAGTTCCTCCTCTACCGTTAAGCAATTTAACCCCTTAATCTTTCTGTGCCTCAGTTGCCTCTGTGCAAAGCGAAGATTGTGATTTTGCCTTTTTTAATAGAGTTCTAGGGTAAGTTAATTGAATATATATGTAAAGTGTTTAGCATGGAGACACAGCCAATTCTCAACAGATGTAAATTCTATATCTTTTCATATGCAAGCACGCAAAAAATAGTGAAGGAGACAAAGTTTCTTTGCATAATACTGTCTTCCTTTTTGGCCCCTGTGGGGTCCCCAGTGCCTTCAGGCATTTCTGTGATGCTGCATCTGGTCCATTCTCTCACCCTGATGCAAACTCTTGCTTGCCACTTTCACTTTGTCAAACACTGTATGTCTGTGTCTCGCCTGCCTCAGGGCCACTTAAAAATGATAGTTTACTGGGTAGATTAAATTTGCTTCTTAGTTGGATCCTAGCTATCTATATGAAATATTGAAGTCAAATAAATCAGGAAGAAAAGTATCAAAAGGGCAAATGGGAGCCGGGAAAAGGATGAAGGTGAAATGGAAAGAAAAGTAAAAAATCGGTCATTAACAAGAACTAGCATACTAGTCTAGATTTTAAGTTTCTTGAAGGCAGAAGCTGGGGCTACATGATCCCTGCATCTGAAAAGTCCTTAGCATAACACCTTGCTCACTTTGAGTCTAATAAACTTGTCGAATAAATAGTGAATGGTGATAGGCATCCAGGGCTCCAGAGGGACTAGCCAGGGACAGGGTCCAGGCTGATGGGAAGGTGTGGGAATAGACAGGAGTTTTAAGAGGATCTGCATGGCCCCCTGTCCCTGAATAAGCAGAAATTGCTGAGCACCTCATGGTTTGGGTTGCATCTCACTTTCATCATAGCTGTGTGATCTTGGACAAAGAATTTATGTTTTTTGGGCTTCGGTTTCTTCCTTTCTCCTCTGTGTAATGAGGATAAAATGACCATCTGATGGTGTTGATGTGTGCATTTAAAGAGCCTGTCACAGTGCTGGGCACAGGGCAGGAAGTCAATAAATATTATCTTGCTATTCTGCTTCCTTCCAACCTTTCCCTCTTTTCATCTCATAGGCTTTCCATTCTGCCTGTCTTGAAGAGTTAACAAAAACATCAGTGCTAAAAAAGTGGCATTGTGGGTCTTGGATCTTGTGAAAGGATGTAGATGGATTATTGAAAAACTTCTTGCACCAAAAGAAAAACAATACAGGCATTTGTCCTTCTTGTGGTAGGCTTAGCAGCAACAAACCCTGTGCATAAATGACAGCACTTTATGTTTTATTAAACCCAGAGGCAATACGAAGAGTTGGTAAGAGTATGGGTTTTGTGGTCAGATAGACTTGGTTTTGTCACATGTACTTGCCACTCTAATCAGGGAAGTTACTTCTTTGTGCTTGGGTTTCCACTTCTGTAGTATGTCTACTTCATTCATTCACTCATTCACTCATTCATGAGCACTTCCACAGCATGTGCAAGGTGCTGGAAATACAATGGCAATGATAGACATGCAATTAGCATGATGTACAGAAACCACAATAACTTTTGAGCACTGAAGCCTGAATAGGGATCTGGCAATGTGTGAGGGGTTGGAGGAAGATTGCTAAAGATAGAGATGGCAGAAGGCCAAGGGACAGGTTGTAGGAGTTGAGGATGTCAGTGTTGCTGAGGCAAAGAGTTCGAGCAGTGAGGAATGAGAGTTAAACCTCGGGGCAGAAGTAGGGGGATAGATTAGGAAGAGCCTTGAAAACCACCCTTAAAGAATTCAGAGTTTATCCTAAGGATGACAATAGCACTTCCCAAATAGTACTTCCGAGGGGGATCAGAGTCCAGTGGGAACCACTGAGCATGGTAGGTCTGTCAATGAATAATAATTTCCCTATGCATATATGGAAACTCGGTCCGTGAGAGATATATGTTTCAGATTAGTGGGGAAGGGAGGATGTACAAATTTGATAGGGCTGCCACAACAAAGTACCACAAACTGGGTGACTTAAACAACTGAAATGTATTGTCTCACAGCTCTGGAGGCTAGAAGTCCAAAATCAAGGTGTTGGCAGCATTGGTTCATTCTGAGCGTTATGAGGGCTATGATTCTCTTCCAGGCCTCTTTCCATGGCATGTAATTGGGTCATCTTCATGTTCACATGGTGTTCTCCTTGTGTGTCTGTCTCCAAATTTCCCCTTTTTATAAAGACACCAATCAGATTGAATTAGGGCCCACTCTGATGGCCTCATTTTAACTTGATTACCTGTGTAAAGATCTTATCTCCAAATAAGGTCACTTTCTGAGGTGCTGGGGGTTAGGACTTCAATATTTGCATTTTGGGGGACACAATTCAACCCATAATAGTGGGATCATTTAATAATGGCATCACAAATGTTGGTTATCCATATGGAGAAAAACCCTGGATTCCTACTTTACAAATACTCAAAAATAATTATCTGAAAGATTAAAGACTCAAATGTGGAAGGCAAAAATGTTAGAACATTTAGAAAACATATAGTAGAATATCTTTATAATCCAGGTTCTGGAAGGCGTTTTAAAATGTGACACAAAAAATGTTAGAGTACAGCATAAAATGTGAGATTAAAAATATTTAAATTTGACACCATTAAATTAAGCACTGCTTGTAAAAAAAATGATAGCAAAGAAATGATAGTAAAGAAAATGAAAAGGCAAGCTGTGATTTGGAAAAAGATGTTTTCTCTACAACTGATAGAGGATTAGTATCTGGAACACATAAAGAATTAATAAGAAGATAAATAACCCAGTAAAAATCTGGACAAAAGAGACAAACAGATATTTCACAGAAGAAGAAACAGGAATGCAAAGAGACATATAATTTAGTTTCCCAATGTGATATCACCTTACAACCATCTGGTTGGTAATAATTAAAGAGATAGACAATTGCAAGTGTTATCACAAATGTAAAGGAAATCTCTTAGGCACAGCCTTATCTTGGCAAGTTAGACATTTTCATATGCTATGACCCAGTAATTTCACTCTAGGTATATATCCTAGAGAAACTCCTACACAAAGTGATAAATACAAGATTATTCATAGTAGATTATTTCCTAAGAACAAAAAACTGGAAATAACCCCGATGGTTATTAATAGGATGATATTCTAAAAATTTGGATATCCAAACATTGACTATAGAATTTTGTAAATGAGTAACTATTACTGTATAAAATATGTGTGAATCTTATAAATCTTGCACTAAAGAAACAAGTTACAGAAGGTTAAGTTACAAAACAAGGAAAATTAAATTACATATTGGTTCATCTGGTTATTTATGTGATAAAACAATAAAAGGCAAGGGAATGATGACAAACAGTTCCAGATAGGGGTTATCTCTGGGGGATGGATACAGAGGAATGAAATGGAGGCAGAAATATGCAGATAGATGTAACGATATTAGTAATGTTCTAGTCTAGCCCTTGTTATGGATGGAATTACTCCCCGCCCTCCCCTCAAATATGTTGAAGTCCCAACCCCGGGTATCTCAGAGTGTGACTGTATTAGGAAATAGGGTTGTTGCAGATGAAATCAATTAAGATCAGGTCATACTGGAGTAGGGTGGATCCCGAATCCAATATGACTGGGCTCCTTACAAGAAGATGGCCATGTGAGGACAAAGAGAGAGAATGGCACGAGAAGATGAAGGGCAGAGATTGGAGTGAGGCATCTACAAGCCAAGCAACAATAAAGATTGCCAGAAATTCATCAGAAGCTAGGCCAGGGTTATGGAACAGATTCTCCCTCACAGCCCTCAGAAGGAACTAACCAACACCTTGATTTTGGACTCTAACCTCCAAACTATAAGACAATACATTTCTGTTGTTTAAGCCACTCAGTTTGTGGTACTTTGTAACAGCAGTCCTAGGAAATTAATGCCGTCCTTAAATTAGATAGTAGGTGCATGGGTGTTTATTTTATAATTCACAACTTACAAATGCATTATGTATGTTACTTTTCGTGTTTCAAAGAGTTACATAATAAAAATAAAAAGACAAAAGAAGTTGTTATTAGTTTCATTACTACCAAACTGGGCGTAGTTTCTAGTATTAATGTCAATGGCAAGTTCCAGAAAAGTTTTCCTAGACAGTTTTATTAAAACTATAAAAATAAACTCCCAACACTTCCTTTGATTTTTATGGAGTTTTAATTTCAGCCTCAGTGTCACTGAGTCCCAGTTTCTCTGACTTTAATTATAATGTGCACACTCTTCTGAGCAAAGTGATCTGCATCTAATCCTGAATGAAGATGATTGCCAGGTACACACCTGTCATGGTATGTTACCTCTTGGCAGACAGGCTGACATCAGCTTTGCCTCCATTAAAGGGAAGCCACCAAGTCACATCAGGGTTTTGGACACATGCTCCACAAAAGTAAGTACCCTCCCCGAGCCTAGAAGCCATACCAGAGCAGGGGCTTGGATTCTTTGTCCACACAGCTGTACCTCTGCCTCTTAGAAACAGTGCCTGACACAAAGTAGGTGCTCAAGAAATTTGTTGAATGAATGTATAAATTAAGAGTTTTATGTGCGTCCACTTAGCAGTAGCAATACCAACTACCACTTTTCAGAAGTTTATCAGCCATCTCCTCCCCCCACACACAATTTTTGATCTGTTTGTTTCTCTCATCTGCTGATTGGCCAGCTAGTCTTCCTTATATAAGCAGTCAGAGGCTGCCATTGGGAACTTGGAATAGGGGATCAGATTTGGGTGTGATAAGGCCAGACATATATTTTTTTCTTTTAAGAGTAGTTAGTTAGCTGTTTAATCTTCCATATAAATTAGTAACCTTCTCTACTGATACTAATATATTCTTTCTATCTTGAGAAGAGATGTAGATGCTTTAGAATCTTTTATTGAGACTCAGGTGAAATGTGTCGATTAAGGAATGGATTCTAAAAAAGGAACTCCAAGAATACATGTGAAGTGGATGCTTTTTTTTTGCGGGCCTCTCATTGTTGTGGCCTCTTCCGTTGCGGAGCACAGGCTCCGGACGCGCAGGCTCAGCGGCCATGGCTTACGGGCCCAGCCTCTCTGCGGCATGTGGGATCTTCTCGGACCGGGGCACGAACCCATGTCCCCTGCATCGCCAGGCGGACTCTCAACCACTGTGCCACCAGGGAAGCCCTGTTGGAAGATTTTTAATCACAGTCTCCACTTCAGTGCTTGTGATTGGTCTACTTACATTTTCTATTTCTATTTCTGTTTTCTATTTCTTCCTGTTTCTGTATTGGAAAGTTTTTTTTTAATAGGATTTATCTAGTACTTTGAAAACTAAATTAATAATGTTTTGAATATATTACATAATAAATATTATGACTTGAAATTGCATTAACGAGAATTTTCTCTTTTTTTACCCAGTAGATTGAGCAGCTGTTGTTAGTGAGATGTGCCAGTGAGAGATGGGGACTGTTCAAGATTTTGAAGTATGATACTGGAAATGTCGGTTATAACATTGATGAATTCAGACAGCGTTGGATAAGTGACCAGGCATAGTCCTGGGTGAGGATGGAGAGATGAATGAGACTTCTGCAGGAATTCAATTCAGTGGGAGAGACATAAGTAAATAGGTAATTGCATCTAATGTGATTAAGTGCTGTTAATCACTAAAGGAAAGAATAGTTCTCTGTGTCATGCACATTTTCCATGTGGTTTATTACATAGTTGTTTTTTGGACACTGGTCATCAGATGTAATATTTCTCTACTAACCAGAATATTTGGTTAACCAAATTTTTCAATTCCCTGACCATACCTGAGTAACAGTTTATTTTACAAGTTATGATCATATCATTAAAAAAACCCTCAATGTTTACCACAGGGGAAAGCTGTGCAATCATTCTTTTCTATAGTTAATGGCTAATTTATTTTATCTCACTGTAGCACTTTATGATCCTTTCCAATTTCCAGGAATTTAGAGGCCCTTTCTGATTTTAGAATGGAGAAAAGAGAGTTTATTTCCATGTGGCATTGGTTTTTCACAAAAGCCGTGGCAATATTTTACTGATAAAAGAGCAAAGGTCAGTAATAGATTTCCATAAGTGATTAGCTATAAAAATGAGATAGTTAATAGGTACAGATCAAAACAATATTAGCAAAAAGTGGTTACAGCATTAAAATGGCTCAAATTATAATTCCTAATGAAGTAGTGGATTTTTCTTTACTTGATCATAAAAATACTCTCCACAAAATTTAAGAGTCACATCTCTTTGGGTAAACATACCACTAGAAATTCTCTCACCATTGGGCTTTTTTGATCATTAAAATGTTACTAATGCTTTATCTGCATGTGTCCTGTGAGAATACTGCTTATCCCTTTCCCTTCTCACGTTCTTTAGAAAGCTAGGAACAGTCCAGTCCTCTAAGTGACAGTGAATCCTAAGGCAGTGACTTTCCATTGACAACACGTGGCCCGAATACCCGTTTTTAACTTCCTGGGGATGTCGGTCCCTAAGCCCAAATACACCATCTCTTTCCTTCTACCTGGTTTCTTTATCCTTTTTGAGCTGGATTTGGGATGAACTGTCTGCAATCTGCAATCTGACAGTTCAAGACGCTGTCACGACAGCTTTCTGCAGGCTTTCCTCAGCTCTCCTGGTTCCTATTTTACAGCCGTAGAGATGGCGCCTTTAGCTGGAGAATGAGTTTAAAACAAAACTTTTCCTTAAGTGGTCGGGCAGCTGAGGGGGCCGCTCTGATGCTGAGGAGGGGGACGTAGCATCCGAGCGCGGTTCTCAAGTCCCTCCGGGTCCGGCTCTGGACTCCAAGCAAAAGGGGCGGAGAGGAAGGGGCGGAGGTCAACCGCGCCCTCCACCCCGCCCAGGCGGTGAGCGCCGCTAGGTGCTAAAGGATCGGAGGAGCCCAGCGCACCCGGCAGGTTTCGCGCTGGGAGAGCGCGCAGAAGCACGCGCGGCGAGACAGAGTCGGAGCCCGGGCCGGAGCTGGAGCGAGAGCGCGGCGCAGAGCCCCAGGAACCGGCGGCAGCGACGGAGCGAAGCCGGGCGCGGGATGGCCCACGGACCCGCGCGCTCTACTGCTCCACCTAGAGCCCTGCCCGCGGCCCGGGATGCCAAGGTAAACACCCCTTCAGCGGCTGGATTCCCACGCGTTGGCCACCCGACTGAGGTTTAGCCACCCCACCTCGGATGCCCGGCGGCAGCAGCAGCCGGCGGCACCGGAGGGCACCTTAGCCTGAGCTGGCCAACAAGTTTGGACCAGATGTCCCAAGCTGGGGAGACCCGCAGAGCAATGTCTGATCCGTCTGGAGCCTGAGGTGCGCGCCTGGGGACCGGGTAGAACGGATCTCAGAGGAGGGAAACGGGTAAAGGAAAAGATCCCCTTCCCTCTCCTTGCTTCCCCGCCCGCGACACTTTGACTCCGGCATCCTGGCCAGCGCAGGCCTTTGGCGCCCCCCGGGGTGGGAGGGAAATCGGCCTCTGGCGTTTGAGCAATCGCAGAAAGTTTCAGGCAGTTAAGAGGTTTGGGAAGGATGTTGCAAGCAGAGGCCTGGGGGCGGTGGGGTAGTAGTGATCGAAAGTCGAGCTGTGAGTAAGACCGGAGGAGGCGGCCGCCCTCCGGGCAGTCCCGGGCGGCCCCACTTGGGCAGGTCCCAGGAGAGGCTGGCTCTGGAATTCCTAGCCTCCCAGAAAGCTGCTGGGGAAACGCCGGTGGAAATAGCTCGGGGAGGGGTGGCAGTGGTGGCGGTTATAGAGGGTCTGTGACTCAGGCCTCAACTCACTAGAGAAAGAGCGATAAATAAATAATTCGCCTGGGATGTAGCTACCCTGAAGCTATAACTTAGATCAATAGCATCTAGGCAGATGCGCCCACAGTGAGGGCGGCCCGCCTTCTATGCTCTCATCAGCCAACATTTCTGCACAGGTGGTAGCTGGACCAGAAAATCTTCCTAGACACTCAACACTGAGCCTTCCAGGGGTCACTGATGTGTGTGGTTTGCTGTATTTGACCTAAATCAAATAGTTTTCGAACTTATTCAGAGAAGCCCCATGCAGCGTCAGTGAGCTTGTGGCTCCACTTTGCACGCTCCCAAAGTTTGGAGAAGATGATTTTGTCTGCCTGACAGTCATAGGTCTCAAAGAAATAATCTGCACTTTGGGGACAAAGCTCATCAGAGAAAAAAGCAGAAACTTTAGAAAGTCTCCTAGTTATTAAAATAGACTATTATACTTTAAAAACTCAACTGGGTTTAAATCTAGCCTTGTTAAGCGACTTCGTAAACCTTAGGAGTTTTAAGGTGTCAGTGAATTGTCAGGAGGCAGTTTAGGAGGTTCCCAGTGGCAGAGTAGCCATAGAGGTTAACCAAGGGGTCTCAATTCTGGTAGCTTCTTTACCTTGAAAATGAAATGTGGAACTGCAGGCAGATGTGTGCTGTTTTCAGTATGATGCAACCTTGCTCATGACAGACCAGATAAATCTCATTCCCACCACAGGGTGCTGGGGTGCTTTGGCCTTCAATGTCAGATGAACAGTTATCCAGGGCTCATAATTTCTCTGTCTTTATGCTACAGATCTCTGGACCGCAAGCCTGCACTGTTTTGAGAGGGAGATGACTTGAGTGGCCAGCTCTTATCTCCACAACAATGTCCACGAACAATTCTAAACAGCCAGTGTCCCCTGCAGCCGGGCTCCTTTCAAATACAACTTGCCAAATGGAAGAAGAGCTTTCAATATCTTTTTCGATAACCTTCATGACAGTGGGAATCTTATCAAACAGCCTTGCTATTGCTATTCTCATGAAGGCATACCAGAGATTTAGACAGAAGTACAAGTCATCGTTTTTGCTTTTAGCTAGTGCTCTGGTAATCACAGATTTCTTTGGGCACCTCATCAATGGAGCTATAGCAGTCTTTGTATATGCTTCTGATAAAGACTGGATCCATTTTGACAAATCAAACGTCCTTTGCAGTATTTTTGGTATCTGCATGGTATTCTCTGGTCTGTGCCCACTTTTTCTAGGCAGTGTGATGGCCATTGAGCGATGTATTGGAGTCACCCAACCAATATTTCACTCTACGAAAATTACATCCAAACATGTTAAAATGATGTTGAGTGGAGTGTGCTTTTTTGCTGTTTTCGTAGCTTTGCTGCCCATCCTTGGGCATCGTGACTATAAAATTCAAGCGTCGAAGACCTGGTGTTTCTACAAAACAGATCACATCAAAGACTGGGAAGATAGGTTTTATCTTTTACTTTTTTCATTTCTGGGGCTCCTAGCCCTTGGTATTTCATTTTTTTGCAATGCCGTCACAGGAATTTCACTTTTAAGAGTTAAATTTAAAAGTCAGCAGCACAGACAAGGCAGGTCTCATCATTTTGAAATGGTCATCCAGCTCCTGGGTATAATGTGTGTCTCCTGCGTTTGCTGGAGTCCGTTTCTGGTAAGGACCTATGGTTTTGACAATTTTTGCTTTGTTCAGTTAATCGATATCCAATACAAGGTTTCTTGTCTTTTCAAAGTTGATAGTCTTGATGGGCAATGCTGTTTCATCTTTTAAATGCTGGAACTTACTTCTACTCAGAACTTCCTTTAGTTCTCAGCTCTGGCTTAGAATTAAGATATTTATGGCATAGATGGTTATTTCCCCACAAGCCCAGAATTAAAAGAAATATCTCCCTAAACCATTCTAACCATAGTGTTACCTGTTGCAGTGTGGTATAAAGTAATTTTCACAAAAGTAACATAGTTTTAATATACTGAATATGATTAGTTTCTAAAATGTGAAAAAAAAAGGCTATAAAACAATAGTAGAATGGACTCCAGTAAGTCTTGATAGAAAACCACATGGACTTGTAATTTATAGACTGGCTGCTTCTCAGCACACAATGACCAGGTCTCAGCTTGCAAAGGGAGGTGATGGGTTGAGATAGTTGGATAGTGTAGGTGAACTAGATGGGTAGATAAGGTAAAGAATCACTAGTTCACTAACCCAGGATGATAGTAATGCAGGGAGGGGTATGATTGGCAGGAGAGCCAGGGATTCTTCTCTTATCATTTCATTCCCTCCTCTTTTTCAATTTAGCCAGCAGCTATATTTAACATCTTGGTATTTTTATTTGGAAATGACGGCTAAGTTTAAAGAATTAGCAACAAACATAAATCATTTATATGACTTTCTAGGTAGGAGACAAAATACTTATGATTGATAAGTATGACCATAACTGTCTCCAACAGTTTACTTTATGATGGAAAAAGCGATAACGTACAACGAAAGAGAAAACATCCTTCTGTATGTAGCTCCTGATGGCAGTAAAGATTATTTTGATCCCTTTTTTTGTACCAGTGGAGAAACAGATTGATATCCAAAGATAGTAATACAGGTGATACCCAGGTAGAGGTAAAGCAAAAGGGTGAGACAAAGGTAGACATAACACACAGGTCATGGTCATACCTTGCATCGTGTTATGCAGGTGCTTGTTAATAATGCAGTTCTTCTAGGCCCCCTTAGGTCCATTGTCCAAGAACTGTTGCCAGTAGGGTTTTAATAAACAATCCTGATGGTCCTGGTGAACAGAAAAGTCTTTGAGAGCTGTTGCTGCAGACAGATCCTATGGTAGTTGACTTTATTCTGCAAAAAGATTTCTACTTTTAAAATATTTCTTGGGCTTCCCTGGTGGTTGAGAGTCCGCCTGCCGATGCAGGGGACGCGGGTTTGTGCCCCGATCCGGGAGGATCCCACATGCCGCGGGGCGGCTAGGCCCGTGAGCCATGGCCGCTGAGCCTGCGCATCCAGAGCCTGTGCTCCGCAACGGGAGAGGCCACAGCAGTGAGGGGCCTGCGTACCGCAAAAAAAAAAAAAAAAAAAAAAAAATTCTTTGTTTCTATCTCTGTTATTTCCTCACAATTTGAATTTGGCTTCTGAAATTTTTGTATCATTTAAATATTTTTTTCGTGATATTCCAGAACTGTCCTAGGGGCCCAACCGAGGAGAGGATAGGCTACATCTGTCAATGGCAAGTCAACGTTTTGGGCCTGCGTACCGCACAAAAAAAAAAAAAAAAAAAAAAAAAAATTCTTTGTTTCTATCTCTGTTATTTCCTCACAATTTGAATTTGGCTTCTGAAATTTTTGTATCATTTAAATATTTTTTTCGTGATATTCCAGAACTGTCCTAGGGGCCCAACCGAGGAGAGGATAGGCTACATCTGTCAATGGCAAGTCAACGTTTTGAGGCTGGCTTATTGTCAGTTTAGGAGGCCTTGGGTGACCCCAGTTAGGGGTCTCATCTGAGCTCATAGTTCAGTTGTTTGAATCTGAATAGCAGAGATGAGTTCTATCAACACATCGAGTCATTTCAGTGTTCATTCTTAGAGAGTTTAATTTATGCTACTTGACAAAGGAAATTCCCTTAGAGTAATGCTCCTCTTCTTCTTAAACTTTTAAATAGAGTAGCTTTTTAAAATAAACAGTGAGCCTGAGCAAAAACGAAATTAATTTGAGGGTTGGAAAGGGAATAATAAGAAAGGGAGAAAAGAGGTAGCTAAAAATATTTAAAGAAAATGTAAAAATGAAGGTCCTAGCTCTGGAGAAAACCTGAAAATCATGAAATAGTGAACTTAATGAGAGACAGATAATCTGGATAACTGGGCTAATCACTGGTGTTTTGGTTTTTGCTTGTTCTGAGTCACCTTTAAAATTCTACTTAGTTCTGGCTTTTGACTTTGAGAAATAGGAGTTATAGGTTAACTACTGTAAGGGAATGGAAAGTAACAAAATTTCATCCTCACCATGGATATTTTGAATTTATGTTTTTCTCTAATTTCTTTTCCTGAATTTTTGGTTTTCTTTACTGTTAAGATAGATATTACAATTTAATTCATATTTTGAACATATTTCCTAGTGGAATATAATTTTATTTTTGTGAAACATCTTTTGAGGTCTGTGTTCTATTTAACTGTGAATTATTGCTACACATATGACACCAATGTATCAATACTTCTAAAATGCTTTTTAGTGTGGAAAATTATTTCTGCATTAGATGTGTAGTAGGTCTACCACAGATACCCCTTGCTGGATTGATGTTTTAAGTTGTTTCAAGCATTATTTTCAGTTTTTCTTGTGGAGTCTTGGGTCTTCATGGCAAGTTCTGTCTGAAGGATTTATAACTTGTGGCCTGGACATAAGTGCCTTGCACATTACATTAAGACCACCAGACAGCTCTAAATGGAACCTGAGTGAAAAACCCAGGCTTGGGAATGCCAAAATAACACCTAACACTGATTCCTCTGTTGAACCATTTCTCCTTTACTACGTAAGTGCCCAGGTGGAACTGCATAGGTATTAATGACTGAGCCATTATTCTCCACCCTATGTTTTAAAAGCTTCTTAGTTTAAAAAATATCTCTGAAACCAAGCTTCTAAGTTCCCATAGATGCACTATAGTTGTGACATCTTCCATGTCAATGGCCTACTTTACACCATGTGCCTTCTCTCTATGATTGATGAGGATGAAATGTTGGATTTGTCATTTGAATGAACATCTGAAGACACTCTTTGACCTGTGTTCACTGTCATTTTCAAGCCTCAAACTGGAATGGGGTACAGGTGCATACACTAAAAGGAGGAAGTGAGTAATGCGGATGATGGTGTCTGGGTTTGGCAGGATTTACTGCATCAAAACATCAATAGTGGCATAATTTCTAAAACTTTTAAAATTTGTAGCTGATGAAAAGGGGGATACTTTATTAAGTTTGATGATTGACTTTAATACAAAGGTAAGATGATCATGATGTTTGTTAGAAATCTCTCTTTTAATAGACTTAATTTTTCTTGAGTAGTTTTAGGTTTACAGAAAAATGAGTGAAAAACACAGAGTTCACATATAGCTTCTCATGTCTCCACCCCTCCACCCCACAGTCATCCTTCTTATTAACATCTTGCACTGATGTAGTACATTCATTACAATCGATGAGCCAATACTTGTACATTATTATTGACTAAAGTCTGTAGTTTACATTAGGGTTCTCCTTATGTTGTACAGTGTGTGGGTTTTGGCAAATGTATATTGACATGTGTCCACCACTGTAGTATCATATAGAATAGTTTCACCACCCTAAAAATCCCCTATGGCTTTTTTTTAAAATTTAATGTTTGTTCTTTTTTTCCCACAAAGGGGAAAATGTGTGTGTGTGTGTGTGTGTGTGTGTGTGTGTGTGTGTGTGTGTGTATTTTCAGGAACTGAAGTTTAGAAATGTAGTACAATTGTAATATTAGTTTAAAATATAACTTGTTAATGACTTAAAAAAATTTCAATATCTGAATTTTATAGTTTTAAACATGGTTAACTCATATAAATTCATTTAATTACAATCCCAACTGAAAAATCTAGGAAAATTCAATAGATACTTATTAGATTACATTTCCATTTAGCAACAAGTTAATACAAAAATCTTTGAGAGTCAAATGGCAATTACAAAATTGTCTTGCGTGCATTCTAGGTAAATCACTTTTTCCAAATAAATCTTGAAGATTTTTTCTGATGTTTCTAGAGTGACGGGGAAAAAGAAGACATTTAACAGCACTTCTAAGTAACATTTCCTTAATAGTCTTTGCTTCTGTCTTTCTACAGGTACTGATTCTTTTTAATGTTCCATTTCTAGAATATGTAGTCCTAAAAGGAATTTATTATTATTGCTATGCTTAGTTCACTAGTTTGGCAGAGCATTAAATACTTGTTGACTGCTTGACTGTAACTTAAGTAGTATGAATGTCAAGAGATTGGAAATGATTGACCAGAATGTGGATTCTGAGTTCTGTAGGTGAGCGTTAATTAAGCAAATATTGAAACCAAATGGTAATTTTTAATCTGTTCCTTAAGTCAGCAGCTGTCGAGTTATGACACAATTAAACTTCAGGGATCTTTTCTGGAAGGCTGTTTAGTTTGTTTACCTTCTCTTCAAGGGTAGAGGTTCATTTTGAATTGGGAAAAGAAGTATAAAGTATATGAAGAGAAAATGATATCTTATGTAGGTGAGTTTACCCAAGAAATGTGTTTTCTTGTGTAGGTAGAGTTTGAATTTGATTTTTCTAAGGTTGTTACTCTTCTGCTAGTATTTCTAGTCATATAGTTAAACATTTGGTCACCAAGATGCTTGTCAGATATAAATCAAAAAATGAATGGTTAATTGAATTCTACTGAATTACTAAAGGTATTGGCATCATAATGACCAGGTCTTACAGGGCTAGTGGCAAATGATGGAACAACACAACAGAATAGGACACTTTGACTACTAGTGAAGATTGCTTTCTTTGAGAGGCTGGCTCTCATTATCGTGTGTAAGACCTGTGTAATGGAAATCTGTGTATGTGTCTTGTGCACCTGCCTCTACACTGAAAGGATGGTGAACAGATGTATAGTTACATGCTTCAAGTGGAAAGAAAAATACGGAAAATGTATAAATATGTATATACATAATGTGTACATGTTTGAATTATTTCCCAACCTAAAAAAATAACTAATCCATCATTGGATCTAATTGTACCAAATAAAAAGGGCTTTGAATGGGTTTCATTCTAAAATTAAAAACAAAATGGGGGCTTCCCTGGTGGCGCAGTGGTTGAGAGTCCGCCTGCCGATGCAGGGGACACGGGTTCGTGCCCCGGTCCGGGAGGATCCCACATGCCGCGGAGCGGCTGGGCCCATGAGCTATGGCCGCTGAGCTTGTGCGTCCGGAGCCTGTGCTCCACAACGGGAGAGGCCACAACAGTGAGAGGCCCGTGCACAGCACAAAAAAAAAAAAAAAAAAAAAAAAATGGACTCTCACTCTCATATAGTTTTATGTCAGATCTTTTTGGTTATTCTTGCATTGCTGCTGATCTTAGAGGTGATTTGTCGGAAATTGTTTTAGCTGGTTTCCTTTGTGAAGTGGGAGTGCTCCCCGGTTTGGAATGTGGAAGCAGCAATCATGATGTCTGGAGAGAGGACTGGTAAGACTTAGGTTCTACTTTTAGGAAATTCGTAAACAACGCAGACTCATACAGCTTAAAATTCATATCCAGATGAAAAGGTATGTTTTAGAGATACATTAAATGTAGTTTCTATGATGGGAATTCAGGCTGCTCTTGTGTTTGGGTGGACGTGGAGTACGTGGTGTGAGGTCAGTGACAGGAGCTGGCAGAGGAGCAGTTCTGAGAGATTTGGGAACATATTCCTGTCCCTGAAGCCTTGGTGTTCTCTCGCCTGGACTACTGTCCTCCTGACATCCATGTGGCTCTCCCCCGACTCCTCTCTTAAATATCATGTTGTCTAGGTAGTCTATCGTAAAAAGTACCCTTTCTCTTCTCTCCTCCATTGCTCTGCCTTATTTACTCTCATAGCACTTAGCAGCATCGGATAACATGGGGTACATTTCTCTGTTTATTTGGTTGTTTTTTGGCTTCTGCCTCTAGCATGTAAGCTCCTTGAAGGAAGGGACCTCGATTATTGCTGCGTCCTCAGTTCTGAGACCAGTGCCTGGCACACAGTTGAGCTCAGTAAGTATTTGCTAAATGAATCTCACATAAAGGAGGGCTCAGTGGGTCATGGCTCTCATTTCCACTTTGGACCCAGTCTGCTGATGAGGTCAGTTCTTAATTGGTCGGCCTCGGGAATACTTCGAATTGGAATTGGATTGGAGAAGTCCAAGAGGGGAACGTGTGCTCAGAGGTTCCCCAGGAGTATTAGTTAGAAATGGTGTCCTGGAGGATCCTGAACATTCTACAAATTGCATCTGGTGCCAGAATTTAGGAATTTTGTCAGCATCATGGATAAACTAGGAATGATATTATTTTGTGATGATGTTTACATGCCCGTTTCCTCTGTTAGTCTCAATGGTCCTTGGTAGCTAGGAGCTATATTACTGGTTTGTGCTTTAGTTTCTACAAGTAGTAGGTCATAAACCAATGTTTATTGAATGAATGAACTAGGGAACCAAGTATTAAATACAAAGTATTGAAGGCAAAGGAAACAATTAGGTGATATAACTTATTCATAGTTATTTTTGCACCATTATTATCTTTAGCACCACCTTTTTCTCTACATGCACACATTTTTTTCTCCCAAAATGTATGTATTTTTTATTGGTGTTTTATCTTTGAAGGGGTCACTTCAGGAGACAGAAGGAAAAACTTTCTTTGAGTAAAGACCTGCAGATACTGTACATTGTCATAAATAAAATCTCCAGAGTAATTGTTGAAATTTCTCTACAAAATGGGCTTGCTTACCTCAAGCCTTTGCCAGCTGATTGAGTGACTACATGGCTCAATTTGTATTGCTAATCAGACTAAAAGATTGAGTAGGTCTTTTATTCATGGAGGATTAATTCTCAGAGAACTCCAACAGACCTGCTTAGTAGACATGGTGCCCCACCCAGATCCCCTTTGCGGTGAGTTTTGCCCCTGGAGAAAGTACCCTCAGCCAAGGGAGCTGCCTTGCCCGTGGTTGTGCCCCCCTCTCTTTGGTCATTCTGTGTACAGTGACAGGTGGGTGTGGGGATCCAAAGCACTTACCCCCTTGCCTCATTTGGGACATTTCTGAAGGATCATATGTGCTTCAGAGCTTGTAGCTCCATTCCAGCTCTGCTTCTCCCTGTGCCAAGTCCTGCTTTCCTCATCACCTCACTGTGCTCAGAAAAATGCCTGCATGTAGATCTCTGTCTGCTTCCTGCAGAATCTGGTTTAGGACCATTTTCTAGAAGTCCATTTGTTCACACATTATCGAAATATAAAGTATATTACACATAGGTTTACAGTGTGATTTGGTAAATATATTGAGTTACGCATAGGCCTTTGGAATTGAACTCATTTGAGTATATGATCTCTCTTCATGGAAAAGTATGGTGCAAAATTGGACCAAAAGTCAATCAATTAAAAAAAGACACTGCTAGGTTGTGAATTTACACAAAAGTCTGTTGAGTTAGTTGTGCATGGTTGTCTGGAATACTTAGGTATTTTAAGTTTATTTACTCTTGGCAAAATATGGCTTCCTGTTTTTAAGGAGAGAGACATAAAAACGCCCAAAGATGTCAGACATTGAGACGGCACTTACAAAACATTACTTGAATGATTCAAGTGTAAATGAATCAGAAACATGTGGATTAAGTTTATACCCTCATGGCTCTAAAACTCTTCTGGCTTAATGTGTTTTGGGGTTTTAAATTAAGCCCCCAAACATTTCAAGAACAATTCAAGATGTTGATTTGCCCCAAATCTCTCTGGGTTGCCAGTTTTAACTTTATTTGCTTAGTCTCATCCTTATAGGAGGTATATAAAATGCATTTGCATTTATGTTTGCTTCGGAAATCATTTACAGCCACACCAGATTTTAACTGTTATTTCAATGCCATTTATCTGTATTTAGAGAGGATTTCATTCAATAGGAGAATTTTGTCTTTTGATATTTGCAAATATTAGCTTTCAAAGCTTGTGTAAATTTGTCATTCTGTCAGTCCTCCATCCTGGGCGTCAGGATGGTAATGCCACAGAGGAGTGGGTACAGTTGTGGCTTTATACAGACAGGGAGATGGTTTTTCTCACTCCTTCTAAGCTACTGAATCCCCAAATTAAATTCAGATTGTGAAATGCCAAAACAGAGTATGGCTGCGGTGTGATGGCAAAGGAGACAGAGACAACTGGATTGTGTAAAAGATTCCCTTTAGCTTTTAGTGCACGGTCCCAAGTCAAGCATTTCTTTTAGAATGCTCTAGTTATTTAAGCACAGGTGGTGGTGGGGTGGGGGCAGGGTCCCAGCCCCACCATCTCTTAGCTGTGACCTGGAGTTACTCTAAGCCAATTTTGTACATCCGTGAACTGATTATAAAACTGGATCTTACTTAAAAGTACCACTGGAAAATATGATTTGTCCTCCTTACAATCTCATAACATAGTGATTGGCATACAGTAAACGCTCAACACAATCCCCAGATCCTCAAGCATCTATTGCTGTTATTGCCACCTGCCATCTCAATTAGAAATAGTCATCTGTGTTTAGTCCAGATGTTTTCCATTTCTCCTCTCTTGAGAAGGTTTGGTCACGCTGGGATCAGAAAACGTTCCTGAACAATGTCCCTCGAAGGTTCAGATTATTGTGCCTCATTTCACTGTTTCACCAGAAGTAAAGATGTTCCGTGCTAATCTTTCACATCTTATTTGAATTCAAATAATCTAATAATGTAGTATTATAATTATAATAATGTATTAGATATTAACTTATACATTATTGAACCAAGCTAAAATTAGCAAAAAACTATTGAGACTGTTATGTATAAAGTACTACTATTGGGGCTGTGCCCATTCCAGGAGTTAAAAGATAAAGCTTTTTCCTCGAAGAGCTGACAACTTAGTTGGAGTAAAAGATATATTCGAGGAGCTAAAATATTAGCTCAGTGTCATGTAGTAGTTAAGAGCCTGGGTTCACGTCCTGTTTCTTCTGGTTCCTGTGTGTCCCTAACCACTCTGTGCTTCAATTTCCTCACATGTAAAATAGGTAGAGTAATAGTATCGCTTCATTGAGTTGTTGTGAGGACTAAATAAATGAATAGATGTAAGTTAAAATAGTGCCTGACATAGTACCATATGCTTCAGTTATTATACTATTATCGTTATGTTGCTATTACTGGCAAATATTAATGCTGTCGACCAATAAAAGCCAACAAAAGATCATCTGTCAACAGGCTGATCAAACGCACTCTTTAATTAGTTATTAAATGAATAAGGGTGCTACAGTAGGAAGCCGTTACTTCCAATTTGGTGGTCCACAAGGAATTATTTGTCTACTTATTTGACAAACGTTTATTGAGCACCTGCCAGGTGCCAGGCAGTGTTCTAATGCAGAATAACAATCTCTGTGATTTAATTGGTCACTATATCTATGGCCTTAGTTAACAGTATTTATAGAAAAGGAAAAAGGAAGACATATATAGAAAATTGAAATATGAAGTTATTTGATTATAATTTATGTTAGAATAAAATAGCAGGTACATGTCAATCCCAAACTCCCCAACTATCCCTCTGCTATGTTTAAAATGGATAACCAAATAAATGCTTTTGCTTGCCAAAAATACAATAAAATAGCTATGGCAAAAAAAAAGAGTAGCAGGCATACTGTTATGAATGTAGTGGATGAGATTATTTTTGATAACTTATAAATATCTATAGCATATCATTTAGAATGAAATATTACTGGAAAAAATTGTGATCCAAAGTCAAGTAATGTAAATTGTAAGGTAAAACAAGGAGAAAAGAGATAATAATGTATATAATTTCTAGAGATATAAAAGTATAAGAATAATAAACTCTTTAGTATTTGCGACAGGCTTGAACAAGATTAGAATACAGCAGGTTGTAATAAATTAATATTAAAAGCTAGATTTTTTAAGTAATGAAATATGAGTAGTAGAAAAATTAAATCAGATAATAAAAATTTCATAATTCAAAGTAGTATTTTATACTATCTTTTGACAAGTGAAGTGACTCAGGATATAGAAGAGAAATAAATGTTGGTGAAATGAAGCATCACAAAACCCAATAATTCCTTCCAAGAATTTAGGTTAAGAAAGTGTTAGCAAGGACTGAAGATAAAGAAAAACAAGTTGCTATGAACATTAATAATATAAATTAAGAAAATTAAAAAATCATTTATTCTTTATCTACTTGTTAATTTACTCACTGATATATTCTTTGAGCAGGTTTTTACTGAACAAAAGGCTGGGTGTCTCTCCAGGTGGAGAGTAAAGCATAGAAACAGAGACATGACCTGGGAAAATTTTCCTGAGCCAAATTCTAGGAATCATATTTTCTAGCTCCTTCAATTTACCCACAACCTTTGTGCACACTCCTCCAATCTCTCTTATCTGCGTCCTCCTTTTCCTTTTCTTTCTTCTTTTAGTATGACATAAATAAAACTATTTGTATTTTTCTGACCTTGCCTGGGAGCAGGGTAGAGGGTTAATTGCTTTAGTAATAGTGGAGGAACCTCTGGACCCAAAGGTATATTAGTATTAAATAATAAATAATAGCATTGCTGTAGCAGCAGCAGCAGCAGTCATTGTTGTTATTACTTTGATTACATCTTCCCCTATTTTGCTTCTTGCATTTTTGTTCACGGCAGAGGACCAGAAAACAAGGAAAATAAAAACCACACAACAGACAGAGAGACAGAATGCAGGATGGGGAGCGAAGCAGGGATGAAGCAGTGAAGGCAGCAGAGAGCTGGCATATATAGATGTGAGAGTGGAGAGGCGCTGTCATGTTATAGGAACTCCGTTGGAAAGGAAAGACCTCGCTTTATTTCCACGGGCATCTTATCCTTATTAAGGAATATTAAATTTCATGTGTTATATTCCCTCAAGCTACTTGCAATGTTTTCTTTAACTATAAAATTTTATTGTAAGAAAGTACAGCAAGCTACAAATTAAAATTTTAAAAAATCTTCCAAATCTGACTACCCAGAGATAAACACTATTAACATATTGGGTGCATCCTTTTACTCATCTGATACAGAATACATATTAGTTTAATTTCTTTGATTAACGGAGTGAAATTTTTTTCTTATATTATTGGGCATTATCTCCTTTCTTTTGTGAATGTGTGGGTATCTGTAAATGATTTTCAAGAACTTTTTGGATAACAAAGACCAGATACTGCTAATATATAAAAATAATTATAAAATCAATTGTTATAAAAGCAATTGTTTTTCCATATTCATTGTTCGCCTTTTAACTTAGTATTTTAATTATACAAGTAGTGAATGAATCAATAATTTCTTTTGTAGTTACTGCTTTCTGTTTCATGTTAAGAAATACTTTTTCAGGCTAAGATGACATTGGTATTCATTTCTTTTTTCTTCTAGCACTTTTGCTTTTTCATTTTTTTGTATTTATGTTTTTAATACATTCATAGTTTATGTTGGTTTAATTTGCAAGTTAATAACATGAATTTTCTTTTGAATGGTTAGCTAGTTATCCCAAATCTTTTATTAAGTGGTCTTTCTGCAGCTGTTCTAAATTCCTACCTTTATTATATATGAAATTCTTAAATGTGTTTGGATCTCTCTACACTCTTTATTTCATCCTATTGATTTAAATTTAACTTTACGTACAACTACCATTTTCTTCACATTTTATTTAGACTTGTGTTCAGTTTATCAATTACAATATAGAGTGTCCCCTTTCATGATCATAAGCATATTTTGAATAATAATTTTGTAGTTTTGTCATAACACAAAATTTGAAATTTTTCTTTTAAAATTAGTCTTTCCAGAGGGCTGTTTAGTTTAACAGTTTAAAAGTGCCTTATATCCTTTGTCAGTTGCTTCACCACTGTAAAGCAATTATACTCCAATGAAGATGTTAAAAAAAAAAAAAGCCTTACATCAAATTACAAATCTTACTGTTTACAAGTTAGTTAACTTCTTGGTTTTTTTTCTTTCTTTCTTTTTTTTAGTTAACTTCTTATTATCAGATTTTGTAAATATCCCATGGGCATTTGAAAAGAATTTACACTCTTTTTTAAGTTACAAAGTTCAATACATAGGTATTAAATCAAGATTATTGGTAATAGAATATTATTTTCTTATTATTCTTTCTAATTGTTCTGTCAAATAATGTGTATGAGGGCTTCCCTGGTGGCGCAGTGGTTGAGAGTCCGCCTGCCGATGCAGGGGACACGGGTTCATGCCCCGGTCCGGGAAGATCCCACATGCCACGCAGCGGCTAGGCCCGTGAGCCATGGCCGCTGAGCCTGCGCGTCCGGAACCTGTGCTCCGCAACGGGAGAGGCCACAGCAGTGAGAGACCCACGTACCGCCAAAAAAAAAAAAAAAAAGTGTATGAGAACTTGGAATTTTATTATATTTGTGTTTTGTTAGTTTATATTTGTATTTCTAATGGTTTTCATTGGATTTCGATGATTTAGATTTCAACATAATGTCATCGGGGTTAATTCATGTCTGTTATATCTTTGTTGTAAATTATTCCTTTTATAAACATAAAGCAACCTTCCCTCTCACTTTTAAAATAGTTTGCTTTAAATTCTTCTTTATCTTATACTGAAGGTGAGCATTATTAGTGCAATGAAAGCAGTAGACTTTTCGGGTATTTTGCATTTTGTTTGTGCGTTTACTATTATTGGGATAGTCTAAGAATCTGTTTGTGCCATTCTTATTAATGGAATACAGCATCATCATAACATTCAAACAGAACAAGAAGAGCTTTTCTCTCCCTCTCTGTCATGCCCCCAATACCTCTTGGCTGAGCTCTAGAATTCTGACATTGAAGAAAATACAACATGGGGAGTAAATTTTCTGATATTCTGTAGTATGTACTCTGGTGGATGCTTTAGTTCTGCTAATTTGGGAAGCATGAAGTTGAATCAGAAAGGGGGTCAGTGAAGGGATGAGCATGGCTAATTTCCAGTTTAGAAAGTAGGTCAGTTCTACCTGTTCCCACGAATTTGTTACAGACCACAGTGGACCTCAGCACCTGTAACTGGCCTGTCCCTGATCCAGGTTGTAGTTTGGAATTGCCCAAGACCTATGCACTAGGAAGAAACTTCTGAGAATATTTCTCCAACCCAGCATATCCCGTGGATAGGCTTAAATTAGAAATGCAGTCTTTTTGGGGAAAAGCCAGATTAGAATTGCATATAGGAAGAAAAAACTGTGTGAATGCCTTCTTTCTCCTCATTTCCTAATATGGAAGCTTATTTCCAAATTGCAACACAGAAGTAACAACACATATCTCTATCATTATGCTTGTGTTCAGTGCAGTGAACAGAAAATTAGTTTCTGATACAGTTTAATATTTATATGCTACTATAATGACATTTTTGTGACTGACCATTTCAGTGTTTCTCTCATATACTATTTCTGAATCAAAAAACGACCTGACATACAAAAGAGCTAAAAAAGAAATTTCTCAGTCTTTATAATCTTTGCTAGCATGAGGTGGTTTTGAAGCTATTATAGGATGTGTGGTGATTGTTTTTTCCATTGAAAGTTCAAAGACAGCTAAGGCAGACTGTTTCTTATTTCAAGGGAATATAAAGGATTGCTGTTTTCAATCAAGAAAAAGAAAATACTAAGCAGTTCTAAATGCATGACATTTAGAGGACTTCTTTGCCTTTCTAGTTCATCTCTCTAAGCTTGTATCAGGCTCATCTGTGGATACAGATGCCAGGGCCAGCTTGCTAAAAGCATTCCTGGATGATGGAGAAGACAACAGTATGTCTCAGAGTAATTTCCATTGTGTGCTATTGACCTCCTGATTGCGCACTTTAGGTTTGTCTGTCTAAGATAAATGGTAGTAATACAAAAGCTAGCCTGCTTATTCCGAGGGTTTTAGATTGACGTGGATTTCACGGTTGATTTGGCAAGCCATTTTATATTTGGCTGTTACGATGAATGAATAACCAGCTTTACATATATCGGTGCCCTTGTCTCGAATACCTGCTTTGAGTATGAATTGACTTAATCTATAACCACAGCATTGGAGTCACCTTTCTCTTGGACTTCTTGGTTTGTTTTACGTGGTCGCTGAAAGCTCAAGTTCATGTCAATTCAACTCGCCCAGAGTTTATTTATTTGCTAAACAGGATAGTGAGACAAGTAAGAAGTCAGTTAAAAATCACACATCACAGTGATTTCTGAAGGATGCCCTGTATATTCAGGTACTGAGCAGAGTAACAAAGCCTCGTGAGTCCTGAGGAGTTTCTTTGTTACCTCCACCCCACTACCCACCCTTCTCCAACAGCCAAAACCAAAACATTTCAGCTTGAAGGATGAAGGTGTGTATTCTGGAATTAAGCTCATTTTTCCTGTCCACTGAATGCCACTGGCATCTGTGGGAAACAGGAGCCTTCTTTGTGGTAGGTAGAGGGAGAAGTTTGGCCTCCCTATTCAGTGACAGATTACCACTCAGCCTGAGGAGGGGATGGAGGAATTAATGTGCTAGCATGACTTTAAGTACAGGTGAATACAGTTCCTTAAATAATGCTTTTATAATTAAAATCAGAACACTCATATATGAATGTTGCTTAAGTAACTTAAGTATTTTTCCTTCCAAAATTTCTTGAAGAAAGTCTAACGTTTCATAAATGAAATGCCAAAATTGCATGGTTTAGCATGAAGTATAGTCAAATGTATATACGGCTGGTGGCTAAAGATCATCTCTCTAGGAGAATATGTCGCTATGGCATGTTACACTGATGCAAATCTGATTTTCTTTTTATTAGAGAAATTACAGTTCTGGAAGTCTTGATTTGTTTTTATTTATAGCTAATGATTTTCTTCATGAAACCTGTTCTGATTATTCTAACCCACATTTATCTCTCTTTCTATGGATAAAGTATAGCATCAAATTCTATATAGTCATAAATTTGCACTACTTGTCTTGTGACTGTCTAATATCTCAAATGGACAGGGAGCCCCTAATGACAGAGTCAAGGCCATATGTTTCTACTCTATTTCTTGTGGTGCGTGGTACACTACTTGGAGAGGTTCAAGGAAAATGCAGCTCATCCATTAGAATCCTTTCATTACAAAAGAAATTAGTGAATGAAGCAACATCCTTATAATGATGGTTATTAAATGCATATGATGTCACATAAGGATTTTATTTTTAAATGTTAGTTTTGGAAAAAAGCAGTAAAGTTTTTGAAATGTAACTAGAAACTATAACTGTGGTGATCATTTTAAGCGTAAAGTTTTTGCCTAGAAATTTCATTTTGTAGTGTGAGAATTAATTAAAACCCCTCATCTATATAGCTCCTGCCATATGCCAGACAATGCTCTCAGCACTTTACAGATGTTAACTCACTGAATCCCTATTACCTTTTCAATTGTATATTTCTTCAGACATGGAAACTATTTACGATTCTGTATGTTCAGAAGGTTTACCCAAAGAATACAATCGTATTCTTGGACATTATTTGCATTTAGCTGGACATTATTTGCATTTAGCATCCTAAGCAGTTGTAACATCACTGGCCATGTGTTACAATGCAAATTTTATGTAGTTAAAATTAAGATACCTTCAGATTTCAGTCAAGATTCACAGAGAAGAGCTCTGACATGAAGATAGCTCAAAGACATTGAGATGGTTGTAATTTGTGAAGAAAGATGAACAGGATTAAAAGGAGGATTATTTTTGTACTATACTATTTTTCTGACATAGGCCTGACTGGGAGTAAGTCCTTGAACAAATTTGCTTAAAAAGTCTGCCTTCAATAAATTTAAAAAAAAATTTGCTTCTCTTCTTCCTATTGATAACATCCTTAGTCTCCTACCTTTTCCTGCTGTCCCCAAGCTAAATGGGTCCTAATTTATCTGGGTAAATTACAAAAATGATAATAGCAGCTCTGTTAGTTGCTATTGAATATCAAGAATAGCGTGCCATGAAGAGCCAGTTTCAGAATTTTGATTACAGCAAAACAAACTTTTATCCTGAAAATGTGTTTATCTCTCAGTGAACAGCCTCTTTGTTCCAAATGTCTTGCAGTCATAACCAGGCATGTTTGCAGCTGGAAGAAGCCATCGTCCTTGATTTTTAGAGAGAGCTGAAGATATGGCCTTAGTGAAAATTCACTCTAAAAAAAAACCTAAAATGCATCTATAAATATAATATGTTTAGAAATGTTCATTTATTCAATAAATATTTTTCTTAGAGCCTTTCATGTGTCAGAGACTGTTCTGTGTTCTAGGAGCATGGTGCTGGATAAGACAGGCAATATTCCCTCTTTTATGGAGGGTGGTGGTAGCCAGGGGTAGAGACTATTTGGTGGGAGAGAGAGAGAGCGAGAGAGAGAGAGAGAGAGAGAGAGAGAGAGGAAGAAGAAGTAAACAAAGAAATTAACAGAATGACTTCGTATAGCTGTATGTGCTATGACAGAGGGTGGGCTGGGGCTCTTTTAGATTGGATGGTCAGGGAAGGCTTCATGATGAGGTTAGCCCTGGATGACAAAAAGGAGTCAGCCACAGGAAGATATATGGGCGGGGTGGTCGGGTAGAGGGAGCAACCAGCACAAAAAACTCAGTGGTGGGTATAAGCTTCTTGTAATGAGAAGCAAAACCATTTGTTTTGGTTTACCTAACCACAGGTAAGGGTGGTAGGATTTGAGGATGGAGAGGAAGGCAAGGGTCAGATTTTCGAGGACGTTTTAGGTCACTGTGAGTTTGGATTAAATTAGGTTGAAATGCTTTCTTAACAAGAGAAAGATATGATCTGACGTATGGCTTTAAAAGATCATTTTGGCTTCTACATAGAGAATGGATTACAGCAGAGCAGGAATATGGCAGAAAGTTGTTTGAAAAATTTCATTTGAAATATAAGTAATGTATACATTGCTTTTCTAGAACTTATATTGGGAAGTAAGGCAAATAATAAATCACTGTTAAATAAAGATTAGCTTGTGAGTAACAAAGGAAACACTTTCAAAACAATTCTCCTTAAGGCTTAAAATACAATTATATTGTGTGGCAAAAGTTTTAAAGGAAACATTTAGTTTCATCTTATCTATTCTACTTGGTTTATAATCTCAGTACATCTTCTTTGCTGCCTTAGCAAAGGGCATTTTGATGAACATTCATTTGGTTGAAATATGCAATTATCCATCCTATTTTGCTTTTGAGATGAGGTTATTTGGCTCTCTTTTAATTCTCTTTTTTTTTTTTTTTTTTTTGCGGTACGCGGGCCTCTCACTGTTGTGGCCTCTCCCGTTGCAGAGCACAGGCTCCGGACGCGCAGGCACAGTGGCCATGGCTCACGCGCCCAGCCGCTCCACGACATGTGGGATCTTCCCGGACCGGGGCACGAACCCGTGTCCCCTGCATAGGCAGGCGGACTCTCAACCACTGCGTCACCAGGGAAGCCCTACTTCTCTTTATTATTGTAATCCTTTTTGGTTTTGGTTTTGCACAGCCACACACACACACACTCACACTCACAAATTTGATAAGTCCATGCTTTAGTTACAAATGATTTTCTGTTTCTTGACCCTAGAACAGGGGTCCCCAACCCTTGGGCTGGGGACCAGTACCAGTCCGCGGCATTTTAGGAACTGGGCCACACACAGGAGTGAAGCTTCATCTGCCACTCCCCAGCGCTCCCCATTGCTTGTATTACTGCCTGAACCATCCCCCCTGGCATCTATGGAAAAATTGTCTTCCACGAAACCAGTCGCTGGTTCCAAAAAGGTTGGGAACCGCTGCTCTAGAGAAATCAGCTTTGAAATGCCCTAATAATTATTTTACAACAAAAGAAAAATGTTCAACCATTATTGTGTCTATGATAACAGTATGAAGGACACACATGTACATGCATTTCTAGGAGAGTGTGTTTTACACGTCAGATGGACCATGGGCCAGGAGTTTACATATCCCTTGTTTGGGGTTTTTGGGTTTTGACTCTGGAATTAAAAACATTTTTTTTTTTTTACTATTGATTTTAATACTATAGTTCCCATTGTTTAAACTGTATAAAGCAGGAATGGGGCATATCCTTTTATTTTACAGAGCTTTTCTACAGGGCCTTAAAGTATTTAAGGGCAGAGAAAGAGAGCAAGCCCCACCATAACAAGCCTCAGCAAATTGACTTGAGAAGAGGCTGTGTTTTCTGAGTCAAGGTGCTTAACTATTCTCTAGCTTCTGTTGCTGGGAAGAAAGGATCAGTATTCATTCCCTGTTGAATGGCATAGTTAGGACCTCAGTACAATTCTTTGACTTGGAAAAATTGTTGTTTCCCACTTTAGTTCTGCATTCACTTACCAAATATTTAGCAGGCACCTACTATAGTCAAAGATGTCTTGATTTTTTATGTTGTCTACATCAATGAGCATCTTCATCAGCGTTGACTCCACAACGTAATGACTATGCTGAGTCTCTGTAGCCTATTCTTGAATCTCTACTTCTAATTAGGTGAGTTCCCATAGCCTATTGTAGTGTGCAGAAATTTCTTTTTCAAAAATTTTTAAATTTTATTGAAGTATAGTTGATTTACAATGTTGTGTTAATTTCTGCTGTACAGCAAAATGATTCAGTTATACATACATATATATATATATACGTTCTTTTGCAGAAATTTCTCACTACCCAAGTTTGGATATGCTAGCCACATCTCCTTTGACAAATTATTAAGGATTTTTGTAGGCTTAAATTTTAACTTCTGTAAAATATGGTTAACAGTACTGATTATATCTATATACTGATTTAATCAAGTAACCTGTGAATTTTCCCATGACATCTGGTAAGCACCCAGCGAAAGGTGCTGTGTGATTGTTTTGATTATTATTATGACCATTATTCCAAATGATACTCTAGTAAAACTCAGTGGTAATTTGAAAAACATTCACTAAGTGCCGTCCATGGACATTTATTTGCACATGTGCTACATGGGTATATAAACATGAATAAAATGAGATCCTAACTTCAAAGGAATTTGTAGTTTATCTGGGGAGGCAGGAGCAGAACTGGCTCTATTACAAGAGAACCCTGTGAGCAAGTGCCCATGACCTTCCAAGGAGCAGCTTTGCTGGAAACTTCATCTATGTTTAGTCTACACCAAACAATGGAGGGTAGAGAGTTCTTGACCAAAGCCCCTTGACTTCAGGCTTATGTGGTCTCTGGTGGTCTTTGGGTTTAGTGAAATAGGCGCTTAACTACCAATCATGAGACAGAGTTCTCTTCTAGAATTGCAATTCTTGTCTTTTGATTCAATCATTGATTTATAAACTTTCTGTTTTCTTTTCTTCCTTGCATTAAATGGTCTCATCTTTTCTTTACACTGATTTCTTTTCCATAAACTTGTAGTAAGCACCATTTTCGGTTTGTACCGCCTCCTTTCTTTTCATGATGTGCTTCTTAATACGAATGTATTTAATAAAGTCAATTCTTCTCGAAGATGCCAACCTGACATCGTTTCACCTTTTGGGATTTTGGACCTTTGCAATTCAGGGTTTTGGATCTTGTATCTTTCACTGGTTAACCCAACCAGGGAAATCTGGAGGCTAGTTCAGCTCTTCTTTATCAAAACACTTACCTGAATGCAAAGCCTAACTTCTTGTTGATTACATATGTTTATCTCCTCTTGTTTACTTCTGGGAAAAATCATGTTCTTTTAAGCAAGGCCATTTTTGTGGTATTATTTGCAAAACCGCTTAGGAATCCAGTGTCTTCTATATTATCACAGAAGAAGGGCTTGGCTTTCTGGTATTGCAAATAATACCACAAAACTTGGTAGCTTGATGGAAAAAATAACAGAGAATTTATATACTGGAAAGAATGGAGTGGCATTGGAACCAGTTTGACAGTACTGCAAGGATGAAATTTCCTGAGCATTTTCTGAGAGTCTCCTAAGGGAAGAACAGTCTTGATACCTTTGATGGTCATTTTCAGACCTACTAGACCTTTCTTAGTGATATGAATGAATCATTAGTGCAATCTGGCAACAAACTGCCTTCAGTTTGGGATCAATCATGATTAACATATACAGAGGGTGTCTCTATTGCCTTCCTTGAATGTGTTTATAAAGTGAAAACAACTTGACCTCTTTGGTTATCTGTTTTAAATATAGTAGTGTGTACATGTCAATCCCAAACTCCCAATCTATCAATCCCCCTACCCTGCCCCCCAAGTAAGCATAAGTCCATTCCCTATGTCTGTGAGTCTGTTTCTGTTTTGTAAAGTGGATCTTTCCATTTCCTCAGTTTTAAATATTTTATGGCTTTGTGCAATGCCAACTATTGTTAGTTAGGCACCATTGATGTTGTGATAGTGAACGAGCTGCACAAATAATATTTCAAAAATTATCCAAAGATGGAAAGGAATAAGTGCAAAATTCTGAGATAGTATTTTTTAGAAGTCATTTCTTGACATTTCTAAAACAATTCTATGTTAAGAGGAGAAACAAATTATCTGTTGGGAAGACCAGGATTGTGATTAAAAAAAAAAACCCCACCAATTTGACCTCTTAAGCTGCTTTTTATGTTAAATTTACTTACCAATCTGGTGGATTTTGTAAAAGTACTTATTTAGTATGTTGACATGCTTTAATTACTATTTTTGATTGCCCCTGGGGTCTGAAAATCAAGCTCCAAGGATTATTACCCTAGTCATTTCATAATTTGAAGGCAGGTAATGGCAAGGTCCCCAGCATTTGCATTCTCTGAAGACTGAGTTCATGTGGGGAGATGTAATTTGAGCTACACGTTTTTACTCTGTCCCCTCAGGCAGGATAGGATGGTCAGCCTGCTGGTCACGCGCAGGCCACATGGGTTGATTTTGATTTCTTTTTTGTTTTTTGGCTGAGCTGTGCAGCTTGTGGATCTTAGTTCCCCAACCAGTGATTGAACCTGGGCCACCGCAATGAAAGCGCTGAGTGCTAATCACCGGACCGCCAGGGAATTTCCTGGTTTTGTTTTCTTACTTTCCCATTCGCCATCCCTGTAGACATGTCTTTCTCCCTTCTATACCAGTTCTGTTTTTTGCTTCATGCATTTTTTAAGTAAGCCAGCTTGCCTTGTTGATCTAATTGCACTCTCTTACCTTTCTTTGTAAGTACAGGAAAAAATAGTTAATTGACAGAAATTCTTCAAAGAAAGTGGAAGGCTGAAGTTTGTTCTTCCCAGCCAATTCAGGGAGAGAAATATAATGATTACTTAATTAATAATTATAAGTCGTGAAGCTCTTCTTCACCTGGCATATACCTGTATGGCTGAACTACTTCTTTATTGCCCGTGCCATTCTAATTGATTGGTAGCAATGTTCTAAACATTTTGAATACCATATTGATATGGTATATTTTTATTAACAAAGTAATATGTGTTCATTAATTATGGTTTGGAAAATACAGAAAAAGGAGAATTGAAAAATGTAAGCCCCTGGTGGCGCAGTGGTTGAGAGTCCGCCTGCCGATGCAGAGGACACGGGTTCGTGCCCCGGTCCGGGAAGATCCCACATGCCGCGGAGCGGCTGGGCCCCGTGAGCCATGGCCGCTGAGCCTGCGCGTCCGGAGCCTGTGCTCTGCAACGGGAGAGGCCACAACAGTGAGAGGCCCACGCACCGCAAAAAATAAAAAAATAAATAAGTAAAAAGAAAAATGTAAGCCCCTTTAAAGGGCTTGTTTATTTCTTGATTAAGTAAATTCCTAGATAGTTTATAATTTCTATGCTATTTTGAATGTCTTTTTTGGTTTTCTTATATTCTGTGGTTGCTAATGTTAGTGAGGAGAAGTGTTTTTAATTTTTCTGAGTTGGTCATGTATTCAGCAACTTGCTGAACTCTTTTATTGGTTTCAGTCACTTATTGATTCCAATCATTTCTAGACAACAAAGGTTGATCCCTTTTTTTCTAATTCTTATATACCTCATTTTTAAAATAGCATTGGCCAGGAATTATAATACTAAGTTAGGCAATGGTAGTAATAATAGATGTTCTTATTTTATTCCAGATCTTAAAATGCATCTATATTTTCTCCATCAAGTATAATGCTGTTGTAGGTTTTTAATACACAAATTTTAGTTTCCTAATTCTAAGTCCCTCATAAGTACTGTATTAGTTTTCTATTGCTAGAAAACAAAGTCCTACAAACTTAGCAGCGTGAAATTGCCCACTTTATTATCTCACAGTTCTGTAGGTCAGAAGTCTGGGTGGGTTCAACTGGGTTCTCTGCTCAGGGAATTGAAATCAAGGTAAGAGTGAGGTTGGGCTCCAACCTAGAGGCTTGGGGGAAGAATTCTCTGCAAAGCTGATTAGGTTGTTGTCGGAATCCAGTTCCTTGTAGCTATAGATCTGAGGTCCCCATTTCCTGGCTGGCTGTCAGCTGGGGGCTGCTCTCTGGTCCTAGAGGCAGCTGAACTCCCTTCTCATGTGGTCCACTCCATCAACAAAGCAGAAATGGTGTACTGAATCCTCCTTACACTTGGAATCTTCACTGGCTTCTCGTGCTACCTGCTGAAGAAAATTCTCGGCTTTTAGAGGAGCTTCTGTGGTTAGATTAGGTCCACCTGTGATAGTTGCACTGTGTTAAGGTCCACTGTGCCTTTTAATATAATCATGGGAGACATATCTCATTGTATTCAGGGATTGGGTTGGGACATCTTTAGGGAGTCATTCTATTGTAAAAATTTTGCTTACGACAGGTACATACCCAACCTCTCTTAAGTACTGTTGATATTCTTCCATGCTTTCCTCAAAGCATATACACAGGTATTAGAGAGGCTGTATTAAGGGTGTGATTTTGGGAGCCAGATTATCTTTACTAACCATTTGACCTTGGGCATGTTAATTAATTTTGTCTCTTTTTCCTTATAATTAAAATGGGAATATTAGTAGTACCTATTTCAGAAGGTATGTAGTAATTATGCAATAAGTTTCAGCTATTATAATTATTATAGTAATCAAACTAAAATGCTACTATTTTGTAATCTTTATTTGCTTAACTACAATATAAATGTTTTATCTTATCTGTAAGCATTCTTAGGCAACATCATTTTAATGGCTACAAACTGTTCCATTGTGTAGTATCCTATAACCTATTTTACAAATCCCTGCTTATTGGAGGCTGCTTCTGCTTTTCTGTTTTATAAACAACATTGAGGTGTGCATCCCGTGGATTTTTGCACACTAATTCTATTTACTTCCTTAAAATAAATTCATAGACATGGAATTGATAGTTTCAAGGGGAAATATCTTATGAAGATGTATGGGGTATTTTGCCAAGTTGTCCTACAGAAAGCTTGAACTAGTTTGTACACTTCCCTCTCCTTTCTCCCAGAAGTCTGACTTACTTTTTAAAAAACTTAAAATTATGGAATAATATCTTTAGGGAGTGAGCAGTGGTGGTCAGTACCTTGAAGCAGTGGAAGGAGGAGAATTAGTACAATTCAGAGCTCATGGGGAGGTGGTCAGGAATAGAAGTCTGTGTTGGAGAATAGCATCTGGGGAAAAGGAGAATGTGAAAGACAAGTGTAAGTACCTTTGGACTACCTAGGAAATTGGCAATCTAGGGGCCAGAACCCTACATAGCTTTCAGATATGACATAAAGTTCCATTTAGAAAATAACTCTTTTTGTGTGTGTGTGAGGATTACTAACATTGCAACAGAATTTTATTTTAGTTATTTTTTTGTGTGTCAATGGCACAATATTTTAAACAAGCTTATATAGCAAGTAGATTCTACATTGTTATGTGAGCTGTATTCTGTGCTCTAAAAAGTAACTGATAAATGAATGCTATTTCAAAAGTTTGTAAATCAGGGACTGTCTATGGTTCGTTGTTTAAAGAAGTGATCCAGAGGGTTTTTAAAGTACTCAGGTCACTCATTAGTTCAAATGTTGTACTGATACACTGCTAACTCTTGGGAACTGTATTCCTAGCATGTATAACAGTGGCCTCCAATTCAGCAAAAATATCAATACCAGATTTCTGGAAACAAAATCTCAACAGCTCTTTGGAACACAAAGATCTGGTTGTAATTGATAGCATAAAACAGTGTATGGATTCCTTAATCTTGATGGTGCCTTTTAGGCAGCTGGTGTAGTAGCTTATTGAGTATAATCATCTATTCATTGAAAAAGAATGATATAACTTGATGAGGGCACTTGTTAGAGGCTGGTGAAACCTTCTCCATCTCTATACTTGCCCTCTTCAACCTCCACACTCAGCACACTCAGCAACTGCACATACCCAGGCTTGATGAGTTAGTTTACCCCAGAAGGTATTAGAGCCAGTTTACTCCATCTGACTCCAACAGAATGAGGAAGAGAGTAAATCCATGCTATCTATAGTATTACTGCATTTTTATTAGTTCTTGAAGTGACTTCAGAACCAGAAAATCCTAATATCAACAATAATAATGACATCTTTAGTAATTATGTTAATGCTCATAAGCAAATACTAGATGTACTTTTTCAGGAATTTGTTATGTACCTGACGTAATACTAAGTGTTTAAATATTTTATTTAACCTTATTCACTTATAAACTTGTTTTTTTTTTTTTTTTTTTGCGGTACATGGGCCTCTCACTGTTGGGGCCCGTCCCGTTGCGGAGCACAGGCTCTGGACGCGCAGGCTCAGCGACCATGGCTCACGGGCCTAGCCGCTCCGCGGCATGTGGGATCATTCCGGACCAGGGCACGAACCCGTGTCCCCTGCATCGGCAGATCGACTCTCAACCACTGTGCCACTAGGGAAGCCCTAAACTTGCTTTTATTATTCCCATTTTACTGATGAGGAAAGTAAAGCACAGAGAGATTAAGGAAGTTGCCCAAGGCTGCATTGCTAGTAAGAAATAGAACTATGTTTTAAACCCAAGACTCTGACTCTAAAACCTATATTCCTTAAAACAACAACAACAAAAACAAACCAAAAAAAACTATATAAGCTTTTTTTTTTTTTTTAATTTAGATTTACTAAATAGTTGCAAAGATGTTAAGGAGAGTTTATATCTATCTATCTATCTATCCCCTTCACCCAGCTCCCCCTAATGTTAACATCTTGCTTTACCATAGAACAATTATCAAAACTAAGAAAATCACATTGGTACAAGATAATTAACTTAAATATAGACTCTATTTGGATCACTGGTTTTTCTATTATGCCCTTTTTCTGTTCCAGGGTCCAATCCAAGATCCAGCATTACATTGTTGTGACTCATTAGTCATGTCTCCTTAGTCTCTGTGACAATTTCTTAGTCTTTCCTTGTCTTTCTTGACCTTGACACTTTTGATGTATTCTTGTCTTTATTTTTAGGATGCCCCTCAATTTGGCTTTGCCTCTGGATAGTAAACTGATAGTCTTAATTGCTATTTCTCTTAACAAAGATTGAATTCATTTTTTTGTATAATTAATTTATACTTGTGTGTTTGTTTTGATGGACTGTATCACTTTTCATCCCTGGAATCCTGAGAAGCTACCCAAGGATTACATAAGTGGCAACATGCCTCCCACTGTTTCTTATAGAACTGGAGAACTCCATGCTGGAAGGACTCCTGCAGCCAGAAATATTTTACTTGTTTTTCCCCTCAGACAGTGCCTCAGTGACTCAGTGGGCTGGAGGTCTGTGAGGGATCTCAGATGTGCTTACACGCTCAAGTGGGTGCCTGATTCCTTTACTATCTGCCTCAAATTTCTTTGTGGCCCTCACTTGAGCCAGGGATTACAGAACTGAGTTTTAACTGTTCATACAAGGAATTGGTTATACCTTCTTTATCGTAAGACTTCTATAATAGGGGCTGAACAATACTAAGTTAGAGTGTATCTGGCCATCTTCACAGTTTTGACAAAACCATTGTGGTTGCTGAGGCATGTAGAAAGAAAAGCAACAAGATAATGAAGCATTTCTATTGAGATCTTCAAGCAAGTTGGCAAGGTCATGTCCCATGTATGCCTTAGGGAAGGTTTTTTTTTTTTTCTGTTTTTTGTTTTGTTTTGCTTAAAACCCTTTAATGGCTTGTCATGCCTACAGAATAATGGCCAAATTCCTTAGTCAGCCAGAAAAGACCCACCCATGATATCCCCAGCTTTCTTTTCTGTGCTCTCTCTCTGAGGCCTTGATCACAGGACTTATACAGCTGTGTTTATTTTTTAATGAAGGATGAAGTTCTCACTAGAAAAGAGGGGCTTAATAATTAATCTTGATATCTCTAAGTACCTAGTACTGATTTATAATAGATGCTTTATAGATGCTTTATAAATGCTTATGAAATGAGTGAATATCTGCATTGGCTACCTCTTTTGTTAGGTAAGTCAGCAGAAATGTAAGGAAGACATGAAAAGGGCTACTTTAATGATCAATAGAAGAAAGGCAAAACATGTGATTGTATCCTGCATGCTATTTTTTGCTCTCTCTCCCACTGGCAAGACAACTAGACTAAAATAGATCTGCCTCAGTAACTGAATATATTTTGCCACAAGGAGCTTGGGAATCACAGTATGATTTGAGATGTTGCAGATCTAGTCCCAGCTCTGACACTAAATAGCTATTGGGCAAATCCCTTATCTCCTTGGCCTCAGTTATTTTCTTCCCTGTGAAATGAACAACTTAAGCTACATGATTTTTAAGGTTCTTTCCAATTCTAACCTTTTATACTTTTCTATAATAAAGTATTTGTCTTATGTCAATCAGAAGGGGATCATGATAACTTTATCTAAAACTCTATACTTTGAACAAATGCAAGAATTTTTTTTGCTACTAGTTATGCCTAGGGTATCCACCATGGCTTAATTGAAAAGTTCATGTATATCCTCCGACTGCTTTTTAATGGTATGAAAATGGTATCCCAATCACCAGTTCCAACATGTAAGATCAATATCAGGGTGCCTAAAATGAAGCAGTCCATGGCTATTATAATATTTCCAGGCTTACTTTACCTTTATCACACTTACGTGCTTGAAGATGTAACAAGGGACCTGCAATGCAATTCTGATGCTGACTGGCCAGTTAGTTCAGATTTTACAGATTAAGGGCACAGTCCCCTGCAAGACTGCCTTTACTTCAGACACTAACTGAAAGCTTGGGGATTCTCAGGCCACCTACATTTCTGACCAACTGGAAATAAATTCAGGCATTCCTAACTACCTCCTCAGGTTTGATAATTCTCTAGAATGACTCATAGAACTCAGGAAAGTGTTATGTTTAATGTTTTACTGTAGAGGATACAAATCAGGCTAGCCAAAGGAAGAGACCCATAGGGCAGGATCAGGGAGGGTCCTAAACACCAAGTTTACATGTCTTCAGGGTGCTTCACCCTCCCAATACATCAAGGTGCAGCACCAACCAGGAAAGCTCATCCAAGCTTTCGATGTCCAGAGGTTTTATTGGATTTCATTACTTAGTAATAATTGATTGAATCATTGGCCCTGTCAGTCTCCAGGAGGTCAGGCTGATCTCATGTGGTTCAAAGCTCCAACCCACTAATTACATGAGTGGTCTTTCCAGCATGGCCTGACCCCATCCTGAAATTATTTATGGGTCCACCATGAGTCACTTCATTAGCATAACTCAGGCCTGATTCCAGGGGCCCATCATGAATAAAAAAGACAAATCTATCATTTGGGAAATTCTAAGGGCTTAGAGGCTCCTGCCTAGGAACCAGGGGACAATGGCCACCCAAATTCTTTTTTATATTACAGGACCAAAGGTGGTATTACAATATTTTGTTTGCTGTTTTGAAATCTTAGAAACTGTTTCAATTTGCTAGTTATAAATTGTAAGCAATCTTCTCAAATTAGTGATAGGCTTATGTAATAAATCTACATAATGATCATACCAAGGAGTACTATTGTTGATTTTGGTCTATTACTGAGACTTATTTATATTAGATTGGCAATATGCCTTTAAAAGCAAAAACATACAAACAAAAAATCCCAGGTCCTGCCCCATACTGCAAGAACTATACACAATTTAAATTATTCACTGGAACTAAAAGCTTATTGCTAGATCTTTATTTCAAAGTGGTGCCCTATTCAGTGATAAACAATTGAAGACAACCAATACATTTTTCCAAGAGGCCGCTTAAGTGTAGGGTTGACGTAGCATCAAGTTTAACACCACACTGAGAGTGGAGAAGGCAGGAACATTTCTGAACCTCCATTATAGGCATGATTCATTTCTACAGAGAGTCTTAAATGAGGTGACTGAATCCTGCTAGGCATGTCTTAGTGCTCTTGCCTTTTGCTTTGTTTGACGTCATTTGTCAGCAAAGAATGATAGAAATGTGTGGTGTGAGTGGACAGAGTAGAGGTAGCCTGGATAGCGCCAACATCCAGTTTGCCACAGACATCCAGGGTCCCAAACAGTTTCACCTATAGGTCCTCCTGAACACTGAGGGCAGTGACAAGAACACCAGTGATTTTATTGGGAATGAAGCCAGGTCACCAGCATTTTCGTATACTCGTTATGATGTAGATCCTCATTTGGGACAAATAGAAAGAATGCGGTCACCACCTATGTCATTCTTTGGCAAGCTACCAGTGAGGCAGTAAGCAATACCTCAGTCAGTAGCATGGCAAGGAAATGCTCATAACAAACACTGTGATTCGTGAGAGTAATGTGAGTGAAGTGTCTTTGGTGGAGCAAAAGTTTGGGGTCAGTAGTGAGTCAAGGAGATGTTTCATGGATGGGTTGCCGTCACCCATTAATAGGGATAGAATGCACTTGTGCTCATTGTAGAGATAACCAGGACTTACCCATAAAATAGGTGGAGGACGCAATCTGCTTCATAAAAGGCAGATCCCACAAGGCCGTGTAGCTCTTGTTAAGGATTAATGATAGCATGGCTCATGTTTCTTTTCTAGTAGAACACTTTGGCAAATTCTCAAAGTCTTCTTCTTATACTTTACCAAAAGCCATACACTTCAGCCACAAAGGAAGCTGATATAATTCACATTATCAACTATGAATTTTAAGGTAAGATAAAATGCTTTATAAAACACAGAAATGTTGCAGTCAGTGCTTTTTTTTTTTTTACATCTTATTAGAGTATAATTGCTTTACAATGGTATGTTAGTTTCTGCTTTATAACAAAATGAATCAGCTATACATATATCCTCATATCTCCTCCCTCTTGTGTCTCCCTCCCACCCTCCCTATCCCACCCCTGTAGGTGGTCACAAAGCAGCAAAAGGATCCCCCTGTGCTATGCAGCTGCTTCCCACTAGCTATCTATTTTATATTTGGTAGTGTATATATATCCATGTCACTCTCGCACTTCATACTAGCTTACCCTTCCCCCTCCCCATGTCCTCAGTCCATTCTCTACGTTTGCATCCTTATTCCTGTCCTGCCCATAGGATCTTAATAACCATTTTTTTCTTAGATTCCATGTATATGTGTTAGCATACGATATTTGTTTTTTGTCTTTCTGACTTACTTCACTCTGTATGACAGACTCTAGGTCCATCCACCTCACTACAAATAAGTCAATTTTGTTTCTTTTATGGCTGAGTACGATTCCATTGCGTATATGTGCCACATCTTCTTTATCCATTCATCTGTTGATGGACACTTAGGTTGCTTCCATGTCCTGGCTATTGTAAATAGAGCTGCAAAGAACATGGTGGTACATGACTCTTTTTGAATTATGGTTTTCTCAGGGTATATGCCCAGGAGTGGGATTCCTGGGTCGTATGGTAGTGTTATTTTTAGTTTTTTAGGGAACCTCCATACTGTTCTCCATAGTGGCTATATCAATTTACATTCACACCAACAGTACAAGAAGGTTCCCTTTTCTCCACACCTTTTCTAGCATTTATTGTTGGTAGATTTTTTGATGATGGCCATTCTGATTGGTGTGAGGTGATACCTCATTGTAGTTTTGATTTGCATTTCTCTAATGATTTGTGATGCTGAGCATTCTTTCACGTGTTTGTTGGCAATCTGTAAATCTCCTCTGGAGTAATGTCTATTTAGGTCTTCTGCCCATTTTTGGATTGGGTTGTTTGTTTTTTTCATTTTGAGCTTGATGACGTGCTTATAAATTTTGGAGATTAATTCTTTGTCAGTTGCTTCATTAGCAAATATTTTCTCCCATTCTGAGGGTTGTCTTATCATCTTATTTATAGTTTCCTTTGCTGTGCAAAAGCTTTGAAGTTTCATTAGGTCCCATTTGTTTATTTTTGTTTTTATTTCCATTACTCTAGGAGGTGGGTCAAAAAGGATATTGCTGTGGTTTATGTAATAGAGTGTTCTGCCTATGTTTTCCTCTAAGAGTTTGATAGTGTCTGGCCTTATATTTAGGTCTTTAATATATTTTGAGTTTATTTTTGTGTATGGTTTTAGGGAGTGTTCTAATTTCATTCTTTTACATGTAGCTGTCCAGTTTTCCCAGCACAACTTATTGAAGAGGCTGTCTTTTCTCCACTGTATATTCTTGCCTCCTTTATCAAAGATAAGGTGACCATATGTGCGTGGGTTTATCTCTGGGTTTTCTACCCAGTTCCATTGATCTATATTTCTGTTTATGTGCCAGTACCATACTGTCTTCATTACTGTAGCTTTGTAGTATAGTCTGAAGAACAGGAGCCTGATTCCTCCAGCTCCGCATTTCTTTCTCAAGATACCTTTGGCTATTCAGGGTCTTTTGTGTTTCCATAAATATTGTGAAATTTTTTGTTGTAGTCTGTGAAAAATGCCATTGGTAGTTTGATACAGATTGCATTGAATCTGTAGATTGCTTTGGGTAGTATAGTCATTTTCACAATGTTGATTCCTCCAATCCAAGAGCATGGTATATCTCTCCATCTGTTTGTGTCATCTTTAATTTCTTTCATCAGTGTCTTATAGCTTTCTGCATACAGGTCTTCTGTCTCCTTAGGTAGGTTTATTCCTAGGTATTTTATTCTTTTTGTTGAAATGGTAAATGGGAGTGTTTCCTTAATTTCTCTTTCAGATTTTTCATCATTAGTGTATAGGAATGCAAGAGATTTTAGCGCATTAATTTTGTACCTTGGTGGTTTACCAAATTCATTGATTAGCTCTAGTAGCTTTCTGGTGGCATCTTTAGGATTCTCTATGTATAGTATCATGTCATCTGCAAATAGTGACAGCTTTACTCCTTCTTTTCCGATTTGGATTCCTTTTATTTATTTTTCTCATCTGATTGCTGTGGCTAAAACTTCCAAAACTATGTTGAAATATAGTGGTAAGAGTGGGCAACCTTGTCTTGTTCTTGATCTTAGTGGAAATGGTTTCAGTTTTTCACCATTGAGCATGATGCTGGCTGTGGGTTTGTCATTTATGGCCTTTATTATGTTGAGGTAAGTTCCCTCTATGCCTACTTTCTGGAAGATTTTTCTCATAAATGGGTGTTGAATTTTGTCAAAAGCTTTTTTTGCATCTATTGAGATGATCATACGTTTTTTCTCCTACAATTAGTTAATATGGTTTATCTCATTGATTGATTTGTGTATATTGAAGAACCCTTGCATTCCTGGGAAAAACCCCACTTGATCATGGTGTATGATCCTTTTAATGTGCTGTTGGATTCTGTTTGCTAGCATTTTGTTGAGGATATTTGCATCTATGTTCATCAGTGATATTGGCCTGTAGTTTTCTTTCTTTGTGACATCTTTGTCTGGGTTTTGTATCAGGGTGGTGGTGGCCTCGTAGAATGAGTTTGGGAGTGTTCCTCCCTCTGCTATATTTTGGAAGATTTTCAGAAGGATATGTGTTAGCTCTTCTCTAAATATGTGACAGAATTCGTCTGTGAAGCCATCTGGTGCTAGGCTTGTGTTTGTTGGGAGATTTTTAATCATACTCTCAATTTCAGTGCTTGTGATTGGTCTGCTTATACTTTTTATTTCTTCCTGGTTCAGTCTTGGAAAGTCATGCATTTATAAGATTTGTCCATTTCTTCTGGGTTGTCCATTTTTTTGGCATATTGTTGCTTGGAGTAACCTCTCATAATCCTTTGTATTTCTGCAGTTTCCGTTGTTACTTCTTTTGCATTTCTAATTCTGTTGATTTGAGTCTTCTCCCTATTTTTCTTGAAGAGTCTGGCAAATGGTTTATAAATTTTGTTTATCTTCTCAAAGAACCAGTTTTTAGTTTTATTTATCTTTGGTATCGTTTCCTTCAATTCTTTTTCATTTATTTCTGATCTGATCTTTATGATTTCTTCCCTTCTGCTAACTTTGGGGATTTTTTGTTCTTCTTTCTCCCATTGCTTTAGATGTAAGGTTAGGCTGTTTATTTGAGATGTTTCTTGTTTCTTGAGGTAGGAATGTTTTGCTATAAACTTCCCTCTTAGAACTGCTTTTGCTGCATCCCATAGGTTTTGGGTTGTAGTGTTTTCATTGTCATTTTTTTCTAGGTATTTCTTGAATTCCTCTTTGATATTTTCAGTGATCTCTTGGTTAGTAAGTAATGTATAGTTTAGCCTCCATTTGTTTGTATTTTTTTACAGTTTTTTTTTCCTGTAATTGATATGTAGTCTCATAGCATTGTTGGAAAAGTTACTTGATACGATTTCAATTTTCTTAATTTTACCAGTGCTTGATTTGTGACCAAATATATTATCTATCCTGGAGAATGTTCTACGAGCACTTGAGAAGAAAGTGTATTCTGTTGTTTGGGGATGGAATGTCCTATGAATATCAGTTAAGTCCATCTTGTTTCATGTGTCATTTAAAGCTTGTGTTTCCTTATTTATTTTCATTTTGGATGATTTGTTCATTGGTGAAAGTGGGGTGTTAAATTCCCCCACTATGATTGTGTTACTGTCGATTTCCCCTTTTATGGCTGTTAACATTTGCCTTATGTATTGAGGTGCTCCTATGTTGGGTGCATAAATATTTACAGTTGTTATATGTTCTTCTTGGATTGATCCCTTGATCATTATGTAGTGTCCTTCTTTGTCTCTTGTAATAGTCATTGTTTTAAAGTCTATTTTGTCTGATACGAGAATTTCTACTCCAGCATTCTTTTGATTGCCATTTGCATGTAATATCTTTTTCCATCCCCTCACTTTCAGTCTGTATGTTTCCCTAGGTCTGAAGTGGGTCTCTTGTAGACAGTATATATATGGGTCTTGTTTTTGTATCCATTCAGCCAGTCTGTGTCTTTTGGTTGGAGCATTTAATCCATTTACATTTAAGGTAATTATCAATATGTATGTTCCTATTACCATTTTCTTAATTGTTTTGGGTTTGTTATTATAGGTCTTTTCCTTCTCTTATATTTCCTGCCTAGAGAAGTTCCTTTAGCATTTGTTGTAAAGCTGGTTTGGTGGTGCCGAATTCTCTTATCTTTTGCTTCTCTGTAAAGGTTTTAATTTCTCCATCGAATCTGAATGACATCCTGGGTAGAGTAATCTTGGTTGTAGGTATTTCCCTTTCATCACTTTAAATATGTCCTGCCACTCCCTTCCGGCTTGCAGAGTTTCTGATGAAAGGTCAGCTGTTAACCGTATGCGGATTCCCTTGTATGTTATTTGTTGTTTTTCCCTTACTGCTTTTAATACTTTTTCTTTGTATTGAATTTTTGGTAATTTAATTATTATGTGTCTTGGCATGTTTCTTCTTGGATTTATCCTGAATGAGGCTCTCTGCACTTCCTGGACTTGATTAACTATTTCCTTTCCCATATTAGGGGAGTTTTCCACTATAATCTCTTCAAATATTTTCTCAGTCCCTTTCTTTATCTCTTCTTCTTCTGGGACCCCTATAATTCGAATGTTGGTGTGTTTATTGTTGTCCTAGAGGTCTCTGAGACTGTCCTCAATTCTTTTCATTCTTTTTTCTTTAGTCTGCTCTGCAGTAATTATTTCCACTATTTTATCTTCCAGGTCTCTTATCCATTCTTCTGCCTCAGTTATTCTGCTATTGATTCCTTCCACAGAATTTTAAATTTCATTTATTGTGTTGTTCATCATTGTTTGTTTGCTGTTTAGTTCTTCTATGTCCTTGTTAAACATTTCTCATGTTTTCTCCATTCTATTTCCATGATTTTGGATCATCTTTCCTCTCATTACTCTGAATTCGTTTTCAGGTAGACTGCTTATTTCCTCTTCATTTGTTTGGTCTGGTGGGTTTTTACTTTGCTCCTTCACCTGCTGCATATCTCTCTGTCTTTTCGTTTTGTTTAACTTACTGTGTTTGTGGTCTCCATTTTGCAGGCTGCAGGTTCATAGTTCCTGTTGTTTTTGGTGTCTGCCCCTAGTGGCTAAGGTTGGTTCAGTGGGTTGTGTAGGCTTCCTGGTGGAAGGGACTGGTGCCTGTGTTCTGGTGGATGAGGCTGGATCTTGTCTTTCTGGTTGGCAGGATCATGTCTGGTGGTGAGTTTTGGGGTGTCTGTGATCTTATTATGATTTTAGGCAGCCTCTCTGCTGATGGGTGGGGTTGTGTTCCTCTCTCGCTAGTTGTTCAGCATAGGGTGCCCAACACTGTAGCTTGCTGGTCATTGAGTGGAGCTGGGTCTTAGTGTTGAGATGGAGATCTCTGGAAGAGCTTTTCCCATTTGATATTATGTGGAGCTGGGAGGTCTCTGGTGGACCAATGTCCTGAACTCGGCTCTCCCACCTCAGAGGCTTAGGCCTGACACTGGTCGGAGCACCAAGACACTGTCAGCCACATGTCTCAGAAAAAAAAGGAGAAGAAAGAAAGAAAGGAAGAAAGGTAGGAAGGAAGGAAGGAAGGAAGGGAGGAAGAGAGGAAGGAAGGAAGGAAAAAAATAATTAAAATAAAAATAATTATTAAAATTAAAAATAATAAAAATTAATTAAAGAAAAGAAGAACAAACAAACCAGAAAACAAATCCAGCAATGATAACAACCACTAAAAACTATACTTAAAAATAAAAATAAAAAGGGACAGACACAACCCTAGGACAAATGTTAAAAGTGAAGCTATACAGACAAAATCACACAAAGAAGCATACACATACACGCAAAAAGGGAAAAGGAAAATATATATCGTTGCTCCCAAAGTCCACTGTCTCACTTTTGGGATGTTTTGTTGTCTATTCAGGTATTCCAGAGATGCAGTGTACATCAAGTTGATTTGTGGAGATTTAATCCGCTGCTCCTGAGGCTGCTGGGAGAAATTTCCCTTTCTCTTCTTTGCTCGCACGGCTCCTCAGCTCAGCTTTGGATTAGCCCCATCCTCTGCATGTAGGTTGCCCGAGGGCGTCTATTCCTTGCTCAGACAGGACGGGGTTAAAGTAGTTGATTCAGGGGCTCTGGCTCACTCAGGTCGGGGGGAGGGAGGGTACGGATGCTGGGCGAGCCTGTGCCGCAGAGGCCAGCGTGACGTTGCACCAGCCTGAGGCGCGCCATGTGTTCTCTGCGGAAGTTGTCCCTGGATTGCGGGACCCTGGCAGCAGGCAGGCTGCACAGGCTCCTGCGGGGGGAGGTTTGGAGAGTGACCTGTGCTTGCACACAGGCTTCTTGGTAGCTGCAGTAGCAGTCTTATTGTCTCATGCCCGTCTCTGGGGTCCGCACTGATAGCCGCGGCTCGCACCCATCTCTGGAGCTCATTTAGGCGGTGCACTGAATCCCCTCTCCTCGCGCACCAGGAAACAAAGAGACAAGAAAAAGTCGTCTCTTGTCTCTTCGGCAGCTCCAGACTTTTTCCCGGACACACTCCCGGCTAGCTGTGACGCACTAGTGCCCTTCAGGCTGTGTTCACCCAGCCAGCCACAGTCCTCTCCCTGGGATCCAACCGAAAACGGAGCCTCAGCTCCCAGCCCCGCCCGTCCCGGCGAGTGAGCAGACAAGCCTTTTGGGCTGGTGAGTGCTGGTCGGCACCGATCCTCTGTGTGGGAATCTCTCCGCTTTGCCCTCCGCACCCCAATTGCTGTGCTCTCCTCCGCAGCTCCAAAGCCTCCCCGCTCCGCCACCCGTAGTCTCTGCCCGCGTTGGGGCTTCCTAGTGTGTGGAAACCTTTCTTCCTTCACAGCTCCCTCCCACTGGTGCAGGTCCCGTCCCCATTCTTTTGTCTCTGTTTATTCTTTTGCCCTACCCAGGTACGTGGGGAGCTTCTTGCCTTTGGGGAGGTCTGAGGTCTTCTGCCAGCGTTCAGTAGGTGTTCTGTAGGAGCTGTTCCACATGTAGATGTATTTCTGATGTATTTGTGGGGACGAAGGTGATCCCCGCGTCTTACTCCTCTGCCGTCTTGAAGGTCCCCCAGTCAGTACTTTATTTCAGAAAGAACATCAACTCAACCTAATAACTGTATATACTGCACTGAAGAGTTTTGGTTTTATTTAAAAGTTGAATTCTTATGACTTTTTAAAAAGCTATGGGATTAAATGTTTCAATGGTATAAATGCAGTAATTTTTCATATTGTCGTAAAATGGTTTAGTTTTTAGACAATGATTGCTGGCCTCTGAGTCTTAACTGTATCTTAAACTAACAAAAGAATTTATTGTAATTTTTGATGATGATGATGCTAATACACCAGTAAATGACAGCCTTTCTGAGGTCTTAAGTGATGATTAATGGAATGCAGAAATGTCATTTTAATTGCATTCCCAAAATCATGTCAAAGAGACACATCAATGCCATGCTTATGCCAAACTTTTAAGGTCTAAATTTACCACTTCAAATAACTGAGTCTCTTACCTAAAATAAAATAAAATAAAATAATAAATTTAAAAAGATCCCCTTTCCCCAAACCCTACAACCCATTAATTCTGCTTCTATTGGATGTTGAACATAAAAGTATCATGAACTTGATGAGTGTTGGCTATTCCTTTATTTACGATATGATGTGGCCATTGCAGCAAATTGGATGTTTTTCTGCATTACTGAGAAGACTGTATACCAATTCACAGTTAGGCACTCACTATGTGCCCAGTGCAGTGTAAAATAAGAGTCATGGTTTGTGACCTCCATGGACCATAAAGTTTCTTCTCATTCATTCTTTCATTTGGTATTTATTGAGCACCTGTTATATACCGCACATTGAACAAGGCACTTGGGATAAAGGAGTCCACAAGACAAAGTCTTTCTCTTGATAGAATTTACTGTTTAGTGGAATGATATGTGCTTCTGAAACAGTTGAAAATTGGGTAATACATAACAAAGTGTGACGAGAAAGAACCATGTGGAGTATAATGATTGCACTAGATTGTTTCATAGAGGAAACAGATTTGGAACAGAGCTTTATGGCTAAGTGTTGAAAATCACATGGGAGTGAATTTGTTTGGATTTAGGCCAGTAGACTGTTGTCTAGAGAATGCTAATGTATACACTGATTTACAACTAAGGAAGACGAATTTCAATTTGCTGCTTAGATACCCCAAAGAAAAATTAAAAGTGTAACTACATCTCTCCAGAGAATTAAGTTCAGAATGTAAAAAAAGAAATCTCAATGATTAACAAGTTGTCTTATCCTGGTGGCCAAACAACCAGACTGACTCAAGTGCTGCCAGCAAATGGAATTATTAATTAAATTGACTGGATAATCTGCGAGGCCTGATTTTTTTTCCTGACCAGAAGTATATGTTGATTTCATTTTGAACTATACTCATATTATGCTTTAGATTTAAATAGACATTGGTTATAATCCTGACCCAGACTCTACCTAGTTATGTGTTCTGTGTCTCAATTTGTTCATTTGTAAAGAGTTTGTAACAAACTTACCCATAAGGTTACTGAGAGCCTTTGCATTTGGTCTGTGGGCTTAGGTTGCCTTTTTCAATGACTGATTTTCTCTTAAAAATGGTGGATGTTTTTTCTCTTTAAAGGGACACTCATTTCATTAAAAATTCCCATTACATAATAAATTATTGTGCTAGAGCCTAGAGAAGGCTTTAGAAAATCCTTCTGAACTTCTGTAGTAATAAACCGACTTTGCCTGTTGGAAATTTCTCTTTGGAAAAACATAATGTGTTTCAGGGCAGATGTTTTACTGAAACACCTTAACATCTGTCCTGAAACACCTTACTGCTACAGTCTGCTTTTGCTATTAAAACAGTGTTGCCACTAAGTGTCCATTGACAGATGAATGGATAAAGAAGATGTGGCACATATACACAATGGAATATTACTCAGCCATAAAAGGGAACGAAATTGAGTTATTCGTAGTGAAGTGGATGGACCTAGAGTCTGTCAAACAGAGCAAGTAAGTCAGAAAGAGAAAAACAAATACCGTATACTAATATATTCCATATATATGAAATCTAAAAAAACAAATACCATATGCTAATATATTCCATATATATATACTGCCATATATATGGACTCTAAAAAAAAAAAAGGTTCTGAAGAACCTAGGGGCTAGGACTAGGAATAAAGACACAGACGTACAGAATGGATTTGAGGACAAGGGGAGTGGGAATCTGGGACGAAGTGAGAGAGTGGCATGGACATATATACACTACCAAATGTAAAATAGACAGCTAGTGGGAAGCAGCCACATAGCACAGGGAGATTGGTGCTTGTGACCACCTAGAAGGGTGGGATAGGGAGGGTGGGAGGGAGACGCAAGAGGGAGGAGATATGGTGATATATGTATATGTATAGCTGATTCCTTTGTTATAAGCAGAAACTAACACACCATTGTGAAGCAATTATACCCCAATAAAGATGTTAAAAACAACAACAACAGTGTTACCAGCAGTCAAACAAAATAGTTTTTTATTCCCAAAACAGTGTACCTCCAATACTACAACTGATTTCCAACCAGTTTGTTGTCTCTTTAAGTCATAGGTGAGTTGTTAATAATTATCTTAGTCATGACATTTTAGATAAACATTTTTTGATTAGGGTGAAAATATCTTATGCATCTCTTGTTGCTAATGTTTAGAGCATAACCAATATTTCTTTAGCCTAACTATGGGTTTAAGGTAGATAATCATAGCTAGAAAAAACAGAGTTTACAATACTGCTAAAAGCATAATTCAAAGTAAAATGCCTCAAATCATTTTTATAACAAGGTAGGACATATAAAGAAACATACATATTTTCATACACGTTTTCTTTTTTCTAAGACCTAAAATTTTTTCCTACCCATTTTTTATTTTCAATGTTGCCTAAGAACAGAAATGATCGACTAAAGATAACAATTAGAAGTGTGGATTAAAAAGTAATTTTAAAAAAAGATTCAAAAGGGTATTTGAAGACCAGTCAAAGGATGAGAGTGAAAGAGACTAATAAAAATGATAATCATGCCATTTATCATGGGGTAGATAAGAAGAAGAAAAGAAAAATTATGCTGAGCTTTGTCTATTCTATCACTTTACATCTATTAGTTAATATAAAAAAAATAATATCTTTCCCTTCTGGATAAGTAGCTCTCCTCTGCCCTTGCAGATTTTTGACAACCGTCCTTCTGAGCCTAAGTTGGTACCCAACTCATATGACTTACCTGTCAGTTGCCATCTGTTGTTATGGCCACAAGGGATTTGGAGCAATACATTTATAAGCATATGTTCCCGATTTAAATAAAAAGTTAACTAGTGAAAGTATATTAATAGAAATACCGGGTTGAGAGAGTGCTAGAATCAGATAGAAAGACACATTAGACATAGGAAGACAGAAATAGAAACCTAGAGATTTAAAATGAGACCCTACCAATGCCAGGAGACCAGTACATGAATCTTTATTCACCATCTCCCACTCCTCAAATCCTGACTCCATCACATTTTAGTTGGGTGACCTGGGGCAAACCGCCTAACTTCTCAGTGCTTCAGTTCCTTCATCTTAATATAGGGATAATACTGCTTTCCTCAAGATGTAACAGGTTTAAAAATGATATTAGGTATAAAGTGTTAAAACAGTGCTTGGAACGTAGTGACTACTCAACTAAATGTTAATTGTTATTTTCTTTTTATCTTCTTGTTCATGAATGTAACATAGCACTACTGGTCTCATTACTGGGAATGGTAAAGATCAGAGGCTTTGAAGCCAGATAGACTTGGATTTAAATCCTGCCTCTGCCATTTACCAGCAGTGCAAACTTGGGCAAGTTAATGTCTTTGTGATTTAGTTTTCTTATCTGCAGTATCAGAAAAATAGTGACTACCGTTGGAAGTTTTGTTAATATATATCTAGTGCCAATATGACTTTTCCTTTCCCTTTCTACCCTCCATTGAAGACAGATTGGGATTCCATTATTCCTACTATGCCCAAGCCACCTTAGGCGGGCCTAGTCTTCCTGTACCACTCTTGTGACTGGAGGTGTCAGACACTGAAAGGAATATCCAATGGCTAGCAGTAGGTGGCTTCTCTAAAATTAAATCAAACTGATTACCAGTGAGTTTGATTTAACAGTGGTTGAATCTAGCAACTTATTATGTAGAAAGTGCGAGAATGGCACAAGCTCGCTTTTTTTTTTTAAATGGTAGTAAACATTACATTCTTGTTCAAAGAATGAGATAAATTTTTAGACAATTTTTGAAATCTTTTCTTTGAGTTATACTTGATGTACAATATTATGTAAGTTACAGGTGTACAATACAGATTTTTAAAGATTAGACAATTTATCTGAATGAAGGTAAAAATTATTTTATCAGTGTTCCAAAAAGTTTTTCATTTTGACTTTTTCAGTTTTGTTTTGTCTCCTTTGGAATTACTGTTTGCATTATGTTTTGATTTGGTTCAAATTCAAAAACCTTAAAAAGGTAAGTCTCTCTTACTCTTGTCCCATCCCTGACAGGCAACCACTGATATTAGTTTCTTATTTATTCTTCCAAAGACATTTTATGAATAGGCAGGTAAACATAAATATATGTATAAATTATTTTCCCCTTCATACAAAATGTAATATGTGCTTTCCTGAACCTTGCTTTTTCACCCTTAACAATGTGCCATAGAGACAGCCCTATAAAATATATCAAGAGTGTCTCGCATCTTTTTTTTTTTCTTACAGTACTTTCTTGTATAGATATACAACGTTTCTTTTTGTTTGCATTTTTGGCGTTTATTTATTGATTTTAAATTGAAGTATAGGTCGATTTACAATATTTCAGGTGTACAGCAAAGTGGATTCAGTTATATACTCTTACACATATTCTTTTTTCAGATTCTTCTCTATTATAGGTTATTACGAGATATTGAATATAGCTCCTTGTGCTATACAGTAGGTCCTTGTTGTTTATCTTTTATGTATAGTAGTGTGTATCTGTTAATCCTAAATTCCCTATTGATCCCTCTCCACCTTTCCCCTTTAATAACTGTAAGTTTGTTTTCCTATGTCTGTATTCTATTTCTCTTTGTAAATAAGTTATTATGTATCATCTTTTTACATACATATAAGTGCTATCATATGCTATTTGTCTTTCTCTGTCTGACTTACTTCACTTAGTATGATAATCGGCACAGCTTTTTAACCTCTAAGACAGAGAAGTCTCTGTTGTAGCACCTTGATGCACCCCATTCCCCCTGCCTCCATTTCCAAGCTCCCAAGTCCTTCTGGGATCTGGCCAGTGGAAATCTCTGTATCTGCATCTGTCCTCTTCACCTCCCAATATCAGTCTCAGTTTTTTTTTTTTTTTTTAAACATCTTTATTGGGGTATAATTGCTTTACAATGGTGTGTTAGTTTCTGCTTTATAACAAAGTGAATCAGCTATACATACACACATGTTCCCATATGTCTTCCCTCTTGCGTCTCCCTCCCTCCCACTCTCCCCATCCCACCCTTCCAGGCTGTCACAAAGCACCGAGCTAATATCCCTGTGCCTTGCGGCTAGCTTCCCCCCAGCTATCTACCTTACTACGTTTGTTAGTGTGTATATGTCCATGACTCTCTCTCGCCCTGTCAAAACTCACCCCTCCCCCTCCCCATACCCTCAAGTCCGTTCTCCAGTAGGTCTGCGTCTTTATTCCTATCTTACCCCTAGGTTCTTCATGACATTTTTTTCCCTTAAATTCCATATATATGTGTTAGCATACGGTATTTGTCTTTTTCTTTCTGACTTACTTCACTCTGTATGACAGACTCTAGGTCTATCCATCTCATTACAAATAGCTCAATTTCATTTCTTTTTAAGGCTGAGTAATATTCCATTGTGTATATGTGCCACATCTTCTTTATCCATTCATCCGATGATGGGCGCTTAGGTTGTTTCCATGTCCTGGCTATTGTAAATAGAGCTGCAATGAACATTTTGGTACATGACTCTTTTTGAATTTTGGTTTTCTCAGGGTATATGCCAAGTAGTGGGATTGCTGGGTCATATGGTAATTCTATTTGTAGTTTTTTTAAGGAACCTCCATACTGTTCTCCACAGTGGCTGAACCAATTCACATTCCCACCAGCAGTGCAAGAGTGTCCCCTTTTCTCCACACCCTCTCCAGCATTTATTGTTTCTAGATTTTTTGATGATGGCCATTCTGACTGGTGTGAGATGATATCTCATTGTAGTTTTGATTTGCATTTCTCTAATGATTAATGATGTTGAGCATTCTTTCATGTGTTTGTTGGCATTCTGTATATCTTCTTTGGAGAAATGTCTATTTAGGTCTTCTGCCCATTTTTGGATGGGGTTGTTTGTTTTTTTGTTATTGAGCTGCATGAGCTGCTTGTAAATTTTGGAGATTAATCCTTTGTCAGTTGCTTCATTTGCAAATGTTTTCTCCCATTCTGAGGGTTGTCTTTTGGTCTTGGTTATGGTTTCCTTTGCTGTGCAAAAGCTTTGAAGTTTCATTAGGTCCCATTTGTTTATTTTTGTTTTTATTTCCATTACTCTAGTAGGTGGGTCAGAAAGGATCTTGCTGTGATTTATGTCATAGAGTGTTCTTCCTATGTTTTCTTCTAAGAGTTTGATAGTTTCTGGCCTTACATTTAGGTCTTTAATCCATTTTGAGCTTATTTTTGTGTATGGTGTTAGGGAGTGATCTAATCTCAATACTTTTACATGTACCTTGTCCAGTTTTCCCAGCACCATTTATGAAGAGGCTGTCCTTTCTCCACTGTACATTCCTGCCTCCTTTATCAAGATAAGGTGTCCATATGTGCGTGGGTTTATCTCTGGGCTTCTATCCTGTTCCACTGATCTATCTTTCTGTTTTTGTGCCAGTACCATACTGTCTTGATTACTGTTGCTTTGTAATATAGTCTGAAGTCAGGAAGCCTTATTCCTCCAGCTCCTTTTTTCGTTCTCAAGATTGCTTTGGCTATTCGGGGTCTTTTGTGGTTTCCATACAAATTGCGAAATTTTTGTTCTAGTTCTGTGAAAAATGCCAGTGGTAGTTTGATAGGGATTGCATTGAATCTGTAGATTGCTTTGGGTAGTAGAGTCATTTTCACAATGTTGATTCTTCCCATCCAAGAACATGGTATATCTCTCCATCTATTTGTATCATCTTTAATTTCTTTCATCAGTGTCTTATAATTTTCTGATACAGGTCTTTCGTATCCTTAGGTAGGTTTTATTCCTAGATATTTTATTCTTTTTGTTGCAATGGTAAATGGGAGTGTTTTTCTTGATTTCACTTTCAGATTTTGCATCATTAGTATATAGGAATGCCAGAGATTTCTGTGCATTAATTTTGTATCCTGCTACTTTACCAAATTCATGATTAGCTCTAGTAGTTTTCTGGTAGCATCTTTAGATTCTCTATGTATAGTATCATGTCATCTGCAAACGTGACAACTTTACTTCTTCTTTTCCGATTGGATTCCTTTTATTTCCTTTTCTTCTCTGATTGCTTGTGGCCTAAAACTTCCAAAACTATGTTGAATAAGAGTGGTGAGAGTGGGCAACCTTGTCTTGTTCCTGATCTTAGTGGAATGCTTTCAGTTTTTCACCATTGAGGATGATGTTTGCTGTGGGGCTTGTCATATATGGCTTTTATTATGTTTAGGAAAGTTCCCTCTATGCCTACATTCTGGAGGGTTTTTATCATAAATGGGTGTTGAATTTTGTCGAAAGCTTTCTCTGCATCTATTGAGATGATCATATGGTTTTTCTCCTTCAATTTGTTAATATGGTTTATCACATTGATAGATTTGCGTATATTGAAGAATCCTTGCATTCCTGGAATAAACCCCACTTGATCATGGTGTATGATCCTTTTAATGTGCTGTTGGATTCTGTTTGCTAGTATTTTGTTGAGGATTTTTGCATCTATGTTCATCAGTGATATTGGCCTGTAGTTTTTCTTTCTTTGTGACATCCTTGTCTGGTTTTGGTATCAAGGTGATGGTGGACTTCGTAGAAGGAATTTGGGAGTGTTCCTCCTCTGCTATATTTTGGAAGAGTTTGAGAAGGATAGGTGTTAGCTCTTCTCTAAACGTTTGATTAGAATTCACCTGTGAAGCCATCTGGTCCTGGGCTTTTGTTTGTTGAAAGTTTTTTAATCACAGTTTCAATTTCAGTGCTTGTGATTGGTCTGTTCATATTTTCTATTTCTTCCTGATTCAGTCTTGGCAGGTTGTGCATTTCTAAGAATTTGTCCATTTCTTCCAGATTGTCCCATTTTATTGGCATAGAGTTGCTTGTAGTAATCTCTCATGATTTTTTTTTATTTCTGCAGTGTCAGTTGTTACTTCTCCTTTTTCATTTCTAATTCTATTGATTTGAGTCTTCTCCCTTTTTTTCTTGATGAGTTCTGGCTAGTGGTTTATCTATTTTGTTTATCTTCTCAAAGAACCAGCTTTTAGTTTTATTGATCTTTGCTATTGTTTCCTTCATTTCTTTTTCAGGTTATTTCTGATCTGATTTTTATGATTTCTTTCCTTCTGCTAGCTTTGGGGTTTTTTTGTTCTTCTTTCTCTAATTGCTTGAGGTGCAAGGTTAGGTTGTTTATTCGAGATGTTTCCTGCTTCTTAAGGTGGGCTTGTATTGCTATAAACTTTCCCCCTTAGAACTGCTTTTGCTGCATCCCATAGGTTTTTGGGTCGTTGTGTCTCCATTGTCATTTGTTTCTAGGTATTTTTTTATTTTCCTCTTTGATTTCTTCAGTGATCACTTCATTATTAAGTAGTGTATTGTTTAGCCTCCATGTGTTTGTATTTTTTAAAGATCTTTTCCTGTAATTGATATCTAGTCTCATGGCGTTGTGGTCGGAAAAGATACTTGATACAATTTCAGTTTCTTAAATTTACCAAGGCTTGATTTGTGACCCAAGATATGATCTATCCTGGAGAATGTTCCATGAGCACTTGAGAAAAATGTGTATTCTGTTGTTTTTGGATGGAGTGTCCTATAAATATCAATTAAGTCCATCTTGTTTAATGTATCATTTAAAGCTTGTGTTTCCTATTTTATTTTCATTTTGGATGATCTGTCCATGGGTGAAAGTGGGGTGTTAAAGTCCCCTACTATGAATGTGTACTGTTGATCTCCCCTTTTATGGTTGTTAGTATTTGCCTATGTATTGAGGTGCTCCTATGTTGGGTGCATAAATATTTACAATTGTTATATCTTCTTCTTGGATCGATCCCTTGATCATTATGTAGTGTCCTTCTTTGTCCCTTTTAATAGTCCTTATTTTAAAGCCTATTTTGTCTGATATGAGAATTGCTACTCCAGCTTTCTTTTGGTTTCCATTTGCATGGAATATCTTTTTCCATCCCCTTACTTTCAGTCTGTATGTGTCTCTAGTTCTGAAGTGGGTCTCTTGTAGACAGCATATATAAGGGTCTTGTTTTTGTATCCATTCAGCCAATGCTGTGTCTTTTGGTGGGAGCATTTAGTCCATTTACATTTAAGGTAATTATCGATATGTATGTTCCTATTTCCATTTTATATATTGTTTTGGGTTCGCTACTATAGGTCATTTCCTTCTCTTGTGTTTCGTGTCTAGAGAAGTTCCTTTAGCATTTGTTGTAAAGCTGGTTTGGTGGTGCTGAACTCTCTCAGCTTTTGCTTGTCTGTAAAGGTTTTAATTTCTCCATCAAATGTGAATGAGATCCTTGCTGGGTAGAGTAGTCTTGGTTGCAGGCTATTCTCCTTCATCACTTTCAGTATGTCCTGCCACTCCCTTCTGGCTTGTAGGGTTTCTGCTGAGAGATCAGCTGTTAACCTTATGGGGATTCCCTTGTGTGTTATTTGTTGTTTTTCCCTGCTGCTTTTAATATGCTTTCTTTGTATTTAATTTTTGACAGTTTGATTAATATGTGTCTTGGCGTGTTTCTCCTTGTATTTATCCTGTATGGGACCCTCTGTGCTTCCTGGACTTGATTAACTATTTCCTTTCCCATATTAGGGAAGTTTTCAACTATAATCTCTTCAAATATTTTCTCAGTCCCTTTCTTTCTTTCTTCTTCTTCTGGAACCCCTATAATTCGAATGTTGGTGCGTTTCATGTTGTCCCAGAGGTCTCTGAGACTGTCCTCAGTTCTTTTCATTCTTTTTTCTTTATTCTGCTCTGCAGTAGTTATTTCCACTACTTTATCTTCCAGGTCACTTATCCGTTCTTCTGCCTCAGTTATTCTGCTATTGATCCTATCCTAGAGTGATTTTAATTTCATTTATTGCATTGTTCATCGTTGCTTGTTTCATCTTAGTTCTTGTAGGTCCTTGTTAACTGTTTCTTGCATTTTGTCCATTCTACTTCAAGATTTCGGATCATCCCTTACTATCATTATTCTGAATTCTTTTTCAGGTAGATTGCCTATTTCCTCTTCATTTGTTAGGTCTGGTGGGTTTTTATCTGCTCCTTCATCTGCTGTGTGTTTTTCTGTCTTCTCATTTTGCTTATCTTACTGTGTTTGGGGTCTCCTTTTTGCAGGCTGCACTTTCGTAGTTCCCGTTGTTTTTGATGTCTGTCTCAGTGGCTAAGGTTGTTTCAGTGGGTTGTGTAGGCTTCCTGGTGGAGGGGACTAGTGCCTGTGTTGTGCTGGATGAGGCTGGATCTTGTCTCTCTAGTGGCAGGTTTCACGTCTGGTGGTGTGTTTTGGGGTGTCTGTGGCCTTATTATGATTTTAGGCAGCCTCTCTGCTAATGGGTGGGGTTGTGTTCCTGTTTTGCTAGTTGTTTGGCATAGGTTGTCCAGCACTGTGGCTTGCTGGTCGTTGAGTGAAGCTGGGTGCTGGTGTTAAGATGGAGGTCTCTGGGATATTTCCACCGTTTTAATATTATGTGGAGCTGGGAGGTCTCTTGTGAACAGTGTCCTGAAGTTGGCTCTCCTACCTCAGAGGCAGAGCCCTGACTCCTGGCTGGAGCACCAAGAGCCTTTCATCCACACAGCTCAGAATAAAAGGGAGAAAAGTAGGGAGAATTAGTAGAAGTATGAGTAAAGAAAGAAGAAAAGGAGGAAAGGAAAGAAGGAAGAAAGAAGCAAAGAAGGAAAGAAAGGAGGGAGGGAGGGAGGAGGGAGGAAGGAAGGAAGGAGGGAAAGAAGGAAAAAAGACAGAAAGAAAGATGATACAGTAAAAATAAAATAAAGTATAATATAGTTATTGAATTAAAAAATATTTAGAAAAAAAAAAAAAAAAGGACGGATAGAACCTTAGGACAAATGTTGGAAGCAAAGCTATACAGAAAAAATCTTACACAGAAGCATACACATACACCTTCACAAAAAGAGGTAAAGGGGGAAAAATCATAAATCCTGCTCCCTGAGACCACCTCCTCAATTTGGGGTGATTCGTTGTCTAAAGGAGGGAAAGAAGGAAGGAAAGAAAGAACGAAGGTAAAGTATAATAAAGTTATTACAATTAAACTTAATTATTAAGAAAAAGAATTTTTTAAAAAAAGTCATGGACGGATAGAGGCCCTAGGACAAATGGTGGAAGCAAGAGTATACAGACAGGATCTCACACCAGAAGCATACACGTACACATTCACAAAAAGAGGAAAAGGGAAAAAAATCATAGATCTCGCTCCTAAATTCCACCTCTTCAATTTGGATCATTCCTTGTCTATTCAGGTATTCCACAGATGCAGGGTATATCAAGTTGATTGTGGAGCTTTAATCCGCTGCTTCTGTGGCTGCTGGGAGAGATTTCCCTTTCTCTTCTTTGTTCTCACAGCTCACAGGAGCTCAGCTTTGGATTTGGCCCTGTCTCTGCGTGTGTAGGTCGCTGGAGGGCGTCTGTTTTTTTCGCTCAGACAGGACGGGGTTAAAGGAGCCGCTGATTCGGGGCCTCCGGCTCACTCAGGCCGGGGGTTGGGGGATGGGGGTAGGAGGGGCACTACGTGCGGGGCGGGCCTGCGGCTGCAGAGGCAGCGTGACGTTGCGGCAGAGGCCGGCGTGATGTTGCACCAGCCTGAGACCCGCCGTGCGTACTCCCGGGGAAGTTGTCCCTGGATCCCGGGAACCTGGCAGTGGCGGGCTGCACAGGCTCCGCGGAAGAGGGGTGTGGAGAGTGACCTGTGCTCGCACACAGGCCCCTTGGTGGCGGCAGCAGCAGCCTTAGCGTCTCCCGCCCGTCTCTGGGGTTCGCGCTTTCAGCCGCGGCTCGCGCCCGTCTCTGGGGCTCGCGCTTCCCGCCGCGGCTCGCGCCCGTCTCGGGGGCTTGCGCCCTCAGCCGCGGCTCGCGCCAGTCTCTGGGTTCGCGCTTTTAGCCGCGGCTCGCGCCCGTCTCTGGAGTTCCTTTAAGCAGCGCTCTTAAACCCCTCTCCTCGCGCACCAGGAAACACAGAGGGAAGAAAAAGTCTCTTGCCTCTTCGGCGGTGCAGGCTTTTCCCCGAACTCCCTCCCGGCCAGTCGTGGCGCACCAACCCCTTCAGGCTATGTTTCAAGCCGCCAACCCCAGTCTTCTCCCTGAGCTCCGTCCAAAACCAAAACCCGAGCCTCAGCTCGCAGCCCCCGCCCGCCCCCGGTGGGTGAGCAGCAAGCCTCTCGGGTTGGTGAGTGCTGGTCGGCACCTGATCGTCTGTGCAGGAATCTCCCCGCTTTGCCCTCCGCACCCGTCGCTATGCACTACTCCGCGGTCCCGAAACTCCCCCCTCTGCCTCCCGCAGTCTCCGCCCGCGGAGGGGCTTCCTAGTGTGTGGAAACTTTTCCTCCTTCACAGCTTCCCTCCCACTGGTGCAGGTGCCGTCCTTATTCTTTTTGTCTCTGTTTTTTCTTTTGCCCTACCCAGTTACGTGGGGTGTTTCTTGCCTTTTGGGAGGTCTGAGGTCTTCTGCCAGCCTTCAGTAGGAGTTCTGTAGGAGTTGTTCCACGTGTGGATGTATTTCTGGTGTATCCGTGGGGAGGAAGGCGATCTCCGCGTCTTACTCTTCCGCCATCTTCAAGGTCCCCCCTCAGTCTCAGTTTTGACCAGAGACTATGACCCTTCCCTAAGGACAGGAAAGATTTCTGGGGAAATGTTTGATTTCTAACCTTAAAAAAGTTAAATATTTAAAACTCAGTGTAATTAACCAGGTCTCTTTAAGTAAATAAGCACTTTTGGGCAGACTAAAACTTAATGGTCTGAAATATCTGAGGCATTTGTTGAAACACATGTCCACATAAGCTTTCTTTTATGTCTGTTGTTTTTTCACTTTGAATCCTTGACTTGGATCTGGGGTTGTCAGGCCTGCTTTCTGCTTAAATCTCTGAACTTCTGTTCTTGAAATTGCCTATTTCTTCTTGTCTTTCTCACCTAAGCTGTGGGAGTCTTTTCCCTATTGTCCTGTGTAAGGTGGAGAGAAGGATTTGAGAAAGTGAAAGACCATAATTCCTATCCTCAAGACACTTACAATATAACCTGAAGGACTTACTATACATATACTGACATTATCTCATTATATTTTTTGTATTACACTGATACTATGTCTATCAATGCTCATGAAGTTGTGCCAAACATGATGGGAATGTATTTAGAATGAGAGATTACGAAGCTATAGAGAGCTTAGGGAAGGCTTCCTGGAGAAGATGGGGTAGGAAGGATAGAAGGATAGGTCATTCCCAGTGAGGGAAGGACAGGAAAATGACATGTTTTGGGCATTTATGAAATATTTGATAAAAGAATAAAGAAGTTGAAATAAGATAAATGAATAAGTAAAAAAGTTGAGTCTGGAAGACCAGTTAGGAGCCTGTAATATAATGTTCTGGTTTTTAAGTGATAAGACACTGAAGAGGGAACAGGATGTGGGTTTGAGGGACATCATAAAAGTGAATCAAAGAGCATATGCATTGGTGCTGCCTCAGGTTTGACATATGAGGCTCTGGAACTGGATGTTTATACCATGAAGTAAATCACTGACAGTCATAAATCTGTGACTCTAACTCTGCATATATTTAGATGTATGAATATATTGATGTATATTTATACATTCATACATCTAAGTGTGAATAATTTGGAAACAAGCAGGGAAAAGTGAAGGTTATCTTACTCTACATATTCACTAAGAGTACAATTAATAAGAAGCTTATTTCCTATAATGTGCTAGGAGTTAGGATCCATTCATAGGCTGCATGCCAAGGAGAAACTAGCTGACATACTCCTGGAAGCACAGCTAAGTAGTTTATCCAGATCACAGGAAATGACTGTTCCGTTGAGCTTTGTACTTACTGGACCATTTGTAGAATGTTAATTTTATTTCTGACCAGTGCAATTTTAAAAGGAAGAATGAAACTAGGGTATAAGAGGTAGATAGCCAGGGTTTGCAAACTGTGTTGTATGGGAAGCAGTTGAAGAAATGAAGAAATATAAGACCAGCGTTATCTTTAAGTATGTGAAAGGCTGACATTAAACAAGTGCACTTATTCCATGATGCTCCGGAAAGGAAAATTAAGATACATAGAATAAATTTTAGCTTGTGATAATAGAGAATGTTCAACAACTCACACAGTTAAAATGGCAGAGATTCTTTCATGAGTAGTTGCTGAGTTCTTTCCCATTAGTTACTTAAGGACACCTGCAAGGGATTTGTGCTTTGTGGAGAAGACTGGACTAGATAAAGGAAACTTTCCTGTGTTCACTAAGATTTGTGATTCTGTCTTCTCAGGTGAAGTGATGTAGACAGGTACATGTGTACATAATAAATGAAGCACATTTTGTTTTCCCTTCTCTCAGGATTAAATTATATTTTTGCTTTCTTTGAAACATGAACGTAGGTCTTAGTGGTCAGCGATCACAAAATCACATAATCATTTTACTGTAGCTCATGACTAGGTTTGGGCAGAGAAACTTTAGCATAGTTCCTCAGACCCCTCTGACTCAGAGACATCAATCCTAAACCTTGTTTTATGGCCTCTGCCTTATTCTTGGCCTCTCATAGGGGCAAGTTGGATATATCTGTGTTAATCTGAAGGGAAAAAGAGAAGGGCTTCTTCAGGCATTTTTACAACTGGAGCAGGGCTTCAATCCTGTCCCGCTTTCTTATTCCATCCCCACCACTGCCTCAGGGTGGACGGAGAGGTCGGCTGGAGCAGAAGATTCCTTGGCTGCCTTCTCTAGGCCTGGTTGTGGTGAGAGCTCTGTTCCCTCAGGCAAGTGTCTCTCTCAGTGTCTCCCACTCCCTAGGAAGCTTTGTTTACTCTCCTGAGTGAAGTTTGGTAAGAATATTGAACAAGTAAATTGCAGGGCCCTTAGGCAGTCTGGTGTAGTAATTAGAAGGACAAGCCCTGGACATGCTTTCATTCAGGCCCTGACATTAACATGGACTGGTCCTTTATCTTATAGAACCATAGTTCCCTTATCTGTAAAGTGTAGATAACAATAGTACATATGTCATAAGGTCATTGTGAGGTTTATTTGACCTAATACATAAAAAGAGCTTTCCTAGCACAGGGCAGTACTCAGTTCTAATTTTAGTTGTTATTATTTGTGGCTGTATCTCTTACTCATAGGTGGCATAGCATGTTGCTCTGGTTTTACAGGAGACTTTCTGCCTTTCCCATGATTTAGAATCCCATAACAGCCAGGATGACCAGTCTTATGGTCTGATGCTGGCCTGTGTTTTGTGTTTTGTTTTTTTTTTTTTTGCGGTACGTGGGCCTCTCACTGCTGTGGCCTCTCCTGTTGCGGAGCACAGGCTCCGGACACGCAGGCTCAGTGGCCATGGCTCATGGGCCCAGCTGCTCCACGGCATGTGGAATCTTGCCCGGAACCGGGCCATGAACCCGCGTCCGCTGCATCAGCAGGCGGACTCTCAACCACTGTGCCACCAGGGAAGCCCTGGCCTGTGTTTTGATGGTGGTCCAGTTCTATGATAGAGTCTGCAGTTGTAGTAAAGATGTTCTCTTAACTGTATAGTTTGTTCTCATTCATTTATGAGTAAGTTTCTCTCATTGTAGCTCAATGCAATCTCTATTTGGATTGTAGAACATATCTTTTGATTGTATTCATTTCACATTTCCTATATTTTTTTCCTTAAAGAAATCACATGTGATATATATGTATGTGTGTGTATGTGTGTGTGTGTGTGTGTGTGTGTGTGTGTGTATATATATATAAACATTTTATTTATTTAAAATTTTTGTTATATTTTGTATTCTGGGATAAATGTATTTTATTCCTTTGAAAAGTGTCAGAAAAAAAATATACAACTTGTTTTTTTTTTGTAAGGCCTAGCAGCAGGGGACTATGTGGACGTTTATTCCTAAGAGTTCTGGCATAAATTTTCCCTCTAAACAGACTCAAAAAAGTGCAGGCCTGGGAGAAGATACCGGAATAGAAAATGAAAATACACGGATTTCTACAAATGAACCTTCTCTAGAAAGATTAATATTTTGTTCTTTCAAGTATTATACTTTTTTTCTTCTCTATGCACTGTTCAGTTGAAAATTTTTCCCGCTCTTCATTTTGCACCTGATTTCCTCAGCCGGCATGAAGCAGCAAAGATGCATACAAAATATTATGGTTTAGGACAGTCCCATTCTAGGGGGAGCTATCTTGATATAGCATGCCCTGTTCTCTCACTTCTTTGTAACTGTCAATGTCTTTAGGCAGAGACAAAAATGTGCCGTCAATCGGACCATCGGTTAATCCTCTATCAACAAATCAAACAGAAAAAAAATTATTGTACAAGTGTTTGTATTTTGCAGCCACTGATGTATACTTTAGGGGTAGACAACATTTCACAGCTGTTCTAGAGTTGTGGTATAAGAAATACCACGTGTTTTTGTCCGTTTCTCCCCGCACTATAATATTTCTGTCTTACTTATCTCTGAATCATTCACCATGTGCAAATACTGTCTTAATTTTAATGAGTATTCAATAAATAGGAAATGAGTGAAATATTACCTTCTATATTCAACAATGTAGAAATTTATAAAATTCATGTATGGGAAAAGTTCATAGTTGAAAGATATATCCTGTTAGAGCCTCTACATTTCAATTTGTTACTTAAAAAAAAAATCTATTATTTGGGAGTTACACTAGAATAAGTTTTTTCTCAAGGTTTCTTGTAGTCACTGATGCAGAGATAAAATATTCTATTTTAAGAATAAATGCTAGAGTTAAATCACCACAAATATATTCAACTCTAAAAGTTACATGTTGTATTGAGATGGATTCAGTGATTTATATAATGTATCTTTTCCAAAATTGCATTAAGGCAATTTAAGTGAAAATGAAATGAAATGAAATGAAATTTCTAATTTGCAATACTCATAGGTACTGTGACCATTTAAAAATCATTCATCTATATCTGGTTCTTTACTCACTAGTTATTCCAAGTTAACACATAGATTGAACTTCTCAAACTTGGAGGTGTAATGAAATGGCTCCTTGGTAAAGCTTCCAGATGGACCATTGTCATCATCTGGTAAGACTGGATTGTAATTGCATAATCACAGTTAGCCCCCATCTCTGTGGTTATTCAAGTGCCAACCCTAAAGATCAGTCTCTGGATGACCATGCTATAAGGGACAATAATTTGCAAATCAGTGAACTGTACTTCTGTGTATGCTTTCAGTCCCCAAAGAAAGTGTCCCTGAACTAAGTCTTTTATGATGACAGAAAGGAGGAAAGGAATGGTCTGCTTCTTGGAATAAGAAAGCTATGTGTGAGGGGCTTCCCTGGTGGCGCAGTGGTTGAGAGTCCACCTGCCGATGCAGGGGACACGGGTTCGTGCCCCGGTCTGGGAAGATCCCACATGCCACGGAGCGGCTGGGCCCATGAGCCATGGCCGCTGAGCCTGCGCGTCCGGAGCCTGTGCTCCGCAACAGGAGAGGCCACAACAGTGAGAGGCCTGCGTACAGAAAAAAAAAAAAAAAAGAACGCTATGTGTGAAAATACCTGCTTTAGTGACTAGATGAGAACCATGTATAGTTGTCATAGACATTGTTCATGTGAAAATAGATGTTAATAAATGCTAGAAAATGGCTTGGTATCTAAGAAGTTGGATATTCTATCAGAAATGGTTTTTTTGATTATGTATTCATTTACATTTCCTTAAAAAATGGTGCCAAGGAGAAATACAAACTCTAGCAGAAACAAATTCAAAATTAGTGAAGTCTGAGTAAATGAAGTTTTGATGTACTAGAAAAATTGCAAAAACTCATTAATTACTGCATCTGTGATCATGTACCAGCAAATAGCTCTGCCTATGGTACCTTTTCTATGTCTTTATTATATTACTTACAAATTATAACTGTTTGCTTTCTTGTCAGTCTCTCATCATAGGGACTTCATTCATCTAATTCATTCAACAAATGTTGACCTGCCCTACTCTATGCCAGGTGCTGGGGATACAGCAGAGAGCCAGATAAAAATACATGCCTAAAAGATGATATTTTAGTGGCAGAGACAGAAGTAAAAACTAGATAAAGAAGCAAAACATATCATATGTTGGGATTTCTCTAAATATTGTTCTTTGCATCACTAGCATCTACCACAAGGCCTGGACATAGTAGACACTCAAACTACTCACTGCTGGCTTGATTTACTTTCGTGATTACTCAAAGGAACAGAATTATAATTCTTGAATTTACCATTGCTTTTAATTGTGAGCAGCCACTGGAGTGCTGATACCAGTCAACAAATATACAGACTTAGGGTAGGGGATGATGGAGTAACTTCCAGAATAAAACTTTAGTGACCATGGGCTCTATTATCTGTGATTAAAGTAGCCTGGTAGATTCATTCATTTGGTGACCTTAACAGTTGATATAATTGTACTATGGGGCCCAAATAAATGGAGATTTTATTTTAACACCTGTTTTGCTCTTTGCAGCTAGCAATGAACATAAACACTCTGGCCCATACACGTCTTTGATTTCATTATTTCTCTATTGTATTAATGTTGAGTGTCTTGAGAAGTATCAGGTTAATTCATTTATTTTTTCATAGAGTATCCAAACGTTTGGCCTTTCCACTTCTCAGTTAGAATTCTAATCATAAACAAAGATGACCAACTGTAACCTGCCAAGGTCCAATGGAAGATATTTTAGAAAATAACACATAATAGTTACGTGCCAGGTAGCTCTTGGAAACTAGATGAAAGGCTGCGTGTGTGATGAGAATCTGCGCACAGCTCTCTGGAATCCAAGTTCCGGTGGGCTGGCTGGAGAAGAATGCTTTCAGGGCTTGTGAGGTGACTGTTGATGGAGCCTAGGGAAAATGGTAGACATTCCTGTTCCTACCCCAACTCCCAACCCTCTACCAGGCTTATCAGGGCTGAAATTCCCCAGCAATTCTGCAGCACCTCTCTCACATACACAGACATTCATAAATGATTAACAATAGCTCTGATTCTTTAGTACCATAGTACAGGCTTACCTTGGAGATTTTGTGAGTTCGGTCCCAGACCACTGCAATAAGCTGAATATCGCAATAAAACGAGTCATGAAATTATGGTTTCCCAAGGCATACAAAATTATATTTACACTATACGGTAGGCTATTAACTGTTCAATAGCATTATGTCTAAAAAAACAATGTACATACCTTAATTAAAAATACTTTATTGCGAAAAAAAATACTGACCATCATCTGACAACACAAGGTTACCACAAACCTTTAATTTGTAAGAAAAAAATGCAGTATCTGTAAAGCGCAATAAAGCAAAGAGCAATAATACAAGGTATGCCCGTATATTTCAACAAATTACATGGGAAAAAAAGATACAGATTACAAAAGCAATGCACAATCTATCCAACAAATTAGTAAATTAGAGACAAACCAAAGGAGAAAATCAAAATCCTCTGTAGTTCTACTATCTGGAGTTAACAAAGGAAAATATTGAAATACACCCCAGGTTTTTTTTTCTATGCGTGCACAAAATTATGTATTTTTTTTTTTCAAAATTGGGATCATACAGTGAATACAGTTTGGTAACTTGCGGGACTTCCCTGGCAGTCCAGTGGTTAAGACTCTGCTTCCACTGCAGGGGGCATGTGTTCGATCTCTGGTTGGGGAACTAAGATGCCGCACATGCCATAGGGCGAAGTTTGGTAACTTGCTTTAAAAAAAATTAAGACTGAAACACAAACATCAATGCTTTCATTTTTTCCCATTACATGAAATTACCATAATTTATCCTTTGTTGCATACTTGGTTGTCCTGAATTTTCAATAATATACTATTGTCAACAATATACTATGATCTTTCTTTTACATGAAGACTCCACCCACATCTTTACTGGTGGGTAAGTGGTTGGTGCTTCTCCCAAGCTAGGCCCTAAAGCAACCTCTCTTCCAGGTTGGGGCTGGGGGTCAAGGGAGGGAGAGAGAGGGAGTGCCTGGCCACTGCCCTGGTGTTCTAGAGAGAAGCCTGGGTACTGGCTGCCCTCAGCAGAGGACTCAGTGGCTTTTCACGGCTGGTGACCACAATGCTGCTTGCAGGAAGGGAGGAGAGTCAAGTCAGAGTAGTGTGTGTCATGTAATTCAGGCGTTTTTTTTTTTTTTTAATTTTTATTTTATATTGGAGTATAGTTGATTAACAATGTTGTGTTAGTTTCAGGTTGTTTCTAAACTAGGCCCAGCTGTTCCATGCAATTGCACCAAGCATCTTTGTTCCTGACTACACAGAGCCATGTCTTGGCTGGGCTCTGAGATCTCCAGGAACACACCTAGTCATAAATAGGAAATGCATTCACTTAATATTCATGAGGCAAGAGGAAGATTGATTCCTTCATTCTTGAACCAAAAAAACCCTCCCAAAACTCAGCAAATAGACTTTAAGTTCTATAAGGGCAGGAAATGTCTGCTTTGTTTGCCACTGTGTCCTCAGTGCCTAGCACATTTCCTGGCACATAGCAGATAATCAACACATATTTGATGGGTAAAGAAAAAATAAGAAGTGAAAATATTGGGTTGGCCAAAAAGTTTGTTCAGGTTTTCTTGTAAGATGTTATGGAGAACCTGAACGAACATTTGGCCAACCCAATATCTCAATCCGATAGCCAATTGGGGCTTGGCTCTGCTTTCTTCTGAGAGAAACAGGGCTCATATAGGCTTACTTCTTCAATCCTGCTGGCTAACTTGGGGAGTAGGGATATAGGGACTAATTTTCTCTGTGTTTGATACATTTTTGATACTTTGATACATTTTTCCCCTACAAAAGGACCCATAAAGGAAAGAACCATTTCCCAAAGGATCTGTGTGGACTGCAAGATCTTGTTCCTTTTAGTGGCAACAAACCACCTTGGAATCCTTTACTAATGGATGGTGTTGTGTTAAAACTTTTAGAAGCATTCTAAGCCTCAAAATATTAGACCTCTGTGATGGATGAGCAGATGTTTCTCTGATGACTAGTTGCTGTGCTTCTAGAAATAGCCTCAATGAATAAAAAATAATACAATTTTATTCATTTCAGCACTTACTAAGGACATCTTAGGTCTCAGCTTTGTACCAGATATTAGAAATAAAAATAAAAAGAAGAGATGATCATAGATATACAGGATAATACAGGCAGTGTTGCAAGTGATACAACTGGGTATAGACAGGGTGCTGGGGCAGCACAACTTGCTAATTCATCTCAGTAAAGTCGGGGAAAGTTTCATGGAGGTGAGCCCATTTTGACATGGGGTTTGAAGGATGGGTAGGAGTTTGTCAGGCAGAGAAAGGGGGAGTAGAAGTTCAAAATGAAGAGACTTACACAAGCCAAAGTTCAGAAGGGAATGGTGCATTTGGGACAGATGAGGCCTTTACAGCAGTTGGAGCAGAGGGTGTTGGCAGAAGAGATGAGGTTTAGAGGAGGATTTCAGATGCATCATCAAGAAGGCAGTTAAGGAGTTTCTACTTTGTTGTGTAGATAATGAAGGTTTTGGTAAGGGACATTTTTCCTTCAACCATTAGTATCACCAGGCCAAAATAAGATATTTCTTCTTGATAATGATCCATCAAGAAGACCAAGAAGACTTGATTTTCCTTTCATTTGGATTTTAGGCTTTTACATCTTCTCTTAATCCTGGTGGCATAATAATCTAAGTCTCCCTTACGTTTTCAGTTTTACCTTTTGTTCATTTATTTGTTATTTGTTTTTATATCCTAGGTGTTTTCAAAGATATCTTGTTTGCTCTGCAGTTGTTCATTTAGAAGTTAAAGCTGGGCTTAGTGATTAGACCAGTTCTAACCTATAGCTGGGATCATTTATGGAACTTATTCTACAAAATGATCTCTTTAACATCACGAGTGGTCAGGAAATGGACACATGAGACCAAAATCTACATTGTTATTGTTAAGTCTCAATGGTAATGAAGAGGGGAACCCACTTCCTCAAAGCCCTTAGGAAATCTCATTGCATTTTGGAATATTTTAGCCAAGTTAAGGCTAGGGTAAGAGATGAAGGAAAGGGAATATGAAAGAGAAGACATTAGTATCATTGTAGTTACCAAGCAGAAAATTTTAAAAGTAACATTCCAGAACAATATAACATACCATGTGCAAATTAGTATCAGATGCTCTAAATAATTTTTTTTAAACTCTATAGTTTATCCAAACTTTAGCTTATCTATACTTAATTTGCATAAGTAAATTTTAGTTTTTTCATTGAAATTTACAAATGTGTGTTGGCTTTGAATTTTCTCTTCCCAGAAGTAAGAAAAGGTCTGTTGCTAGGATCAGTGTTTGTCCTCTCTTGGGTCATTCTATTTGTGCACATTTGACTTGCCAGATAAGTTATTATTTTTGTAGTTCTGATGTCAGTTTGAATTCAAAGGATTCAGATGTCTACATCAATGTTTCTGTGACTGTTCATTTCTTTTTCTCAGTATTTTGCAAAATAACATCACTTTGTGGAAAGTGAAATGAATAGCATAAAGCAGTTTGTTCAGTTAAAAAACTATAGGACTGAGCTTTGTGACCACCTAGAGGGGTGGGATAGGGAAGGTGGGAGGGAGACGCAAGAGGGAGGGGATATGGGAATATACGTATACGTATAGCTGATTCACTGTTATACAGCAGCAACTAAAACAACAATGTAAAGCAATTATACTCCAATAAAGATGTTAAAAAACAAAACAAAACTATAGGACTGAGAAAATGCCTCTCAGCTGATTTCCGTATTTTGTTTTGCAGGTGACAATGGCCAGCATTGGAATGAATAGGCAAGATTTTATGGGTGCCTGTGAAAGAACCCTTTTTACTCTTCGAATGGCAACATGGAATCAAATCTTAGATCCCTGGGTGTATATTCTTCTACGGAAAGCTGTCCTTAAGAGTCTCTACACATTTACCAGACGCTGTTGTGGAGTACATATCATCAGCTTACATGTTTGGGAGCTTAGCTCCATTAAAAATTCCTTAAAGGTTGCTGCTATTTCTGAGTCACCAGTTACAGAGAAAGTGACTCAGCAAACAAGCACCTAGTTCAGTAGGATGGTAAATCAGTGTAGGTCTAGGACCAAATTAAGGAAAGTTTTGGCAATATTTCAGTTAATGTATGAATATAGAAAGCCTAACTGGAAAAATCAACCCTCAGCCAGATAGTTTGGGGGGCACTTTTGTCAGATTTGGCTTTTGAAATTTGTTAAATTAACTGTATAGTTGTGCATTTTCACATGTTTTTGTCAACTGGAGGTAAACATGATGAACTAATGCCACAGGAGTCAAATTGAAAACAATTTTGGGCTTATCTGTGTTATTGATGCTTTTGGAACAAGTAACTCTCTTGAAGGCTGTAGCATTTACTTGGCCTACTACCTGTGCAGTGAAATGGCGATTTGGGGGTGTCACTGCTCTATAACAGTTCCTTATAGACTAGGCACAGTGAAGCGGAGCGCCCTCTTTTGATCTGGTCTGTTTTACCCCAGATTATGTAGCCTCAATTAGTGTGTTGTCATGTCACAGTGGATTCGTTGTGGCTTTTTATAATGACTTCCACGTACGTGACGTGTGGCTGTCAGTTTGCCTGATCTTGGGAGCCTGTTTAGAATGAGCCTATCCTTGTTATATTTGACAGATATGACTGCTTGCATTTATTATTATGGAGGTCAAATGTTGTTTGAAGATATTCTTGTTAAGTCATAGTTTTCAAGTAATCACCATTTCCTCTGAAAATTCTAGTGTATAGTCAATACTTTTTAGAGAAACAAAGGCTCTGTGAGCACGTATATAGGTGACATGCATTATAGCAGTTCCTAAGAAGCTCTGCCATGGATAATGCAAACCAGTAGAACTTAAACCCCAAGTGATGGGTGCAAAGAACATTGGCAAATGCTCTTTACCTTTAGAGTCATTGACACAGTGTCATTTCTATGTCAGGGAACAAAAGAAACACAACCTCTAGAGAATAATATTCAAAGACCATCTGCAGCTAGTGTGGTTCTTTCCACTTACACACACACACAATACACACACACACACACTCTCACAAACACACAAAGAACATCAGAAATTTCAGTTGAAGAGGGCTCCTTAAATCTGTAATGTGGCATCTTCTAAAGCCTGTGCTACCAGTGCCAAGGAGAGGGTTGGCAATTAACAGGCATTTTGAGACCCTTATAATGGCTAACCAAGAGATCAAGGGTTGAAATCTTTCCCCAAATTTCTCAGTGATATTTAAACTTTATTTTTGCTTGTTTGTATAACTTAACCCAAAGAATTTTAGTAATCATTCAAAATGTCGTGGGTCTATCACAGCATAGGGTAGCTAGTTCTGCTTTATAATAGGGAAATGCATTTCTGTAGAAAGAGTCCCTTCATTAACTGGGGTCTGTTTTAAAATTAATCTTCCCCATGAGACTGATTTTAGATTCTCTAGGAAATCTGTGCAGTTCAATTAGACTTAAATTATTCTTTTCACAAATTTTTGCTTTTGAATGGTAATTTACATTGGAAGTTATTGTTAACTTTGGTCAAGGTTGGTAAATTCTAATTAATACATTAAAAGAAACTGGGGCTTCCCTGGTGGTGCAGTAGTTAAGAATCCTCCTGCCAATGCAGGGGACATGGGTTCAAGCCCTGGTCCGGGAAGATCCCACATGCTGCGGAGCAACTAAGCCCGTGCGCCACAACTACTGAGCCCGCGTGCCACAGCTGCTGAGGCCCGCACGCTTAGAGCCCGTGCTCCACAACAACAGAAGCCACCGCAATCAGAAGCCCGTGCACCGCAATGAAGAGTAGCCCCCGCTCGCCACAGCTAAAGAAGGCCCGTGCACAGCAACGAAGATCCAATGCAGCCAAAAATAAATATTTTTTAAAAAGAAAAAAATTAAGCAAATAGCCTCAGTGAAGATTTAAAGACAGCTATCTTTTTTTCCAATGAATTTAAAGTAGGGCAACATACATATACACACTGGCATATGATATTCTTAGTTTATGACCAGTAAATGATGAATCATACAAATGCAGGTCATTCTCATATATAGAGTACTGAGTAGGTGCTTGATACTTGCCAAAACTGGAAAGAATTTCTTGGTGCAAATGAGCATGGATGTGCAAAGTTTTTGTGCATTTTTAAACTGGCAATTACATACTGGTTATTTTAAGATATATATATATATCTTCAGTGTATATACTTAAAAAAAAGCCATTGCAGTTTGTTATCGTTGTTGTATTACATAAATGTTCTCATGTGTTTTAGGAGCACTTAAAGACTAAAAGAATTTGTAGATGGTTTAGAGGAGATATGTATTTCCTACAGTTGCTTGAGAGAGCATTGGCGTTTTGTGAGATGAGGCACAAGGAACCAAAGCTCCATCCTTTCTCCTCAGGCTGGGTAGCATGCTGCAGTGAACACTCCCATAGAGCCTGATCTGGGAGAGATGTGGAGGAGAAACCCTCATTCAGAGTTTTAGGCCTCTTCTCCTTGTGGCTTCTATTCAAATGACAGAATTGTTTATCTATATCATGACCCTTGGCCATTATGTCATTCTGGCCATGTGTGTCTGCATTGAGGAGATATTGTGACATGCCCATGTGTGGGAGAGTATGAGCTTAGCATGCAAGATTTTGGGGAGTGACAGGGTGGTCATTCTCTGCATAACCTGGAAGGGTTATCTCTATTATCTGAGCATAGGTTTAGGGTAACTAAATTGGTTTTATGATGCTGTCAAACTCAAAAAATAAACACCAAAAATTGAAAAAAAAATTAGTCAAAGAATATGTGTGTTTACATTGTGTTAGGCTTTGTTTGTCCACAGAAAATGAAATAAAGTGAACACAACAATATGCATATCTGACTTCAGAATTTTATTTCTGTTATTATATGTACTTCAGTGTCGTTTGTCAATTTATTGTATAAGGAATAATAAATGGAGCATCTACCAATAACTTTCATATATTTGTTCAAAGTACTAGAAGTAAATAGAGTTCAGCACATTTACCAGTTTTGAAGTTTTACACTCTATTTTAAAATTTATCATTAGACCATCAGAGTAACTGAATTTCCCTTCTCATTGGATAAAGTAGTAGCTAGGCAAGTTCACATGCAATTTGATCAAATTATTTCTGGGGAATTACATTACTCTAGGCAAATTACTTGAAAATACCAGACTTTTTTCTGATGTTAGTGAACTTTAAAAAAAATGAGACCAAAAAACCCCCAACAGCACATGGGTTTTTATGCTTGTGAATGCAGAGACAGATAACGCTGATTCATAATTAGCTGTAAGTATATCCCCAAAACATCAGATTTTTTGCTGATGGATTTTAACTAGGTGATAGAAATATGTTCTTTAAACATTTTTTCTAAAGGCAGAAAGTTGCTTCTAACTATCTGTATTGCTGAAGTGGAAAATATTTAAAAGTTACACACACACACACACACACACACACACACATATATACACAGATATATCTGTCTTGTAAAACAGATGGTCTTCTTTGATCATTGTCAGTCTTAAAATGAAAAACTTACTTTAGTTTTGTGCTAATCTGAGTTTAGAATCCAAATAAGATTATTTGTTAAATAAAGTGTGAACTTTTTGTGAAACGTATTGCTAGCATCACCTATATCACCATTATTGCTCTAAATTCATTGTCTAAGGTGAGAATATAAAGGATGGGAGTGTACATTTTCCTGCTTCTTCATCTGGAGGTCAGAATATTTTACCACCTGGTAAAGAATAGTGTTGGACTTCAACTTGTTATTGACATATTTTAACAGTAGATGAAATGTGTTACGTGAATAAATGTATTTTGTTCTCTTCATACTTGTTGGATCGTATAAGAGAGTAAAGAGTGATATGTGTATTTTGTGGCTTCCATCAGTATGCAACTCATGTAATTTTAGTGCTTTGACTACTTTAAAACTTTAAACAAATGATTTTTAAAAAATAAACTTGGACTGGTGTTTATCAAGAGTGGTTATTTTTAGGAAGATCATATAAAACTTGGAACTCTTGAACCTACCTAAACTTCCATTTTCACCTGCTATTAGATGGGAAGAATTTCAGCTTGTTTTCCATTATTACCTTTTGCTATCCCTTTCCTGTCCACTCTTCTGTGACATCTGCTTTCTTTCTTTTACCTGTGCCTCATTTTATGTAGGTAGGTCATAATTCTGATGGGAATCTGATCATTTCCAAAACAGAGTGGCCCAAGTATACCTGTGATAACAAACAACCCACAAATCTCAGTGCCATAAACCCAGAAAAGTTTGTATCTCACCTGTGGATGCTGTCCACTCAGAAGGGGAGCTCTGCTTACTGTAACCACTCAGAGACCTCAGGGGACAAAGCAGCCATCATCTTATATGTTGCTGTCTGCAGTGCTAAAGGGAACAACAGCCTGGTGAATCATGCACTGGTTCTTAGAGCTTACACCTGGAGGTGATACATATTACTTTTGCTCACACATTTCTGGCCAAAGCAAGTAATATGGCCCCACTAACTTCAAGCAGGGCAGGTAAATGCAATACTGTAAAATGTCCAGGAGGAGAACTGAAAATAATTGGTAGATAGCACTAGTGATTTCCACATTAGGTAATTTTTTTTCATTATTGCCTTTCTAACGGCATTCAAACTGGAACCAGGTTTAAAAAAAATTTTTTTTTAATTTAGAAACGTCGTGGGATTAAAAACATTTAGGTCTCATTCACCTAAGAATCTTGTAATCTATAAAGATAAGACAGAATAAAAAGTGAAAAACTTGGTTCTTAAAAATGCAGGGAGTGGGACCTTTCTGTACAATGCCTAAGAATAGCTTAGTTGCAACACTGTCTGAAATAGTTGCTTTTTTAATAAATGAGGATATTTGAAATTTATTTTTGCCTTTGCATTTTCAGTCTCCTTATAATTGAATATCTTGATACCTTGATATACTCTTTGCCAATGAATTTTATTGAACTGTCAGAAAACCCAAAGTAGTATAATAGCACTAGAACAAGATTAAACTACATTTCTTTTCTTTTTCTCCAAGTCTCTTCATTTTGAACCCAAACATGACAGTATATGAAATGAATCAGAAACTTGGCTAAATTTAAACCTTAGGAATCTTGAGATGTAAGTTCATATACACCAAGTGTCCTGTTCAAAGATTCTGTAGGAAGTTATTGCAAAGAATTTCCAGCAGAGCTGTCTTTCTGCCCTGCAAAAATATCAACTGAAAGTAATATGATAAGGATATGATACGCAATTATGAAAAAGTAGTTGGAAGGCTTTTACATTATCAAAAATCTCATATTTGTTAAAGTATACTTTTCAGTTAATAATCTAGTTTGTGAAAGAATAATGAAAATACTGTTTTATATACATCTTATTCATAAAAAGGAAAGGTAGAATTATTGAAATCTAAAGGAACTATATTTTGGATTTGAAGTGCCCTTTACAATTTTACTTAGGATGTAAACTCAGTCTTAGAGTTTTGTATTTAATTTCATTTGAATTATTTTTAGTGTGTGATTGGTAAACTCCAGGTTAACAAAGTGCATCCTGCCGTTACGGTGCTACCTTTCCCACGTTAAAGGAGGCAATTCAACACTAGTATACACCAACATCATCTTAGCTTTAAAAAATGAGATCATATGAGACATCTATTGTGTTCTGCACTTCTTAATTTCAATTGTCCATGTCAATATATTCAGAATACTCTTCTTTAAAATCTAAATAGTATTATATAATATAAATGTGCCATAACTTAAAGAAACAATTTTCCTATTGAAGGAGAGTTGTTTTTGTTTCCAGTTATTTCCCTTTTTTAAATAATGCTATTTTGATATGCATACCTTTATACTTTGTGTGTATGTTGTGGAATTGCTGGCTTAAGACATGCTCATTTTCAATGTTCATATGCATTGCTAAATTGTGCAGTGTGTACAGCCATTCTCTTCTAAGAGAAGATGCCCTATTCCTGACATCACCACATCACCTACCATGTATTCCAGCAATCTTTTTTTTTTTTTTTTTTTGCGATACGCGGGCCTCTCACTGCTGTGGCCTCTCCTGTTGCAGAGCACAGGTTCAGCGGCCATGGCTCACGGGCCCAGCCGCTCCAAGGCATGTGGGATCTTCCCGGACTGGGGCACGAACCCGAGTCCCCTGCATTGGCAGGCGGTCTCTCAACCACTGTGCCACCAGAGAAGCCCTCCAGCAATCTTTTCATGACAATAAAGTCACCAATCTTATTGGCAAAAATAAAGCATATTTAAGTCATCCTTTAGGTTACTTGCATTTCACTTTGCTAATGAAGATGAGCATGTTTTCATACATTTATTAGTCATTTGTGCTTCCTCTATAAATTTCCTGTTCCTGACCTTTATCTATTTTTAATACACTCATTGTTTCCTCTTGACTTGCAGGAAGACTGTGTATATTAAGGATATTATCTTTGTCAGCTTGTGCTGCTCTAATGAAGTACCATGGACTGGATGACTTAAACAACAGAAATTTATTTCTCACAGTTCTGGAGGCTGAGAAGCCCAAGATTAAGGTGTCAGTCAGTTAGATAACTGGTGAGGGCTCTCTTCCTAGCCATCTTCTTTCTGTATCCTCACATGGCAGAGAGAGAGAGAGAGAGAGAGAGAGAGAGAGAGAGAGAGAGAGAGAGAGAGAGAGAGAGAGAGAAAACAAACTGTCTGGTCTCTTCTTATAAGGGTACTAATCCCATTATGAAGACCTTGCCTTCGTGACCTCATCAAAACCTAATTACCTCCCAAAGGCCCCATCTCCAAATACCATTACATTGGGGGTTAGGGCTTAAACATAGGAATTTGGTGGGGTGGGCAGACACAATTCTGTCCATAGCAGGTATTAATACTTTTTGATATATGTTACAAATACTTTTGTACCAGGCTGCCATTTTCTTCTGCACTGAAGGTATCTTTCACTATATAAGAATTTTACATTTTTACTTAGGTAGAACTAACCTTTTATGGATTCCTTCTTTTGTTTCTTGTTTAGAAAGTCTTTCTGTCCTCAAAGGTTATAAATATATCCCCCTATGTCATTTTCTACAATTCAAGTTTTGTTTTTTATCTTTAAATTGTGTAGTTTTCATGGAATTTATATTTTTATGTCATGTGAGATGGGTATCTAAATTTCCTTTTTAAATCCCAGATGTATAACCAATAGATCCAACATCATGCTAGCAATTTCAGATTTTTTTTTTTTAAGTTATATTCTTGAAGACTTATCTTGGGTAGATTTCTATTAGGCTTTTTGAAATACTGCACTCAGCCCACCTGGCCTCTATTATTAACTCAGGATGGAAAACAGTTGTCTAAACCACACAAAAGTAATACTACCTTTAGTATTCAACAATACCACTAAGACCTATCACTACTAGGACTCAGCCTTTCAATTGTTTTTCCAGAAAAGAATACAATTTTATGTACTGCCATTTTTCCTGTTTGCCATATGTTTTCTGTGACCATCAACAGTTTCCAGCTTAAGGTTAAGCGGGTTAATGAGGAGGTGTATTATTTTGCTGGGGCTGTTATAACAAAGGACCACAGACTGGGTGGCTTAAACAACAGAAATTTATTTCTTCACATTTCTGGAAGGTAGAAGTCTGAGCTCAAGGTGTCAGTTGGGTTGGTTTCTACTAAGGCCTGTCTCCCTGCCTTGTAGCTGGCTTTCTTTTCCCTTTAGCTTCACATGGTCTTTTGCCTGTGTCTAATATCCTCTTCTGATGAGGACACCTGTAATATTAGATTAGGGCCCACCTTAGAGTTCTCATTTAACCTTAATGACCTTCTTTAACCACCCTGTCTCTAAATTCAGCCACATTCTGAGGGACTGGGGAACTAGGACTTCAACATATGCATTTTGGAGGGACACAATTCAGCTCATAAAAAGAGTATAATCTGAGACATTAAGATAAAGTTATGGTAGATGGACCATACAAGAGTTGAGTCTGTTACCTCAGGTTTATTATCCAGCGGTTCTCAAATGTTAGTATCCATCTCTTTTACATGGAGGTCTTGCTAAATCAGATTGCCAGGTCCCATCCCAGTGACTGATTCAGTAGGTCTTGGGAGGAACCACTGAATTTACATTTTTAACAAGATCCCAGGGGAGGGTCCCTAGGCAACGCTGGTCTGAGGAACACACTTTGAGAACCACTGGCCTAATCAACTAGGCTAACCAGCCACAGATGGCATGATATGAAACATACAAAGAACCATGAAGCTTTTTGACAGTGCAAAACTGTACCACTGTTTTAGTACTGGCATTTTAATTCTTTTCCTAAACACATTTTTTGCTCCAAGCCCAAACAAATTTGACCTGAAAAATGTAAGAACTATCCAGAAAGTGGCTAGAAGAACATGGGCTAATACAGATTGACAGTAAAAATTGTATACAAAAAGACAAAGCAGACCTAAGTGAGGCCACGGTTTAGATGGCTACAAATTTCTTACTGGTGTCAAAGGAATTTTTGTGTTATGTTGTAGACTGGCAAAATTCCCATAGTCTAAAAATATTGCTTACCTTTTAATTCTAACCAAAAGCTTTTAACAAGGTTGTTTGGATAAATTTTATATTTTCCTCCCCACACTTTCAGTGTTTATAATCTTTTTTGATCCTTGTGTTTTCCACTCTTGCTTGAGTCCAGATGATCTTAAAATAATTCCCTGCTCTGGTAAAATAAATCTTCAGTCAGTTTTTGGCTTCCCAGAGGGGTACTGAGACTTTTCAGTTTCCAAATAAAATATAACACTAATACTTTTGGGTCAAGTAAATTATTAGAGTGGTTTTTATTAAAAAACAAACAGAATAACAGTAGACAATAAATGGACCAAAACTAAATACTTGAATACAAAATCTTGAATACAAAATCTCATGCTAAAGGCATTAAAATACAAGGTCTTTTATACAACTCCAAATAAATGGTATTTCTAAGGTAAAGGGGAAAAAAGCTACAGAAGCAAAAGCCCAGGCTGTGCTTTTTCAAAACACAGTTCTACCTAGGAAAGTTCCTCTCCCTCTTAAGAATAATATATCATTGGTTACTGGGAGACTTACAAAGAATATCAAACATAAACACAGATAAAAATGTTTTAAGTAGCTACTTCTTTAAATAAATATATCATTCTGAAATCTCAGTGCCAAATGTACTAATTTATAAAACTTGGACTATTAAAAGAGTGGAAAACAGCAATTGGATATAGTTTTCTGAAGACTGTGACATTTGTCATCACTTTATGATTTTGGTTTTATAAGATTAGTGATTTCCTCACAGCAATGCTCAAGCAAGACAGAGAGCTTAAAAATGTCCTAAAAAAGTTAGAAGCACTACATAGCTATTTGCTTTCCAAATTGTGGTTGGGCAGATGTTAAAATTGTAATTTAGTGATGCTTTCAGTAATGCCTTAAGAAACAATGGCATTTCCCATGAGGTAGCATTTGCCAGATGATCTAGCTGAGGCCCTTGTGGATCCTACCCTCTTTCTGGTTTGTGGTACACACCTCCCAGCCCTTATTAATTGTACTAATCAGAAACTTGTTGTGTTTGGGAAGAGTGTTCCAAGAAGAACTCCATGTGCCAGGGCCTTGAGGTGAAAAGCAGCTTGGATCTGTGTGGTGGTTGTAGTTTCGTGCTATAATAAGGAGATATCAACTGGCTTTGAGGGCAAGTTGTTGGCCTTCTACTGATTTAAGCCCAATATAGCTTATGTCTAACTAAAATAGAAATACATTTTGGACCAGCTTGCCTTTACCTGTCAAGAGAACCTATCGTCGGTTGTGATTCAGTTCAGAACTGATTCAGCAATTCAATCTGACCTAATGAAGCAGCATCAACCACTTAGCTTACGGGCTGGCATTGCAGTCATTCACCTGTACATGTTTAGAAACTTACCATAATTTTGATTTGTGGGGAGTAAGCATGAGGGGAAAAGAATGATTTTAATGTCTCTAACTTCAGAAGAAAAACATCTGCAAGAATGGAAGATGATCCACCATCACATTACAACACTGCTCTTGGAAATAATTCAACTCTCATAAGCATTGCCAGTAATTCTTTATAAAATTATGACCACCCCCCTGAAATTCAGCATTTCACTTGTAATGCTGAGTAAATTTTGCAAGTAGGTAAGAGTGTCATTATTAAATTTATAACTATTAATATCATCTGAGCCTGTGTGGTTCGAACTTCACTTGCCCAATGACACATTTCTTTATGGATATAAATCATTTTTTCTCTGATGATTAAGAGAGGGTAGATGGCTGCTGAGTCCCAACATGTAAGCTTTTATATTTTGCTCTTCATTACAATTACTACTGCAAGTCAAGTATCACATTTTACCTGATCTATAGCTGCCTAGCTGTTGTTTTTTTAAACCACTTTGTTTCCCAAAGAGTCACCACTTTGACCATTTACACTGAGTGTGGAATTTTCTTCCTAAAAATAACTATGACTATTTTACCTACCTGCTTTTGAATTATTTCCATTCTTCTTTGCCTTCAAATTTGGTCCAAATTACTTAGCATGACAAACAAAGCTCTTCACTATCTTGTCTATAGTGGATCTTTTCTGGAGAGTCGGAGCAATCCTATAAACCATCCTGCCTTCGCTGAGATTTCTGAGTCTCCTTTTATCATTTTCAGAGGTTTTTACCAATAACTATTCTTGTACTCTGAGACTAATTGAATCCGACCACAAGTACACCTCTTTATCAAGTTCTGAAAATCGGATTATCTTGCCTGAAATTTTATTCATAAGCTTATCAGTGATCTAATTTGATCTTTACTTGGTATTATTATTCCATTATATTATTATGTCATTTTAAATAGACAAAATCTATAGGTTGGTAAAACCATTTGCTTAAGAGCACAGAGAGAGAATTAAAACACCAGTCTTAAAATTGAGGCTACATTGCTGCTGTGAAAAATAATTTTTAATGTGGTGGTATAATTAAAGAGCCACAAGAATTACCTAATTTATAGGACTGGACATTGAAACCATTATTAAGAATTCTATTAGTCTGATGTTATTTAAAAGTTATCAAAGGATTCTGCATAAAGAAGATGTGGCACATATATACAATGGAATATTACTCAGCCATAAAAAGAAACAAAATTGAGTTATTTGTAGTGAGGTGGATGGACCTAGAGTCTGTCATACAGAGTGAAGTAAGTCAGAAAGAAAAAAACAAATACCATATGCTAACACATATATATGGAATCTAAAAAAAAAAAAAGGTTCTGAAGAACCTAGGGGCAGGATAGGAATAAAGATGCAGATGTAGAGAATCGACTTGAGGACATGGGGAGGGGGAAAGGTAAGCTGGGATGAAGTGAGGGAGTGGCATGGACATACATAAACTACCAAATGTAAGATAGATAGCTAGTGGGAAGCAGCCACAAAGCACAGGGAGATTAGCTCGGTGCTTTGTGACCACCTAGAGGGGTGGGATAGGGAGGATGGGAGGGAGACGCAAGAGGGAGGAGATATGAGGATATATGTATATGTATAGCTGATTCACTTTGTTATAAAGCAGAAGCTAACACACCATTGTAAAGCAATTATACTCCAATAAAGATGTTTTTTAAAAAAAGACTCCTTTGTGAAATAAACCATAGTGCCAACTACAACTGTGGTACAAAAATATGCATGTTACAAAATTAATGTACCAGAAAAAACCCTGAAATTTCTACTGAGCTTTTTTTTCCAAATGCACATAAAATATGTGATATTGCTCTAAAAAAGAATGATGAATTAAGTGAAAAGTTCCCCAGTCATCAGAATCTTTTTACAGACAGTAATTTTATAAGAGTAGCCATGAAGTACAGATCTATAATTACTTTGTTTTCTCTCGTGTTTCTGCTGTTGAAGCTCAGTGTTCAGTGGGATTTAAAACATGTTATTAGCTGTATTCTAAAGGGTCTAAGTAAAATAGAATAATATGCTATCAGAGTCATTAAGGGAATGAATTGGCTTCTTAGCCAATCACTTCAAAATTGATACGCAGTACTTACTAAAAGAGTATGCTGCCCCAAATTCCTTTCAACTAGTGGGAGCCCTATAACTAAATTCTTGTCCATGGATATCAGGAGAAGTGTTTTGTAGAACTTGTTTTGTAGGAGAAAAATTGACTGAAAGGAGTTACTACAGTTAGTTGGAGTCCATTATTTCCCGTTATACCTTTCCTCCTTCTGCAACTCAGACACGATGACTGAAGCTCTTCCTACCATTTTGGATTGTGTGGTTACCTGCCTATGTTTTCCTCTAAGAGTTTTATAGCATCTGGCCTTACACTTAGGTCTTTAATCCATTTTGAGTTTATTTTTGTGTATGGCGTTAGGAAGTGTTCTAATTTCATTATTTTACATGTAGCTGTCCAGTTTTCCCAGTACCACTTGTGGAAAAGGCTGTCTTTTCTCCATTGTATATTCTTGCCTCCTTTATAAAAAATAAGGTGGCCATATGTGCGTGGGTTTATCGCTGGGCTTTCTATACTGTTCCATTGATCTATATTTCTGTTTTTATGCCAGTACCATGCTGTCTTGATTACTGTAGCTTTGTAGTATAGTCTGAAGTCTGGGAGCCTTATTCCTCTGGCTCCGTTTTTGTTTCTCAAGATTGCTTTGACTATTCGGGGTCTTTTGTGTTTCTATGCAAATTGTGTAATTTTTTGTTTTAGTCTGTGAAAAATGCCATTGGTAGTTTGATAAGGATTGCATTGAATCTGTAGGTTGCTTTGGGTAGTATAGCCATTTTCACAATAATGATTCTTCCGATCCAAGAACATGGTATATCTCTCCATCTGTTTGTATCATCTTTAATTTCTTTCATCAGTGTCTTATAGTTTTCTGCATACAGGTCTTTTGTCTCCTTAGGTAGGTTTATTCCTAGGTATTTTATTCTTTTTGTTGCAATGGTAAATGGGAGTGTTTCCTTAATTTCTCTTTCATATTTTTCATCATTAGTGTATAGGAATGCGAGAGATTTTGGCGCATTAATTTTGTATCCTGCTACTTTACGAAATTCATCGATTAAATCTAGTAGTTTTCTGGTAGCGTCTTTAGTGTTCTCTATGTATAGTATCATGTGATCTGCAAACAGTGACAGCTTTACTTCTTCTTTTCCAATTTGGATTCCTTTTATTTCTTTTTCTTCTCTGATTGCTGTGGCTAAAACTTCCAAAACTATGTTGAATAACAGTGGTGAGAGTGGGCAACATTGCCTTGTTCCTGATTTTAGAGGAAATGCTTTCAGTTTTTCACCATTGAGAACGATGTTGGCTGTGGGTTTCTCACATATGGTCATTATTATGTTGAGGTAAGTTCCCTCTATGCCTACGTTCTGGAGGTTTTTATTTTTTTTAATCATAAATGGGTGTTGAATTTTCTTGAAAGCTTTTTCTGCACCTATTGAGATGATCATATGGTTTTTATACTTCAGTTTGTTAATATGGTGTATCACATTGATTGATATGGGTATACTGAAGAATCCTTGCATTCCCGGGATAAACCCCACTTGATCATGGTGTATGATCCTTTTAATGTGCTCTTGGGTTCTGTTTGCTAGTATTTTGTTGAGGATTTTTGCATCTATGTTCATCATTGATATTGGCCTGTAGTTTTCTTTCTTTGTGACATCTTTGTCTGGGTTTGGTATGAGGGTGATGGTGGCCTCGTAGAATGAGTTTGGGAGTGTTCCTCCTTCTGATATATTTTGGAAGAGTTTGAGAAGGATAGGTGTTAACTTTTCTCTAAATGTTTGACAGAATTCGCCTGTGAAGCTATCTCATCTTGGGCTTTTGTCGGAAGATTTTTAATCACAGTCTCAATTTCAGTGCTTGTGATTGGTCTATTTATATTTTCTATTTCCTCCTGGTTCAGTATTGGAAGTTTGTCTTTTTAAGAATTTGTTCATTTATTCCCAGTTGTCCATTTTAATGGTATATAGTTGCTTGTAGTAATTTCTCATGATCCTTTGTATTTCTGCAGTGTCAGTTGTTACTTCTCCTTTTGCATTTCTATTTCTAATTCTGTTGATTTGAGTTCTCCCTTTTTTTCTTGAAGAGTCTGGCTAATGGTTTATCAATTTTGTTTATCTTCTCAAAGAACCAGCTTTCAGTTTTATTGATCTTTGCTATTGTTTCTTTTATTTCTTTTTCATTTATTTCTGATCTGATTTTTATGATTTCTTTCCTTCTGCTAACTTTGGTTTTTTTTTTTTTGGTTCTTCTTTCTCTAATTGCTTTAGCTATAAGGTTATGTTGTTTATTTGGGATGTGTCTTGTTTCTTGAGGTGGGATTGTATTGCTGTAAGCTTCCATTTTAGAATTGCTTTTGCTGCACCCCATAGGTTTTGGGTCATTGTGTTTTCATTGTCATTTGTTTCTAGGTATTTTTTGATTTCCTCTTTGATTTCTTCAGTGATCTCTTGGTTATTAAGTAGTGTATTATTTAGCCTGCATGTGTTTGTATTTTTTACAGATATTTTCCTGTAATTGATATCTAGTCTCATAGTGTTGTGGTCAGAAAAGTTACTTGGTACGATTTCTATTTTCGTAAATTTACCAAGGCTTGATTTGTGACCCAAGATATGATCTAGCCTGGGGAATGTTCCATGAACACTTGAGAAGAATGTGTACTCTGTTGTTTTGGATGGAATGTCCAATAAGTATCAATTAAGTCAACGTTGTTTAATGTGTCATTTAAAGCTTGTGTTTCCTTATTTATTTTCATTTTGGATGATCTGTTCATTGGTGAAAGTGGAGTGTTAAAGTCCCCTACTTTGACTGTGTTACTGTTAATTTCTCCTTTTATGGCTGTTAGCATTTGCCTTATGTGCTGAGGTGCACCTATGTTTGGGTGCATAAATATTTACAATTATTATATCTTCTTCTTGGATTGATCCCTTGATCATTATTTGGTGTCCTTCTTGATCTCTTGTAACAGTCTTTGTTTTAAAGTCTATTTTGTCTGATGTGAGAATTGCTACTCTAGCTTTCTTTTGATTTCCATTTGCATGGAATCTCTTTTCCTATCCCCTCACTTTCAGTCTGTATGTGTCCCTAGGTATGAAGTGGGTCTCTTGTAGACAGCATATATACGGGTCTTGTTTTTGTATCCATTCAGCCAGTCTGTCTTTTGACTGGAGTATTTAATCCGTTTACATTTAAGGTAATTATCGATATGTATGTTCCTATTACCATTTTCTTAACTGTTTTGGGTATATTATTGTAAGTCTTTTCCTTGTCTTGTGTTTCCTGTCTAGAGAAGTTCCTTTAGCATTTGTTGTAGAGCTGGTTTGGTGGTGCTGAATTCCCTTAGCTTTTGTTTGTCTGTAAAGGTTTTAATTTCTCCATCAAATCTGAATGAGATCCTTGCTGTGTAGAGTAATCTTGGTTGTACGTTTTTCCCTTTCATCACTTTAAATGTGTCCTGCCATTCCCTTCTGGCTTGCAGAGCTTCTGCTGAAAGATCAACTATTAACCTTATGGGGATTCCCTTGTATGTTATTTGTTGTTTTTCCCTTGCTGCATTTAATATGTTTTCTTTGTATTTAATTTTTGATAGTTTGATTAATATGTGTCTTGGCATGTTTCTCCTTGGATTTATCCTATATGGGACTCTCTGTGATTCCTGGACTTGATTAACTATTTCCTTTCCCATATTAGGGAAGTTTTCCACTATAATCTCTTCAAATTTTTTCTCAGTTCCTTTCTTTTTCTCTTCTTCTTCTGGGACCCCTATAATTCGAATGTTGGTACATTTAATGTTGTCCCAGAGTTCTCTGAGACTGTCCTCAATTCTTTTCACTCTTTTTTCTTTATTCTGCTCTGCAGTAGTTGTTTCCACTATTTTATCTTCCAGGTCACTTATCCGTTCTTCTGCCTCAGTTATTCTTCTATTGATTCCTTCTGGAGAATTTTAAATTTCATTTATCATGTTGTTCATCATTGTTTGTTTGCTCTTTAGTTCTTTTAGGTCCTTGTTAAACGTTTCTTGTATTTTCTCCATTCCATTTCCAAGATTTTAGATCATCTTTACTCTCATTATTCTGAATTCTTTTTCAGGTAGACTGCCTATTTCCTCTTCGTTTGTTAGGGCTGGTGGGTTTTTACCTTGCTCCTTCACCTGCTGTTTCTCTGTCTTCTCATTTTGCTTAACTTACTGTGTTTGGGGTCTCCTTTTGGCAGGCTTCAGGTTCGTAGTTCCCATCGTTTTTGGTGTCTGTCCCCAGTGACTAAGATTGGTTCAGTGGGTTGTGTAGGCTTCCTGGTGGAGGGGATTGGTGCCTGTGTTCTGGTGGCTGAGGCTGGATCTTGTCTTTCTGGTGGGCAGGACCACGTTCGGTGGTGTGTTTTGGGGTGCCTGTGACCTTATTATGATTTTAGGTGGCCTCTCTGCTAATGCATGGGGTTGTGTTCCTGTCTTGCTAGTTGTTTGGCATAGGGTGTCCAGCACTCTAGCTTGCTGGTTGGTGAGTGGTGCTGGGTCTTAACATTGAGATGGAGATATCTGGGAGCACTTCCACTGTTTGATATTATGTGGAGCTGGGAGGTCTCTGGTGGACCAATGTCCTGAACTCAGCTCTCCCACTTCAGAGACACAGGCCTGACACCCAGCCAGAGCACCAAAACCCTGTCAACTACATGCCAGGTATGTGGGGAGTTTCTTGCCTTTTGGGAAGTCTGAGGTCTTCTGCCAGCATTCAGTCAGTGTTCTGTAGGAGTTGTTCCACATGTAGATGTATTTTTGATATATTTGTCCGTAGGAAGGTGATCTCCACGTCTTACTCTTCCGCCATCTTGAAGGTCTCTTCACAATGGAGTCTTAAGTTGTGTCTTTTCTGACACAGAGATACTTTATTCAAACATACATTCATTTGATTTTTATCTTGATTTTCCTACTTTTGACAGGAAAATGGCTTTGTAGATGCTGCTGGGTTTCCCCAGCCATATTCTCTTCACCCTTTGATTTTGGAAGTGACTGTGGTGGATACTTCCCTGATTCCTACTTCAAGTTCCAGCAGTATCGCTCAGTTTTTTCTGCCTCAGAGCTTTCCCCAAAGTTTAGGGAGATAATTCTGCCCAGATTTGGTTGGGGCAGGTGGTGGGGTGGTGGAATGAAGTGTCCCTAGTTGCAGCCCTCAACTAATGCAGAGAGGGGGAAGCAGTGGATGAATACACCAGCTCCCATTATTTGAAGGAAAAATTCTGAGGTGGCATCTTCACAGTTCTCAGAGGTCCTTGGGGAAGACTATGCCTCCATTGTTTACTGCAGCGCCAGTTCAGTAAAGGATATTCCCTTGTTTTTCTCTCCTTCACTTTCTCAGTCTTCCTAACTCCCTCATTCTGGCTTCCTTCATTCCTTCCCAAATAAACTCTGTGCATTCAAGTCCCTGTCCCAGGCTGTGCTCTCTGAGAAACCCAACCAAGACTCACATTTACAAGAAATGTTCAACTTTTCTAACTCTGTTATTAGAAAAACTATATCAACAACAGCATAAGAACACTGATGTTTATCCCTTCCTACTCAGCCCTAGTTTTTGAATAAAACAAGGAATAGTGAAGATGAAAGTAAACTGGAAAAAGTATTTCCTACGCAAAGGGAACAGTGCAACTTAGTTCCAGTCTATTTGTAATTTCTGGGAATGGGTTAGATCTCTTAATTTTTCAAAAGGACATGGAATATTGCTAATTGAAGTTTTCAAAATAAAGTATTCAAAATAATTGTACTTAGTATGGATTGCTTTTAGTCTGGATTAAGTCTTTGGATTAGCAGTTAATAAAATAAAATTACAATGTCAGTAAATGGCTTTCCTGCAAGATAGCCAGACCAGTTGGTGTCAAGTAAGTAGGAATAAACATAATAAAAATGTTCAGAATCTAAATGAAAAATACAAAGTCTTATTGAGAGACACCAAAGAACATTTGAAAATTGTTAAGATGTAAATCTTCCCTAAATTAACCATTAAAACTAGTGCAATACTAATGAAAATTACATCAATTTTTTTCAATCTGAAAAAATTAATATAAAGGTCATTTAAAAATAAACAAAATTAACCTGATTGTTTCAAAAAAATAGGAAAGATACTTGCTAAAGTAGAGAGTATTAAATTTATTATAAGTTAGAGTAATTAAAACCTTGTGGAACCACAATAAGATATCATTTCACACCCACTAAGATGGCTATAATAATAATAAACCAGGATTAATAAGTGTTGGTGGGGATGTAGAGAAGTTTGTGGTGGGAATGTAAAATGGGGAAACTGCTATGGAAAACAGTTTGGAGTTTTCTCAAAAAGTTAAACATAGAATTAGCATATGACCCAGCAGCTCCACTTCTAAGAATATACCCAGAAGAATTGAAATAGGTATTCAAACAAAAACTTGTACACAAATGTATCATCAAAAAGTGGAAACAACATCAGACATCAGTTGGGGCCAATATTTACAGAATTTTGAAGAGAAAAGTTTTGATCAAAGAAAATTATATCCAGTCAAGCTGTTGGTCACATGAGTTGCTAATGAAAAAATAAACTCAGATACACAATAGTAAAGAGAATTTACCCTAAAAGGATACTTTTTGAGAAATACTTCAAGTCATGTATATGTCAACAGAAAAATAAATAAAGGTCTATAACCCCAAAATGAGTAATTTGTGGTGTTAGAGGAATGGGGTGAGTGTGAAAAACATTTCAATATAAAATAAATTGTAAGCAATTATTTTAAAATATTGCTTTAAAATACTGTAAATATCAAAAGTAATTCTTAAATGAAAACACATGTAATATTAAAAATGATAATTTGATATGACTAATATATATTGAACTCCTAGATTATATTTACAAATATAGATTGGGGAGAAAAAAATAAGTAAATTCCCATTTTACTTGGAGTGGGGTTAAGGCAAATTCACTATTGATTTTGGTAATCAGAAAATTATAGTATTTTCATTTTTTTATCTTAATGTGATTAGCAGCATATTTTAAAGCAGGATATATCATTGTTAAATCACTGGAGTAGATAAAAGCTAAGAATGTTTAGCCTATGCAATAAAATGCAAAAGAAATGAGTATTTTTTTAGAGAGGAAGTATGAAATAAGAGAACTGTTATATCAGTTATGAAAATGGATACAAATAGCTTAATTTCCCCTATTACATAGCAACATTTCATATTGATATAAAATGGATATTTCAACAACAGGCTGCTTGTAAAAGCATATCTAAAGTAGTGACACAGGTGATTAAAAAACAAAGGATGATAAAAGTAATAAGGCAAGTAGAAACAAAAAGCAAAAGAAGAAATATTAAATTTCAAAGAAAAGACAATTCAAGACAAATCATTAAGCAAGATAATTTTATATCAATAAGCATGGTTCACAATGACCATATAATAGTCATGAACCATTTTAGCAGAATACATAACCTTGCAATATGTCATGTAAGAAGGTGTTAGAAATATACAGATAACTTGATAGAAGCAATAATTTTAGAATACTATAAAGCGCTCAACTAGCTAAAGAAATTATACCCAAAGACCAGATATTTCAATAACAAAGTGAATCATTTTAAAATTTGTATACATTTAAAAATTAATTACGCACAATCACCTAAATTACTATTGGATGTAAAATACAATTCAGACTCAACTTCATACTATTTAGAGAAAGTAAAAATGAAGTTTTCATATTAAAACATGAAATACATCATCTAAAGATCTCAAGAGCAAATTCAAAACTTTAAATATTTTGAAATTTAAAAATAATGAATTAAACATTTATCAAATACATTTGAAAATGAACAACAAAAATATATTGAAGGCACTATGAACTAAAGGGAAATGTGTAGGAAAGGTAAAACTAATCTCATTCCTAAAACTCAGAGGATGAGCACAACGCCAAAAATGATAGAGAGTACAGAGCAAATAAGAAATTAATAACTCAGAAAGTAAACAGAACAAGGAAACTGATAAAAATCTAAAAATTGGTTGCTTGTCTGATGGGAGGAAACCCAACAATCTAATATTCTTGAAAAGCCTAGCAAACAAAATTGAAATAAAGAGGGAACTACTAAAATCAATAGTGAGAAACTAGATATAGGGACACATATCTAAATTATTTTTAAAAATTAAGAAATGCTGCACACAATTCCATGCTTACAATATTAAAAACCTGGATAAAGTTGATTATTTCTATTCATCCCAATTTCTCCTGCCTCAACATACACTGTAAAAAATGAATAGTATTTTACAGTGTACAATACTGGTTTGTTACCTATAGGTATTATGTTGTACAGCAGATCTCTACAACTTATTCATCCTGGACAACAGAAACTTTGCATATGTCCAAACTCATGAAGGGTCTGCATGAGTTTACATGAAATGTATACAGTATTTTTGTGTATAAATTATACCTCAATAAAGCTAAAAATAAAAAGAACAGTATTCAACTAATTTCTTATAATGGCACAGGCTGAATTAATTTCAGAATATTGACTTTATTACTGTTTTACTTTTGTCAAAACATTGTTTAATTGTTTTGTCTCCAGTCCCTTTCTCTAATAATAATTTTATATACTACATCTCTTCTTATCTACTTATTAGATAGTTTATCTATCTTTAATCTCTTCTTTCATAGAACGTTATACATATAAGCCCTCCAATATTTGCAAAACTCTTTTAAGCTTCCTGGAAGCAGTTTGCTAGCTCCTAAGGTGAAGATAAATTGGAGTCTTATTGCAAACACCAAAATATACACTTATCCGGTAGGTATAAGTGTAAATTTGTGTGGTCTTACATCTTCCCCCAAATGCATTATGCTTCAGTGGTCTCAGCTGGATATCTGGGTTAAAATAAAGAATGAGAAGCCCATGCTTCATTTGATCTCAGCTTTCCTAAGGTCATAAATAATGAAAGACAAATTGTGCCTTCCTAGTATTTCCAAAGAGTCATCAGGCATAAAGGCATGGCAGTGGAACAGAGCATTAGAATATAATCAGGCTATTTGTATATTAACAGAAGCAACACCTATTGATCCTGATCTCTGAACTTTGTATTCTTCAAAACAGGTGCTTAATTTTCCTGTGCTAATAACTCTGTAAATTGTAACATTATATTATCTTCATTGGAAATACTGATCTTTCTTTCACTCTTAACAAATATTTGTTAAACACCTTTCAATATGTCCTAATTTTAAAAGCCATATATTAAAACTATGTAATAATCATTAAGTTCGTGACAACTGAGTGGTCAATGTTCCTTTCATAAGAATAGAAAACATAATGGGAATTTGTAGTCTATATTGGCTATTATTAATTTAATAACACCTGGTAGTTTTAAGCATAAAAGAATTTGTCCTTGGTTTCTTTTAAAAAAATAATTTATTATAGTTGATTTACAATGTTGTGTTAGTTTCTGGTGTACAGCAAAGTGATTCAGTTATACATATATATGATAGTTTGCATATGCTAAGCCCAAACTCCCAATCCATCTCTCCCCCACCTCTCCTCCCCCTTGGTAACCATAAGTCTGTTCTCTATGTGAGTCTGTTTGTTTCATAGGTAAGTTCATTTGTGTCGTAATTTAGATTCCACATATAAGTGATATCATATGGTATTTTTCTTTGACTTGCTTCACTTAGTATGATAATCTCTAGGTACATCCATGTTGCTGCAAATGCATTATTCCACTCTTTCTTACAGCTGAGTAGTATTCATACATATATATATTCATGTATATATATACCCCACATCTTCTTTATCCATTCATCTATTGATGGACGTTTAGGCTGGTTCCCTGTCTTGGCTATTGTAAATAGTGCTACCATGTATAAGGATGCATGTATCAATATCTTTTTGAATTATAGTTTTGTCCAGATATATGCCCAGGAGTGGTTTCTTATAGAACATGAAGCTCATTGATTAACATAATATGAATACATCTTTCTTTGATTTCTTGGCTCAGACACATCAGTTAACTCTTTTGAACCAATTTTTCTCATATGTAAAGTGGAAATATCATTTATATCCTGGGATTGTTTAATGTTTTAATAGATAATAATGATATGTAATATATGAACATCATTAACATGTCCATCATTTCTGTTGGTGATATCAGAACATATTTTTGCAGTTGTCTGGCAGTTAGTCTAGGAGAGGATCAGAATGAACAAAAATGAAAGCTTAGTCCAGGCCTAGGGAACAGTATATTCAAAGATATAACCATGTGTAAAATCATGGTGTGTTAGAAATACTGTGTCCCTGGTACTTAGGGTGAGATAGTCAAAGATGAGTCTGGAGAGTATGGTAGAGCCTGGGCCTTACTGAATTTTATGTCATCCTAAAAGCCATGAAGAGTCACCCAACTGTTTTACATGGCAAATCACATAAGATTTGCATTTTAGAAAGAGTCCTCTTACAGTAGTGCGCAGAATGTGTCGGAGGGACTGTTGCCTTTGTCTAGTCGAGGGCAGTGTTATGAGCCCTTGATGAGCCCATTGACGATTCTAAGAGGGACAGTGACAGTGAAGAAAGAGAGAGAAGGACAGAACAGAGGGCTAGTACATACGAGGTAGATTACCAGGATTCAGTGACAATGGTATTTAGAGGGCAAAGGGAAGAATAAAGTTTAATTTCAATGACACCGATTTAGATAAACTAGGAGGAGGCTCATGTTATTCTCCAAATTAGAGAACAGAGAAAGATCAGGTTTAAGAAGGAAATGGTGAGTTTAAAGTGCCTTATCTTCACCACAGATAAAGTTCATATTTCCAGTTGCCAGCTACATACAAGAGTCTTGGGTTTAGTTGGGTGTATGACAGACTTCAACATGTATGTCATAATTGAAGCCATGGGAATGGATGAGATTTCTTAAAGTGAGATGCCAAAGGCTGTGTTCTGAGGGTCATTGTTATTAATAGTTAGGCAGAAGATAAAATAGAAACCAGAGTGATTCATTTAAATGAAATAATGGAGGAAAATAATTTATTAGACGTAGTACACTGACATTACGGATCAGATGAAATGTTGGATCTTATTGCTTCATGAGAATGTTTCATTTCAGCAGTGCCAGAAATTATATTCTGCCTCATAGCGAAAACCTAATTAACAGTGGTTAACTAAAAACAGCGAGATTTTTTTCCCCCTTTAGGTAATGAGAAGGTAGGAAGAAGGTATTCTAGCTGGTATAGCCGCTCCAACATGTTGTTAAGATTCTAGCTTTCTGCCCTGCCACCGTTAGATGTGAGTTTTCTTCTTGTTTCTGCTACATAAGTACAAGATGGTTCTTCTGCTTCTGGCCATTTACTTGCTTCCTAAGGGAAACTGCTCTCCCCAAGGTGTGGCTGAGGAAAGCAAGGGTGTCCATGTTCCATGCCTTGTAAACTTATCGGCCATGTATGATTGTACCAAGATGAACACTTTTAAGATGGCCTGGAAAGTGTTGATGGTAGTTAGCAGTTCCCACTAGATTCACTCATTATCAGGAATTTGAATAGGGAAATTTAGAGAAAATTACTTAATTGGTAGCTCGAGAGGAAATGGACATAGTAACTGAGCCATGTTGGTAGCAGAAAAACTAGAGTGATGCAGGGACTCTCATAGTGGGAAGGGTTAAAAGTTGACCAGATTTTTACAGCTGCCCTGTTGCCTGAAAGACGTTTTGGTGCCATGAGGGCCAAGAGCACTGTGGTGTCTCTTCTTCCTATTCGGGCTGGGTGCTTGGCTTTTCTTGAATTTCCTTGACAACATGTGCCTAGGATTCTTACTTTCTTCATTTTCCTATGCATCCTACCAGTTAGATCCTCATTAATTAAAATAACTTGACTCTGTATTTTCAAAGAGAATCACAAACAAACATACGTACACATATTTTATTCACTATTCTTTGAACATTCTTGCTAGATTCTAACCAATGATTTTAAGGAAATAGCCAATAAAGTGAAATCAAACACTCATGAAATCATGACAGCAATATCTCTAAATTTAAGACAAGTAATGAAGTGGAAACTATTCTGAAAGTTAGTGAATTCTCGCCAAGGTTAATTACTTTATATAGAATGGGAAAAATATAATACTTATATTTTGTAATAGTAAGAACTATGGAGTATACAAAAGTTGATTTCTGGATACTTTGAAATTTTATCTGAAGCCATGTCAAATCAAATCAAATACATTTAATATTATCTTAGCAAAGATATTAAGAAGCTGGAGAGTATACCTGCCTATAAAATGAAATTATAAAGATCTTGAGCTTTCATAAATTATCTATTGTGTGGGAAAAAGAATAAACACAATATTTACTCAGTACTGAATATATGGCCTATACACAAAACTGAATTTTCCAGAATAAATTATTTCAGACTATGCTTCATCAATCATAGATATAGGATTGTAAGGTGAGTCAGAAATAATCTCAGTGACTAGGATTTGAGAAACTTAAAGAGATTGAAAGCAAAAGATTCTCAGATTCAATGTTATCACTGCACATGTCTTTCAAGTGCCAAAGATTTGAGAGGACACTAGGAAACAGATTTATGAGTTATAGCTCAGAACCACTGGCTAGTATGTGGTCTGAAGTCACCGCAATCCAAAGATTCTGACAATGTTGCTCCTCTTCTCTTTCTGTCCATCAGTATGTGTGAGTTAATCCCACCGTATCCCAGCTTGCAAATTTTCCATCTAACTGGATTCAACCCTACTCTTCTGGGGCTATCTTGATGCATTTAAAAAATAATTTTGTTGAGTGAGGGAAAGATTGGTGATTTAAATAGTCATAATTATTATCTGTAATTTATATATTTTTGTGCAAATGTATTTTCAAGATCTGTGTCCTGCACTGCGTGGAAAGCTCTGTGAGAGCAGGGACCATATTTATTCTGTACACTTCTCTCTCTTCAGTGCTTAGCTTAGTAATCAGGCACATAAGAGATGGTCCATAAAGATTTGGTACATTAATAATAACGGAAAATAGTTTTAAAACTTATCTGCCCAATTCTCCAACCCTGCCATTTTTATCAGCTGTTTATTCTTTATTTCTTGACCCTTAATGGCATGGTTTAGATTTATTGGAATCTGATGCAAGATAGTAGGGATGACATGAATAATACAAATGAAGAGGTACTTTAAAATTTGCTTTCTAGAACATTGAAAATTTAAGCTTAATCAGTATAATTCTCACAACATTCAAGTTTTTTGGAAGTTTTTCAAGAGATTTAGTAAGTAGAATTTTTATTATTTGCTGCAGTAGAAATATGAGATAGGATTATTATCTGAAAAAAAATATTGTTGACTGGAACCAAATGGAACTAAAGATTCCAATGCAAGTCCTATTAGTTGCAAAGAATAATTTTCAGTACACCATGGTGTTTTCTACAATATACCATTTACCACTGAATTGAAAATCAGACTTCAAATAATAAGAAAAACGTTTATTTATATACATATATTTTCTATTATCATTCTTTTTAAATTTTTGAATAGTTGTAGGGAGCTATGTTTGCTGATCTGGTGGAATCTGAAATGCTTTTATTTAATTTCAAAAAATAAATGATTTCACAACTATTTTATAGAAAGAAAAGAGAAATTTACTTATAATTCTTTTAACATCTGTTATTTTGTAGATGGTTTCCAAGATAAGAAAGTATACTTATTGCTTGTGGTAATGTCATTATTAATATACTTTTATTATTTTGACTGAATAGTGTTTTTATATTTCACTGAACAAACTGTAAAGCTGAAGATTTTATTCACAACACATTTGAGATCTAAAAACTAGTTCCCAGCAGTCCTAAATGCTTGTAAACAAATTAATATATTTGTCTGTAATCTGTTTCTTCCTCTTCTCTCTCTGCCTCTCTGTCTGCTTCTCTCTTCCTTCCTCCCTCTCCCTCCTAGCCTTCTCATTATGCTACATTCTGACTAAAATTAAAACGTGGATTTTTAGAAGCAGTTTTCTTTACAGCAGAAGTGAAGTCATTTGGTGAGAATGATATTTAACTAGTGTCCAGTTCCACTTTAAGTAAATCATCTATGTTGCCAAACTGGTTTGGCTGTTGGGATTTGAGTTGACCTATCAGGTTAGTGGAGAAAACAAACTTTTAAGTCAGGCAAATGTTGGCTATCTGCCTTATTAAAAAATTGTCAAAGTTTTGATCTTTGAGCTTGCTTAGGAAGTGTTTTTAAAGTTATAACATTTGGTTAAATAATAATATAACTTTTGTTTAAATAACCTTTTTTATATAAATACTAGCACTGGTTCAGGTAATACAAAAATGGACAAAAACCAGTTCCTGATTCCTGACAACAAGAAACGTTTCCTGGTCCCCAACAGTGTTCTCCAATATGTAAGGCAGAAGTTAAACTACTCTCTGTCTTCAGTAATGGCTGTTTGGGGGCATGTTAGGCTGTGGGGCAGAGGAATGAATCACTGAACATTATCTAAATACAAACTGGGATACGCATTCTACTGGAGTTTCCAAAAATCAGCTCACAGAGAGAAGAGAGGGGAAGATAAAGGGATGAACAAATGGTGAAATGACAGGAACACCTAATGAGTTCCTCAACACTCGTATGTCTAACAGGCAACTGAAAAATGCTACATAATTGTTTAACATCTAACTTTGTATACTCAAAGTGGAACTTTTGGATCCATGTGCCAAATCTGATCTTTCCTCAGTTTCCAGTTTCCCTTTGGCTCAGAAAATGACACCTTCGTATAGTCAATTGCTTAAGCCAAAAATTTAGAAACTGTTCTTTGTTTCTCTCTTTCTGCCAGTCCCATATACAGTCCATTAGCAAGGTCTTCTGGCTTTACCTCCAAAATATTCTTCCTACCTCTTAATTTATTTTTATCCTGATCACCACCATCCTAGACCAGTCCATCATAACTCATTTAGATAGTCACCCACTTTTGCCACCTTCCCCTGCCATCCCTCTTCTTTTCAGCATACATAGTGATGCTTTCAATCTATCAACTAGATCATATCTTTCTTCCACTGGAAACTTTCAATGGCTCCCTATTACACTTGGGATGAAACACAAACTCCCTGACATGGCCGATCAGTCCACTCTTGCTCTGGTCCTTGCCAATCTTACCCGCCTCATCTCACACTTCTTCTGCTGTTGCTCCCTATACATTACTTTGACCTTCTTTCTTTTCCTCATCATGCTTGTTACTGCCTCAGGTCTTTCTTTGGTTGCTATTTTCTGTTCTTGAAACTTTTTTTTTTGGTCATTCTTGTGGCTGGTTCCTCACAATTCAGGTCTTAACTCAAATGGTACTTCTTCAAAGAGGTCTTCCCTGACCATCCTATCTAAAGTATCTCCCTGTAACTCTCTACTACGTAAGTTTGCTTTTATTAGCTTATCAAAACTTTTGCTATGTGACACTAACTTGCTAATTTATTTGTTCAATTATTTATTTTCCATTTTTCTCCCACTGAACATAAAGCTCCTTGAAGGTAGGAACTTGTCACATTCAAGGTCCCCATCCCAGCTCCTAGAAAGTGCAGAGCACCTTGCAGGCACTCCATATACACTCGACAAATGAATGACTGAATGCATGAGCAGACAAAATTATAGAGGGAAGTAATGATCACTAGGTACCATCATAACTTAGTCAAAACCAGGTCTTGGCAGAATAATCTAATTCTCTTTGTGAAGTAGGTTTGCTCAACCTAAAGACTTGGGTAATGCTGTAGACATCAAATATATGTAGACAAGATAGAGAAATGTAAATATATGTAGACAAGATAGAGAAATGTAAATTAAGTTTATAATTATTTGGGTTCAAATTGCTCTCTTCTTGAATACGTTATTTCACCGAATTGACTTAAATGAATATTACTGAGTTATTACCATATGCTAGGCACCTTATGAGGTAGGAGACATTCATTTACATTTGTGTGTAACACAAGACTTGTGGAATCTAATTTGAAAACCAAATTAGATTAAAAATAGCACGATAGGTTGACATAATAGTCTAAATTTAACAGAAAATTAATAAGGATTAACATAAGGATTAACAGAGTCCTGAAACATGTTTGTACAAAAGATTTAAACATGACAACACCCAGAAGAAAAAATCTGTGGGTGCTACCCAACTGTCAGTTTAAAAAGTTAGAGATAGGATGTAGCTGATAAACATACCTCAGTTGCCTTAATAGAAAGCTTACACTCTGCCCAAAACAGAGAAATTCAGTCCTGAGAGGCAGAGCAAGAACAAAGGTTAGAAATGACAAGGGGATAGATTTAAATATTAGATTAGGATACACTTTCTAGTAATCAGATTAAGAGTTTGAGGAAACATCTTCCACTACTTATTGGATGACCATTTTTGGAGTAACTGTGGAGAGGCTTCATGCTCTATTCTATTCTGTAGATTTACAGATTTTCAGTAAAGAGTGTGCCTTGTTGAACCCTTCAAAGATAAATAGGTAAAATGCATCAGAACACCAAAAGAATCTAGAAAATACGTAGTGTCATAAGTAAAGGAGTGTAGCAAGGGAGCCCCCTTGTGGCAGGATAATATTATTCCAAACGAAGACTGTAACTAGAATTCGTTAGATTTTTCTTATCTTATACCCAATGTTTGAAGTATGAGTTAATTGTACCATATTCATTAATTTGATGTCATTGTTTGTTTTTGTTTCCTTTTCTCTCTTTTAAAAGCAACTTATAGAAGTATAACACATACAGAAAAGTATACAAATCACAAGTGTATAGCTCAATAAATTATCATAAATTGAACATACCTATGTAACCAGCACCCAGATCAAGAATAAGAATATTACTAACACCAAGAACACTCCCATTGTTCCTGCTTCTAGTCACTGCTCCTGCAAGGGCAGCCACAATTCTGATTTTTAACACCATAGGTAGGTTTTGACTATACTTGAACATTGATAAATCATACATTATGTATTCTTTTCCCATCCATTTCCCATTTTTCACTTAACATTGTTTGTGGGGTTCATGATATGAAGATATCATTCTTTTGCTCTCATTGCTGTACAGTATTTCATTTTGTGAATATACCATATTTATTTGTTCTATTGCTAATGGGCATTTGAGGAGTTTTCAGCCTGGGACTATTACAAACAGTGCTGCTATGAACATTCTTGTGCGTGTTCTGTGATGAATATGGATAGGAGAATGCATAGGTGGTAGAATTGCTGAGTCATAAGGTACCCTTATACTCAGCTTTCATTGATATTGCCCACTAGTTTTTTTTTTGTTTGTTTGTTTGTTTTTTGCAGTACGCGGGCCTCTCACTGCTGTGGCCTCTCCCGTTGCGGAGCACAGGCTCTGGATGTGCAGGCTCAGCGGCCATGGTTCACGGGCCTAGCCGCTCCGCGGCATGTGGGATCTTCCCGGACCGGGGCACGAACCCGCGTTCCCTGCATCGGCAGGCGGACTCTCAACCACTGCGCCAACAGGGAAGCCCTGCCCACTAGTTTTTAAAATGGTTTTACCAGTTTATACTTCCACAACCAGAATTGCCATTGTGCCACATTCTAGCCAACACTTGGTTGATCTTTATCATTTTGGTCAGTCTGATAGGTGAATAGTGATATCTCATTGTGGTTTTAATTTTTACTTTCTTGATGATTGATGAAGTTGAATACTTTGCCTATGTCTATTCACCATTTATGAAGCACTCATTTTTCTATGGGTTTGTCTCTCCTGATTTGTACCTGTTCTTGAAATATTCTGGATATGAATTCTCTGTTGCATATACGAATTGGAAATCTCCTCTCCAAATTTGTGAGATGTATTTTCATTCCTAGTGGTGCGTCTTTTGATAAGAAATCCTTAATTTTAATATTTTTTGCTTTATCAGATTTTACAGTTACTGCTTTTTGCACCCTATTTAAGAATGCTTTGCCTACTCCAAAGTCTGGAAATGTTCCATATAGTTTTCTTCTAAAAATGTGATTGTTTTACCTTTTACATTCAGATTTGTAATTCATTTAGAATTAATTTTTGAGTAGGGTCAAAATTAATTTTTTTCTGTTTGGTCTTCTAATTGACTCAGAACCATTTATTGAATGAACTATCCTTTCTTCACTGTACTGCAGTGTGTGTTTATCATTAATCAGGCGACTGTGTATGTGTGAGTCTGTCTCTATAGACTCTACTCTGTTCAACTGGTCAGTTTCTCTATCTTTCATCAATCACACACTATCTTAATGATGGTTTTATAATAGTTTTATAATAGTGAGTCCTCCAGTTTGGGTGGTGTTCTTCTTCTGTTCCAGTTATCAATTTATTGCCTCCTGGCTCCAAATTCACTCTTTATTGCCCAGTCTCTGATGAAAATTGTCCTTTTAAATGTTTTCCCTTTGTCAGTTGGTATGAAGTCGAGCATTGTTAGTAGAGGGCACTGGAGGGACATTGCAAGAGAAGGGTTTTGCTTCCCGGTTCTGCAAATGCTGAAGCATGCATGGCTTCTCCAGGGTCCAGCTCCTGCAGCACGCACAGCTGGCTATTCCAGTACCAGGCTCCTGCAGTGCATGGCAGCCAGAAGCACCCAGCAGCCTGCGGCGTTCCCCAATACCCCATCTCGGGTAGTTTTGTAGCAGCATGACTCCAGTGAGACACCGCTGTCTGAGCAACTTTCCCCAGCACCCCAGAGAGTGAATTTCCAGCAATCTCCACCAATGCACGCAACAGCCATTTCTTTGCCATTTAGAAAGCCACTGCCATACTTAAGATCTGGGGTTCTTTGCCCTACTGGGACTTCTGGCTGTGTGTTCTAACTCGTCCTAAGGGTATGACTGTTCCTTATATCTACTATTTATGAAGTTTTTAGTTCTAGACAATCTCTCATTGTTACAACCCTCTGTTACTATAAATAGTTCTTTGTATTAAACTTTCCCAGATCAAATTACAGTGTGGTTTCTTTCTCCTGATTTTATCCAGGTTGACATAATAGCTTTAAAATAAAGTCTTCCACTCTGAACATGGTAGGTTTTTCCATTTAGTTAGTTCTATTCTTGTACAACATTTGATAGATTTATTACTTTTTTTAACATGCATTGATGTTATTGTAAATGGTATCTTTTATATTTAGTATAAATTTTGTTATTGTTATATAGGAATCTAACTGATTTTTCACAATTTGCCTTTTATTCACTGAACTTGCTAAATTCACATATTATTGCTAACAGTGTGCTTGCACAGTCTTCTGTATTTTTCCACATACACATTTAACACTTATGCAAATCACTGAATTTACTTTTTCCTTCTAATTCTTATGCCTTTTATTTCTGTATCTTGACTTATTGCATGTTTACATTTAACACCTTCAATACGAGGTTAAATAGAACTGGTAATAGCAGATACTCTTTCTCTTGGAAAGAAAATTCAGTATTACACCATTAAGGGTGATGCATGCTCTAGTTATTTATCATTAGATACTCTATTAGATTAGGAAGGTTCCTTCTATTCCTATTTTGTTAAGGATTTTATTATTATTTTAAAATCATGAGTGGGTGTCAAATTTTATTAAGTATTTTCTCTTTGTGTAGATCTTATATTATTTCAAAACTTTTTGTTTATTAATACGTCAAATTAGTTGCTTTTCTAATGTAAAAACACTCTGCATTACTGCAATGAACCGAAGTCGTTGGGATGTACTATCTTTTTTATTCACTGATAGATTCAATGTCCTAAATACTGTTTAAGATTTTTGTATATATGTTGATAGTGGTTTATAGTTTTCCTTTCTTGTCTTATAATGTCCCTGTCAAGTTTTGTACATAGGTTACTCTGATCTCAAGTTTTGTATCTACGTTAACTGATCTCAAGATTTGGGAAGTGTTCTTGAAAGTTTTGTATAATGTTTGTATTATTCATTCTTCTTATATTTAAAAGATTTCACTAACAGAACTACCTGGGTTTGGGGTTTTCTTTGTGAGATTTTTCTTTTAATTTTTATTTTGCAGTAGTTTAGACTTACAGAAAAGTTGCAGACATAGTACAGAGAGTTCCTATAGAGTTCCTACATACTCTCAACTCAGTTTCCCTTAATATTAACATTTCCCATAATCCAATTATCAAAACTAGGAAATTAACATTGGTACTATACTATTAACTAAATTACAGACATCATTCAAATTTTGTCAGTTTTTCCACTAATGCCTTTGTCCCAGGAACCATCTAAGATCACACATCGTATTTTGTTGTCTTCTTAGTCTCTTTCAGTCTGTTCTTAATTCTTTCCTTGTCTTTTATGACCTTGACATTTTTGAAGATTTCTGTTCAGCTTTTTTTTGTAAAATGGCCTTCAATACGACTTTGTCTGATATTTTCTTATGAGTAGATGAAAGTTATGCATTTTACCAAGAATACCATAAAAGTTATATGTTCTTCTCAGTGCATGATAACTAGGAGTACATAATAGCAATATATTTATCCTGTTAATGTTAACCTCAATTACCTAGTTAAGGTGGTGTCTGCAGAATTTGTCTATTTAAGTTACTATTTTTTCCTTCAAAATTAATAAATATCTTGGGGGAAATACTTTGAGACTCTGTAAATGTCCTATTTCTCCTCAAACTTACAGCTCATTAATTTTAGCATACATTGATGCATCTTATGGAATTTACCTAATATTGATTTTGTATTTCCCTCATTTTTCCTACACTTATTAATTGGAATTCAGAACTGTACTTTGTCATTCATTTATTTACATATTAAATTATTTATATCAGGATGAGTTCATGGCTATTTATTTTATTCTATGTGTTATAAACTAATATGATTATTATTTATTTTGTTTCTCAAATTATTTCCCCTTCAGTCATCCTGTGTCTTTTTGACATTTTTTTGGAGCACCGTCTCATATTCTGGCACCGCAAGATAGTCATTTCTTAGTTGACGGATCTAGGAACATATGTTGCATACTAATCCACACATACACATACATCTATATTTCTGTATCTATCTATCTGTATGTGTGCTTACACCAATTCCTGCAATTCTAATACAGCACTACAGGATTCCTGCTAGTCTTCTTCCTTTCCTTATTTGTAATTTCTTTGGCAAAAAGAAGCATAGTTATTATTATTTACAATATATTTAATTTTCCTTCAATTCTAGTTGGAACAAACATTAATTTATTTCAAAACTGCTAACCCAAACCCCTTTAGAAAAAGACAACCCCTTTTGTCTTTAGCATTAGAGTATTTAGTCAAAGTACTGTTTTTCTCAGTTACCTAGGTTAGTTCTTTTTTTCTCCCTCCCTCTCCTTCAATGTGGTTCCATCATTTCTGGGCACATGGTTAAGTTAGGTTCCTTTGCTACAGTTCATCTTGTATTTTGGGTTCCTCCCACATCTTGATTGATTTAAATTGTTTATTTTTTTGTTTTGGTATGTGAAACATTACTATAGTTCTACGAGTAAGAGGCAAACCAAAGGACATACTTAGAGAAGTGACGTTCCTTCCTCATACCTACTACTCCTTTTTCAGTCCCCCTTTTACTCTACACCTTCCCCACCCCATTAGTAATCAATCTCTTTAGTTTCTGGTTTAGCATTCCTGTACAGTCATCCCTTGGTATCCCTGGGAGGATTGGTTTCTGGACCCCCAGTAGATACCCAAATCCACAGATGCTCATGTCCTATATATAAAGTAGAGTAGTATTTGTATATAGCCTATGCACATTCTCTGGAATACTTTAAATCATATCTAGATTACTTATAATAACTAATACAATATAAATGCTATGTAATTGGTAGTAAATACTATGTAAACACTATGTTGCTGGTGTGTGGCAAGTTCAAGTTTTGTTTTTTGGAACTTTCTGGAATTTTTTTCTGCATATTTTCAATCTACATTTGGTTGAATCTGTGGATGTGGAACCCATGAATATGGAAGGCTGACTGTATTTCTTTTGCACAAATGAGTGGATACATGTATATTTTCTTAAATTCTTTCTTACATGAAAGGTAGATGACTATAGATACTCTTATTTGCACTTACTTTTTTCACTTAATAGTAAATTCTGGAAATTACTTCATATCAGTTCATAGAGATTTTTTTATACAGCATAATTCTCCATTGTGTATTGTACCATTTCTTCACCTGATCTATATATAGGCATTTATGTTGTTTCTAACATTTTGCAATTACAAAGAATGCTGTAATGAATAACCCTGTGTATATGTATTTTTGCATTGTTGGAAGCATATCTTCATGGTAGATTCCTAGAGGTGGGATTGTTGGCCAAAAGGTAAGGACATATGTACTTTTCTTACCTATTGTTCAATTCCCCTCCTGAAAGGCTGTACCAGCTTGCATTCCCACCAGTAATATATGAGTGCTTGTTTCCCTCTAGTTTCACCAACAGAATGTGCCATAATTTAAATTAAAAAAATTTAAATACAAGTGAGAAATGGTATAGCAGTGCTTTCTACATTTTCATTTCTCTAATTATGAGTGTTTTTGAACATCTTTTCATGTGTTTGATGGATATTTTTATAACTTTTTGTCTGTTCATGATTCTTTGTGGAAAGATTTTAAGTAAAAGATTTAATTTCTTTATTAGAGAGTGGAAATTTAAATTTTTCTATTTTTTCTTCTATCAGTTTTAAGTTGGGATTTTCTAGAAAAATTTCCATTTTATATATATTGTCAAATATGTTGACGTAAGCTGCTAATAATATCTTTATTATATTTTTAATGTCTTTAGGATTAGGTAAGTAGTGATAGTGATACCTACTCTTTCATATCTAATGTTGATCATTTGTGTTCTCTACCTCTCATTCTCTCTCTCTCTCATTCTCTTGATCTATCTTGCTAGGAGTTTATCAGTTTTGTCTTTGCAAAGAATCAGCTTATGGCTCATTATACTGTGAGAAAGCCAAGCAACCATGTCATAGAAAATCAAGACTTCTAGCCAACAGCCCCAGGAAAGCTACTAACCAGCAGCCAGAAACAACTTCCAACTTCCAGCCTTGGGAGTGAGGTCATTTTGGACTTTTGGCTGTTCTACACCCCAGCCAAAATCAAGTGAAGCAGAAGCACTTAATGGTGAATGCATAGAATCCTGATAAATAATTGTCATTGTTTTAACTCAGTAAACGTTAGAGGTACTTTGTTATGCAACAACAGGTAACTGAAACACCAAAACAGAGCTTGTATCACTATCTAAGTTAAATAAGATAATAGTCTACACTAGGGATATTAGAGAGAAAAATATTTTGTAGTGACATCTTTGCTCATAATTTGGATATAGAGTGAAAAAAAAAAAAGAGAAATTAAGAAGAATTCCTAGGCTTTGTCTGAATAAAGCTAGATGGGTATTGGTATCCTTAACTAAAACAGGAACTACTAGGGGAGAAGTGAGGTCATGTTTGAAGGCAGGTTTTGTTGTAGGCCTGTAAAAACTTAAATGCTTTTTAGACATCCAGTAGAGATATCAAGTGGTCAGCCTGATGTTCTGGGAAGAGGTCAGGACTGAAGACATGCATTTAAGAGTCCTTGGCCTCAACATAGGTGGTATTTAAAGTAAGGGACTGTTTGTTTTTTTGGTATTGAGTTGTATGTGCTGTTTGTATATTTTGGAATTTAAGCCCTTGTCATTTGCTCATTTGTGAATATTTTCTCCCAGTCTGTAGGTTGTCTTTTCAACTTGTTCATGGTTTTCTTTGCTGTGCAAAAACTTATAAGTTTGATTAGGTCCTATTTGTTTATTTTTGCTTTTATTTCTTTTGCCTTGGGAGACTGACCTAAGAAAACATTGTTATGATTTATGTCAAAGAATGGTTTGCCTATGTTCTCTTCTAGGAATTTTATGATGTCATGTCTTATATTTAAGTCTTTAAGCCATTTTGAGTTTATTTTTGTGCATGGTGTGAGGGAGTGTTCTAACTTCATTGATTTACATGCGGCTGTCCAGCTTTACCAACACCACTTGCTGAAGAGACTGTCTTTTGACCATTATATATTCTTGCCTCCTTTGTTTAAGATTCATTGACTGTAGGTGTGTGGGTTTATTTCTGGGCTCTCTATTCTGTTCCATTAATCCATATGTCTGTTTTTTGTGCCAATACCATGCTGTTTTTTTTTTTTTTTTGCGTTACGCGGGCCTCTCACTGTTGCGGCCTCTCCCATTGTGGAGCACAGGCTCAGTGGCCATGGATCACGGGCCCAGCTGCTCCGCGGAATGTGGGATCTTTCCGGACCAGGGCACGAACCCGTGTCCCCTGCATCCGCAGGCGGACTCTCAACCACTGCGCCACCAGAGAAGCCCTACCATGCTGTTTTGATTACTGTAGCTTTGTAGTATTGTCTGAAATCTGAGAGGGTTATACCTCTAGCTTTGTTGTTTTGGCAATTCTGGGTTTTTTATGGCTCCATATGAATTTTTTGATTATTTGTTCTAGTTCTATAAAAAATGTCATGAGTAAATTGATAAGGATTGAATTAAAGCTATAGATTGCTTTGGGTAGTATGTCCATTTTAACAATATTAATTCTTTCAGTCCAAGAACATGGGTATCCTTCCATTTCTCTGAATCACCTTCAGTTTCCTTTACCAATGTTTTATAGTTTGCAGCATATAAGTCATTCACCTTTTTGGTCAGATTTATTCCTAAGTATTTTATTTTTTTGATGCAATTTTAAAAGGGATTTTAAAAAACTTCCTCTGTCTGATATTGCATTGTTAGTGTAAAGAACTGCAACAGATTTCTGTATGTTAATCTTGTATCCTGCTACCTTGCCGAACTTGTTTATCAGTTCTAATAGTTTTTGTGTGGAGTCTTAAGGGTTCATCAAATCAAAAAATAGGCAGAAGACCTAAATAGACATTTCTCCAAAGAAGACATAGAGATCTCCAAGAGGCGCATGCAAAGATGCTTAACATTGATAATTATTAGAGAAATACAAATTAAAACTACAATGAGGTATCACTTCACACTGGTCAGAATGGCCATCATCAAAAAGTCTACAAGTAATGAATGCTGGAGAGGGTGTGGAGAAAAGGGAAACCTCCTACACTGTTGGTGGGAATGTAAATTGGCGCAAACACTAAGGAAAACAGTGTGGAGATTCCTTAAAAAACTAAAAATAGAGTTACCACATGGTCCAGCAATCCCATTTCTGGGCTTATATCTGGAAAAGAGGAACACTCTAATTTGAAAAGATACATGTGCCCCAATGTTCATAGCAGCACTATTTACAATAGCCAAGACATGGAAGCAACCTAAGTGTCCATAGACAGAGGAATGGATAATGAAGAGGTGATATATATATACACAAACAATGGGATATTATTCTGCCTTAAAAAAGAATGAAATAATGCTTTTTGCAGCAACATGGATGGACCTAGAGATTATCATACTAAGTGAAGTACGTCAGGTAGAGAAAGACAAATATCATATCACTTATTTGTGGAATCTAAAAAAAATGATACAAATTAGCTTATTTACAAAACAGAAACAGACTCACAGACATAGAAAACAATCTTATGGTTACCAAAGGGAAAAGGGGACAGGGGAGGGATAAATTAGAAGTTTGGGATTAACAGATACACAGTACTATATATTAAATAGATAAATAATAAGGACTGACTGTATAGCACAGGGAACTATATTCAATATATTGTAATAATCTTTAATGGAAAAAATCTGAAAAAGAATATATTGTATATATATATATATATATATATGTATATATATATATCTCACTGAATCACTTTGCTGTGCACTTGAAACTGACACATTGTAAATTAACTGTATTTCGATAAAAGCACTAATTGTACCATATACAAAAAAAAAAAAAAAAGAAAAGAAAAATAGAGTATGGGACCAAATCAAATCATCCAGGATGTGAGAGTGTTAACAGAGAAGTAAATGCAGGTTTGTTAGGCTTCTATTGTTATAAGCAACAATAGTCAATGCTCATTGACTTAAAGAACAGGAATGTGTTACATGGATATCAACAGGGAAACTGGAAGTAGTCTTGTCCAGGAGTCAAGGGAGAAGGGGCCCAGTCAAGCTCCTGTCACTGGGATAGTTTGCTTAGGACACATGCCCTAACTGCTTCAGGACATGTACTGTCCTGCTGCTGGATTCAATGTCCTTGGTCCAATTCTGAAAGTGGAGAGTTCCCCAAATGCCAGAGCATAAATTCCCGACACTCTGGGAGAGGGATTCAGAAATGAATAAATCGATTTAAAGAAAACGATGATTTAACATACTTGAGTTGGAAGAGTGAAATTTGTATCTTTTAAATATATTTCTATTTTATGCTCATGATTACTGTGAAAATTTTATTATGCAACATTCTTTTTCATTTAATAATAAAAATGTTAAATGTAGTAAAATTGGTAAATTTGACATTTTTCATACCACAGTTTATTGTAGCCCCAAATGTGAAATTACATAAGCATTGTAGGCTGTTCTTCCTGAGCGTAAGTCTGAGTATCATGTTAAAATTAGTTCACTGTTCATCTACAATGCAGAATAATAAGAAATCAATAAATGAATAGTTGTGTGTTTAATCATAAGGAAAGGAAATTATTTAATCATAGGAAAATATTTATTTTCATTATTTTTATTTTCTCAAAGAGACATTTTTCTTTAAATATGCTCTACTTTCTCTTTAGAAAATGGGTCACAATGGTCATGACCAGGCTCTTCTTTAACCTTGGGGGTTTCTAAATTGTCATTCATCTGTTTAATTTAATTCATTCTTCAAATGTATATTAAGCAGCTGAGGAATAACAAGCAGAAGTGGAGACTAACCACAGAGGAGAAGGAAGAAAGCCAAGGAAGGAAAAATGCTAAGGAGGAAGAAAATAGAAAAGGAAGGCATTATGGGATGAGGAAGCAAAATAAGTAGAAAGAAAACAAAATGTTCAAAGCAAGACAGTACTGGGAAGCTAGACTCTGAGTCTGTATCTGGAAGAGGCTGCAGAACAACAGGAAGCACGAAGAAGGAGAAGGAAGGCAGGGCCATACCTTTCTGTCCCCCGGGTGAGGCAGCCGTGGCTCTCTGGTCTTCCTAACTACACACAGTGTGGGGGATGCTCACTGCTTTTGGAGGTGGCCCCCCTATTCAGCTACAGGAATAACTCAAGTGACAAAACACTTTGGCCATTGCAGTCTTTAAGGCCTGAGTCTAGGATTTAGAGTCTTACTCTAGGCAGACCTGGGAATCTTTTTTTTTTCCTGTTTGACTAAAAATTTTTTTAAATTGAAGTATAATTGGCTTATAATGTTATGATAGTTTCAGGTATACAACACAGGAATAAGAAGAGTAAATGGGCAGCAATATGGATGGACCTAGAGAATAATATACTTAATGAAGTAAGTCAGACAGAGAAAGACAAATATTACATGATATCACTTATATGTGGAATATTAAAAAATAAAACTATATGCAAAACTGAAAAAGACTCACAGACATAGAAAATAAACTTGGGGTTACCAAAGGGGAGAGGGAAGAGAGGGTGGCCAAAGTAGGGTTATGGGAATAGCAGATACAAACTACAATACATAAAATAGATACACAAGAAGGATTTACTGTATAGCTCAGGGAATCATACCCCTTATCTTATAATAATCTATAATGGAACATAATCTGCAAAAATACTGAATCACTATGCTGTATACCTGAAACTAACATAGTACTGTAAATCAGTTATACTTCAAAAAAAAAGGACTGATAGATGAATGGATGAATGATTGAATAAATAAATAAATGCAAAAGACTAAAAAGTGGTCTCTTTGATCTCAGTCTTGCCCTTTGTGATAGTCAGAAATCTATGATGGCCCCCACATGACCTACACCCTTGTGTAACTCTACCCTTGAGTGCGAGAGAGGTCTGAAAATGATGGGATACCACTTCCATGATTAATTTATTGGCTTTAAAAGAGATATTATCTTCAGTGGGTGGGCTTGATGCAATCAGGTAAACCCTTAAAAGAAAGGGGCTCCCTCTGAAGGTGATTTGACACGAGGGAGATTCTGCTGCTGGCCTTGGAGGATTCTGTTGCCACCATGTCTTGTAAGCCTCAGATGAGTGAGACCATTGGCAAGGCACTGGGAGCATACTCTTGGAGCTGAGAGTGGCCTCAGGCTGGCAGTGAGTAAAGAACAGGGGACCTCAGTCTTACACTTTCTCGGAACTGAATTCTGCCGTAACCGGAAAGAGCTTTCCCAGAGAAAGATGAGACCACTCCTGGCCAACACCTTGAGTGAGAGACCCTGAGGAGAGAATCCAGTTGAGCCATGCTGGTCTCCTGATCCATGGAAAAACTGCCATAATAAATGTGAGTTGTTTCAAAGCCTCTAGGTTTATGGTATTTGTTACAAAGCAAGAAACAACAAATACACTTTTCTTTCTAAGACATTCAATTTTGACCATGCCACCCCCTGCTTTTAGAGTGTGAAGGTTGTCTTCCTGATAAAAATTCAATTTAAATAAGACTTTCTCCCCCCCCAGGTGTGTATATATTTTTTAAATTTTGTACAGTTTATTTTTTTTTTAAACATCTTTATTGGAGTATAATTGCTTTACAATGGTTTGTTAGTCTCTGCTGTATAACAAAGTGAATCAGCTATACATATATATATATCCCTGTATCTCCTCCCTCCTGCGTCTCCCTCCCACCCTCCCTATCCCACCCCTCTAGGTGGACACAAGACACTGAGCTGATCTCCCTGTGCTATGTGGCTGCTTCCCATTAGCAATCTATTTTACATTTGGTAGTGTATATAACTACATGCCGCTCTCTCACTTCGTCGCAGCTTACCCTGCCCCCTCCCTGTGTCCTCAACTCCATTCTCTATGTCTGCGTCTTTTAAAACCCTGATCACCTCCCTAGCCTCATTGCCTGCCAATCTGATGTTGTCACTCCATTCCAGTCAGACTAAAATAATTGGAGGTCTCATAACACTGTGCTCTCTCTTGCTTCACTTCTTCCTTGTAATTCATGTCTCAGTCTAAACTTTGATCTTTTAGCAAGCTTTTTCCTAGTGCACTAAGACTGGGTGAGGCCACCATCATCCTGGTCCCCAGACAATCTCGTTCTTACTCCACTTGTAGCCCTCGGCACACTAACATAACTGTCTGTATACCTGACTGTCTCCTGGAGTACACAGCATGGTCCCTGAGGGCAGTGGTTTTATCTTACTCAGCATTTTCCTTCCCAGGATCTAAGTCTGTATTGAATGAATGAATGTATAAACAGGAAAAGAGGCTGCACTCTGCCTTACCATATGCATTCAGGAAAAGCCAAATCATAAACTGTTCCGGTGCAGACAGTCTGGGTTTTGAATACCAGATGGCTGCACCACTCTATCAGCTCCATTACTTTGGGCAAAGTCTCTTAATGTCCTTAAGTTTTATTTTCATACTCTGAGAAATAGGGATGCTAATAGTGTTTACTGTATGAGATTGTTTTGAGCAGAAACTAGGACAATGCAGGTAGGTGCACTGTGCCAAATACATAGTTATATGCACAAGAAATTATTAACTATTAGTTTTATCGCAATTTTTTATTAATAATTGCCATTTCATGCATGCCTAGATGTGGGCTGCAGAGGGGACCAAAGATCTTTTTCTTGTGCTCAACAGGAATCTTTTTATTTTTTTCTTGTTTTCTGTCTCTTTTTTACTAGAGAAAAAGAAACTTAACAGCAGGTGGCTTGCTGTCTCCTGATTGTTTGCTGCTGTCTCTTTTTTACTAGAGAAAAAGAAACTTAACAGCAGGTGGCTTGCTGTCTCCTGATTGTTTGCTGCTGTGTTTCACTTTCCTTTCTTAAGAACAGGAAACCACTGATCTCAGCAGAAGCTTCAGTGTCCCAACTGTGGCTGTTCCATAAATCAGAGAGCAGTTTAAGCCTCGTCCAACTCTGAAAAACCAGTAAGTGACTTGCTGTCATCCAATGTTTCCTAGCTGTGTGCGAAGAAAGTTGCCCGTTTTTCTTTCTTTGAAAAAAGTTTCAGAGTGAAATCACTGCTAATGATCATGCTTTTCCCTTTCACTTGTTTTGTTTTTTAATTAATATTTCAAAAACAGGGAACTATAGAGAATAAATGAACTCTACTGTAATCTTATACAGTTCTATCTGATTTTTCGAATGATTTGCTTTATTTAATTAGAATGTTTTTTTTTTTTCCTTGAAAACCAAACCATTCTAATTACAGATCAAAGCATTACAGATCCTGTTGAAATTATCTAAGAGTCTCTCCTACGTTCTCTTCCCTTCTCTTCCTTCCCAGAGGGAAACACTACCCAGACTTTGGTATAAATTATTGTCATACTTGTTTTTATGCTTTTACTGTATATATGTATGTAACTAAAATGATCTCTAGTATTGCATTTTGTATTAACAGTTTATTTATGGTATCATACTAAGAGTCTCATTCTCAACTTGCTTTTTTCCAATTAGTTCTTTGAGCTTTATCCACGTTGATTCAAATAGGTCTAGTTCAGTCACTTCAATGCCCTTTAGTATTTCCTTGTATGAATATGCCAAAATTTGTACATCCAATCTTCTAACAACACCATAAACGATGCTGCTATGCATATACTTACTTTCCAAAATGTTGCATGCCCATCAGGACAATGTAAGTATTCTTGAATTTCTATGTCCTGGTCAACTGTTAGTATCACTGGACTTTTGTTTAACGTGAAATGATATCTCATTATTGTTTAATTTACAGTTCCTTGTCACTAGAACTATTGAAAATTTTTCATATGTTTATAGCCCATTTGAGTTACTTCATCTGTGAATTTCCTGTTCACATACTTTGACTACTTTTCTATTAGGTCGTTTGTGGTTTTCTTATTGTTTATACGTTGGATAATATTTGTAGGATAAATGTGTTTTAAAGTTGCATTTGTTGTATCTTTTATTGTAAGAAAAATTTAAGTTTTAATGTAGTCAAATTTATCTTTCTTTCCTTTATAGTTTGTACTTTTAGTATCTTATTTTAGAAATCCTTCCCAATACAGAGGTCATAATGATATTCTCCAGCATTTCCTTCTAAAACTTGGCACATTTAGTGCCTCATACCAACTGGAATTTACTTTTAAAGATGTTATGAGATTATGAGGATGATATGATTTAATTAATTTTTTTTTCCCTATAGAGCTATTACTTGGTCTCCAAGCTGAGTAATCAGTTGTGTCAACTTTGTATTTGGTCAAGTCCTTCTCGATTTCACTTTCTGCTTTACCTCATGTTTATTTCTCTGGATTTGCACCCCACAATAAAGCCTCTGCATGTAAACTCGGCCTTAAGCTTTGTTTTCCAGGGGACCCTGGCTATGAAAATTGGTCAGTCTTAGGGCTCTTGACTATCTTAGTGCCACTCTCACATTCTCCTAATTATCATAATTTTATATAAGTCTTAACTTGTTTTTCTTCAAAACTCTCCTGGCTCTTCTTTGCTCCTTGAAATATAATGTGAACTTTCAGATCACCTTCTTACATTCAATGGAAAGAATGTTCTTGGGCTTCTGATTGAGCATGCACTGAATTGAAAGATAAATTTTGGAAGAATTGATATTATTTTTAAGAAGGCTTTTCTCATCCAAGAAAGTTGGGTAGGGTTTTTTTTTTTTTTTCCTGCAGTATGCGGGTCTCTCACCGCCGCGGCCCCTGCTGCCGCGGAGCACAGGCTCCGGACGCGCAGGCCCAGTGGCCATGGCCCACGGGCCCAGCCGCTCCGCAGCATGTGGGATCCTCCTGGACCGGGGCACGAACCCGCATCCACTGCATCGGTAGGCGGACTCCCAACCACTGCGCCACCAGGGAAGCCCGGGTAGAGGCTTTTTATTTGGGTCATTTTTCATGTCCTTTATAACATTCTTCATATAATTATCTCTTCAGAAGTTGCTTGCATCATTTAAAAAATTTACTCCTAGGAACATTATTTTATTTGCTGCTTTTGCGAATGAGGTTTAAAAAAAAAATCTGCTTCACTTCTTTTTTCTTTAGGTTTGCTAATATTTTGCTGAGGATTTTTGCATCAGTATTTAGGAGTGAGACTAGCTTGCAATTTTCCTTGCCTATAATGCCATTGTAATGTGTTGGTCTCTAAATTATTCTCTTGAAGTGTTTGTTTAAGATTGTAAAGTTGATCCCTCAAAGTTTGGTTTAGCTATTGGACTCATTTATCCTTGAGTTTTATTTTTGGGAAGTCTTTAATGATGAATTCTGTTTTTTTAAAATGGCTATGAGATTATTCATTTTTATCTATTTTCATATCAGTTTGGTAAGTTTTGTTTTTCTCAGAATTGGCCCATTTCAAATTTGCCTATTTTCAAATTTATTTTTAAAAATTTGTTCAGCTTAAACAATATTTTTATTGTTTGTAGCATATGTACTGATGTTCTTGTCTATGTTCTTGACCTTGGTACATTGTCACCCCACCACCTTTTTTTCTTTATCAGTATCAGCAATGTTTTACACATCTTATTATTCTTTTTAAAAACTAACTTTGGTTCTGTTGATCTTCTCTTTGTATACTTATTTTTGCTTTATTAATATTTGCTTTTACTTTTATTATTTAATTTCTTCTTTTTTCTTTGTGTTTAATTGGCTTTTTATCTTGACGTTGTGAAGTTGAAGTTTATATAATTCATTTTCAGCCTTTCTTCTTTTCTAATACATGTATTTAATTATATACATTTTTTACAGTACATTTTAGCTTCATTTCACAAGTTTCGACAATAATATTTTATTATCATTTATTCAATTTTCCAGATCTCATTAAGTTTTCTTATTTGATCCAGGGATTTCTTAGTAGTAGATTTCTTTATTGTCTAATGTATTAGGGGATCTATTTTTTTTTTTTCCTGATTTCTAGCCTATATTCTTATTCAAAATTATAGTGCTTTGAAATGTTTTGAGACTTGCTTTTCGAGTTTTGTGGGACTATTTTTTTTTTTTTAGATGTTGGGGGTAGGAGTTTATTAATTAATTAATTTATTTTTGCTGTGTTGGGTCTTCGTTTCTGTGCGAGGGTTTCTCTAGCTGTGGCAAGCGGGGGCTACTCTTCATCGTGGTGCGCGGGCCTCTCACTATCGCGGCCTCTCTTATTGCAGAGCATAGGCTCCAGACGCGCAGGCTCAGTAGTTGTGGCTCACGGGCCCAGTTGCTCCGCGGCATGTGGGATATTCCCAGACCAGGGCTCAAATCCGTGTCCCCTGCATTGGCAGGCGGATTCTCAACCACTGCACCATCAGGGAAGCCTGAGTTTTGTGGGACTATTTTAATATATGTTCTATTCCTTCCTTCTCTCATTCTTAGACTCTAGTTGCACAGATGTTAGCTAATTTTACTGTACCTCTAGTCTCTTTTGTCCTGTGCTTTTCTTTCTCTTCTTTTTGTCTCATTGTTTCAGTTTGATATAGTTTCTTCCAACTAATTATTCCTTTTAAGTGTGTTTATTAACCTTTAGTTAAATGTATCTTCCAATTTTAAAATTTCAGATATATTTTTTTAAGTCCAGAATTTCCTTAAAATTTCTTTTTTCCATTTTACTATCAACCATTCAATCTTATCTTTAACTTATTTGAACACACCAAGCTTAGTTACTTAAAAATTGCTGTAGGTAATTCCATTATCAGTATGGATTTGTTTCTATTTTCTTTTCTGTTTTTTCTCTTGGTTTTCTATCATGTTGTTTTGTCTGCTCCCCTGTGTTTATGATGAATATGAGACATTGAATATCAAGAAAATGTAGAGGTAATTTAAAGTTAAGAAAATGTTCTCTTCATCCAAAGTTTATTTTGCATCTGTCCTGTAGCTAGAGACACTGGCAATCCTCATTTGTCTTAATCTGATTATAGACTGAGAAGACTAGAGATGAAATTAAGTCTATCTCCCAGTCCACTGGTGCTTCTTCTCTGTAGCTCTTCATAATTGTCACGCATGGCCTCGGGGAGGGTTGTGAAGGCACCCTCTTTTTTGTGCTGTATTACCCTAGCTCTACGAATCTAGCAAAAGCTTTGCTGAACTTCTTAGCGCCTTCTAAAGTTGACAGATGCATCAAATGCCAAGCTTACTTCTCTGCCTTCACTTCTTTTCCAAATCTTAGCTAATAACATAATTCTTCACTGCTTTTTTTTTCTCTCCAATACTTTCAAATATATCTGTTTTACAGTTTATCCTGTGTTTCTAATTTTTCTCATTGAAAGAATTGGCCTGATGGCTAATGGTTTATTTTGCCACTTAGGTAAAATAGACCATTTTAATCCTATTCAATTAAATAGGATTTAATCCTCTCATGTTTCAATTTCTTTCTTTGTACACTGTTTTCTGAATTAATTTCTCATTTATATCTTCAAATTCATGGGTTGGCAAACTATGGCCTATATGCCAGCCATCTATTTTTGTAGAAAAACTTCTACTGGAACAATGTCATGTGCATTTGTTTAAATATTGTTTGTGGCTGCTTTTGCCTTACATTGGCAAAGTTGAGTCATTGTGGTAGAGACCTTATGACCCACTTAGCCTAAACTTTTTACTATCTGTTATTAAGAAAAAGTGTGCTGATCCCTGTTCTAATTCATGAATTTTTCTCTATTTTTTTAATCCAGTTTATTTTTTCTACTGACCTTAAAAAATATTTTAAATTTAAATTATATATTTTTTTCATATCTACCCATAGTTTTATATATATATGCATATATATGTGTTGTGTATTTTATATATATATATATATATATATATCTTTATAATCCAAATCCAAATAACATGCTTTAAGTAGGCGAGAGGAAAAAATAACTCACTGGAACTAGTATAGCAGAAACCACAATGCTATACTACTCTCTCAAACTATTAATTTTTTCTCTCACTAGATACAGAACAATGGCAGTGACAACCACACTGACATGGAAGGAGGAAAAGAGTCTGCAAAAGCTGCTTGGAAATGTTTCTTTGAGACTTCTTTATAAGTCTAAGTGTCCACGGAAACAGAATTAGAAATATGCATAATAGGTGCATTCGTCAGGGATCCACTATAACAATGATTTATCATCCCAAGAATATTTTTGGTATCTTTATGCTTGGGCATTATCCTGAAATGTCTGAACGTTTTAGAGAGCCAAATAATTCCTTCTGTTTTTCATTTCAAAAGAATAAAACAATGGAAATGACGGCTGCATTTTTAAATTCAACATCGGAAATTAGCGATGACCAACTGGTATTTCAGTCCTCTATTTCTCCCTATCAGTATTTATCTCTAGATTTATACAATAGAATCATTGTTATACATAAACTTTTAGTGGAAAAATTGACTAAAAACTGACTTAGGCTCCCGATTTTTGGAATGTGAAGTTTTTCAAGTGGAAGGTATGTTAAATTAGATAATCCTACTTTCTGGTTCTACTCTTTGTGTTTGGTAGGTCATAATTAATCTACGTGAACAAGGAAAAAGGAGACAGACAATTGAATTTCATGCCACAAAAATTTTTATAAGCTCAAAAATGAAACCTGGAAGGCCTAAAGGTTATGGGGTTATTACCCAGAAAGAATAGGCAGCTTTGATCAAAGTAAGTTGAGAAGTATGAGTGAAGAGATGGAGATGGAGATGGAGAGAGAGAAAGGGTGGGGGGAAGGCCTCAGTATTTTGACAAGTGACACCTTTGGGGTCAGCTCGAGGACCTCTAGGCATAATTATATGAGTTTGCAGAGTGACTTAATGTATAAAGAAGAAAACTTTAGCTCCTCTTCATCTCGTTATGCTGCCGATCCTAACTCCTAACCCAACAGCTCAGCTGGGTTATGCAAAGAAGACTCAATACCCTATTTAGAAGGTAGACTTGGCCACACTAAACCAGACAAGTTTAAACATTATTATGCTATGTTTATTTCCTTTAGGAATTAAGGATGATGCAGGCTACATAAACAGGATAACAAGAGCCACACAGTAAGTTAGTTTCTTGGACTATCTATTACTCACCAACTGTATAAATGGCACCGACAAATAGTAAAATTAAAAATTGTATCAGTTGGAGTGATAAAAATCAGTTATAGTGTTCCTGACATAATGTGTTCAAGACAATTTAGAACAACAACAAAAACAAAACCACTACCAACTGAAACTTTTAAGATCCACCTGATGACAATTTGACTTCATGTTTCACTTTGGTCCTGTTACATTCAAAGTTTCCCAGACAGAGTCGAGATGAACATTTTAGATAATTCCTCTGAATCCTTTCCTTGAGAATAAAGTTTTTGGGGAAACTCGAAAAATTTTAAAAACAAAGTCCCTTCTCCCCAGTTTATAGATAAACACCTGCATTGCATATATATTTTTTTATTTCTTCTTAATATAACCTTTTTACTGAAAATTCATCTTCAGTGTTCCTGTTATTTATTAGATTTATATGGTCTAAGGCTAATAGTTTAGCAATGATTTGGTTGCTGGTTAATGTTTAACTTAGTCAGATATAGATAAGTGCATTTTCTTCAAGCACAAAATGTATAACCTTAGACCCTTTCAAGTCATATGATAGATGTTAATATCAAAATAATAAGTAAGCATTAAACCATACTTTTCAGAGGGAAGAAAAGAGCCAGGAGAATTGTATTCTTCTTTATGGAAATTTGTCTGTTGTATTTAACTACTGCATTTTTACAGGCACAGAAATAGTCTCCTAGCAGACCTCAGAGCCTACAGGCCCTATGCAGACTTGATTTCAGAAATCCGTATTCTCTTGTTGGGTCCAGTGGGGTTTGGAAAGTCCAGTTTTTTCAATTCAGTGAAGTGCATTTTCCAAGGCCATTTGACTCACCAAACCATAGTGGGGTCTGATGTCACCAGCATTACTGAGCAGGTAAGTTATTGCAGGATTTCCTGAGGATTTTGTTTTATGGATTACAATTATTATTTTATAAGAAATAACCATGAGAAGCAAAACAGCGATTTAAACCTTCACAGGGGTAAATCAATCTATCAATGCTCCTATAAAGACTATCTTACTTGTAAATAAATAGATTTAAGGAAATAAGTATAATACTAACACCATTTTTTAAAATGTTACCTGAAAGACCTACCAATTACAGTGCAATATTTATCTAGAAACTTCCATTCTGTGCTTGTCTATGTTATCATACAAACAAAAAGAATAAAGGGAATTAATAGAAAATTTCATAATCAAGCTGTGTTTTTCTATGTTTGCTACAGTCTAATATTGTTATCTTCTGATTGGGAATATGTTGTATGTTGTCAATGCATAATTTAGCATAAGACAGCAACAGCTCATTTTAGTTTTGTGTCACATTCAATAACTGAAAGCATTTTCTAGGACTTTCAAGAATCACATCTTATTTCTTGATGTTGGCTATATTCTATCCACTTGAGTGGCTTTATTATGATACATCAGCCTAGCCTTCGGAGCCAAGGCAAGATACCACAACAGCAAATCAGTACATTAAGCATTGATTGAAATGTTTATGTTTGCTAAATACTGTGTTGCAATAGAGACCTAAGTGCAAATAATACTTGGTCCCTTTACTGAGGGATCTCAGGGACCAAAGCAGGTAATAAACAAATAAGTAGTATTCAGTGTGATAGACGCTATAATAGCAGTACTCATCAGGACAGAATTTCTCTGCCTTCTTTTTATGTTGAAAACTCCAAATGCATTGCTTTAAGAGAAGATGTAAGTCCTGAATTCCAAATAGAATGCAAATACTATATACACTGAAGGAAAACAGGACAGAGTATTTTGTGAAGGAAATGGAATATTTTATTGCTCAGAGACCCTTCTTTCTGAAGAACTGAAGTAAAGGAAACAAGTTAATGGTTAATGGCACCATGAATGTACCTATTGATCTTGAAATTTTATAATGTACTTTAAGTATCTAACTCTTAATGATTCATGTAATTCCTTTCATGTTCAGGTACCAGTAATCCCCATTCACTTAGATCAAAATCTCCAGTGGGACTGCTCCTAGGCATTTCATGGAGCAATGAGAGTTTTGACTCCATCACAAATTACAATAGGTTGAGATTCTTGGGAGAACTGAATAAGTGATTGGTTGGGCTGTTGAGCAGGGAAAGAAAATAACCTCTAATTTAAGATATTAGTCATTGTTCTGCCGAGATGTGGCATGGCTTTAACTCCTGATCTGAAGAGTCTTATCTTGAGTGGTACAGACTGTCGAATACCAATCGTTTGGATAAATTTGGAAAAGGAGTAAACTCATGTATGTTGGTCTCCACTAACTCACATCAGGTTGAAAGGATCGTTGACAAAAGGAAAAACAAAAAAAGGGAAGACAGAATATTGGTTCGGTGGAAGGGCTACGACAGTGAGGATGACACCTCGGTGCCGGAGCAGCACCTGGTGAACCGAGAGGAATATATCCACGATTTTAACAGGCTCCACACCGAGAAGCAGAAGGAGGGCACCTTCACCAGCACCAATCGGACCTCCCCGAACAATGCCAGGAAACAGTTTTCCAGACCCACCAACAGCATCTTTTCCAAGGCCTCTCCTAAATCACTCGTGGTCGGCAAAGAGCATGAGCCCAAGAGCAGCCCGCTGTTTGCTGCCAGCCAGAAGTGCAAGAAGAACCCAGCCCCGTCCCTCTTGAACTGGAAGAACATGGACCTGGCCACGGCAGGTATAAAGATCCTCGTGCCCAAGAGCCCTATCAAAAGCAGGACCACAGCAGACGGCTTTCAGAACGAGCGCCCCGAGAAACTGGACTCCGCCAAGCAAGGGCAGGAGGACACGGTGGCGCTGGAGGTGGCGGCCACAAAGCCGGTCGGGGCTCTGCCGGGCCCCGGCGCCGAGCGGCTGCGGATGGGGGGACCGGCCAGCTGACCGCTGACCGGGGATACACCTGCTGGTGCCTCAGGTGTCCGGCCCCCTGACCGTGGCCACAGCCACGGGGCTAGCCATTAAGGGGAAAGGTTCCTCCCCGTTCACGGACGCGCTGACGGCCAACAAGACCACCAAACTGCAGACGTCGGTCACGGGAGTGATGGCTGGATGAGGAAATTCATCGACGACGGACGAGACCAGCCCTTCGACCAGCGGCAGTGAGGCAGACGGAAAGCACCTACAGGTACAGGGACATCATTGTCCGGAAGCAGGAAGGCTTCACCCACATCCTGCTGTCCACGAATTCGTCTGAGAACAACTTACTCAACCCAGAGGTGAGGACAGAAGTGCAGAGCGCCCAGAGCACGACCGCCGCCGAGACAGCAAGCCTGTGCTGCTCGGCGGCCTGGGCAGCGTCTTCTGCTGCGGCCTCGACTTCATCTACTTCACCCAGCGGCGCCTGACCGACGACCGGAAAAGGGAGAGCACGAAGGTGGCCGAGGCCTTCACTAACTTCCCGAATGCTTTCATTCAGTTTAAGAAGCCTATCATTGCAGCCGTAAACAGCCCAGCCATTGGACGAGGAGAGTCCATACTGCCTCATTGTGACGTGGTTTGGGCCAATGAAAAGGCTCGGTTCCAAACACCTGATACTATCTTCGGACAGAGGCCAGTTGGCTGTACCACCGTTATGTTTCCCAAGGTAGTGGGAGGAGCATGTGCGAATGAAACGCTGCTCAGCAGGTGGAAGCTGATGGCGCAGGCGGCGTGTGGCAAAAGGCCTGGGCCCCCAGGTGTTCTAGCCGGGGGCGTCCTTCACCCGGGAAGTCATGGTTCCCCTTAAGGAGCTCGCCTCCTGCAACCCGGTTGTGCTCGTGGAATCCAAGGCCCTCGTGCGCTGCAGCAGGAAGCTGGAGCTGGAGCAGGCCAACGAGCGGGAGTGCGAGGTGCTGAAGCAGATCTGGGGCTCGGCCCAGGGCGTGGACTCCATGCTCAGGTACCTGCAGAGGAAAATCGGCAAGCTCTGATGGCCGGGCTGCCCCCAGACGACCCTGGAATCGCATGGCGCAGGGCGGCTGGGGTTCCCCGGGGCCCGGACCCACCCTCACAGCCTGGAGCACGTTCACTTGGCGCTCACGCTTGGAAGCAGGACTTGAAATAGACAAGCAATTAATTACCAAGGAGTTTCTAAGTACTGTAACTTTAAAATAAATAACTACAAAGCTCCTTTGTCCAAACGTCATTATTTTATACTTAATATACACACAAGTATACAAGTATAATGGAGAGCTCTGGGCTGCTCTTTGAGGCTCTAATTTTTGTTATCTTTGGCTAGGACTGTATAAAAAAGAAGTGTGTTTTCCTGGTTTGGGTGTCAGAAAAGTCTGGAATAATGTTTGTTTTCCTTGTTTTTTCCCCTCTAGAAAACAGAATCTAAAGAGGTGTTAGCCAGCCTTGCCTCCCCTGAGCCAAATAGAAATATAGAAAAATCTGAGGCATGCCCTTGTCTCCAAGGAGGTACAAAACCTCAGAGATGGAAAATTCTAAACCAGTAGGAAGTCTTATCTTTCAGGATAAGTATTTCTGATTAAACACCCACTGATGAACATACCCCCAGACTAAAACGCACGTAGGAGTCATGCTGAGAAGTCAATTGATTCTCCCTTTTTTAAAAAATATGTCCGATTCTTACCCAGTTGACAGGAAGAAACCACTCTCTCTAGGTGAAAGCTTGTTTTGCTGTATTAGTGAATCACTGAATAGCGGTAAGTATGATATCTAAGTTATAAGTTAGTGGGTTTATAATTAGTTTTTTCTGACCCTTTTGAAAAATAACTACATGAGTGCTTCTTGTTGCTGGGTGAAAACTACTACTTTATATACAGTTTTGGTTTTCTATTTGCAGATATGATTGATGTATTTCACCAAAAATAAAAGTATTTTTATGTTTATAAAGTGTAATTTTTAGGTTCACTTAGAATATATTTTATTTAATAAGTTAAAATTCTTTTGGCACACTATTAAATGCAGAAACTCCTTTTTAAGAGAAAGAACTACCTTATATTGACGTTTAATGTTCTTGGTCTCTGCTTTCATGTCAACACAATATACCAAGTACAGATTGCTGTCTGAAGAGTGCCATGTGTAAATAAACACCCTCATTCCTGCCAGGAGTGGGGACTGATTCCTGATTCCAGATGTCTACCATTCAGTAGGCTTCTGAGCTTGCAATCGTATGGAATGTAGGAAGAATGAAATAAAATTAAAACCTTATTTTATACAGTTTTGACATTTATACTTAAAAGTGGCCACCTCCTGGCTTCGGAGAACTGTACAGTGTGTAAATCTGCCTTTACCTTGGATTGGTTGGTGCGGTAATTTTGCATCTTTGGGACCTACTTTTTTCGTTCAGTAGTTTGAACTATATATAAAATGTACAATCAGTAAAGTTTTTATAGAATAAATATTCAGCCGTGAAAACTGGTTAAATGAAACTAACATTTCTTAACACATTTGAAAACAAACAAACAAAAACACAAGTTATAGTAGGCTACGGGGGATTCTCCACTTCCTCGTTTAGAGTGGGAGAATGGTGATTATTGTCTGGTGTCTCTGAGAAGTCCTTTTCTTTGTGATTCTTCCCAAATCTTCCATAGTTGTGTCTATGTTGGAAGTGTATTTGACCAATAAATAAAATTTTTTCAGAGTTTTCCTGAAAAATAGTCTTGGGATCAGATTGAGTGTGTCTAGAAAAGAAGCTTTGTTAAAATAGTGCTTCTTAAAATGAGGTTTGTGGACCCCTGAGAGTCCCTGAAACTCTTTTAGGGGATCTGTGAACTTAAAACTGTTTTTAAAACACTAAGATGCTTTTTGCTCTTTCTAGTGTATTAACATTTGAACTGATCAAACAAATATAATTTTTTTTTTTAAATTAATTAATTTATTTATGGCTGTGTTGGGTCTTTGTTTCTGTGCGAGGGCTTTCTCTAGTTGTGGCAAGCGGGGGCCACTCTTCATCGCGGTGCGCGGACCTCTCACTATCGCAGCCTCTCTTGTTGTGGAGCACAGGCTCCAGACGCGCAGGCTCAGTAATTGTGGCTCACGGGCCCAGTTGCTCCGCGGCATGTGGGATCTTCCCAGACCAGGGCTCGAACCCGCATCCCCTGCATTGGCAGGCAGATTCCCAACCACTGCGCCACCAGGGAAGCCCAAACAAATATAATTTTATCTGTTGGCACCTTAACATGAATCAAGCAATGGCACCAAACACTACTACAGTCACTGTAATCTTCCCTACCACTGAGTTTGCAGTAAAAACAAACAAAATGCCACTTTCACTTAAGAATTTCCTTGATGAATCAGTAAAGATTATCGATTCTATTTAAACTCAACTCTTAAATGCACATCATTTAAAAATTTTGTGTGATGAAATGGGAAGTGCATATAAAGTGCTCCTAATACATGTCAAAATATGGTGGTTGTCTAGCAAGGGCACTAGTGCAATTGAGTTGTAAGCGGAACTTTTCTCATGTAACATTTTTGATTGAAAAGACAACTGAAAGACTTGCTGATTCATACTTGGGTATTTGGTAGACATTTTTGGGGAAAATGCATGAAATGAGCCTGTCACTTCAAGGACAACAACTCACAGTGTTTGTTACCAAAGATAGCATTTGAGCTTTTAAGAAAAAATTTGAATGTTGGGAAACTTGTATCCACCACTTTGAGACTGAAAACTTAAGAACTTAAAGACTTGTCTAATGAGATTGATGATGGTATTAACAAATATGATGTTTTAATATTGTACAATGAAATGTGCCAATATTTGGACCATCCAGATAAGCCAGCGAACCAATACTTTCAAATGACCAATGCGTCAGGTTACAAAATCATGGATGGATAAAAGATATATTCAAAGTGTAAGATAGATCAATGAACTTAATGTAATATGAAAATGTCACGGATTTCACATTGCAGCTAATCTTTGAGAAATTATCACTTGTTAGCTTTGATGTATTATTAATGAGGAATGTCCATAATTCTCTGAAAGCTGTTAAATTAAATACTCCCTCCTTGCCTACTACATGTAAGTGTGAGGCCAGATTTTTTTCATATACTTCAACCAAAACAGTATATCACAACAGATTGAATGTAGAGGCAAATATGAGAATCCAGCTGTTTTCTATTAATTTAGACATTAAAGAGAATTGCAAAAAGTAAATCAATCCCACTCTTTTCTATAATGTTTTGGAAAATAATTTTTTTTGTAAAATTGATAATTAGGTTAACATGTAACGGTTCATAATTGTATTTTTAAATGACTTAAAAATATTAAAAATTTTTTGTTTTAATTTCTAGTATGTTACATGTCAATAGATATAACTCACATGAATAAAATAACTTTGGGACCCTCAATAATTTTTAAGAGTCTAAGTTGATCCTGAGACCAAAATGTTTGAGGACCACAATTTAAAAATATTAACCAGTTTCTATTATTCCTATTGTTGTGTCTTGAAGGCTAGTTGAAGAATGAACTTTTATACTTGATGTGTTTTGTTTTACAGTATAGGATATATTCTACTAAAGATGGAAAAGATGGTAAATCTCTGCCATTTATGTTGTGTGACTCCATGGGGCTGGATGAGAAAGAGGGAGTAGGTTTATGTGTGGCTGACATACCCCACGTCTTAAAAGGCTGGTGCCAGACAGATATCAGGTAAGAATCCTTCAATGTCTAAAACATTTCAAATCATTTTCATCAATGCTTTTCATTGACTTTTTACCCCAGGCAGTTTCAGCTGTCATAAAGTGGTTTTAACACCAACCAATACCACTGTACTTTAATAAGTATTCGTGTAAGGAAAGTAGATAACAGCTCTTTCTTTCTCTTATTATAAGAAATATAGCCAAAAGGCAAGAGTCTACTCATATAGGTTCCAGGAAAAGTTCAGGAGGAACTGTGTTTATATCATTCTTTACAATGATGTAAAACAGTAGGAAAGTAGTAGTATAATCTCTTGAACTTTAATAATCAGTTAGGTAGAATATTGAAACAACCACTTTTTGTTGAAGTGTGATGTTATACTGAAAGTAATCAGGCTTCACCACTTAAATACTTAGATTCAAAGGCTGACTCTGCCACCAATTAGGTGTGTACCCATAAGCAAGTTACATACTTGTCTCTGTAAGTCTTAGTTTTATCATGTGTGTGTGAAATGTAGATAATGCTAATCTCACAGGTGGCTAAGAAGATTAAATGAGAAGATGTACTCTAAGTTCTCAAAAAGTTAACCATTATTATCACCTTTCTTTTAGGCACAATAAAATCAGCCTCAGTTTCTAAGCAGTGACTTCCTTTGCCTCTCAATTGTGCTTGATTGGAAACCTTAACTATGCACTTATTTATTTAAAAACTGTTGATTAAAAACCTAATTTGTGTCAGATACTACGCCAATTTTGAATATGAACATAATCCTATCCTCAAGAAGCTCACAATCTAAAAAGACATTAAGATACAGGGTGGAGGAGCAGGGTAGAGAAATGGGAGAAATCATGGCTATATGAGCACCTTCATTTTTCACAGCACAGAGTCAATCAATTCAGTCCAACATTGAAACATATAGTTAAAAAAATAATGAACCCAGCCTTGTATTATGTTTTGTAATTATTTTCTTAACATTGAAAAGATTATTGTCTTGTGGTAAGGAGATGTTAATTTAAAATTTGGTATTTTTTTCACTTTAATTTCTTTTTCTTCTGTAAAATTAAAAGAAATTTTAGTGTTTTAGTTTAAATGGCATTTTCAATATATTTTCTCTTGCCTTTTCTCTCAGTTAGTCCAGTTAAGTATGCAAGAGTTTTGAAATTAGGTTTTAAAAAACATTATTTATACTTTTCTGAAATATTTCCATTATGGACAATTAAGTTATAATCACCATTTTTGCCAAAGCAATGGAGTGTGTTGTTTTATAAAAAAGACATAATGGCGCCATGCTAACAGTGGAGAGGAAGCATGAAAGGGGTGCTACTAACTAATCTGGGGAAGGAGTATTGGAGGGAAGGGAAAGTTTTGGGTTGGAGGTTAGTGGTGGGCATGTTTGAAACATGAATTGTATCTGAAAGAATTCAGCAGAGACTCTCTAAATGTTACTTTATGTTTCTATAACAGTTTAGTCCCCATAAACCAATTACACCCAAGCATCCTACTTTCATCACCTCTCCATCACTGAAAGACAGGATTCATTGTGTGGCTTATGTCTTTGATATCAACTCTATTGACAAACTGTCCTCTAAAATGGTGGCAAAGTTCAAACAAGTTCAGAAAGAAATATTAAACTGCGGTGAGTCTCATTGTACTTATTAAAATATTTTTACTTGGAAATAATGCTATATTCACAGGAAGTTACAAAAAGAGTACAGCAAGGTCCCATGCCCCCTTCATCCAATTTCCCAAGCCCTGGGTTAGTTGGTGGCAACAGCACATGGAGATCATCCAAAGGCTTTACTGAAAGCAGGACCCTAAATCCTAGTCTTCATTCCTTAAAGATTAGAAAGACCATAGTTTTTTTTTGTCATGTGTGATTTTCCTGTGGCTAGATAGGGGAGTCACCTCCCCACATTATGTGACTAGACCAGAAAGATTAAAACCGGGAGATATAACACTCTTATAATGTGTGGTATAGCTTTGTCATTTTGTCACATGTGTAGATTCGTGTAACCGCCACTACAATCAAGATACAGAACTACTCTATCACCACAAGGTCTTTGTCGTGGTATCCCCCAATCCTCACCATCCATAGTTTTTGGCAGCAACTAATCTCTCCTCCATCTCCCTACTTTTGTCATTTTGAGAATGTTATACAAATGGAATCCAAAAGTATGTTTGATTTGAGACTGGCTTTTTTCACTCAGCCTAATATCCTTTGAATTCCATCGAAGTTGTTGTGTATATCAATTGTTCATTCCTTTTTATTGTTGAGTAGTAATCCATGGTATAGATATTCCACAGTTGTTTTAACCATTCTTTATCAAAGGACATTTTGATTACTTCTGGTTTTTGGCTATTGCAAATAAAGCTCCTTTGAATATTAGTGTGCAGGTTTTTGTGTGGACATAAGTTTTCATTCTTCTGGGATAATTCCCTGAAATTGTGATTGTTGGGTCCTATGCTAAGTGTGTGTCTAATTTTTTAAGAAACCACCAAACCACTCTTCAGAATTACTGCACATTTTATATTTTAACAATATATGAGACATCTAGTTTCTCTGTATTCTTGCTAGTATTTGCCATTGTTGCTATTTTTAAAAAATTTAACTCTTCTAATAGGTGTATAGTGATAGCTCATCATGGTCTTAATTTGCATTGCCCTAATGATAAATTACGTTGAACATCTTTTAATGTACTTATTTGTTTGTATGTGTCTTCCTCAGGGAAATATCTCTTCATGTCTTTGACCTATTTTCTATTCGGACACTTTGGTTTTTTACTGTTGAGTTTTAAGAGATCCATAAATTCTAGATATGAGTCAATTATCAGATATATGGTTTGCAAATAGTTTCTCCCAGTGCTAAGTTGTCTTTTCGTTATCTTAACAGAGACTTTCACAAAACTAAATTTTAAAAATTTTGGTGAGCTCCAATTTATCATTTTTTTTCTTTTAAGGATCATGCTTTTCATTTTGTGTCTAAAATCCATTACCAAACTTTAAGTCCCCAAATTTTTTCTTTGTTTTCTTCTAAAAGTTTTATAGTCTTATTTTTTACATTTGAATGTATGATTAATTCTGAATCACTTTTTGTGTAAGACGTGAGGTATAGGTCAAGGTTTATTTTATTTTATTTTGCCTATGGATATTCAATTGCTCCAGCACCACTTGTTGAAAAGATTATCATTGCTCCATTGTATTGCTTTTGCACTGTTGTCAAAAATTCATTGTCCTTGCTTTTGTGCATCTATTTCTGGGTTATGTATTCTGTTCCCTTGACCTATGTGTTCATTCTTCTACCAACACCACACAGTCTTTATAACTGTAGCTATATAGTAATAAAAATATAGGTCTTAAAGTGGGTAAAATAATTCTTCCCATGTTATTCTTATTTGTCAAAATTGTTTTAGCTATTCTAGTACCTTTACATTTCCATGGGAATTTTAGAATTACCTTGTCTATTTCTACAAAAAAATCTTGATGGGATATTGATAGTTTGTTAGCTCTAGGAAGATTTTTTGTTGAATTCTTAGGATTTCATACCATCTCAGATGGGGACAATTTTATGTCTTCCTTTTCAATTTGTATGTGTTTTATTTCCTTCGCTTGTCTTACTGTCCTGGCTAGGACTTCCAGTACTATGTTGAATAATAGTGGTGAGAGCAGATACCCTTGCCTTGTTTCTGATCTTAGGAGGAAAGTATCCAGTGTTTCACCACTATGATGTCAACTATGGGTTTTTAATAATAGTTCTTTATTAAGTTGAGGAAGTTCTTCTTTATTCCTACTTCTCTAGGAGTTTTTTTTTTTAAATCATGAATGGGTGTTGAATTTTGCCAAATGGTTTTTCTCCATAGATTGATATGATCATGGGAGTTTTTTTCCTCTTTAGCTTGTTTGTATCGCGGATTATATTGACTGAATTTGAATCTTAAGCCAACTTTGTCTCTCTAGGAAAAAAAACCATGTGTTCATGGTGCATAATTCTTTTTATATATTGCTGAATCCTGTATGATAATATTTTATTAAGAATTTTTGCATCTATATTTATGAGGAATATTGGTCTGTAGTTGGGTTTTTTATTTATTTATTTTTTAATTTCTGCGGTCTTTGTCAGGTTTTGGTCTCAGGGTAATATTGGTGTTATAAAATGAGTTGGGAAGTGTTCCTTCCTCTTTCATTTTCTGGAAGAGATTGTGTAGAACTGGTATTAATTTCTTTTTAAATGTCTGGTAGAATTCTCCAGTAAAGCCATCTGGGCCAGAAGATTTCTTTTTCAGGAGTTTTTAAAACCACAAATTCAATTTAAAAATAGTTTTAGAGTTATTAAAATTGTATATTTCATATTAGATGAGTTGTGCTAGTTTGTAGTTTTAGTCTATTTCTTCTAAGTTGTCAAATTTATGCGTGTAGAGTTGTTTGTAGTATTTTCTTATTCTTTTTATGTCTTTGGGGTTTGTAGGGATATCCCCTCTGTCCTTACTGGGGAAGCAGTTATTAGTAAAGCAGAACTTTGATTCGGTTAGGATTTACTCATCTGATCTCTGCGGTTTGAGGGAAAAGGCAAGAGGTCCTTAGTAGAACTGTGAAATCAGTGTACTTTGCTTTTATAAATGCTCACACATGACCCTCCTCACTTTCTCTTTCTTGGGGTTCTTTTGTTAGTCTTTGAGATTCAGCAACCACTTTTACCCCCGGACACTTTAAAACACACTATTTGAATGGGATAGTAGCTGATTGCAACTTAGTGTGAATTTAATTGCATTTAGAAATGATCTCTCACTTTGGAAGGAATCATTTCTCCTGTTAGAAGAACTTCAAGTCCCATATTGAGATTTCTTGGGGATATTGCATTCTCCTGATCTCAAATTTACGTTACAGAGTACTGTTTTCACACATATTTAATTACCTTGTTGACACACTGCTGTTTATGATATAAAATAACTGATGTATCTATTTGGTATAGGTGTAGCACATGTAGCATTGCTTACTAAAGTGAATAATTGCTATGCAGTTCTTCAAGACAACTTCTTAAAGATGAATAAATCTATGATTTCTCAAAGCCAGTTTAGGAATACTTTTTGCAACTAGATAGTATTGTAATAGTGTTGTACTGTGTGTGTGTGTGTGCACTCACACTACATATTCACGGGTAAATGAAGAAATGGATTAATTGCCTGGAATAATATATGGAATATTATTAAGCCATAAAAAGAAGGAAGTCCTGCCATTTTAAACAAAATGGCATATGCTAAAAGAAATAAGTCAGATAGGAAAGACAAATACTGTATGACATCACTTATATGTGGAACCTAACAAAGCTGGACTCATAGAAACAGTGGAATGGTGGTTGCCAGGGGCTGAGAGGTGGGGGAAATGGGGAGATGTTGGTTAAAGGGTACAAATTTCCAGCTGTAAGGCGAATAAGTTCTGAGAATCTAATGTACAGCAAGGTGACTATAGTTAACAATACAGTATCATATACTTGAAAGTTGCTTAGAAAGTAGTTCTTAAATGTTCTCACCACACATACAAAAAGTGTAATGATTTGAGGTGATGGATGTGTTAACTAACCTTATTGTGGTAATCATTTCACAATGTATATGTTTATTAAAGCATCATGTTGAACACCTTAAACTTACATAACATTATATATCAATTATATCTTAATCAAGCTTGAAAAAAGTAAAAAAACAAAGTGTTTCTTTCTGGCAGAAATTGGTAACATTGTACAAATTCACCCAGTATCTACCTTAATAAGAGGGGTAATTACAGTGGGTGATGTGTAAGGCTGTGTCTTCTTTAGAAAACTAATCTTAAAGATTATCATATTGCTTCTTCATAAAAAAGGCATAACTAATTTCACAAAATTGATTGGGGGACTCAAGTAAGTCTCAGGTGCTATAGAGACCACCTGATGAGTAATCATCTTGTAGGGACAAAATTCCATCTGATGCTAAAGTAGCCACTTGATAGCAAGGCTGATCAAAGTCTTTAGGTGTTCCTAAAAGCTGTGGGAATTTGGATGTCCCCAAATCCCAATCCTAATGTGACGAGTGTCTGGGCCGATTTATGGAGAAGAGTAGATTAAGTACATCCTATTTTTGCCATCAATATAAGCAAGATGGAATCTTGCCTACCAGTTGCAAACCACTGCAAAAAATTTTTTTCTGGTGTTGAAGAAAATGCAGGGCACTGAGGTCAGCCAGACAATAGTTTGGATAATAGCCAATATCCAGCTGCACGCCCCTCACATGGATAGATTCAAGCTATTCCAGGCCCCAGGGAAGAAATGTCAGTGTAAGCAAAACTGCAAGTATGGGTTGCAGGAATTGGGATGGGGTGGGGAAAAGACTAACAAGCTGTGCTCAGTGGTGGGTAGATCATTATAGTTTTTAAAGTGTTTTAAACAATTGATTTCTTTGGAATATTTCATGATAACTCCAGTCTGACATCAATAAAAAAATGCAAAACAACCCCATACATTGAAGCCTTTGAGCTCATTTGTCTTCCATTTTGGTGTTATATTGTGAAAGTAATTCACATGTGAATGGACCACTACAGTTTAAATAAGCATATTAAGATATATACAGTTATGGTATTCTGAGTGTATCAGACCCTGTTCTGCCTGATAGGCAATCAGTGGTTCTGTTCTCAGTGCAGGTTTATAAGGGAGGATTGTCAAATCCCCGTGACTGAAGAGTCCAGGGAGAAAAAGAAGTAGCTCATCTGCATGGTAGGACTTCATATATTTCAAATGGGCAGCACATGCAGCTAGATAACTTCTTAAAATAGTAACTTTTATATATATTTTTTGTACTTCCCTGTGTATAGTTTGTCCCTCATTTCCCAGAGTCACTCACATTGTTTTCTTAAGAATTAAATTAAGTTTATTTAAACCAGGGGGTGAAAAAAACTGAAACAGTGTTCAGATTTTTTTTAAGTTTCGTAGTAGACCCTTGGGAGTCCAGGCCATGAAAGGATCTGAACACAGAATTTATAGAATTGCTATGTATTAGAAAGGTAATAGAGGGATGCAGTTCTGTAGAAACTATAAGGTTGTCACCCAGCCTGGGAAGAAAGAGGGAAGAGAAATTGTCCATAATTCTGGTAGAAGAATGAAAGAAAGAGAAACAGAATTGAAGGGACCAAGAGGAAGTGTGTGGTACACAAAGGGGGAATTCTCAGTACCATGTGAGCAGTTACGACACTGACTGGAAGCCAGGGCAATGTGTCCAAAGTCTTCATCCCTATTTGAAGAAGCCCCACACTTCACAAGGTAAAGAAGAAATGTGACCTGATGGTCTTGTCAATGTGGCCTGTGGGCCTTTCATTAATAATGGACTGACTGTCATCTGTAGACTATCCAACAGAAGGACACACCTCTGTTCTGAAATTTAGCTGGCTGAGACTGTCTGAATAGTTGGAGCATATCTGCTTTATAAAGACCTGAGACATTCAGAATACTCCCAACACATAAGGTTGACCCTTGATGCTAAAAGGACCAGTGGGAGTATGCAAAGGGGGACACCAACACAGGTTTTTGGATGGGACCTATCATACCTCTGAGCTCATATAGAGCATCTATGTCTTCCAAAGTCTCAAGGAAAGGAAAGCTGGGAATATCAATTTCTTGAAGGGACTGGTTCATTCAAATGACATAATTTATGAGCAAGGGCTACCTAAGTTATTGGGTTATTTGTATGTGTTGGGAGTGGGGAGGTAGGGGGCAGGTTTGAAACTACATCTTGATAAATGCCAATTCTACAGTATCTCTTAAAAGAATTTGGGGTAAGTGCTGACTACCAAATGATCTCTCCTCCCCACTTCATGTCTTGTTTCTTTATCATTAAGGAGCTAAGCTTTACTTATTTCAGTTCCATTGATGATACAAGGAATGTGTCAAAGATTACCCTAAGATTCCTAGCTTTCTAACCGAGCTGACAGCTGTTTTCCAGGTGATGTTAGACCCTCTGGCTCCAGTCTGAGTTCTTAAGGCAGTCTTCAAAATGGAAGAAGAGATCTTCTGCTCTTTTGAGCCTTTCAGGGAGCAGTGGAACCTGACCATAGAAGGAATTCAGACGGTGATGACTGTGTTTAACCCTCGCTGATCTCTGCAAACCTTTTGTTTTACCCAGTGTTCTCTGCTTGAGGCTGCTCCTCCCATCACAGCTTTTCAGAAACCTTCTCATGTTTCTTTGCTGGAGTCAGCTTTAAAGTCTTCCTTAACACCAGCAGCATATAAAGCAGTGGACGCTGATGCATTAAGACCCTCAGGATTGGCCAATTTGGCAAGAGACCCTCTCCACTGACCATGAAAATAGGGAAATGGAACTGCTCACCCTTGAAGACTCACTGAGACCAGCGTGGGAGACCTCCCTCCCTGTTGCTAGCATGGACCACAGCCTCATTCAGCTCTGCAGAGACAGCTTCTCTGCAGGTTCACTTCTTTATTTGCAGCGGAGCTACATTCTTTAGCACTTTCCAAGCAGGAGATAGTCGCCACCACCTAAATGCCTGCTCCCCATAGTAAGACAAGACCATCCCTTAAATTCCCAGCTACTGAGGAAGAGAGTGAGTCTTTCCAGATGTATAAATGGAGGAGGTGTGGAAGGGAATAGTTCCACCATTTGATGCAGCTGATCACTTCCCTACTTTTCTGGCTTTTCACTGTTGTGGTCCTCTCACTGTTGTGGCCTCTCCCATTGCGGAGCACAGGCTCCGCACGCGCAGGCTCAGCGGCCATGGCTCATGGGTCCAGCCGCCCTGCGGCATGTGGGATCCTCACGGACCAGGGCACGAACCCGTGTCCCCTGCATCGGCAGGTGGACTCTCAACCACTGCGCCACCAAGGAAGCCCCAATATTATTTTTATATGACTTTGCTATCTAAAATTAGCTGGATTCCTTTATGCTTGCTCACTGGAGGGAAATGGGCACACTACCAACTGGGCTGGGCCACACTGAGTTTCAGTTTGCTTTTGTCTGAGTCTGAGAAGCCTCAAGGTTGCTGAGAAATTTTCTGCTCCCACTTTGCGCCTGCCTACCTGTCCAGAGAGAGCAACTACTCTCAGCTTCAGCCCTTGTATAGATCCTCCAAACAGGTAAATGACTTACTGCTTTCCACTTTTCCCAGCCTCTTGCAAACAAGTCTTTTTTGTTTTTAATTTAAAAGGTAATTATTTAGAATGAAAAACTAGCTAATGACTTTTCTTGCTATCTGTTCACCCTCCATTTACTCATTTCATTTGTAATGTAAAGTAAATAAAAGGCATAAATGCAAACTTCGTGGCAGTACATATTATCTGTTTTGCAATATTTAATGGAAAATGGATTTGATTTTCCACCAGATTGAGAAGTATGGCAATGACAACTTGTTTGACGTGGATGCAAGAAAAAAAGCTGCAAAATTATTTTGGAGACAAGCAGTTTAGCCTTCTCTATAAGGCCAGTGTCCATGAATTCTCTAGTGAAAGTTTGCTTCAGAGATGCTCTAAACAAGGACCTACTATAACAGTGATTTATAGTGAAGATCATATTGTTGGGGCATATGTGCAAAAGAGCTACCTGGAAGACTATTTCATTATCCTTTTTGCCTTTCAAGAGACTGCAATTTCAGAATGCAAAATAGGGCCATGTCAACTATCTATGTTGTTTCGTGAAAGTGATAGAAATTCTGAATTCAATATAAACCTAGAGAAAAAAGAGGTGGCTATTAGCATAAATACAATGGACAAACTTGGACTACCTCAATGTTGTATTTCCTTCCAGGAATGTGAAATTTTTCGATGTGAAGGTAGGTTTAACCAGATAACGCTATATAGAGTTCTCTTTATGTTTGGAGGGTTCTAGCTGACTCATTCCTGTAAGAAACAATAACTTTTATACTTGTCCTTATCTCCAGGTGGCCCAGACTGAAACCTGGCCACAAATTGTTTTCTACAACACAACCATGGTCAAAAGTAGAATATACAGAGTTTTCTGTGGAGTGTGGGGAACAGGTTGGGAGGAAGCAGGAGTGTGAAAGGAAGAGAGAGAGAGAGAGAGAGAGAGAGAGAGAGAGAGAGAGAGAGAGAGAGCACAGAAAGCAAACTTGAAGATTGTGAGACTGTCAGAAAGAAACCAGAGCTTGAACTTCTTTTGACTGGTAGTCAACCCTTTCTGCTGCAGTTTCCTGTTATATCCATTATATCAAAAGACCAAAGTTAATTTACCTATTTTTCTACTAAAGGACATTTAAATTATTTCTTATATTTGCTGTTATAAACAATGCTCCTGTAATACCTGTATGCATATAACTGTGCACAAAAATACTTCTCTGTGGTAACTCCCCGGTAGTGGAATTGCTGTTTAAGAATTATGCACATTTGCATTTCGATAGATCCCTTTCAAAAGCTTCAGTTGTCTGTGCTATCCCCAGGAGTGTTATGGAAATAACTCCCTGTATCCTTGCCAGTCTTTGCTACTATCAATATTTAGAATCTTCACCAATTTGATGGTTAAGAGATGGTTTCTCATTTTATTTTTTGCACATCCCTGATTGTTAATGAGTCTATGTGTATTGGTTATTTATATTTCTTCTACGAAATACTTGTTTATATCTATCCACTTAAAAGAAGGGCTCCTGGGAGTAGTATTCCCTGAGCATTTGCGTTTCCAAACTAATTGTGGTTTTTATACTTAAATGACTAGCAGAGTACGTAATTCATGGATCACGTTTTATTCTGGGGGATACTGTAATGTTTCCACAGCTTTGGTGTTACTGTGGAAAACCTTAGGCCAGATTTATTTACTTGCAGTATTTTTTTATTGTTTCTCTTTGAGTGATTTGGTCTTTCTTCTGGCTGCCCCAAACAGCTTAAAACTTTTTGTTGTTGTTGAAGTCTGATAAATTTACATGGATGCATCATGATGTTGACCCTAACTGATCAGTTAAGTAAACTTTTTATTAAAGTATAACATATAAACAGAAATGCACAATTGATCAGTATACCAACTGACAAACTTTTATAAAATGGACACAGTCATGTAACCAGTACTCGGATGAAGAAATAGATTATTACCATCGTTTCAGAAGACTCCTTTATGACTCCTCTCAGTTATTACTAACCAAAGGTAATGATTATTCTGGCTCATAGTAACATTAATTAATACTTATTATTTTTCAATTTTATATAACTGGAACTATACCAAAGTGTGTGTTCTTCTGTCTGTCCTCTTTCATTCAATATTATGTGTGAGAGGTTGGGCTAATACAATGGACTGGATTATAAAATCAGACCTCTGCAAATCAGATGTCTTACCTAGTATCAAGTTTTACTAATAACTTCAAGAATAAAGGCTCTCAAAAATCTCAGAGAAGTCAGGAAGAGTACTAAGATATTCTGTGTGGCTCCTAATTTTTTCCTTCCCATATTAGACATATGTTTCCTGGCTAAGAACAGAAGGCAGCATTTTTAAATGAAGTTTGTGGGCCATCTTACATATTGAAGAGTGGTTAGATTATGGAACATTTATATGCCAGTGATATGGGCTCCCAAATTACGATTAAGGCATGTTGAAGCCCTAACCTCCAGTGTGAGTATACATGGAGACAGGGTCTCTAGGAAGTAATTAAGGTTAAATGAGGTCATAAGAATGGGACCTTAATCTGGTAGGGATAAAGTAAGTTTCCATATAAGAAGGGACACCAGGGAACTTTTTCCCTCTCCCCACAAATCCACAAGAAAAGGACTTGTGAGCACACAGCAAGATGGTAGCCACTTTCCTACAAGCCAAGAGGAAAGGCCTCAGAATGAAACCTGCTTTGCCCACACCGGATCTTGGACTTAGCCTCCAGAATGCGAGAAATAAATTTCTGTTGTTTAAGCCACCCCGTCCATGGTAATATGTACAGCAGCCTGAGCAGACTGAGACAATCAGCTTATGTGACATTCTAGGAAGACATGCCTCATAAATCCATAAAATCTGGATTTATTTACTGTAAGTAATTCTTAACCAGGAACATCCTGTCAAAGACACTCAAGAGACAAATACTCTCCTTGTAGCAAATATCATTAGTTTATTTCCCAGGAGACAAGGTTATTAGCATATTTATAAGAAAATTAGTCCCAGTCACTTTTTTTTTTCTTTCCCTGGTAAAGTAAGTGAATGTATCCCAGGCCAGCTATTTTAACCTATAACTCCCTAGTGATTCATCCATAGTATGATATGTAGTAGTAATTTTTTCCTTTTAATTTTTATATAATATTCCATTGTAATGATTCTATCACACTTAAAAAAAAAATCAAATCACTTTTGGTGACCATTTGGGTTTTCCAGTTTGGAGCTATCACAAATAATACTGCTATAAATATTCTTCTGTGTGTCTTTTGGTTCGTGTATATACATAATTTTTTGAAGAGTATAAGTATGAAATTTCTGGGTCATTGGGTATGTGTATTTTCAGTTTCAGTAGATACTGGTAAAGTTTTCCTGATAAAGTTTTCCAACACTGTCATACCATTCCACTACCACAAGCAGTGTATGAGACTTTCTGTCACTCTAAATCTTTCCCCAAACCTTCTTTCACTGGTTTTACAATATGTAGCCATTCTGGTATGTGACCCGTGGTGTGACATTTTGTGAATTTGGCTTTCTTTGATTAGACTAGTTAGTAATTTATTTATTTCATATTTTAAATTAATTAATTACTATATTAATTTATCCCTTTTTTCAATTTATGAATTTGTCTTTGTATCTTTGTTATTAATATATTATTATATTTCTAAGGTTTGTTCCCCTCTATTCTTTTCTATTTCTTTCCTGTTATTCATGAAAGGTACTTTTATCCCAAGATTGATATGAAACATTTATATTGTTGTTATTTCCTATATATTTACTACTGTGATTTTTAATTTCCTTTTGGATGTTAAAGTATCTAAAAAGTGATTTGTAAAATCCTAAGACATTGCCCTTCTCTTTGTTTACACTTGTTCTTTTCCAGTTTTACTATATTGCAGTCATTGAATGCAGTTCTTCACTATTTCTACTTTTGGTAATTTAAAGAGGCTTTCTTTGTAACCATACATACAGCTATATTTATAAATGTTCCACGCAGTATTATTTTTTTGTTGTTTAGAGAATTACCAGCATCACTACACCTAATCCTTTCAGTTTTAAATGCACCATAAAAGAGTATCTCTTTCCAGGGCTTCCCTGGTGGTGCAATTGTTAAGAATCTGCCTGCCAATGGAAGGGACACGTGTTTGAGCCCTGGCCCGGGAAGATCCCACATGCCGTGGAGCAGCTAAGCTCGTGCACCACAACTACTGAGCCTGCGCTCAAGAGCCCGCAAGCCACAACTACTGAGTCCACATGCCACAGCTACTGAAGCCTGTGTGCCTAGAGCCTGTGCTCTGCAACAAGAGAAGCCACCACAATGAGAAGGCTGTGCACCGCCAACGAAGAGTAGCCCCTGCTCACCGCAACTAGAGAAAGCCTGCACACAGCTAGGGTGATCAAACACAGCCAAAAATTAAAAACAAACAAAAACCAAACAAATAAATAAATTTATTAAAAAAAAAAAGATTATATCTTTCCAAGAAACAAAAGAATTCCGGGCCTGAGTCTCATTGGTTCAAACGATGACCTAAGCCCACCCCTGAACCACTCACTGTGCTCTGATTGGCTATGCACAAGTACTATGCACAAGTACTACATTCTCTTCTGCACCAAGAAGAAAATCAATTGGATTGGAAGTTCCAGGAAACCCAATTGTTGATAGTAGGTTTTGGAGAAAATCTGGTGCCTGTGGTTTTTTGATTTGTGTGTCCTTGCTCATTATCCCTTTCAGACCGATTGAATTTATGGAGGAGAAAATATTTTAGAGAGTTTCCAGTCTTTCCCTAGCCTAGACTTTGCTTCTCTGATTCAGAGAGGACTCCAGCCCTCATCTCTCTTATTGGAGTGGGCCACCCACTACTGCTGAGTAATTTGGTGAGAAAAGATCTGCTGACACTATAGTCTTGCAGCGCCTGCATTGAGTCTAGCTCTGGACTCTTCAAATGAAATATGTTAAGATTTCCCATAATTTTCTCCACTTGCTTTTCATCATACGGCACTGTTCCTACAGAAAGGCTATTTTTATATTTTTTCCTAGTGAATTCATGCATTCATTCAGTGCCAGTCATTCAACAACTTGTAATCTTCATTATTCTTTGATTATTTCTCTAGATTTATTGGACAAAAGCAGGATGGATGGGGTTACTAAGTCAATGTTCTTAATGTTCTATTATTCTATTCATTATCTTAGACTTATTCTACTATAGGTTTTGTCAATAAAATTCATAGTGCAAATTATAGCAGATAACTTGTGGATCACCAAGAACAAGTTATATTTATAATCATAAAATATTTCATAATAGTAATGTTAAAATAAAAATAGCACTGAGTGGATGAAAGACATTTCTAATGTTTTTATATACTTGAAAGGAAATAATTATTTGGCTGAATGTCTACACTTTTGCTTAGAATTCTTACAGCTATGGTTGGTTTCAACTACTTCAGGGCAGAGGTGGTTGGCAGGTGGGGAATACCTATCATGAACTTCAAGAACATGTTAGAAATTTTCTACTTCTATAAACCTCAAAAGTCACATATTATGTTGTGGTTTTTGAAGTTTATTATTGATAATTTATTTTCATGTTTAACATAATTGCTGTTTATTCCAAGGTTTATATATGCTTAAATCTGAAAGGTTTTATGTCTGATTGTCTTTAGTTAAAACTGTTACTCTTACTTCTTTTACAATAGGATTTGAGATAAGATATTTTCATGTCTTTTTATACAAGATACTAATCAAAAATAAATAATAACATATGAGAAAAAAGAATGAATTCTAGGAAAATTTATGGTAGAGTCTTGTGACCTAACCTTAGTCAACTGCTAAAATTGTCTTGTCTAAACAGGCTCAAGGAGAGCTTATTGTCTGCTATAAGAACTTCTGAACCATATGGAGGCCTGGTTCACCAAATACGAATTCTGCTTTTGGGTCCAATTGGAGCCGGGAAGTCTAGCTTTTTCAACTCAGAGAAGTCTGTTTTCCGAGGCCGTGTAACAAACCAGGCCTTGGTGGGGTCTAAGACAACCGGGGTATCTGAAAAGGTGAGTCTGTTCTAGGTCACTCAGCCTTTGCTTCTTTGTTCAAGTAAATTATATTTGAAAAGTCTTTTGCTGATCAATTTCATTACATGTAGACTTCATTTCAATTTACAGTTTTTTAGAAAATGAACTTTTAAAGTTACTTTTTTTTCCTCTGCAGTACAGAATATATTTCATTAAGGATGGGAAGGATGGCAACACCCGGCCATTTATTCTGTGTGACTCAATGGGGCTGAGTGAGAAAGAAGAAGGGCTGTGCATGGATGACATACCCTATATCTTAGAAGGCTGAATTCCTGACAGATACCAGGTAAGATTTGGCTAATTATTGAGAAAGTATAACTGATACTTGAAATGTTTATTTTTGCCCACTATCAACAATATTAGACTCTAGTGCACTGGCATTTATTTTATTAAACTACACTTGTTCAAGATATTTTTCTGCTTTTTGATATTTTATTTTATAAAGAATTAAAACATCCATAGGGTTCTTCTCTCATAGTTGTTATAACAACTCTGAATGTTGTTATACATTCAATTGCTTTTGGCTATGTGAAACAGAAGTCTAACTACATCAATTTACTCACAAGGGTGATTTTTCTTATGTAACAGAAAGTTTGAAGGTAGGCCGCTTTGGGCAAGTGTGGAAGGTTATTAATTTCATGTGTCCTTCTGACTTTCTGTTCTGAGATCCTCAGCATAAGGCTATGGATGTAATGTTTGCCCCCCACCCTCCATTCACATGTTGAAGCCTTAATCCATAGTGTGATGATGTTTGGAGACAGAGCAAGTTTGGGAGGTGATTAGCTCATGACGGTGAAGCCCTCATGAATGCAATTAGTGCCCTTGTGAGAAAGAACACAAGAGAGATGACCTCTCTTGCAGCCATATGAGGACACAGCAAGAAGGTGGCTGTCTACACAACCAGGGTCTAACCACACACAAAATTTACCAGCACCTTGGTCTTGGATTTCCTAGCTTCCAGAACTATGAGAAATAAAAGTTTGTTGTTTAAGTAACCCAATACAGTAACTTGTTATAGCAGCCCAAGCTGACTAAGACATGTGGTTTTCATCTTTATGTTCTCAAGATGTTCATGCTAAGCACTGTTGGTATTCCAGGCAAGAGGAAGGAAGAGATGAAAGAGAAAAGCTACTTTAGTCTGCCTTTTAAAAAATCTTTCTAGTTCCTTTTTATAAACATTTAGATCTTAAGTTAATTATTAATTCACCTTGTTCCAAATGAATAGGTGAATGTGCTAACATATTTTATTGAAAGTTGTATCTTTCCCTTTAGTTTTGCAATCTATAGTTTGTCCTATTAATGTATTTTTCAATTCCTTTATAATATTGCTTTTCTTACCATATTGTCTAATTGTTTTAATCGCCATAGCAATCAATTATGTCTTGATAACCAACTGGATGTCATATTCATTATTCATTTCTCACATGTTTTGGACTATTTTATACATATACTTTTCCTTTTCTAAATGAACTTGTTAGTGTTTTATTTGATTGTTTGTATTTGTGTTTGATTTGTTGGTGCTTTAATTGAAATTACATTAAAATTATATATTGAGTGTTGATATACATCTTTACATATCCAGTGTTTTTATCCAGAAACAGAGCATGCTTTATTTTTATAGTCATGCAAACTTCTTTCATTCTTTAAAGTTATCTTGTAGGGGTAGTTAAGTTTCTTTTAAAATATTCTTTAAAAGAAATATTTATTTAGAGAATGTTAAATCTATGCAAAAATGGACAAAACATTTAATGAATTTGCATTTACGTAGCTTTAACAATTTTTTATTTATAGCCAATCTTGTTTCATCTGTGCCTACCCACTTTCTCCTCTCCTGTATTATTTGGAAGAAGATCTGAGAAGTCATAATATTTCATCCATAAATGAATATGCATTTAAATATATATATATTTAAATTAAATATATATACACATAAGGTCATATGTGTCTTTTATTAAACATAGGCATGATATGCTTATCACATTTAAAAGTAATAGCTGCTCTTAATGTATCAAATATTACCAATTTCTATTTCTCTTTTAAGTATCATGCACCTTTTATAACAGTTTGTTCAAAAAATTATTCAAATAAATCTATCCAGCCTCTTTTACTTTTTTATTTCTTTTATTTTTTTGAAGGAACATGCTAGGTTTATTAAAAGGGTGACAAGAACAGAATACATAATTACATTTTTTAAACGTTTTAATTGGAGTATAATTGCTTTACAATGGTGTGTTAGTTTCTGCTTTATAACAAAGTGAATCAGTTATACATATATACATATCCCCATATCTCTTCCCTCTTGCATCTCCCTTCCTCACACACACCCTATCCCACCCCTCTAGGTGCTCACAAACCACCTAGCTGATCTCCCTGTGCTATGTGGCTGCTTCCCACAAGCTATCTATTTTACATTTGGTAGTGTATATATATCTATATATACACTACCACTCTCTCACTTTGTCCCAGCTTACCCTTCCCTCTCCCCGTGTCCTCAAGTCCATTCTTAGTAGGTATGTGTCTTTATTCCCGTCTTGCCCCTAGGTTCTTCATGACCATTTTTTTTTTTTTTTAGATTCCATATATATGTGTTAGCACACGGTATTTGTTTTTCTCTTTCTGACTTACTTCACTCTGTATGAGAGACTCTAGGTCCATCCACCTCACTACAAATAGCTCAGTTTCGTTTCTTTTTATGGCTGAGTAATATTCCATTTTATATATGTGCCACATCTTCTTTATCCATTCATCTGTCAATGGACACTTAGGTTGCTTCCATGTCCTGGCTATTGTAAATAGAGCTGCAATGAACATTGTAGTACATGACTCTTTTTGAATTATGGTTTTCTCAGTGTATGTGCCCAGTAGTGGGATTGCTGGGTCATATGGTAGTTCTATTTTTAGTTTTTTAAAGAACCTCCATACTGTTCTCCATAGTGGCTGTATCAATTTACCTTCCCACCAACAGTGTATGAGGGTTCACTTTTCTCCACACCCTCTCCAGCATTTATTGTTTGTTGATTTTTTGATGGTGCCCATTCTGACTGATGTGAGATGATATCGCATTGTAGTTTTGATTTGCATTTCTCTAATGATTAATGATGTTGAGCATTCTTTCATGTGTTAGTTGACAATCTGTATATCTTCATCGGAGAAATGTCTATTTAGGCCTTCTGCCCATTTTTGGATTGGGTTGTTTGTTTTTTTGCTATTGAGCTCCATGAGCTGCTTGTAATTTTTGGAGATTGATCCTTTGTCAGTTGCTTCATTTGCAAATATTTTCTCCCATTCTGAGGGTTGTCTTTTCATCTTGTTTATGGTTTCCTTTGCTGTGCAAAAGCTTTTAGGTTTCATTAGGTCCCATTTGTTTACTTTTGTTTTTATTTCCATTTCACTAGGAGGTGGGTCATAAAGGATCTTGCATGATTTATGTCATAGCGTGTTCTGCCTGTTTTCCTCTGAGTGTTTGGTAGTGTCTGGACTTACATTTAGGTCTATAATCCATTTTGAGTTTATTTTTGTGTATGGTCTTGTGGAGTATTCTAATTTCATTCTTTTACATGTAGCTGTCCAGTTTTCCCAGCACCACTTACTGAAGAGGCTGTCTTTTCTCCGTTGTATATTCTTGCCTCCTTTATCAAAGATAAGGTGACCATATGTGGGTGGGTTTATCTCTGGGCTTTCTATCCTGTCCTTTGATCTATATTTCTGTTTTTGTGCCAGTACCATACTGTCTTGATTACTGTAGCTTTGTATACAGTCGGAAGTCTGGGAGCCTGATTCCTCCAGCTCCGTTTTTCTTTCTCAAGTATGATAAATAGAAATGATTAAAAATAATATGCTTTGAAAGTTTAGAGAAGGAAAAAATTGTATTAAAGTGGATGGGGGAAGATTTCATTACTGGGGTGGTACTGGGAAATGGCTTTCAAGGAGGAGGACTACTTCAGTAAGTGAAGGGACAAAAAGGCGAAAATATTGAGGCCCTGGGGGCAGCATAAATCAATACATCAATGAAGGAAAAGGCAGCGTGTATGGGAAGCATGGAGTCATTTAGTTTAGCGGAGGGCTGGATCTTTGGAGGGGGAGAGAAAGTGAGAAAGTTACATTTGCATGAAGAGGTTTTATTAATTAGGTGCATTATGTGGAATCACAGCAATGTTTTTTGAAAGAGTAATGATGTGACCAAAGTTAAGCTTCACAAAAATTAATCTGCTGCCCATGTGCACAATAGACTGGAGTCAAAAAGAACCTGGAGGTGGAAACAACAGTTGGGAGGATATAATGATAGCTAATATTTGTTGAGCACTAAATATGTGATAGATTTTCTTTTTTTAAATAAAATCTTTATTGGAGTATAATTGCTTTACAATGATGTGTTAGTTTCTGCTTTATAACAAAGCGAATCAGTCATACATATACATATGTCCCAATATCTCGTCCCTCTTGCATCTCCCTCCTTCCCACCCTCCCTATCCCACCCCTCTAGGGGTCACAAAGCACCGAGGTGATCTCCCTGTGCTATGCTGCTGCTTCCCACTAGCTATTTTACGTTTGGTAGTGTATATATGTCCATGTCACTCTCTGTGATAGATTTTCTTATTCAATACTTATAACAACCTTATGAGATGGGTACTGTCATTACCACATTTGATAGATAAGTAAACAAAAACACACAGAGTAAAGCATTTGCCAGTTTACTGACAATGTTAGGAAGTGACAGAGCCCTACTTTGAACCCAGGCAGTGTGGTTCCACAAATAAACTAGTCCAGGCATGAATTAAACATCAACATTAAACTAGTCTAGTAAAATAGACTTATCCTGAGAATAACCTTTAAAAGGAAGCTGAAGGAAATGATAGATTCTAATATAAGGGTGTTAAAAAATTTTCAATTTCAGAGTAGTTTGTATTGATCTATTAGTTATCTTTAGTTTGTAATTCATATTGAATCTATTATGTGTGTTCTAAATGAAAATTAGCAGTGATATTAGAACTTGACTTGCGAAGTTCTTGAAGAAATCCCTTTATGGGGCCAGATCTCTGTCTCCACATTCTCCAACAGGACAAGTATTGCCAAGCTCCTACTTTTTGATATTACTTTCATAATTTATATCAACATAAAATTGTATTTTCCACTGTTTTAAGATTTCTGGGTTTTAAATTCTGTATTGCAGCTAGAGGCAGTTCACAGAGAACTTGGATTTGTTCTTCTGACATCTTTGTGGTTAGTAATTATACCTCAGAGTGGGAGCTGGAGCCTGTCATGGATGTTCTGAACCTCTCTGCATTGAGACAGATACTGTGGGCTGCAGATGACTTCTTAGAGGATTTGCCTCTTGAGGAAACAAGTAGATGTTTTTGAGGTGTAGAAGCTTGAAGGTGTCAGCTACATGGCTACTTCCGGTTTGGGTACATCCTAGAGGATCTATACTACTGCTCATCCCCCTTGTCTTATTTTAAAATGAAATATTTGAAATGATTGACCTCTGTCATTCCCACTGTCTGAACATCCCAAGCTGTATCCTTGCCCTCTTCTGTTAAAATGGGCTTTGTTGCTTGGGACCCAGAATGGGATTGGCTCAGCATTGTTTCTGATCAGATGTGATCTTTGATTATCGGTTCTTCCTTCAGACCTTATACTTCCACCATTATTGACTTGACTTTTCAATGCCTCTCCCTTGTCAAAGTCCCTCTTAATGCAGTGTGGTCAGTTCTGGGTAGAGGTGTGTGCCTTTCCTGTTTACGACCTCAGATTTTAGTGTTATGTGTATTTTCTGTTATCAGCCTGTGCATAGTACACACTGCACTGTTCCAATCAAAGATCAGACAGAAGTATCAATCTAAACTCAAATCTTATTTTAGCTTGTGGGAAATCAGAGTATCATATCATCTCTAGTCCTCTCTCACTCACAAACTCCTGGGAAACTCTCACACTACTACTTTTGCTGTCCTGACTCTGCCACCTTTGTTTTTCTATTCTTTCTCTTCCTCATGGTGCATATATTCCCAAAGTCAGGGTTGGCTTAGACCTCCTGTAGCCCAATGTTTCTTCTTCCTACTGGTTGATTTTCCCCAAATAATCCATCAAGAATACTTTGTTTCTCTTTACTAAGAGATCAGAGGAAAGACATGATCAGGCGTAAGTAAAGAAAATAAGTGAATGCTTTGCATATTAAAAAGTTTTTAATCTCATCATAGAAGAGTAAACAGTGTGAGATGAGAAAACATAGGAAAAAGAGAAGTAGTTGAACCTGAGGGGGTATTTTATTTAAGTCTGGAATGAAGTTACACATACAAGATCATAATACCTACAAAGAGGAACAGGACCATTTAAAGTCATTAATTGTAAAAAATATATATAATTTATTTTAAAATTATGTTCTGTACCTGTGAAAAATTAAAGTTTCTTTTTGTAAAACCCGAGTCTAACTTGAGTGTGTGCATATGTGTGTGTGTGTGGTATGTGCATGTGATTCTGGCAAAGCTTATTTTAATATGACTTGTCAGCATCTTCTGATCTTCACCCAAGTCATCTTAATTTTGCTTTCTTATGTTACTTCTAACTTGCTTGATTTTATTCTCTTTGGGCCCCAGTTAACATTGTATTCTTTAACCTAAAGCCATTTTTATTTGAATATCTGAACACTTCTTCAAGGATGTGGCAATTAATATTAATGTGTTCCAGAGGACTAAAACTGAGAGGGACTATAGTTTGATTACTCTGTCAATTACGACTATTTTAATTTCAAGTGACAAAACTCAACCTGAACTACATGAATAAAAAAGAAGACTATAGTACTGGATCAAGTAATCCAACAATAGAAAAGGCTGGGATTGAATTGAATTGGCCTCAGGAATTGTTGAATCTAGGGATTCAAAAGCTATTCAAAAGCTATTCTTTCTCTCTCTCTCTTTCACACACACACACATACACACACACATACACCACAGCCTTCTGATTCCTTCTTTCTGTATATTGCTGTCATTCTCTCACACTAGCAATCTTGATAAATACTTCATCTTTTGAGTTCAAGCTTCAGCAGGCTGACATTCATTCAGTCTTGTGACCTGGAAAGAAAGGACTTTTCTTTTCTAGTTTCATTGTGAAATACTCCCCCAAAATGACTGCAATTGATCTAGCTCAAGTCATACACCTAACCTCCCTCCCCCAGGAATAATTACTTTACCAAGAAGAGCAAGGAAGTATGATTAGCCCATCTTAGGTCATGTCTGCCCAGGAAGAGTGATTTATTATTATTAGAAGAAAGTTAATCATGGACATGGCTACTGTTGGATTAACTGAGCTGGAGAGGCACCATAATATGTATCTCATAGATCAGGAAGTTTTGTATCTAGTTCCTCATTTAGATTAAAAAGTTTGCTAAAAAAATCTTATTAGTAAGTCTAAAATGGTTAAATTAAGAAAAACTTTTTAAACTTTAATAAAAAGCATTTTGTTAAAGTACCATATACACATAAAAAGTGCACGGTTCAAAAGTACAATATATAGCTGGATTTATTTTTACAAACTTTACAACTCCATGAAATTAGAACTCACATTAAAAATAGAACATCACCAGCATCAAATAAGTCCCGTTTATGCCAGGTCTAGTTATCTAGGATATCCACTGTTCAGACCTTTAATTGCAACATTATCTACGATCATACCTAGGATACCCACTATTCTGACTTCTAATTGGGTAGATTGATCTTGTTCTTATTTATCCCTCACATAAATAGTATTATGCACTATTTATTCTTCTGAGTCTGATTTTAATATGATAATGTATTTGATTTATATTATTGTACAATGATAAAGATTATTCATTCTCATCTATTCTACCTTTGATGGGCAGCTGGGTAGTTTCCAGTTTGGCACTATTACAAATAGTGTTACTACAAACATTCCAGCATGTGCCTTTGTAGAACATATGGAAACATTTCTGTTGGATATATATATAGGACAGAATTGCTGTGTCATGGAGTGTGTACATGTTTAGCTTTAATCGATAATACCAGCCCCTTTTTAAAAGATATTTGAAAAATGTTTTGGTTTTATCTAAAAATTTAATAAGTCAAGACTTCCAAATTTTTAAAACTTCATCTTAAATTTAATATATTTAATTTCTGATTTTATCAATTCTATTGTTTGACTAAACCTTCCTGAGTATTGAAAGATTCTTACAGATCTAGTATCTTGATCTTAGAATCATAGTGAACCTAAAGTTATTCTAAATTTCCAAATATATGATGAAAATGTATTAAGATTTCAACTTAAATCCACAAGTTCAAATTAAGTACTTAATTAGATATTTTAAATGAGAGATATAAGAAATTTGACCTATCAGTACTTTATTTTTGGTTAACTCTCGCTGCCTAAGAAGTCAAACTTTAGTGCCTTCAATAAGAATCACTTATTATCATCTGTGTCTGAGTCTGGCTAAAGGTTGGTTATCCCAGCTTGGGATCAGCTGAAAGGTTATACTTCAGGCTATGGCTGCTGGGGTATGTTGACTAGGGCTGTTCCACTCCATATCTGTGCATTCTGAAACTGATAAGACAGTAGCTTCCTAGGGACAGCTCTTCCTGTTGTGTGGCAGAATTGCAAGAAGGCAAGGGGAGCCATGCAATGTCCCTTAAAGCCTAAGCGTACAACTAACACATCATCACTTCTGCCCACTTGCCATTGGCCAAAGCGAGTTATATGGGCAAACCAAAACCAAGGGGCTGAAAAATTCACCCCTCTCTCCCAGTGAGGTCATGGCAAGTGTGTGACTGCAGAAGAGAGTGAAGAATTGAGACCAATAATAATGTATGTATATGTCTATCTAGTATATACATATAATATACCATATTATACAATTTGTTTTCCATTCCCATATCAAAAGAAAGCCAGGATTAGTTTGCTTGCTCATGGGACTAACAACAGTATACATTCTCTATCCTCCCTCAAAAATACTTATATTCTCTAGTATACTGTCATAACCTAATAAGACAAGATTTATACTTGATCATTATCAAAAGTCAGTTGCTTCATAACGATGATACTACCATGATAGTTTCTCTAAAGGAAAAGAAAGCCAGGGAAAAAATGAGAATTTTGATAGTTTATTCAGTTCAATTTTGAGTGAAAAACATGGGCTGTAATCAGAAGAGACTTTCCAAAGACAGTACATAATATATGCCAGGGCTTACTACTTAGAATGAGGCTCAATGGCTTTTAAGGCTATTTGAATCTTGGAGGGTACATATGTTGTACCTAAGATGTTATTATCCTTTATATATCAAGTGACCAAAGAGAAATCTGAGTTTGAATGGGATCTGGAACAAAAGAGACTTTGATATATTTACAAAGGAAGAGCTATAGCTCAAATAGCAAAATCAAGTCCATGTAATGTTGTCACATTAATTATTTTGAAAATATCTACTATGCAGACATATGCAGACTAAATTCTCAGGAAGAAGTCTATAACTGCTCTCACTTGGTGACTACTGAGATATTTGCACCTGCAAGTAACCTGATGGCAATAGCTAGATATAGTCACTCCAAGAGACCTTTGTTGTCCTGAAATTGGGCTTTGATAGAAATAGCTCCCATCACTGGAAGACATCAAATATCCATTATATTATAGGTAATGTCAGAGAGCTATTCTAATAATGATGGATCAGATCCAATGATGGATAACATAGAAATGGAACAGTAACTAGATGTGACTCTGGGAAAGTACATGGTATCCATGAACAGGGTACAGCCCCACCTTTGGAATAGAGGACAGAACCACCAGAAGAATTCTTAGTTTCTTATTAAAAAGGGTGAACCTATGACTTTTATCCTACTAAAGTAACACTTTAGGATTGGACAATTAAAAATACCACTGTGAAGAGAATTAAATTATGGAAATATGTGGAAATTCTGTGGAAGAATTACAATGGGTCATATCAATGACCACCAGATAAAACCTGGCTGCTGGCTCATATGGGGTTAGAATACAAAGACTGATGCATTGGTCTATTCCTTGGATATTATCTCCTTGGGTACATAAAATAAATGGGGATATTTTTACTTGAGCTATAAATATTGGATGGAACAATGACATCCTCCTTTACGGAAATTACTGATGTGATAATATGCTATCCGGATTGTGAATGGGAAAAGAATTTCCAAAAGATGACTTTGGGTAAGATTCCTCAAGGGCAGGGAATGGCAGTTGACAACACTGGACCCTTGCTGGTAGCCCAGGTGGCTTCAACTGGGTCCTGACTAGAATAACCACATATTAGACTTTGACTTTGCTTATCCTTTGGGTGTAACCATGGCTGAGGATACTATTAAAGATTTGGAACAATACGTGAATAAACTCAGTCTCCTAAGTTACATTTTATCAATCAAAGTATACTTTTCACTGTTGCCTGTGTACAAAAATGAGCTAAGAGACATAACATCATATGGACTTAGCAAATTCCATATCACATATATAGCAGCAGTTTGAAAAAGACCTGGAATGGGTAATTAAAATATATGTTGATAAAGACTGGTGATGCTAAGGGCATGAAGAACTGGCTGGCATGACTGGGTCAATCTAACGTAGAAAAACCATTGGAGGGTAGTTCCTATGTGAATGTAGGGGTAAAGATAACAGTGATGATGCAATCACACAACTCCAACAGAAATTTTTTTTCTTTTCTTTCTTTTCTCTTCTCTTCTCTTCTTTTCTTTTCTTTTCTTTAATATGGAATGCTTCACGAATTTGCCTGTCATACTTGCATAGGGGTCATGCTAATGTCCAATTTTAGTTGGAACAGAAAATTTATTTTATCTTGCCAGATTCACCTGTATTGTGTTCAAGACTACACTACCATATCCCAGCAAAGGGAGGCATTGATACTCAGAAAACTAGTTCAATTTCTCTGAATTTGACTGCCATGTTGGTAAAAAACACAATGGACTTGATAGTGACACCCCTCATGTGTCCTTAATTAGGACTGACTGTAAGTGCTGCCCTGTTGGTGACATGTAGGATGGTCCCAGCACTACTTGTCTTTCCTTCTTGCTGGGAGTGGACAGAAGGGGAAGCCTTGGCAGAGTGATTCCAGCTATCTGCCCTTGAGGTAAACAGTATAGAGACACACCCAGGGAATGAAATATGGTAATAAGTAAGTAACAAATGAAAACAAAGGGGGAATTGTGGCAGATGGAAAGAAAGCACATAAATCTATAGTGTTGCATCACTTTTTTCCTGAGTGTCTCAGAGCGAGAGAAAAACACTTTTAACTGTTTCTCCCAGTTATAATACCAAGTTATTGCTAATTCAGAGAGAAGAGCCTGGATTTTCTCCCCCCTCTGGGGAAGAGAATGACACTGAAGCCAAACTACAAGACTAACCTAAGAACTCTGGTTTAGTTATTTACTGAAAAGACATCAACTACCCTTGATGATCCACCTCAATAGGAGTTAGTTGCAATTCTAACTAGAGTCACATTTTGTTGATTATATTCATCATATTGGTTTTATCATGTCTTGGAGAAGGAGCCTACCTTCAAACTGAGCAGGGTATGTTGTGACTCTAAGCTCGGTGTGGGTCTGAAGGGAGATATGCCACCACTGGATTTCCAGTAGGTCAGAGTCTCCTTTTCTCTTTTGACTAAATCAGATATGAATGTGGAAGGAACATTAAATAAGTAGGGTAGTCAGGAAATCAGAATGGTGTCCAAAAGAGTGAATTATGCCTGACTTGATGAGTAAGTATCACTGATGGAATTTGTCTCTGAAACTTTGAAAAGGATGATTATGAAAAACCTATTCCTATTAAATTGAACTGCAGCTAGAAGTCAACAGTTTCAGCTGATGGTCTCCTAGAATAGCAATATTTTAGGTGCCTCTTATATATTTGAATAACACTCATAGCACAAGCAGTTAATGGCAACTATACTTGTAGTGGATTAACTAAAACTGGTCCCAACATACCAAGAGAGATTTGGGAGCCTTGGGAATCAGACTTGGTGTGTTGAATCGAGTGCAGATGGCTTTTCTGGAAGCTCACCACCATACTGAGAGGAATTTTAACTCAGATAGGGACACTGGAGTCCTCTCTCAGGAAACTTGTCTTGCTAGGTAGGCCATCTAAAAGATGATGAAGCTATCTGAAATTGAAAGAGAAGAAAAGGGGTTGAGGGAGAGGGAAAGCAGTAGCTGGGTGGAATAGAGGCTTAGGCTATGCAATCACTGGGTCAACCTAATATGGCAAGCCATCACTGGGAATGCAGTCTGCTACTTCCTCATAATCAGTGTACCCACTTTTAAAACAAGGTCATGTCCCTCACAGTAAAATTGGTTGAGATTGGACAGGATCAGGATCACCCACCTCCTCCTAATGGGAAGCAGATGCTACCTAGAAGCTTCTATCAGTAAAAACTTATTTTTATTTATGGTATTTTTTTTTGATGGCTGGCATATACCTATATGTATTTTTATCCAGACCGGAGGCAACCAAAAGTTACAGAGCAGTGGCCTCTGGTCACTTCTCCAGCTATGGGAAAATATATGGCATACAGAAAACGTCATTTTTACTGGAAAGGGTGGTAAAATGTCACAGTAGTAGTATTAATGTGTGGTGTACAAGCATCATTTAAAATCCTACCATAACTATCTAGTGTAATAAAGGATACGCAGGCTCATTTACAGATGTAAATGAAAATAAAACTTACAAAGACAATGAACCTCCAGGATGAAATGATTCCCCCCACCCTAATTTGGTGTATTACCCATGGAAACTAATTACCCATGGAAACTAATTTTTCATTTTGGGAAGGTTATACATTCAATATCTATCAATACATATAAAAATATAGTAATATTGTACTACAAGTAATAGTGAATAAAAGAATAAAATAGTCCACCTGGTTCATCTATGTTGTTGCATGTGTCAATAGTTCCTTCTTTTTACTGCTGAGTAGTATTCCATTGTGTGGATATACCACGTCTCTTTGCTTATTCACCTGTGAATAGACTTTTGTTTCCAATAAAGTTGAAGATATGCAGACCTGATAAACTAGCAAATTGACTCAGTTATATATCTTAGGGACAATTTTTATATGTGAATCAAAAGATGTGTGTAGGGCTTCCCTGGTGGCGCAGTGGTTGAGAGTCCGCCTGCCGATGCAGGGGACACGGGTTCGTGCCCCGGTCTGGGAGGATCCCACATGCCGCGGAGCGGCTGGTCCTGTGGGCCGTGGCCGCTGGGCCTGCGCGTCTGGAGCCTGTGCTCCGCCGCGGGAGAGGCTGCGGCGGTGAGAGGCCCGTGTACCGCAAAAAAAAAAAAAAAAAGATGTGTGTAAGAATGTGTGTAGAAGCCTTATTCATAACAGTTCCAAACTGAAGACAACCCCCATGCCTATCAATAGTAGAATAGATAATAAATTATGGTATATTACATAGAGCATTTCATTTTATGTAGCAATAAAAATTAAAGAACTGTAACTATGTACAACAGTATAGATAAATATTACAAATATAATATTGACCAAAAGGAGAAAGACATGAATGAATCTGTACACCATGAATAGATTTACATAACTCTCACAAAACTTCTAAACAAAAGAAAGGGAATGATGATCATAAAAATGAAGATGGTAATTACCTTCCAAGGTGGAGGGGGTGTTGTGAAGGGTGAGTAGCTCATCTGGTGCTTCTGCAGGAGCTAAAAGTGTTCTTTGTTTGGGTCAGGGTGGTGGTGAAATGGATATTTGCTTTATTATTATTTTTAAGTTGAATACTTGTATTTTATGTACTTTCCCGCACGTACTGTATATTTCATAATTAACACAGAAAAAAAGAAGTAATATCACACACAAACTTTGGAATTAGACAAAACTGGGTCTAAATCCTTATGCCACATAATCTGTGATCTTTTAAAAATCTTTAATTTCCCCATCTTACAGATGAGGATGGTAACACTTTATTCACAGACGTGTTGTAAGAAAAAATTTAGGTAATATATATAACTAAATTATTAGTGTAGGCAATTAGAAACACAAACCTAGGTTCTGAAGGACATTGCCAATCTTCTAGAATTATGTTGATGATGATTCATGAACCAGCCACATCTTCACTCACCAATGTTAGTATCTGATGGTAACCAACTTTTGCCATCTGAGATGGGAATTTTCGTGAAGAGTTTTTTTTTTTTTTTCGCGGTACGCGGGCCTCTCACTGCTGTGGCCTCTCCCGTTGCGGAGCACAGGCTCCGGACGCGCAGGCTCAGCGGCCATGGCTCACGGGCCCAGCCGCTCTGCGGCACAGTGGGACCCTCCCGGAACGGGGCACGAACCCGCGTCCCCTGCATCGGCAGGCGGACTCTCAACCACTGCGCCACCGGGGAAGCCCCGACATTGCCAATCTTATAACAAAAAAGTAATAATTAACTATCAGTGTCTCTATTGTAAATTTAATTTTATTGTAGTTGAAAACAAAGATAAGATTTGGACTTGGTAACTCATAAGAAAACAAAAGAGACTTAAAATTGAATTGTCAGTTTTTTCTTTCTTTCTTTTTCTGTTTGTTCGATATGCAGTTTTAAAGAAAATACACCTTTGGCTTCAAGAGCATACTGCATCTCGATTCAAAATCTGAAATAGCAAATAGGAACATATTAAATGGCTTTGTCATGTCTGCCCCCTAGTGGTCAATGCTCTACTAAATGAAGAGGCTGCTGAAGGTTGAATCTGGAAGCTTGAATAAAAACAAAGACTTCTAATTCTTAAAAGAAAACTATCACAACAGAAAAAATTTTAAACGTGTAATTTTGTTAGAGGTATGCAATATTGAATTGGAAGATAATTTTCTCCTGGTGTTGAATATATGATAGTATTTGGAAATGCTGTGTTCTGTGCTACATTTTGTTATTCCTGGCATTATATAAGACGTATTATTGATGTATTTTTGCAAGTTAAGCTACTATTAATCTCTCCTATTTTAGTATGTTTGTCAACCTGTAGAATATACATTTGAATGTATAATACTCAAGCCTTATGGTGATCAATGAACACATGAAGTGGGTACTATTGTCTTTTGCTTTTCAAAAATGTTATCCCCAATTACATTACTTTTGGTTAATGAGGTTTGAACCCGTGTATACATGAGTTAATTTGTGCAGTCAAATTACACTCTTGTAGGGCTTCCCTGGTGGCGCAGTGGTTGAGAGTCCGCCTGCCGATGCAGGGAACACGGGTTTGTGCCCCGGTCCAGGAAGATCCCACAGGCCGCAGAGCGGCTGGGCCCATGAGCCATGGCCGCTGAGCCTGCGCGTCCGGAGCCTGTGCTCCGCAACGGGAGAGGCCACAACAGTGAGAGGCCCGCGTACCAAAAAAAAAAAAAAAAATTACACTCCTGTAGAACAGAAGACACATTATGCTTCAAGAGCCATGTTCCTCCCATTTTAATTTATATTTGATTTAGCATTATTCTATATGAGTAAAGAGTTTGCAAATTAGTTACTATAGTACCTTGCTACAAACATCATGACAATGTGCCCTGTTTCCCTGGCAATTCTTCCTTCAGAGATTTACAATGAATTCCCTTCAGTTACATGGTATTATGTCCAAACTTCTTAGGACAGTTTTCCTAAACTGGTCATATTTGATCTCAAACAGTAAAGCAAGAGCTCCACTGAGTGAATTCCCCTTCCTGACTATTTTACATGCATTGTCCTATCTCCCATGCTGTTGTTTATACTTTGGGACAGTGACTTAATTTCTATTTATAATACATGGTTTTCTCATCTGGCAAATGGAGAGAATTATAGTACATACCTCAGAGAGTTGTTCTGAGGATTAAATGAGAGAGTATATGTAAAGCACTTTTCGAAAAGTGTCAGAAACACAGTAAGCAGTAAATAAATGCCTATTATTATTCATCTTTCCCTTGTGTAATATTCTACCCCATACACCTCTCTACCACCTGACAATCAAGAATTGATTTCTCAGAGATTGGTTCAAGATGGCAGAGTAGAAGGACATGCTCTCACTCCCTCTTGCGAGAGCACCGGAATCACAACTAACAGCTGAACATTAATCCACAGAAAGACACTGGAACTCACCAAAAAAGATACCCCACATCCAAAGACAAAGGAGAAGCCACAATGAGATGGTAAGAGGGGCGCAATCACAATAAAATCAAAACCCATAACTGCTGGGTGGGTGACTCACAAACTGGGGAACACTTATACCACAGAAGTCCACCCACTGGAATGAAGGTTCTCAGCCCCACGTCAGGCTTCCTAATCTGGGGGCCTGGCAACGGGAGAAGGAATTCCTAGAGAATCAGACTTTGAAGGCTAGTGGGATTTGATTGCAGGACTTCAACAGGACTGGGGGAAACAGAGACTCCACTCTTGGAGGGCACACACAAAGTAGTGTGCGCATCGGGACACAGGGGAAGGAGCAGTAACCCCATAGGAGACTGAACCAGACCTACTGGCTAGTGTTGGAGGGTCTCCTGCAGAGGCAGGGGCTGGCTGTGTCTCATCGTGAAGACAAGGACACTGGCAACAGAGGTTCTGGGAAGTGCTCCTTGGCATGAGCCCTCCTGGAGTCTGTTATTGACCCTGCCAAGGAGCTTGGGTAGGCTCCAGTGCTGGGTCACCTCAGGCCAAACAACCAATAGGGAGAGAACTCAGCCCCACACATCAGCAGACAAGCAGAGTAAAGTTTTACTGAGCTCTGCCCACCAGAGCAACAGCTAGCTCTACCCACCACTAGTCTCTCCCATCAGAAAGCTTGCACAAGCCTCTTAGATAGCCTCATCCACCAGAGGGCAGACAGAAGAAGCAAGAAGAACTACAATCCTGCAGCCTGTGGAACAAAAACCACATTCACAGAAAGATAGACAAAATGAAAAGGCAGAGGGCTGTGTATCAGATGAAGGAACAAGATGAAACCCCAGAAAAACAATGAAATGAAGTGGAGATAGGCAAACTTCCAGAAAAAGAATTCAGAATAATGGTAGTGAAGATGACCCAGGACCTCGGAAAAAGAATGGAGGCAAAGATCGAGAAGATGCAAGAAACGTTTAAAAAAGACCTAGAAAAATTAAAGAACAAACAAACAGAGAAGAACAATACAATAACTGAAATGAAAAATACACTAGAAAGAATCAATATCAGAATAACTGAGAAAGAAGAAGAAATAAGTGACCTGGAAGAGAGAATGGTGGAATTCACTGCTGTGGAACAGAATAAAGAAAAAAGAATGAAAAGAAATGAAGAAAGCCTAAGAAACCTCTGGGACAACACTAAACATAACAACATTTGCATTATAGAGGTCCAAGAAGGAGAAGAGAGAGAGAAAGGACCCGAGAAAATATTTGAAAAGATTATAGTCAAAAGCTTCCCTAACATGGGGAAGGAAATAGCCACTGAAGTCCAGGAAGCACAGAGAGTCCCATACAGGATAAACCTAAAAAGAAACACACTGAGACACATAGTAATCAAACTGGCAAAAATTAAAGACAAAGAAAAATTATTGAAAGCAGCAAGGGAAAAACGACAAATAACATACAAGGGAACTCCCATAAAGTTAACAGCTGATTTCTCAGCAGAAACTCTACAAGCCAGAAGGGAGTGTCATGATATACTTAAAGTGATGAAAGAGAAAAACCTACAACCGAGATTACTCTACCTGGCAAGGATCTCATTTAGATTTGATGGAGGAATCAAAAGCTTTACAGACAAGCAAAAGCTAAAAGAATTCAGCACCACCAAACCAGCTCTACAACAAATGCTAAGGGAAATTCTCTAAGTGAGAAACACAAGAGAAGAAAAGGACCTACAAAAACAAACCCAAAACAATTTAAAAAATAGTAATAGGAACATACATATCGATAATTACTTTAAACATGAATGGAATAAATGCTCCAACCAAAAGACACAGGCTCACTAGATGGATACAAAAACAAGACAGATATATATGCTGCCTACAAGAGACCCACTTCAGACCTAGGGACACATACAGACTGAAAGTGAGGGGATGGAAAAAGATATTCCATGCAAATGGAAATCAAAAGAAAGCTGGAGTAGCAATTCTCATGTCGGACAAAGTACACTTTAAAACAAAGACTATTACAAGAGACAAAGAAGGACACTACATAATGACCAAGGGATCAATCCAAGAAGAAGATATAACAATTATTAATATATATGCACCCAACATAGGAGCACCTCAATACATAAGGCAACTGCTAACAGCTATAAAAGAGGAAATCAACAGTAACACAATAATACTGGGAGACTTTAACACCTCACTTACACCAATGGACAGATCATCCAAAATGATAATTAATAAGGAAACACAAGTTTTAGTGAACCTGATTCATGAAAATCAGTTGAGAACAACAACAAAACAACTACAGTAGACCCTTGAACAACACAGGTTTGAACTGTACAGGTCCACTGATACGCAGATCTTTTTCAATAAATATACTGGACATTTTGGGGGAGATTTGCACCAATTTGAAAAAACTTGCAGACAAAACCGTGTAGTCTAGAAATATCAAAAAAAAATGAAGAAAAATTAAGTATGTCATGAATGCCTAAAATATATATAGATACTAGTCTATTTTATCATTTACAACCATCAAATATGCACAAATGTATTATAAAAAGTTAACATTTATCAAAACTTATTCATAAAACACCTACAGACTATACTTGGTGCCATTTGCAGCCAAGAGAAATGTAAACAAATGTAAAGATGCGGTTTTAAACTGTAACTGTGTAAAATTAACTGCAGTACATACTGTGCTATCATATTAATTTCATAGCCACCTCCTGTTTCTGTTTAGGTGAGCTCAGGTGTTGCGAGTATTGTGTAAAACGCCAAGTGATGCTAATCATCTCTGCATGTGCAGTTCCTCTCTGGTAAATTTCGTATCGCGGTAAAAAGTGTTCTCTCCCAGTTCTTGCGTGGTTTTCATCATGTTTAGTGCAATACTGTAAACCTCAAATAACACCATGGGATCCATACAAAGTGCCACTAGTGAGGCTGGAAGTGCTCCCAAGAAGCAGAGAAAAGTCATGATATTACAAGGAAAAGTTGAATTGCTGGGTATGTACCCTAGATTGAGGTCTGCAGCTGCTGTTGCCTGCCATTTTAAGATAAATGAATCCAGCGGAAGGACCACTGTAAAAAAAGGAAAGGAAAATCGTGAAGCCATCGCTGCAGCTACATCAGCAGGCAGGAAAACCTTGCACTTTTTGCAAAATACCTTTTTATCTTGTATTGAAAATGCAGCTTTTATGTGGGTGCAGGCATATCTACACACTCTAAAATGATTAAAAAAAAAAGTGAAATCATTATATGACAACCGAAAGCCAAAGGAAGGTGAAGGATCTAAAGCTGTAGAATTTAATGCCAGCAAAGGATGGTTTGATAATTTTAAGAAGAGGTGTGGCTTAAAAAATATCAAGATAACAGGAGAACCAGCTTCTGCTGACCAAGAGGCAGCAAACGAATTCCCAGACGCCATTAAGAAAATCATTGAGGAGAAAGGATTCTCCTGAATGGGTTTTTAATGCAGATGAAAGTGCCCTATTCTGGGGAAAAAAATGCCACAGAAGACATTTATTTGTAAGGAAGAAAAGTGAGCACTAGGATTTAAGGCAGGAAGGGATAGGCTAACTCTACAGCTTGTGCAAATGCTGTCGGGTTTATGAGAAGTACTGCCCTTATCTATAAAGCTGCTAATATCTGAGCCTTGAAGGGAAAAGATAAACACCAGCTGTCAGTCTTGGTTGTACATCAAGAAGGCCTGGACCATGAGAATTCTTTTTCTGCATTGGTTCCATCGATGATTTGTCCCTGAAGGAAATACCTTGCCTGAAAGGGGTTGCCTTTTAAAGTTCTTTTGATATTGGACAAGGCCCCTGGCCACCCAGAGCCTCATGAGTTCAACATCAAAGTTGCTGAAGTGGTCTCCTTGCCACCAAACACAACGTCTCAAAGTCAGCCTCTAGATTAAGGGGTTGGAAAGACCTTTAAGGCGCATCACACACAGTATGCTATGGAAAGGATTGTCAGTGCTATGGAAGAGAACCCTGATGGAGAGAACATCATGAAAGTCTGGAAGGATTACACCTTCCACTGAAGATGCCATCGTTATTATAGAAAAAGTTGTGAAAGCCATCAAGCCCCAAACAATAAATTCCTGCTGGAGAAAACTCTGTCCAGATGCTGTGCACGACTTCACAGGATTTATGACAGAACCAATCAAGGAAATCCTGAGATTGTGGCTCTGACAAAAAGGTGGGAAGTAAAGGCTTTCAAAATATGGATCTTGGAGAAATTCAAGAGCTAATAGACACCACACCAGAGGAATTAACAGAAGATGACTGAATGCCTCTGAACCAGTGCCAGACAATGCAGAAGAAGATGTAGAAGAAGCAGTGCCAGCAAACCAACTGACACTGGACCTTCCGTCGAAAGGGTTCTGATTTTTCAAGACTGCTTTTTCATTCTTTTACGACGTGGATGGGCCCTTCTATGAAACGGGTACTGGAGCTAAAGTGAAAAACAGTAGGGGGATTGATTCCATCTAGAAACAGTTTTAGAGAAATGAAAAAGCAAGAGTCAGACAGAAATTACCATGTAGTTCCGTAAAGTTACACGGAGTGTGCCTGCCTCTCCTGCCCTCCCCCTCCCCCTCCTCCATCTCTTCCCTCTCTGCCGCTGCTGAGATAGCAAGACCAACCCCTCCTTCCCCGCAGCCTTCTCAACGTGGAGACAACAAGGGTGAAGACCTTTATGATGATCCACTTAACGAAGAGTAAATGATCATCATGCCGTACAGTTAATAAACTTATCTGCTGTGTACGTGTGAGTGTCTTCATGTGAAAATCTAGTGACCGTATGACAGGAACCATAGGAGACATTTTGTGTCATCATCATCAACATCACCTGAGTATTCATCAGGTAGAACATGGTGAACCAGACTTGTATTGAAGTGGACAGCATATCTTACATAGGCATAAGGTTAGTAATATTTAACATAAAATTGACAGTGCGTTAGTTTTCTTACTGTTTTATAACTTTGCTTTCAAAGAATTACATTACCATACAGTATGCCTCTCTCTCTCATTATTGGAAAAACTGTGTATCAGCCTATCAACACAGGTAGGTGGTTTCTAAAAAAAAAAGTAACAATGTTTCTAATACTGTCTTATGAATAAGACTATAGTATTGTATGCCATAAAATTTTATAATGATTCATTCACTAGTGCATAGGCTAGGCTACCATGAAGCAATCATACTGCCGCTTCTTCATTATCAATGCACAAATCATTATACTTATAAATAAATATGCATTTTTCACATTATCTTTTCATTTTGAAGTCTAGTGATAGTAATACATAGAACATCTATTGTGTTTTGTATCATATAAGACAATATTGATGTACCTACTGTCAGACAGATGATTCATCCTGTAAACAAACCATGTAAACATATAGTATCGATAAATACAGTACAGTACTGTATTTTTCTTCCATATAATTTTCTTAATTTCTTAATAAAATTTTCTTTTCTCTAGCTTACTTTATTGAATGAATACAGTATATAAAACATATGACATACAAAATATGTGTTAACTCTTTATGTTATTGGTAAGACTTCCACTAACAATAGGTTATTTGTAGTTAAGTTTTGGGGGAATCAAAAGTTTTACTCAAATTTTCCTCTGTGTGTGGTCTTGGCACCCCTAACCCCCGCGTTGTTCAAGGGTCAGCTGTACTTTTAAATGTAGAGGACTAAGGTAAGGAAAGGCAAAGAAAGGTGGAGCAAAGTCAGTCTTAATGGCCATCTGTACTTATCAGACTCCTGGCAGAAAATAGAAGCAACTCTGGGTCTTTTAAGCAAAGTGATGGGAATGCTGAGAAGTTAAATGAAGGATAGAGAAACAAGCCATAGGTTAGACATTTAGGGGAGCCAAAACTTTATCTTTGCTGATTTTAAGTTTTCATCTGGGGTTCCTTAACAAAAAGATTTACAAGAGGAAAATAGTTTATTTACCTGTGCTGTGCACATCATGGAGGAGAAACTTCAATGAAAAGTAACTCAGAACTGTGGCTTAGAACTCCAGCTTCTATAGCATCTTCAACAAAGAACAATACATTTGTAGAGAAATGGCAGGACAAAGGAAAGCAGTTTTAGGCTTCTAAGGATGGCAAACTGTGGGAAGGTAAATAGTTAGGAGGGAACTAATAAAATGAGGTTTGTTTGCAGATTGCTCTGGTGCTGTCTCTGAGCTGATAAGAGTCTGTCTCCAGTAAAGGGAGAATTTATATCCTGTCTTCATACAGAAAAGGGGAGGGTAGAGAGAGCATTTCCTGCTTCTTAGCTGTCTTTAACTCAAAATAATTTTTATGTCAGAGAGGTGTATTTGGAGTGACATATCCTGATTTCCTTCAGGTGAAAGAGGAAGCTGCTACTACCCTTAGGGCAGAGAGGACAATGTGATGAGATGGTGTTACCAGAGCCAAGAAGCCAAAGCTCTTTGGAGGAAATTCAACTAAGTGGGGGCTTCCTGGTGAGAAGTGAAACCGCACAGGGTGGACTGTCCCGTGGAAGCTGGAGACATGAAGACATAGTTGCTGTCAGAGGTCACACACAAGAGTGAGAAAGGAGCAGACAGAGCCCTGATCTCTGCATTACTGACCCCCAGTCTCTAGCAGGTATCTCCCACTGGCCAAACTCAGCTGTAAACTAGCTGAGGTAGGAGCCTTGATAAAGCAGTCTGCTGGGGCAGGCTTTTCTATGATATGGAGTGGAACTGGATGCAAGCCTGAGGAATAGATCTGAAGGCAAAAGCACAGCTGACCATCTTCTAACTTCTTTTCTTCCTCACAACTTACATTCCTACCTCTGTTTTTCTGGCCATTCCTAAACACAGGGTAACTGTTCATGCCTTCACTACTATTCCTGCAGCACAGAACACAATCTCTATGCTTTTTCCTGTTAGAATTTAACCAATTGTTCAAAGCCCAGTCGGAATGCCACACCATTTTAAAACTTTCCTCTTACTAGCAGTTAAATAGTGTATTCCATCGGTACTTTATAGTACTTTATGTTTCTCTTGTAGCAGTAATTTTTGCCTTACAGTATAGTGATTTATGTATAGGTCCTTTTCTCTTAATATTAAAAACATATTTGGCTATTGCTTGACTAAAAATCCTGACAGGTTCAACAATTTCTTTAGTGCCAAAATCAGTGTGGACTGTGAACTGTGAGGGTATTACCTAAGTTGGTCTTGCCTCCACTTATAGCCCGGGGACCATGGCACATACTATCTCCCTCTGGACACCAGAAAGGACTTCCATTAGGTCAGAAATGGGAGCTAACTTTCTCCCTGAGGCATGGAGAGATTGAAACTAGAATGGATGTCAAGATTTTGTCCTCACCCTCTTTGGAGAATTCATCATCCAGGCATGAGTCTAATTTATTTAGGGGAAAAAAAAGTGCATTGAATTTTTTTTAAAAAGATCATTTTCTTCTTCTAAATACAGAAGGTTTCCATCTATTTTTCAAAACAAGGCTACAGAGGGTGAGAAAGTTATGGCCAGTATGCTTTTCCTTAACCAGTGGTTATGATGTATTAACACAAATGTTAGGGTTGGTCAGTAACCACGGTATCTGTAGCTTCAAACCACATATTTCCCAGTGCATTGAACTACAATTTTCCAAGCATTGTAGGAGGAGATAAATTCACCTGTTTAATACCATTCCTTGTTGAGCATCCATGTACCATGAACTGTGCAAGGGTCTTGGGTAGGTCATTCTGGACAAAGTTCGGTCACGCTGATAGCTGGATGGTGAACCAGTTGCTTTCAAGGACTGGAGCTGTTGAGGGCCGTGCTTAGTTTAAAATGACATAGTCTAACTGCATCATAGTAATGCCAAGGGCATGCATTTCAACATACAGTCCTCAGTCATTCCAAGATCTCAGTATCTAGAACCTTGCAACTATTCTGTAATCTCCACAAACTTGAGATATTCTTCAGGAGTCTCAGACTATTGGTTTTTGAGACTCATTCCTTTACTGTTCTAATTTTGCTCCTTTCCCAGGCATATTTTGTTTTTAAAACATTTAGCATTCATCTGGGCTACATTTTCTATGCATTCCATATGCATGGAAAATATGCTTACCCTGAAAATCATGTAAATCATAAGTTATAAGAATGGGCTCCTAGCTGTATTCAAGAAAATTGATTCCTTCCAACCTTCATGATTATTATTCATTAGAATCTCCACTGTGTAGGGTATTGTTCCAGATTCTAGAGTTTGAGGGGGTGTAACATTAAAATTGTACTCTGGAAGCATAGGGTCAACATTTTGCTCTATTGTTAAGTAGCTCTGCGATTTGAGGTTAATTTCTTTACTTCTGTAAGATTTAGTTCTTTCATTTGTAAAGTTAGGAGCTTGGACTTCACAAGATTAGTTCTAAGCTCTTTTCCAGGTCTGAAAATCTATGATATTATAATGATAAAAATCCTGATATAAATATTTTCATATATGGGACAGACAGTTAAAACTATAAAGTATATCCCTCTGACACATGAGGTTCTAAGTGATATAACTTGATTTTGAAAGTATCTTCACTGTGCGAGTGATGGGAGAAATCCTTATAAAAAGACATTGACATCGGTAAGTTACAAACCATCCTTCTGTGACTCTTCTCTCACCTTTTCATAGTTTTCTATTCAAAACAAGTGTTATCACAATTTGTGGCCAAGTAGAATCAAAGTAGGATATAAAAATCGATCCATGTTTATACTGTTTTCATACATCATTTAAAATTACCAAATGATGCACCAGATATCTGTAATTGGGTCCAGTCTGTCATTTATGGGCTCAAATGACAACACTGTATGTCCAGAGAAGCGAGAATATCATATCATTACTTCAACCAGGTTAAGTCTGTGACCAAGAAGAGACAAGTTCATAATTGGCAATGAGACCTGGGCAGGGGGAGGAGAGGAGAATGACAGTCCATGCAGAGAGTGAGAAGAAGGCAGAGCAGTGGGAGAGACGACTGGGGAAACTGGGAACCCGACTGCACTGAGAAAGAATGATCTCGCAGCTCCCTGGGAGCTTCAACAGTGATCGTTGATCAGGATGATGGCTAGGTGGCTCTGTTCAGCTGCTCATTTCATGTTTTCTCTTTTTTGCTATTAGTCACAAAATGAATTGGTTGCTTTAGAGCCAGTGTAAATCATAAAACCACAATACATTAACTATGTTTTCCCTGCACAACATTTTTTATTGCTGTTTTCCCTTAATGCCAGTTATTATACATATATTGCAGAAATTTAGAATAATATACAGGATTATGAGACAAAGATGCATAAGGTCTAATTGTAATCCATCCACTCTTTTGAATCATCATTTATTAATTTACATGACGCTTCAGGGTAATCAAATCCCCTTACCAAAATCAAAGATAAGGAAAGTGATCAGTGCACTGTAAAACTAAGTTTAAATATCTGAAGAAAAACATCATTTACTTCATTCTTCTCAGGTGCCTGCCACAAAGTACCTGCGTATGCCAGCAGTGGAGAATCAGGGGTCTTGGCTGTATCAGCCTTCAACAAAAACTGTCTCCATCTCTGAGAGTCCTTCCTAAAAATGACTCATTAAGAGGGTTTCTACCTAGGCTCAAATGGGTGACCCATTGTTCTAATGTGGTATTTTCTTGCAGGAGTTATGAAAATGCATCAGAAAAGGCACTCACACTTAAATGCTCAAGTGATTTCCACTCAATGTTCCAAAATTATTTAATGGGAAAATATAGCCTTTAAAAAAACAACCCTGGAATAAATGGATAAACAAATGCATGGGGAAAAGAAACTCTACCTCACCCCATATGCAAACATGAACTCAAAATGAGTCATAAAGTTAAATGTTAGAGCTAAAATTATTAAATTTCTAGAAGAAAGCTTTAAGACAAAATCTTTATGACATTGAGTTAGTCAGATTTCTTAACAGGATCCAAAAATCACATAAGAGAAAAAAAAATGGAAAACTGATTAGATCAAAATTTGTTCAATTTCTTTGAACCTCATTAAGAAAGCCACAAACTGAGAGAAAAAAATTGAAACTATATCCACAAAAGGCTGATATCCAGAAAAGTAAACAAAGACCTTATCCAGAGCATATAAAAGACTCTTAAAGAGAAGAAAAATTTTAAATGGGCAAAAGGTTTGACAGACACTTCACAAAAGTGGCCAATAATCACAAAGTACAATCCACATCAGTAGTCATCAAGAAGATGCAAATGAAAACTTTAGTGAGATACTACTACGGACTCCCCTGAATGACTCAAGTGAAGAAGATGGACAATACTTCTGACAAAGATGTGAAGCAACTGAGACTCCCATACCTTGCTGTGGAAATTCAAAATAGCACATTAACTTAGGAAGATAGTATGGTATCATCTTATGATATTAAACTTATATTATTATCTGATCCAGCAATCCCACTCTAGGTATTTATCTAATGGAATGAAAACATATGTCCATACAAAGACTTGTATACTCATGTTTATTGCAGCATTTTTTATAATAGCAAAACCCATCAAATGATGAATGAATAAACAAATTGTGGTATATGTAGCATATCTATATATGATAGTTCTTTTTATGATTTGACTGGATCATGAGATGTCCAGATGTCTGGTTAGGCATTATTTCTGGTTATGTCTGTGAGACTATTTCAAGAAGAGATTAGTATTTGAATCAATAGAATGAATGAGGTGCATTGCCCTCCCCAACATGAGTAGACATATTCCAATCTATTGAGGGCTTCAATAGAATTAAAAGGTGGAGGAAGTGGGGATTGCTCTCTCTGCCTAACTGAATCCTTAATTAAGCTATTAAATTTTGTAAAGTAAACTCATCCACAAAGAAAACCCCATTCCCAGGTGAATTCTTCAAAATATCTTACATACTTTTACACACAGAAAGGATAAAGTGGGAATACTTCCAAACGTGTTTTATGAGGCCATAACAAAATTAATTTCAAAATCTGTCAAAGATAAAACAATAAAATTAAAGGCCAATATTTGCCACTATCACCGTATATCTATTTATATCTTCTTTAATTTTGCAAAGTATTATAGTTTTCATTGTACAAATTTGGTCCCTTATTTTTGCTTAATTTATTCCTAAGTATTTCATATCTTGATGTTCTAGTAAATGATGTTAGTTTCTAATTTTACTTTAAAATTTTAAATTGTGATTATACAGCAATAAAGTTGATTTTTGTACTATTGACTCTGTCCTTGCTAACTTTATTAGTTCTAGTAGCTTTTGTATAAATTCATTGAAATTTACTGTGTATATGATAATGTCCTGGGCAAATAAAGACAGTTTTCAGTCTTCCTTTCCAATATTTATGCCTTGCCTTTATCAATCAGTCCTCTATCTCTATCTATCTATCTATCTATCTATCTATCTATCATCTGTCTATCCATCCATCCATCTATCTATCTTTGCCTGGTGAAACTGGCTAGCTAAGACCTCCATCACAAGGTTGAACAGAAGAAGTGAGATAGACATCCATTTGTGATCTTAGCTAGAGAGCTTTGAACCTTTCACTTTCAAAAATATTAGCTGCAGGTTTTTCAAAGATGCCTTTTATCATGTTGAAGGAGTTCCCTTTTACTCCTAGTTTTCAAAGGTTTTTTTTTTTTTTTGCGGAACGCGGGCCTCTCACTGTTGTGGCCTCTCCCGTTGCGGAGCACAGGCTCCGGACGAGCAGGCTCAGCGGCCATGGCTCATGGGCTCAGCCGCTCCGCGGCATGTGGGATCTTCCCGGACCGGGGCATGAACCCATGTCCCCTGCATCGGCAGGCAGACTCTCAACCACTGTGCCACCAGGGAAGCCCTCAAAGTTTTTTTTATCATAAATGGGAATTGAATTTTGTCTACTTTTTCCCCCTTCATCTATTGTGATGATCATATGGGTTTTTTTCCCCTTTATTTTATTTATATGGTGATTGATTTATTTTTGAATGTTGAACTGATCCCAGTATAAGCCATTGTTGGCCGTTATGCATTTTTCCATTTATATATTTATAAATTTGTGTCTTTGTTTATGGGAATTTGGTATGTAGTTCTTTTTTCTGGAGATGTCTTTTGTCTGATTTTGGTGCTGTTACATGAATTGGAAAATGTTCTCTCCTCTTTGATTTTCTGAAACAGTTTTTGTGGGATTAGTATTATTTTTCCTTTAATGTTTGATAGAATTTACCATTGAATCCTTCTGGGCCTGGAAGTTTCTTTGTGGTAAGGATTTTGATTATAAATTCTAATTCTGTAATTGTTATAGCACAATTTTTGTTTTCTATTTCATTTTGGATATCTTTCCATAAGTCATATCTTTCAAGTATATTGTCCACAGGCCAACATTACTGGCATAAAGCGGTTCATAATATTTCCTTATTATTCTTTTAAAATGAAACTAAGGTCTACAGTGATGCATCTCTTTTCTGATTTTTCTTTTCTTTTTGATCAGTCTAGCTAGATTTTAATCAATTTAATTAATCATTACAAATAATAAGCTTTGGTTCTACTGATTTTCTCCTTAGCTTTTCTATATTCTATTTACTTGGTTTGTACTCTTATCTTTTGTTATTTATTTACTTTTACTTACTTTGAGTTTAATTTATGCTACTTTTTCTTGGTATGTATCACTAGGGTTTTATCAGTTTTATTAGTCATTTAAAAAAAATAGCTTTTGGTTTTGTTGATCTTATCCATTATATTTTTGTGTTCTATTTCACTGATTTCTGCTTTTACCTTTACTATTTCTTTCCTTATACTTCACCAAGTATGAGCCTATTTCTCTATTGGAATAGTGACAGATCTATTCCATCTATGAAAGTATTACTTGTTGTGGAAGATGTTTCAAGTTAACAGCCTTTTTATAAGGTTAATTAAAGAGTTTCTAGAATTTCCATGAATCAAAACACTCACTGCCTATGACTAGCTTACAGCAAGGCCTGCCTTTAAGAAATCAACTAACCACATATTGAAGTTTTCCACTTCCACAATTTGGGGAAATAAACATTCTATGGTTACTGTAAAGTAGGAGGTAATAGTGGAGAGAGAAAGATGGAGGTAATTCAGTTTTGAGTACTTTGTCTTGGAGCTCAATATCTGCATGAAAACATGATAGAGGGGACAATTGAGGGCATCCAATGGCAATTCAGATGTGAGTAGTTATCATAGATTTACAGTCTCTCAATGGTATTTTACCTTCTAAAGGTGTCCTTGGGACAAAATTCTGTTCTTATGTAGGTCGTAGTCTGGACTCCTCTGTGGCACACAATTACATTATCTCTGCTATTGTAAAGTGCATTCCTTGGACACTCAGTGAAAATATACTTTATACTAGGAAGACATCTCCCAGGATTTCGAGCCTAAAGTCACTTTTTGTTGGAATGAAGCAGACAGATTTATCATTTGGCAATCCTAGTAGAAAAAGACTTGAGACCACTATTTCCTTTAACAAGAGAAAAAAAAAAAAAACAGTTCTACCTCTGGTTTTAAGAGAGTCTCTTGCATCAGAACAAACTTCCTGTCTTGGAACAAACAATAAAAATTGGACACAATAAGAAAAGAAACAATTAATAAAGACACCTACTTAAAGGCACTGGAGAGAAACAAAGTCAACCAGAAATAAGAAAAAAATATACCAAGGTGAGCTCTTCTTTCTCTGCATCTTTTACTCCTTGAGGCACTTGATGATTAACAGTTTTAAAGGCCAAAAGCTAAATAAAAGCAGAGGCTTAAAGCTTGATTTAGTCTCACTGGGCTAGTAATATAAAAAGGAATTCACAGAAAACAAGGAACTCATCACTTCATGGGAAATGCCCTGAAGAAAATGGAACTATGGAGAAATAAAACCGTCTATCTGCTTGGCTTTTGGCCTCATACTATACTACACAATGACGAAGGACCCTACTTTGAAGAACCTTAGCTTGTTTTCTGTGTATGTACCTGGGGCTTTTCAACTCTTTGTTTGGACCTAGCCTCCAGAGACCTGAGATTTGTAAGGGGTATACCTAATAGAAGCCCTCTCTTTTTTGCATGTGTAGTTCAAGGTAAACTAACACACCATGGGAACAGCAATAAGGGAACCTCAAGATTCTTGAGAGCAGTGTCTGACGATGAATGGACTAAATGTATGAGGAAGAAAGAGCAGTAGATTTTGAGAGTGAGGGTCTGGCTGCACTGGTTCTGTTTTTCCTGGAAGCCCATTCATTGGTGTCTCGGGTTGGAGACTCTACCAAGGACTTCGAAGCACCTCGCCTCTCTTTCATCAGTTTTGACCTTCAGGTAGGAGTCAGCAACCTTTTCTTGTGGAGGTCAGTTAGTAATATTTACAGCTTAATGGACCATGTAGCCTCTGTTGCAACTACTGAGCTCTGCTGGTGTATTATTAAAGCAGCCAGAGACAAAAAGTAAATCATTGGGAATGGCTGTGTTCCAATAACATTTTATTTATGGACAGTGATATTTAAATTTCTTATAGTTTTCATGCATGATGAAATCTTCTTCTTCTTCTGATATTTTCCTCCACCATTTAAAATGTAAAACAACATTCTTCACTTGCAGGCTGTACAAAATTGGCCCATGGCTGGTGTTTGCTGACCCTGTCTTAGGACATCAAGTCCTTCCTGATATTCAGGATCCTCAGGAGATTCAGTACTCTTTTCCCATAACAACAGTATTATGGTAATATGGGGTTTCGGGGAAATATTCTGCAGACAATCTGTTCCTGGAATCAATTTCAGCCGCTTAATAACCACCTCATCATCAAGGAAGAGAAGATGGCTTGTCGGTTTCGTGGTTATTCTCAGTGCTTGCTCCAGAAATAACTTGCTTGATTTTTCTCCTTCTTTAAGTGGCAGACACTGAACATGAATGAGAAATGATTTAATATGATGTACTGTTCTGCCAGGAAGGGAATGTGGAATGAGACATGATTTTTTGGTTGTTGTTGAAATTTTACCATTGTTAACGAATGATTTCTTCTTATGAACAAGTCTAAGACTTGACTAGATTCTTTCACACGTTCACTAATGAAGTAAGTGACTGGCTGTCTGGCTGAAACAACACTACAAATACCGACATTTATCCTTTCTCTGTGAGTCGAGCCAGAGAATAGTCTGAAATATGAGGAAATTAAAACAGAAAGACAGGGGAAATGACAATAAAATGATAAAGGCATTTGATAATACACATCCAACTGTGAGTAAGGTTGTTATAGTTCAGAAATTTACATGAAAGTTAAAAAATAACTAGAAATTCACCCCCAAGATTATAATCAGTTTACACAAGTCTTTTTAATTCAAATGGGAAAGTGTTACAAATGCATTTTAGGTGTCTATAAGGACACCCCAGTTCCAAGGCATGTTTCCAACTTTGGAAAACAAAATAAAAGCTGATGTGTATAGTAAATTTGGGAAACGATTGATTTCCTTGCCTCTATCAGAAACTGCTTTCTGTTTCTTCCCTGAAAGAGTACTTCTAGCAAAGGAATTAATTCTGCAGAGTTTCTCTAACAAAAAAAGCTTAAGATGAAACATACCAGTATGGGGGCAAGAGGTTGCTTCAGAGAAGATACCTTCAGCAAGCAGTGGAGTATTTGAGTGAAAAGACTCACAACTGGCTCCCAAATAATTATAAAGTTGTCCAAGTCAAACAAGAGTTTTAGAAAAGCTATTAATTGATAGGACCAGTAGATGGCATCAATAAGTCAGGATAGACTCAAGGCTCAAGGAAAGAAAAAGGGCAATTTGGTAACTCCTTACTTTCATGTCTAACCCTTCTGTCTAAGCTAGTGCTATTTGCCTCCCTGATCCTATTTGACACTCTGAGCTACTGCTTCAATTTTAGTCCACACTCAGCAGAGGTCCATGAGCACATGCTGAGGGACTTAGGACAAAAAACCCAGTGAAATGATGTGCTCAGAAGAGAGTTATATTTACCATTATAATTTTCCTGCTTCTGTCTCCATGCTCATTTTCCTTTCTTCCTCCCTCCCTTCCTCCATCTCTTCCTCTGTACCTTAGGGGCAAATATCTGACTTATATTCTGCTCACCATCATCACAGTTTGAAAATCCCTCTCTCTCTTTTTAAAAAAAATTTCCCTCTTTTCCTGGACTTCCAAACTGATCTCCCCATAGGTAGTTATGGAATGTAGTTGATACCTATGCTTGACAGGGTATGTACATATGTAATGTTTTGTGCATGTATATATTTTTAATTTTTATGAAAAGTATTAGATTGTTGATTTTTGTTTCTTGTCTTTCCTTTTTCACTCAACAATATGTTTCTAAAAAATGTTCAAGTTGCTGTTACTTCTAACTGCTACCTACTATTATTCCATAGTATTTACCTGCTATATTTTAATTGGCTATTCCTTTAGTGATGGACAAAACTAGACCTTGGTTGTTTGGGGGTAATCTTCTATTTTTCTCTTTCCTTCTCTCAGGGCATGGTCAGACTTTAGAAAAAATACATTTTGTAAAACAGCTTTTAAAAATGTGATAAACAGTGAATAAAACTGAGGAAACACGGTGTTTGTTGGGAAAAGCATTCTCAGTCTCTGCTACAGATTGGCTTGGTTCCTTTAAGACTTCTAGAAGAACTTTCTGATTCTCATTATTACTAATTTTTACATTTTTTACCAAGTACAAGTATAAAAACCAAGGAGATATTTGAATTCATTCCACTCTTAGATTTATTTTCTCTTGTTCTAACAATGTATTTTGAAGAGAGAACAAAAATGAGAATGTTACAAAATTAACGTAACTGGTTCGTGTTTTATAATCAACATCATGGCTATTTCTAATCTTACTCCCCTCTACATATATAACAATTTTTAATGGAAAATGCAGCATTAAACACTGGTAAACTATCTGTGCCAGACAGACAGGCAATACCATATTCTTTGATGGTACAAACTGAACTGTGCTCCTCTAAATTCGTGTTGAAGTCCTAACTCTCCACGTGACTGTATTGGAGACAGGGCATTTAAGGAGGTGATTAAAGTTAAATGAGGGCACAAAGGCAGAACCTCAGTTCTCTAGAGCTGGTACTCTGATAAGAGGAGGAGGACATACAGAGTGTGCTCTGCACCATGTGAGGACCCAGCAGGACGGCAGCCTTCTGCAAGCCAGAAGGAGGGCCCCCACCAGCATCTGACCTACTGGCACTCCGATCTCAGACTTCCAGCCTCCAGAACTCTGTGAAAATAAATTTCTGTTGTTTAAGCCACTCAGTCTATGATATTTTGTCATGGCAGCCCAAGCTGACTAATGCAAAGGTGCAGATAATAAATATTTCAGGCTTGTGTGCCAGGACCAGCATTACAAGGTTTACTCCAGAATGCCTTTCTAAGAAAGTGACAGTTGGCTGAGAAATCAATCATGAGCAGGATCCAGTTATGCAAAACTCAAGGTGGTCCTGGCAGTGAAAACAGTAAGTGCAAAGTCCTCAAGGTGGCATCCAGCTTGTGGCAGGGATTCGGGGGGCTCAGGACAACAACAAAAAGACCAGTGTGTCTGACATAGAATCTGGTGTAAGAGTGTGAGATGTATGAGATAAGGAAGGATAATGAGGAGGGTGAGAACTTGGAAAGGAACTTGGACTTTAGCCTAAGGGTTGTGGGACACTTTTGGAGTGTGTGTGTGTGTGTGTGTTTAACTTTGTATTTCTTTGGAGCACTTTAAAGTCTGAAAGTAACTTGATCTGATTTATGTTTAAAAAAATCACTTTGGCTACTAAATGGAGAGGAAACTGGGAGTCTAGTTAGTAGACAATTGTAAACTTGGAATATCGATGCTGGAAAGCGTGGGTAGATTTCAGACATTATTTACATGCTAAATCATCAGGATTTGTTGATAGATTATGAATAGAGGGCAAGAGAAAGACAGGATGACACATCGTTTTTTGGTTTCAATAACAACAAGAGGGGTGGGAAAAATAGAGAAGGAATAGAGTCTTTTTCTAGGGGAGGGAGGCAAGAGTTTATTTTGGAAATTTTGCATATAAGATGCTTATTAGAAATGCATGGAATTATTGTGCATGTAGTTATATATACAAGTCCACATCTCAGTAGAGAATGGAGGTTGGTGTGTTACCTTCAGCATAGAGATGGAAGAAAAGCCATAAGACTGAGTGGAAGCCCTTAGAGCAGGAGTGAGCAAGAGAAAAGAGAAAAAGAGGGCCCAGGATTGAGCATGGGGGCATTTATAGGCTGAGCAGTGGAGGAAGAGCCATCAAAGGGCACGAAGAAGAAGCTTCTAGGAAGGTAGGAAAAACACTTACCACAAGATGGCAGTCATTTTGGAAAAGGTCAGAGAAGGAAAAAAAGGCCAATTGCTTTGAATGCTGATAAGAAGTTGTGAAGAATGAAGACAGATAGTGACCATTGGATTTGTCAATGGAGGTGGTCAGTGGACCTGACAAGAGCTGTTTCTCTAAGAGAAGAGGATGGAAGCCCCAATGGACCATGTTGAGGAGAGAGTGAAGGTTTGGATTTGGAGGTTAAGAAGCAAATAAGATGAGCCCTGAGCTTGCCTCATAAGATCTGAGACTGAAGTTGATCTCTGTCATGTACTAACTGAACCATCTGGGAAAAATCACTTAATTTCTTTGAATTTCATTTTGCTTCTCTGTAAATTGGGGATAAAATGCTACACACAAGGGTAGTTATGGAGATTAAATAAAACAATGTAGGCTAAGTGCACATAATAGACAAGTATTTCCCTTTTCCTCTCATATTCTCTTCCCTTGATCTAACCCTTCTGTAGGTAATGAATGTTTCCAATGTAAGGATCCACAGGTGGCCTTAGCAAGTGCCACGAAACTTGGGTTGTGAGTACAGAAACTACTAAAAAAGACTTTGCTGCTCTAGTTTCCTCACCTGTGCTTGAGGTGCAGTAAGTATAAAGGTCTATACCTTGGTCTCTGAGGGCCACCAACCTGGGAAAGCAGAAGGATATTTGCAACATATCCCGACAACTCCGCTTTAGATCTATCAAAACGTTCTGATCTAAGGTCTATCCACATCTCAGATGGACTTTCCTACAGTCTATGAGTGACAAGAGAACATGTATAAGTCAAGGATGATGCACTTTCACCCAGAAAAGCAAGGTTGGCATTGTCAAGTGGAAATCTGAGGATTTCTAGGAGCTTGTAATATGTTGCTATCTAATTGCATTGCACATGCCCTTACCCCCATAGTAGAAAAATGGGTTGAGTGGAACCATCCAGTGGTCTTACTTGAGTCTTCTACAGTGCTGCTTCCCCCAGGAGATTCTGTTTCCTAACAAGTCACATTGATGTCACAATCAAAAGAAAGTGAGTTATAATGGAAAAGAATATAAAAAAAGAAATGTACATATATGTGTAACTGAGTCATTTTGTTGTACAGCAGATAGTGGCACAACATTGTAAATCAACTATACTTCAATTTAAAAAAAATAGAATAAACTTTTAAGGAGATAGGAAAAAAAAAAAGAAAGTGAGTTATTCCAGTTGAGGGACCTGCCAACATTTTACCTTCCTTGAAGCATGTCTCCTTCTTTCTCTGTCCTTCTCCACCCCTGCACCTGTCATCAGGAAAAAATATTCTCTTTAAGCTTCATAATTTAAAAATGCTTTACTAATTAAAATATTTGTTTGTGTAATAACAATAACTAATTACACCCAGCCTGATGAGTTGTATATCACATTTCAGCCAAGTAGAACTCAAAACAGCTGAGCTATTAAATCCTGATAAGTGATAATGGAAAAGACTGCACAGCCTTAACCCTAGTGATGCTACAAGCAGCACTATAATTATAATTTCCTCTTTCATTAAGGACCATAATTTGCCATTGATTTTTATGTAAAATGCCATTGACTTCAATGGGAATTCTTTATGCATAGCAAAGGGAAAATACGGCCTTTGTTATTTCCTGGAATGTTTCTAAAACTTTCATTCTTTACGGTATGATTGGATGCCATATCACACAAATTTTCATCTTATTCTTTATATTTTATCTTCTGTTAGAAAATATGCATAAAGTTACTACAATTCAGCTTAGAATGTTTGTCATTTTTGAAAAAAGTTAGCAGAGGATCATGTTCCCAAGAGAATTATAACACAAGTCATGTCTGTATGAAGATAGATTTAAGTTCAAGAGAACAATCTTTACAGAATCTACAGAATCCCTTTTCCCAATTTCATGACACATTTTGCCCTGTTTTATTGTTGTTTTTGTTTATTTGTGCATATGTCTGTGTGTGTGTGTGTGTGTGTATTGATGATGTCTGAAGTCTGTGAACTTCCTGGGTTATTTTTACATGGGACATGAGACATGTTAGAAAGAAGGCAAATTCCCTTTTCCTCCCAACTACCCACTCACCATTCCAGACAGCCATCCTTCCACAGCCCCACCTCCTGGCTCCTCTTAAGACTAAACACAGATCCTTGCACCTAGATGTCTTTTATTACAAGGGCACAACCACAAGCATGGTGCCAAAAATACTATAATGACCATCAAGCTTTTGGTTCATTTCATTTGCTATCAAAGCATAGAGCTGAAGAATGGTAACATTATATTCTTGTCAGTATTCTTTATGTCCCCTCCCTCTTTTACTTTTCTTTTTTCTTTTCTTTTTCCTTTCCTTTCCTTTCCTTCCCCTCCCTCTCTCCCTTCCTCCCTCCCTTCCTTCTTCCCTTCCTTCCGTCCTTTCTTGCTTTCTCTCTTTCCCTTTTCCCCTGGTAAGTGCTTGATTCTCACTATTGAGAGAATTATACACTCTCACCTTGTTAGTTAAAGACAAGGCAGGAGTAATCTTCACTGTGCAAGGCAGCACCCGCTCTCTAGAGCTTACTGACCATCGTATAAGAAGATACTGGGGATTACTGTTGGCTCTGGATCCCACCTTTAGGAGTGATGCTGGCTCCAGGCCCATGCACTGTGTGGGGGGAAGTGGAACATAGTTCTCCCTTGCTTATGATTTTCTAAAGCAAAGCATGTCCATGCAGTTCAGGGAAATGTGGCTTCATGAGCGTGTATCAGTCCGGGTATGCACAGAGTTCAGCCCTGCCACTGTCTCAACAATGAATGGGGACAAGTTACCCAAACATTCTGGGCAAAGTTACTGACTATTATTACAAGCTAAGGGTTAAGAATCAAGTGACTCTAAGGTCTTAGGTCATCAGCTTTTGTTGTTTAAAAAACGAATCAAAAATTTAGGTGTCAAACAATTTATTCCTGCCCATGGGTGGCCTGGGGGTGAACAGATCTAGGGTGAGTGCAACAGGCGGCTCTGCTTCAAGCTGTGGATGCCACTGGAATTGGCTGCTCTCAGAGAGCTTAACCCAGATCTGCTCCATGTGCGTTTATTCTGGGCCCAAGCTGAAGGAGCAGCAGGTAACTCTGGGGAAGCTCTTCTTAGGGTGATATCAGAGGCACAGTGAGTAAGCACAATTTCCCAAGTGCCTGCTCAGCCTTGTTTTGTGTCACATCTGCTAACATACTGTTGGTCAAATCAGGTGGTGTGGCTTTTCCTGAAGTGGGGCATGGAAGATAAACAACTATTTGTTAACAATGAGATTAAAAGCAGAGCTAATTTTCTCTAGATAGTTATGTTTCCATTTTATATATTGGTACCTTCAGAGAGGAGGGCTTCAAAAGAATACATTTTGGGGGGAATTTCTAAAATTGTGGAGATGGGGTGTTGAGAATAAATGAAAAACAAGGCTTTCAAAATATGAATGAAATAAAAACCATGGAAAATTTCCCTGTAATGATTTTAGTGTTTCTTTCTTTCTTTTAAAAATTTTTTCAATTGTTTTGATAATATTCATGGACTAGGTAAATCATTAGAAGCTGTGCTAATGGGTCCAGAGAAGATAGATGCACACAAGAAATTTGGAGTAGAATTTTAGAGTGAAGCATTAGTATTCCATTTTATATAATGCTGTCTTATCAGAAACAGCAGCATAGCAAATATTAATTTTCACAGAATATATAATCATTTGTACAAAAATATAACTTTATTTTCTTATAGCTGATCTTAATTTCTATTTCAAGCCATATCCCATCTGACGATAGGGAAGGTTTTTCTTTTCCTCCTTACACTTGCAGGTAAATTCAGTCCAATTCAGGGATTCTTTTGAAGATCATTTCAAGTTTTGTTTTTTTTTTAACAACTTTTTTGGAGCATAATTGCTTTACAATGGTGTGTTAGTTTCTGCTGTATAACAAAGTGAATCAGCTGTATATATACATACATCCTCATATCTCCTCCCTCTTGTGTCTCCCTTCCACCCTCCCTATCCCACCCCTCTAGGTGGACACAAAGCACCGAGCTGATCTCCCTGTGCTATGCAGCTGCTTCCCACTAGCTGTCTATTGTACATTTGGTAGTGTATATATGTCCATGCCACTCTCTCGCTTTGTCACAGCTTACTCTTCCCCCTCCCTGTGTCCTCAAGTCCATTCTCTATGTCTGAGTCTTTATTCCTGTCCTGCCCCTAGGTTCTTCAGAACCATTTTTTTGTTTTTCTTTTAGATTCCATATATATGTGTTATATGTATAACATATGTATATGTTCTATATAGGGTATTTGTTTTTCTCTTTCTGACTTATTTCAATCTGTATGACAGACTCTAGGTCCATCCACCTCACTACAAATAACTCAATTTCATTTCTTTTTATGGCTGAGTAATATTCCATTGTCTATATGTGCCACATCTTCTTTATCCATTCATCTGTTGATGGACACTTAGGTTGCTTCCATGTCCTGGCTATTGTAAATAGAGCTGCAATGAACCTTTTGGTACGTGACCCTTTTTGAATTATGGTTTTCTCAGGGTTTATGCCCAGTAGTGGGATTGCTGGGTCGTATGGTAGTTCTATATTTAGTTTTTTAAGGAACCTCCATACTGTTCTCCATAGTGGCTGTGTCAATTTACATTCCCACCAACTGGGCAAGAGGGTTCCCAGCATCTTGTTGGGGCATGCTGGAGATCTGTAGGGAAGCCTTGAGTATTCTTCTTGGGTATTTCTATGTAGCTGCTCCGTCTGCTTTCCCCCATGACTCCAGTAGGGTAATGCGACACATACCTCTCTGCCCATAGGTCCTCAGTTTATTGTGTTGGCATTTGTTCATTCTTCCCCAGGGACTCTGAGGCTATAGGCAGGGCATAGGCCACCTGGCCAGTTACTAAGGCCCCTTCTTTTCCAAATCTTTTTTCTTCCATACTTGGATGATTTTTATTAAGTGGGCCATGGAGACAGAAGTAAAGGGGTTTCCCCAAGTTATTTTAACTATTTCTACTGTTTCCCATGGATTTACCAAAGGACTGGGCTTTTTGACCTTTAAAACCAGAATTTGACATTTTTCTTCTCTCATACTTCTTGCCCTTGAGGTGATGAGCTACCCTAAGGAAAGATGATCACAAGAAAAAAGGAAGGAAGAGAGAGAATAACATGCCAGTTAATATCTCATCATATCATCACATCTCAGTGGTCTTAGGAGATGAGAAAATTATACTTTAACAACAATAATGGTTTACAGTGGTAAGAATTCTCAGTGTTTTCAAGTATTTTCACAACATCATCTCATTTAATTCTCACAATGACCCTCTGGGGTTGAGCACATTTGCAGCTCTGGAAGTGTGAATATATTTCATCACTTAATGAGCTGTGTCTCCTGGGACCGTCACTTTAGCAGGGTTAGGAAATACAAGTATCCATGAAGCTGGAGCCACCCTAGGGAAAATGCTGCACCTTTTCATACATCTTTCTTTTTTATTTGTAAATTTGAAATTGCTAAATAACACTGGATATTTATTGAGTCTTTGCCAGCTGTACAGAAAGATGCTTCTATTCACAGATATTTAGCCTGTCGGAAAACTTCAAGGATTCAACATAAAAGGCAGTTATTTAAGTTCACAGGAATACCATGCTTTCTCCTCTACTTTATGCTTGCCCACTATATTAGCTTACAAATGGGGGTGTCCCAGTTGAACCTACTCCTAAATTTGGAGGGGCTGGTCCGTTGACATGTTGGCTCCCATATCCTCCATTTGGCTTTTGTTGATATGGGGTAGAGCAGGTGACCTCTGAGAAAGAAACTTCATGAAAAATCCTGTTATAGAAGTAGGAGAGACAAGAAAACGGAATAGGATGAAACAAGCAGTAAAATGAAAAGGATTAATTATAAAGTAGTCTGTTCCCTGGTCTTGCCCCTTTGACTAGTTCGGAGCTTTAGAGAAAGAGAGCTGTAATGAAACAACTGAAGAGAGCTTTTCTTGGGAGGGACTTTGTGAGATTTTTGCTTTAGATCCTAGGTGGTAAAATATGCAGAATGGGGTGTTCTCTCAGTTTCTGCCTGGAGCAGCCTAACTTCATCTTAGCCAACACTCAAAGCTATAATTGTAAGTAAAGCCTAATAGTTTTCATGGAAGTCCATCCTGGGTTCAGCCTCCTGCATAAGTATGGAGACTAAAAAGGCTGCAAAGAAAAACTGAGAGAAAAATGTTGCTTAGCATTGTAAATCATTATAGGGCACAAGCCCATCAGAGTTTCATAGAAAGGAAAGCAAGTCATTCTCTTGCTGCAAAAACTGGTATTTAATAGAGCCTAGTTTAAATCCTGTGCCCACAATGTATTTATCACACTTGCCGTGTGATCTTAGGCAAGTAATTAAACTTTCTGTGGCTCAGGTCACTCATCTCTAAAATGGAGATAATAAGAACAACACTTCATTGTTTTTTTTTAGGATTAAATGAGAATATTTAGGAACTGGACAATTTGTGGTTTTAGGGAAAATATGGCCCTGTATTTCTATCATTATAAGGAGTTGGACACATTTTCCTTCTTCTTTCCTCCCTTCCCTCCTTCCTCCCTTCCTTCCTTCTTTCCTTCTTTCCTTCCCTCTTTCCTTCCTCCTTTTACTCCCTTGTTCCTCTATTTATTTGAAATGACCATCTTTCATCATTTTTCTGATCAATTAAGATTGTTTTGATTGGCTCAGTTGACCCCTCAAACATTACTGATATTTCTCAATTTTATTTCCATACTAAAAAAATAAATTTTTATTCTGGTATAATTTTAGATTTATAGAAAAGCTACTAAGATACTAAAGAGAATTTCCCACATACCCTTTACCTAGTATTCCCTAAAGTTAACATCCTACCTAATCAAGGAACATTTGTCAAAACTAAGAAATTAACATTAGTATATCACTATTATCTAAACTAAACGTTCTATTTGGATCTCACCCATTTTTCCATAAGTGTAATTTTTCAATTACATGATCCAATGGAAGTTACCACATTGCATTTAATTACTTCTATTTTTAAGAGAAAAAGTATCTTCGTAAAATATAAATATCCAGAAAAAATAAAGTCAAACTCTATCAATTTGTTTATAACACAATTTTGATAAATTAGGTAATAAGGTGACAAGAAATTAGAAAGTTTTGACTTTTAAATCCCATTAATATAACTGTATTCTTTCTATATATAATGTCCCAACCCTCTTTTATAATTCTAAAATGCTGGAGAAAATAAGTAGTGTAATCCCAGAAAATAAAATTGTTTATTTAGTCAGTATCTTTTAAGGTAACTTTCAGGAGAGATATGATATATATTATATATGCTATTTATTATATATAGTCATTTAAGCATTTGAACTTTAGTTTTATCAGGATAAATGCTACTTTTTTAGTTTTAATTTATATAACTATGAATAATAAAAATAATATACAACTTATCTTATTAGGTCATAATTTGGCATTAATTTAATTTTGGTACTTAAGTACTGGGTGATCTTGGTAAAGTTACTTCTCTGTGCTTAAATTTGCTTATACAAAGGTAAAGAGATTGATTTAGATGGACTCAAAGGTCCAGTTGACTCCAGAAATCCTCTACCTATGTTTTACTTTGGTATGTTTTTTAAGAAGTAGCAACTCCATGAGACCGGTAAGGCCTGTGGCCCATTGTGGTTAAATGATTCATGATGTCACCAGTGAGTAAGTGGCCAGCTCCGAGGCAAAATAAGGCCTTAGGACTGCAAGACCAGTGTGCATTCCATCCCATGGAGTCCTCTTCTGTGAAATACTTTAGAAACACACATACACATAGCTCATTAGAGATGGAGAAACACATTTATTTAAAAAAAACAAAAAGAGCTCTGGATTACTCACTCCACAGCAGAATTTTGCTTCATTTACCTCAAGATTCAGAACTGTTATAATTGTTTTATCGTTGTCAAGGTTATTTCTATGATTTTGTTTATTTTTGAGAAAATAATCTTTCATTTAGCCCATCTAGATCTTAGTCTTTAGATCTAGATAAAGACACTCTATGACTAATGTTTTTGGAAGGGAAGTTGAAAAGTACAAAAATTAAATACCTTTGACATCATCACCCAAGAAACCAGCGTTTCACCACTGATGAGACGGCAATTCTCTGAGTTTACTCCTGTGTACATTCTTAATCCATTGCTAATGACCCTCTGCTTTTTGCCTGGTCTCAGCACGCTAGTTGCAAAGCATTACATAGTTAACTGTGTAATGTTAACTTTACAGTTAAAAAAGACACTCTTTTACTTTCCCTGAAGGTCATGAGTGCAATAGTGGGGCACTCCTATTACTGGGAAAACAAGGAACTAGTTGTGTTTTCAAATGCCCATTTGGGTTCTCATTTTCCACAGAAGCAAATGAAGATCTAAATTCTGAGGCTTGTGTGGGATGCACTTGGGTTTCATTATGGCTGATGGACTGATGCATTCATGCAATCTGTCTTTCTTATAAAGATGTGCGGTTCATCGCAGAGCAGTGGCACTAATGAGCCTTCCAAACAACCAGGACCACACTCTTTAATAAGGATTGGAAAATGAGACCTACGATTTTTTGCTTGTCAGAGAGAAAAAGGAATATGAGAAATATATGGAGTCCTGCCTTATGTAAATTGGTACTTGCCTTTCCAAATGACATGTTTTCTAGTAAAGTACACAAAGATGCCTTAGCGGGTACTGGAGAAAGCCATAGGGTCTGCTGGTGTGCAGCAAATAATCATAAAAGATCTGAAGTCGGGCTGCAGTGAAGTGGGGGTAGAAGGAAGTAAAAGCTGTTGTGTATTATTTTGTCTTTCTAAAGATTCCCTTATTCCCATAATAATAAACCATAATTTTGACTGCAGGAATGCTACCAACATTTCAGGCATTCTATAGAGTCTGCCTAACTATATACTAAAATGAACCATGGCTGACTTAACCTGATAATTAATTGTTTATCAATTGAATGGGGCTTTAAATATACAGAGGTATGAGGATAACCAGCAATTAAAGGTCATTTGTCCAAATGAAAAATAGGAGATCAGAGGGGACCACATTGCCAGCACCCAGTTTAATCCTCAGTTTGAAGACAGAATCTTGATTTTAGCTGAAGAAATGCTTTGGGCAAACTCTGTTAGAGAAATGCGATTTGGATGCCTATCATCTCATACAGTGGATATGGGTTGTTCAATCTGACAAATGGAGAAGAATATTAAAAGAACAAGCACAGAGTCAAATTCTTTTAGAGATCAGGAACTAGCATTATGTCCATTTACTGACACTCAAAATATGGTCCTTGTAGCACAAAAAGTCCCTGAATGCTTCAGGGTAACTCTAACCAGTCTCAATTACTGATCTATATTATACTTTAAGACTAGTTCCTGAGTTAGGTGTAAAAAGCTGCAATTTTTTTCTCTTCTATACTGGGAAACATGAAAGAAAAAAATGTGTGCAATATTTTCAGCAAGGTAAATATGAAATACTTTATACAATGAAATATTAAAGGTAATCATTTCTTATTTCTTTTCATCTGAGCATGATTTAAAAAGGGAAGAATGTGATTATATTTTTGTATAGGATGGAGAAGAATTTCTGGGTAATCTTATGCTCAGCTTTATTGCTTTATTGATAAGAAAGGAGGATGTGTGGATGTATATTTTATGAGTAATGCATTTATTAAGCACAGACTGTACATAATACATTAGGCTTTATGTGAATTGCATTGGATTTATCTTTATTTTAGAGTATATTTAAAAAATGTTTTACTGTATCTATTATAATCCCTTTATAGCTAAGATGTCCCTTCATGGTAATAGTGGTTTAAAATCTTAAGAGTAACTTGTGAGATGATAGTCAAGGGAAAAAGCTCACTCGGGCATGTACAATTAATAATTAACATCTCATGTCTCCCCATTTCCCTCCTTTCCTTGAACAATGCTTCTTTTTCTCCTGTAATCTTCCAGTCAGTCAAGTTCACTGACAAATTTGTGAAGAAAGTAAGATGATTATAAATAGTAGGAGATATAAACAGATCTAAAAATAGTTTCTAGAAGTAGAGTCAAATGTCTCAGTCCAACAAAAGTAGCCTAAAGTTTGAGAGTGTGTCATGTTCTCTGACAAAAGGAAGCATACTCCTGATTGCTCTTTGTTGAGAGCAAACAACCTCTGCAAGGAACCAGAGTTGGCTTCCACAACCAGCCTTAAAAAGGAGACCATTATACAAATTATGCACCAGCCACCTGTTTTTCCTTAATCACTGCCTGCATATTAGCTAATATATTAGCTCTAAATTTAAGTTCATTCCTAAGGATATGATATTTGGAGATTTTTTCAGACTTTTATAAACTCCTAATTAAAATTTCCCATATATTCTCAAATCTGGCATGGCATTTGTCAGTTTTAGCATTAACCCGACCACACGGCTTTATCATCTGCAGCATGAATGAGCCATATCCTTTAATGCTGAAATAATCTAAATGGAATAATATGATTCATCCTCCCAATAAAAATTCTCATGGAGGTTTATCACGGTATAGAGATGAGTATTAGAGCCTCTATTTGGATTAAGTTTGTACAACTAGAATGTGCAAAGCTTCCTAATTTTTTTTTCCTGGCTTTGCTATTTATGAGAAGTATATTGCATACGAAGAATGTTTAAATCCATTTAAAACAATCCAAATTACACTGTAGATTTGAGTTGGGACTCTCAGCATCATCTATTTGCTGAATCAAACAATATTAAGGTCATCTTAGAATTACACTTTCCTGACCAACCTGACCCACAGATTTCAAAACACCATAAAATGTCATACTAACCCAATACGGTGTCTGTTATTCACAATTTAATACAAAGAAAGAGATGTCTAAGAAACACTAGACCTGATTGCAAGATTCTGAATTGTCTCATTCACCTGGTCTTCTTCCCTACTGTTCTTTAGTATAAGTTCTGACTGAGATCAACAGGAGAGTACATGTCATCATTGAAAAGGAAATCTGTCAGCTATTTCCATCACCATTTCTGTAACAATGATTTTTTTTCTAGATCCTTATAATAACGTCTACTGTTAGAGGACATCAGGTTGTTCATAGACCTGCCTGTTGTCAGCACATTTCCAGTGTGTTAAATTCAATGGGGGCCAACACTGCCTGTTTTACTTACCATCAGCTACTGGCTGACACAGTGACTGGCACATATTAGGTACTTAGTCCATATTTATGGAAATGTATGAATGAATGAATGAATGATGTAGCTGTTCTCTGCCTCAGGGTGATTGTGTAGAATAGAGGTCTGTTTCATTTACTCTGTCTGTGTAACAAACCCAAAGCTTAATGATTTAAAACAACATATTTTATTGTGCTTAAATAACAAGAATAAGCAGTCTGGGCTGGGTTTGGTAAGGACACCTAATTTCCTTTTCACTCAGTATGGCTGAGGCAGTACAATGTTTGGGAGCTGGAATCCTCTGAAGACTTCTGAATCATGTGTCTGAAGGCGGGACTGGGAAGACTCAAATTGCCCAGGGCTAGAACAGCTGGGGTTCCTTGGGCATTTCTCCTTCGCTCAATGTGGTCTCTGCTGAATTAACTCTTCATTATAGCTCGTCTCTTATACAGTGATTCAGGACTTCAAAGGCATGAATCTCAATAAGGAAATAGAGGCTGAATTGTCTTTTGTAGCTTGGCCTAAGAAATCACATAGCATCATTTCTGCTGTACTCTATCAGTGGAGACAGTCACAAAGGTCCACCCAGATTAAGGGGGAAGACACATAGACCTCAAGTCTCCATGAAGGAGCGTGAATGTCATATTTTAAGAAGAATATGTGGAATGGATTATGTAAGGGTGCAGACGTTTTTGGAAAAATACTATCTGTCACAATACTCAATCTTGTGTTATTATTTTACTTGGAGAGCTAGGAAGATTCTTAATCAGAAACTTATAAATCCCTTTTTTCTAGAGATGAAAAATAGCTTAAGTGAATAAATAAAAGCTTAACTGAATAATAATATTATTTTCAAAAACCATTTAGAACATTGGCAAATGTGAATTTCTCATTTTATGTTTCTAGGAAGATGAAAGATTATCTATATTTTATTAACCCTGAAATACTTTAAGTTTTGATTATTGGTCAATTCCAGTTTTTAGAAGTGGAGAAAATGAAATAAAAGCATTCAGAATCTACTTTCTTATTATCTGAAGACTGTGAAGTACAATATTATCTGAAGAACATGAAAATTTGATGGCAAACTTCAGAATCATTTTCTACTGTATTATTAGCCCAGTTCCAACCCAATCCTTGAAAATATGTCATAATCCTGTGATAGTCTGCATTATTATTATTATACCCTTGGGCTTTACACAGGTCACATCATATTGCACAGATCTTAGTGTCTCTGATCAGAAAAAAAATTCTTTATTAATTATATTATATTTATATAATTATATAAATAATTATATTATCTACAAATATATTACCACAATTAGAGTCTAGAATAGCATCTGTTAGATCATATTGTAAATAAATGCACTACTTACACAAATTAAGTCACTAAGTCATAATAACTTAGTCCACTGACACTGATTCCAGTAAAACCAGGGAAGAGTTTTTTAAAGGCTGCCTATTTTCTATTAGTTTTTACAATTTCAGAGGATTCATTTTTAATTGCTCTTAATTTCCACATTTGAAATATGAAGTATAGAGGGTTCTCCAATCCGAATTTTAAGCAAAAATCTTTAATAGAAAGGCAAGAGTACTCAAATGATGGCAGAGAGTTAGGTTCAAGTCCCCACCAAACCACAAACTCCGCAGCCCAGGCAAATCGCTTAACCTCCTGTAGACCTGCTTTTCACACTGAGTAACAGAATAAATGGCTGGATGAATAAATGAAAAACTTATTAATGAGCAGTCCAGGAAGAAAGCTTACAAATTCAAAACCCTAAGAGACTCTCAAACATGGCCAGGGTGCTAGAACCTTAATGAAATAGAGTAAAATGAAGAAAATTGCATTTGTCAGTATTTCTCAGGAAGAAATTGAATGTGGATGAAAGAATGCAGTACTTTGATAAGCCCCTTTGGTGGGGCATGAAACCTCACAAGAGCTGGAAATGGCATTGTATTTTAAGGTGGCAGGGCTTTGGTTTTGTGGGGTGAAGATTGTGAGGCGTGTTCAAAGTATTCAATTTGGTGGCATTAATAGAAAAATTGTTAAGCTCTGTCCCAAGGAGATCTCATTCTCTACTTTTCCCCAGTGCCGTTCAACCTTCCCCTCCCTCCCTTCCTTCCTTCCCTTTCCCTTTCCACTAACATTTATTGGCCAATTATTTTGTGCCAGTTTACTGTTTTAAGAACTTTCCATATAGTAACCCATTCATAAGTAACTGTTGGACACTTACTTGATGAACATTTATTATTCTGAAGAGGCACTGCGTTGGAGGAGACACATCTGCTGCCTCATTTAGTCAGAGACTTTCACTTTTGTCCTCTTCCAGGTCTTGGGTTTACTGGGATCCTGTGCTGGTGAACAAGAACTTCTCTTAGAGCTCAGCTTGTTCACTTCTTCAGGTTTTCCTTGACGACTCACCTCTTAGGTCCTTGACAGGTTAAACTCCTAGAAACCAAAACACCAAGAATAAAGAAAACAAAAACAGAGGAACAATAACAGAAACGATCACCATTACCACTACAAGGAGGAGGTTACTTTCTGTGCAAACTAAGGTATTATGTAAGGTGAGATAAAATAGGTATCATGGCATTATGGCCAGAACCATAACAAGAGATGAAACTGGTGAAATGTCAAGATCAAAGACAAAACTAGAATGAAAAATTAGCTATTGCATGGTGCTGAGAGGCAAGGAAAGGAATGGTAGAGATTAGGAAACTGAGATAATTGAAATGGATGCTTACTAAAGTCTATGAATATTTTTAAGGAACATACAATAATTTCAAAACTACATAGACTCTGGACAAATTAAGTCAGACATATTATGCAAGTATGAGGTTAAAATAAAAATGATAGTTCTTCATGTTTTTCAAGTAAAAACATCTCTCCTGTCGAAAGGGGAACCCCATCTTATTTTTCTTTACATCCCCAGCACGTAATGTGCTCTTGGCATGCAGTAGGAGGTCAAGAAATATTTGTGAAAGAATTAATGATGAAATTTATTTGTGCAAACATTAAGGATCCATAAGGATGACATTAAAAATCAGGAAGAATTAAAATTTAAATGATTATGTATCAGACTATCACTCGATATCTCAGTAGTTCATAGTGTATAAGTAAAATCTAAAGAAGATTTTCTGATTATTTTGCATATTCACATTCATATTCCTTCTTTTATTTTTTATTCCACATCAATCTATGGTTAACATTTGCCATTAGCTCTGCCTAAAACAGTGATTCTCAACTGTGGGTTCACATCTGAATAACTCTATCTGAATTTCAGAGAGTTGATACAGACCTCTGTATTTTTCAAAAGGGTCTTGGATCATTCACGTGATTTCTCCTTGTTAAGAACCACTGGGCTACAATATCTTTTCCCACCTCACACACATGGCCGATCCCCACTTTTTTTTTTCCTGAGATTTAGCAGATGTTTAATAATCAATATAATAAAAACTTTTAGATTTTCCTTTTTCTGATATTTATGAACAAACACAGATAGGCAATACCAGTCAGAATATATCTGAGAAGCTTAAGGTGCATTGACATTTTAAATGCTGTTATCCTGTATTATAATTCAGGTTGATAGGGACAGACATTGTCCTTTTATTGGTGCACTAACTCTAGCATACCAACATGAAGCTAACGTGTCCTAAGGAAAGAAAAATCCTAGAGTTTTACAGCATTAAATATGGCATGCTACAGAATGAATATGTGAAAACACACTTGGAAATAAACTATTACATTTTAGAAGTGAACTTTTATTTTCAAGAGAAAATTATTTATAAATAAATATATCTATAATATTCTAAGAGACTCACTACCTTACAAGTGATAATCATGTATAGTTTAATTAACTATTTTCAAATTCCTTGGTAGAAGATATAATAAAAATACATCAACCCTTATATTCAGAATCACCTATCAATATCAGCATGATATTCAAAGTGAAATGGTGGTTTAATGATGCAAAATATATTTTTATTTTCCAGAATGAGAGGAAGTACTAATTTCAGTTCATAGACTAATATTTCCAACAGATTAAATAGTTCTAATTACACTTATAACATCTAGAAAAGTTGTATAAATGCCTTTGAGCTAGGGGGCTTAATTTTACAGTCAGGATTCTGAATAAAATCAATATGCTTGTCGAAAGCATTGTACAGTTGTCTGAAAATTGTCCAGTTTAAAGGCTTAATGGTATAGAGCTGAAATTAATGCTTGTGATCATGAACTCTGAAAAATAATGAATAAAGAATTTTAGTTCACTAATGGAAAAGTGAGTCTCTAGCTTTTGACTGGTGCAGTGTGGTTGATTTGTATTTCTACTATTACATATGCTTGTGCTTATATTATGAATTTTGCAGCTGTGGTACTAAATGTAAATTTATAGTCATGGATAGGTTGCTTTTAGTCATTATTAAACTAGTTTAATGTTTATGATGGATCAAATAAATACTTTGGGACTTCTGTTTTAAACCTAGTTGATGTTCACCTACTGTAATTTATTCATATTCTTTTAATAGATGTATAATTTCCTAAAATTGTCAAGTTCTAATGATAACAGATATGAGTAAGTTGTGGACTCATCCTTCAAGAAACTAAAGGACTGGTAGATTGATGAGAGAATTTGAAAATTTCTTAAAATTTTGTAATTACAGAAGAATGTACCAACAATTTTTATCCATTAGATACTCTCTGATTGGTAATTATTTTCTCCTTTTGTTTGAACTAAACTTGAATAATAATTTCTTATGGTTTCATTTTGTTAAGATAAAATTACTCCTGGTCTAGAAGGAGAGGAGAGAAACCTGTCTTTCAGAACTTTTATAAAAGCTTTTTTTCCTTAATTTTCACTAAGTTAATCTGGAAATTTTATGTTTGAGTTTGAGGGGGAAAAATCTATAAAAGATTTCTCCCCTATGGTTGGTTGTAACAGAAATGTCTCCCAGTGCTGTGTGAGCTTCTGGTTTGCTCAGCTTAGAGGCCCCTGACAGTTTTTGCCCAGCCTCATGACGTTCCAACTTAATGCACAGTTAATGCCTAGCTTAGAATTCAGCAACGAACTCAAGGAGATATCCTGTGTCCTTTGTCTTCCTCCCTACCTCCTTTTCAGGACTCTGCCCACAAAGTCAACTGCAACCTCACTGAACTGTGGTGCCTGACTCAATTCTGTGAGCTTGTTCTGCTCTGCTTGGGTTCCCCTTTCCTGTGCCATTCCTCTAGGTAAAAAGGTGGTAATAAGGCTCCTCTTATTTGTTTTCCTTGTCTTAGAAATCAAAGACCTGTACTGCCTGTTGTCTAACGTTTGAAAGTAAGTTGTTTCTTATATGTTTCTGGTGGGAGGGCAGGTTTGGTACTTCTTATTCCATCCTGGTCTGTCTATTGAATCAAATAACAAAACTTTGGCTTGTGCTTTGCAGTTCTTTGCTTTTTTTAAAAAATTATTTCTTTTAACAATCTATTTTCATTATACTTTAAACGTATATCAGTCTGGAACAGAAGGGAAACAAGAAAGAGCTGGTTGGAACCACAACAGTTTAAATTTTTTTTTTTTTTTGCGGTGCGCGGTCCTCTCACTGTTGTGGCCTCGCCCGTTGTGGAACACAGGCTCCGGACGCGCAGGCTCAGCGGCCATGGCTCACGGGCCCAGCCGCTCCGCGGCATGTGGGATCTTCCCGGACCGGGGCAGGAACCCGTGTCCCTTGCATCGGCAGGCTGGCTCTCAACCACTGTGCCACCAGGGAAGACCCAATAGTTTAAATTTTAATGTGTATACAAGTTACCTGGGGATCTTGTTAAAATTCTGATTCTGATTCAGCAGGTATGAGGGCTGAGGGTGTAACAGTCTTCCAGGTGATACCAATGCCTCCGGTCCAAGGACCACATTTTGTGGAGCGATGTTCTGTGCCACAGGAGATTCAACTTTTGGACTCAGACACATTCTGGTTATGGATAAGCAGCAAGTTAGATTCACTGAAAGTGCAAAACCAATGAAGAAAGATCAAAGCAGCCCAGTCAAGGAAAGAGACCTTTGTCTCTTTTCTTCTCCCTTCCCCCTACCTCAACCCTGACGGAGTTGGTATTGAAAGGGGCACTAGAAAGAGATGACTCAGAGAAAGATCATGTCTTACCTTTAACCGCTGAGACCAGAGTCAGGGTTCCAGCTCAAGGATCTGGCAAACAGCTGGCAGCATGTAAAACCCTAAAGATTTGAATTAAACTTTTAAATACTGAAAGTGATAGAATTGGCCCAAGATAACATCAAAGCGCAGGAAGATTATACAGAACATATCTGAAAGCAGTGATTAGAGAACAGAGTTATTTCATATTTATTCTTCTCCATATTAAGACTGCTTGACAAAGTGGTTATGTTTATATAACACTTGCCTTGAGAAAATTTTTCAAGAACATTTTAAAGTCTGGATAAAAATGAAATAATAAATGTTATGCAAACTATTTTTAAATGTTACCACAGAACTGTGTTTATACAATTAAAGATTTGAAATAGTCTCTTTATCCAGAGCAAAATACACACACACACACACACACACACACACACACACACACACCAATTTTTACAATAGAGTCAAGTCACCATTTTTATGAGTGGCATCTCCTGCCACCTGCTCAAGGTTGGTCGCTTTACTTCTAATGTGTTTACTTTCTGGAATGCAGACTTGTTCAGCTTGAAAGTTATTGGGTGATGCAGTGAAATCTAGGTAATAAAAAACATCCGATGTAAGGCTGATTAACTCTACAGAGAAAAGATATTTTGTGAAACTGCACAGGCAATAGGATTGGATGATTTTGTAGAGGCATAAATTGCATTACAATTATTGCCAAAGGCAAGCAGCACCATTAGAAAGCACATCAAAATGGTAACCAAACCAGACACACTGCCAGCGTTTTTAATGGGTGTATCAACTGTCCGTGGAGATGTTGAGAAATAACTTGATGAGATTCTTTTTCTGCTGTGTTTGGGAAAAGGGAATTCTTAAGATGTACATTATATTGGTTTAGAACACAATGCATGCTTTTGAAGCTTAAGTGAGCAAACTCACAAAAACTTGTGAATAAGCATGTGTGTGCCCACACATACCCACATGCATACACACAGGAAACTTTAGGTGTGCTTATCTTTTTGATATTCAAGATAGAATATTTGCCCATCAGGCTTCAGCCAGAAAGTTGTATTTCTTAACAACTCCCCAAAGAGAATTTCGGTTCTCTTTCATAATTCTGACATTTGAAACCATTTTTCAGCATTTCTACAGGAAAAAGGGAAAAGATAACTAAAGTCTGGTTAAATGGATCTGCTCTTGGGCTTGACTTCAGTCCCAACTCCTCTGTGAGAATTTTTCTGGCCATTTCAGCAATAAAAACAAAGATCTATTCCTCCATCATTTTAACTCATTAGCCTTTTATCTATATCACTTGTCATTTAAATACCACTTAGTGTCAATAATAATTTTTTCCTGTGTTATTTTTCCAAATAGCTCTTCAAGGACAAGGAACTTGCTGTCTGGGGTGTATCTCATGGTACTTTCCAAGATGCCAACACAGTAAGTATTTAATAATAATAACTGCCATTTACTGAGCTTTAAGTATTACCTGCTAGATACTGCTACGTTACTCACATCTAACACTTCAATTAATTCTTATGGTAGCTTTGTGAGGTAGCTATATTCTCCATTTTCTAGACGAGGAAACTGAGGCTCAGAGAGGTTAAAGACTTGTTAGATGTAGGCATTGGGTCAGAGTTTAACTCTGCTCCAAAGTTTTTATTCCTGTGATATCTAGCCTTCCTGGTACCCACTATATGTATTAACTAATACGTCAGGAGATCAGATTCTAGGTCCAGCTCTGCCTCTAAATAGGTCACTGATGTCGTATTAGCCACTTTAACTTTATCAGCTTCAGTTTTCCTTACTATAAAACAAACCTAAGTCCATAGAACCTGCATATGCACTTCCAGAGAATTAACATTTATTGAGTACCTATTATGTACCACAAACTATACTAGTCAACTTCTTATGTACATTCATCTCACTGAATCCTCCCAATGCCCCTAAATACGTATATTAATATATCTCTTTTGTAGTTGATGAAAGTGAGATCTGAAGAAGTTAAATGAATTACTCAAAGATACTTGGTCTGAAAATGACGGAGTCTGGGTTTGAACCTGACCCTAAAATCATTGTCCTTCAACTTCGCGGTGCCAACAACAGGAAGAAAAGCTGCTGTTGAGTTAATAATGATGTAGACAATTAATTTTCTACTTTGGGAGGAAGGATAAACATCATTAATGCCCTGTATTCCTCTATTAGTGATCAGATTAGTCTCACTTTAAAAATATTCTCCATGTCAGAAATGGGTAGTTTAAGGCAGAAGTTAATCATGTCAAAGTGGTTGTAATAAAAAAGATGCAAAGCTATCAATATATCTGTCTCTAGATACAATTGGAATTTTTATCACCTTGGAAATTCAACAAAGTGTAGACAATGTTTCAAATATCTACTTCAGGCAAATATTATATGAACATCTTTGAAGCAATTAAACTCGTTTAATTTTCCAGTTTACAACTACTATTTGTAGGTATCTCCAATGTGGTAGCATGTTTAGTATGCCCTCCTAAAGGCATGTAGTAAAGTGATTGTCTTCCCTCTCAATCTAATAGTCAAGGGCTTCCCTGGTGGTGCAGTGGTTGAGAGTCTGCCTGCCGATGCAGAGAACACGGGTTCGTGCCCCGGTCCGAGAAGATCCCACATGCCGCAGAGCGGCTGGGCCCGTGAGCCATGGCCGCTGAGCCTGCGCGTCCGGAACCTGTGCTCCGCAACGGGAGAGGCCACAACAGTAAGAGGTCTGCGTATCGCAAAACACAAAAAACAAATAAGAACAATCTAACAGTCTAACTTTTTTTTTTTAACTGCTGGATATATTTTTTAGAGCCACTAATTACTCAGGGATGGATTTGGTATTGCTATTGTTTGTCTATTTTACTCACCCTAATCTGGCATATGACCTGCTCTCTGCCTCACACCCCCATTTCATTATAGGGTATTACATCTGAATTCAGAGGGGTGAGATGCATTTATGCTTCTGTTAAAATAGTGTAGACTTGGAAAAGCAGTTTCCTTTTTAGGGGGAAAGAATGAACAAAACCATAACTATTTCTCCCAGGGTGTGTCCCAGTGCAATTTTCACCTTGAATTAAACCTTTAAGTCAAAATCTGCAAATGGTGCCAGAAACTTTTTGGCTTAATACTATACAGCAGTTAAGACTATTATTATTTTCCTTTGTTTCAAATAAGTTCACAAATCTGGTAATTACCAGGGAGTTGTTATTGTTTGCCTTTACGTGAATACACTTTATTTAACATTCAGGTGGTTCTGTAAGAGAGCACTTTTAAAATATGTATACAGAGGAGTTTTTTCTATCACACGAAGGTCATCCTGGTTGCTTATCCAAGTTCACTGGAAAAGTCTTTTGTGCAACTGAAAAATAGGGAATGTGCTTATTTCAATTTCTCCCTGGGTCCTGACAGCGAATTTCTCCTCAAGGTGATATTAAACATACAAAGGGAAGAGCTGAAGCAGAACTGGCCAAGAGTTAATTTGGATCTTCGTGGCAGCATAGTTGAGATAATCTGAATCATATGCAGTTCTTAAGGACTGCTGAAGACCCTTAGTGAGCCAGAGCTTGAGTTCCTCTGACAAGCATATTGAGAAAATGTTTATGGTACCTGGAAGTGAGGAAACTCCTGTCACAGTAGTTAAATTTGGAAAAATACCAAGAGCGCAAGTTTTTTATAGGCCAACCATGCAGTGTCTGCTCTGCTTGCGTCAAGCCTGACCATGAACAATATTTTAGCCATAATTTACCTCTTGTGAAATCAGTTCACAATAAATCTTATGAAAAGTTGAGCACAGCTCTGTTCTCTTCTACTGCTTCCAGGTTGATGTATTAGACTACTGGAATACGTCACTTAGCAGGTTGAATTTATAATCTTCTAGCACTCTACTGACTGCTTTTTGCAGAACTTGATATATCTCTGCTGTCTGTCATTAAAATGATCAATTTCTTATTCATTCTTGAAAGCATGGGATGCAATCCCTACCAGGGGTTAAGCGTAGTAAACAATCTTCCAACTAGAGTTACTGAGGGAGGGAGACATATCTTTAATTAATATAGCTGATCCTATAAAGAATGCTCGTGGAAACTGTGCTGATTTCCTTTTGCTGAGAGTGATTTTGAGACTTTATAAAGTAATTGAATATTTTACTCCCTTTACATACTCTGAGACATCTAAAATGGACAAGGATATTTAGGAGCCACGTTATGTAAAATAACACATACTCCATAGTCACAGTGGAATACTTTTGTGCATTTTCAGTCTGCTATCTTTGCAGAATACACATCAACAATCAAAACATGTCTTTTTTGTTTTCTGGGTTTTTTTTTTTTCTCTCTTTAGTTTTACAAAGAGATACTAGAACTAATAAGTAAACTCCATATTGCATTCTGAGAGAATATATTTCTAACTCTGGTCAATATATTTCCTGCTGTGTTAGGTTAATAGCTCCTTTCCGTTGTTTACTTCAGAAAATGGACCCCAACAAGCATGTATGGTGGGAATTACAGCAACAGTGGCAGCAACATAAATAGCTGTGGTAACTTTTTTACACATGAGGTTATTACATTTTTATTTTTTAATAACTGAATGTATTGAATACATAAGAATAAAGTTAAATCTTGAGAACTGTATACACTTTTTAATTATTACTTTGAATTCAGCCATTCTTAATGAATGTGTTTTTTTTTTTTTAATATCAAAGTAAGAAAATTCCTTCAAGCCATTGAAATAGATTGAATTCTGAATCCTATTTCTGATGTTCACAGTAGGCAAAAAGCAGTTGACCTGCTCCTTTTTTAGTATAATGTCTTAACGGGGCTTTTTTTTTTACTTTGAGTGTACTAAACATTAGAAATGCTCCAAGCAAGTTGTCTAAAGAGACATCTCCCTTTTTCAGGGTCCTTTGATAAGGTAGCTTTAAGAACAGGAAAGAGTTCATTTGAAAAATATAAAAGAAACCCTGTCGTTACATCAGACCGAGTTATTTTCTTACCACTGAGTTTGCCCTTCATTTATCAAAGAGTTGTTTACAAGGGTTGAGAAGGCTGACATATCTCTCTGTTCTTTAATTCTTTGTTTATGAACTGGAGTAATCAAACAAGAATGTACATAGCATGGAGAGTGGTAAACAACCATTGCTTTGTTATCATAGTTTATAAAATTACAGAATTTCTCAAGAGATTTACATCACTGTTTGGTGCAAAGCATTTTCACATTAATTAAGAAACAGATTCACTTTCGGAGATTCAGTAAACACATTTTAATTATTTCTCCAACAGTGTCTAAACCAAATGAACAAGAAGGTAATGGAAAATTCTCCTACTCACCTTGAATTCATTTGGAAGATTTTTAACTCCAAATATCTTTTGGCCCACATTGTGTACACTAGCTGGTGTAACCTTGTTTTTATTTTGTGCATTTGTGGCCAAAACCTTCTTAGCAACTAAAGCTGATGCTACGTCATGCAATATTCTATAGAGATGACATATTTAAAACATAGCTGCCTTTGGAGGCACAAAGAAGGAGGTCCAGTTAAATTGAGACTTATCTTCATTCTTGAGGATGGTCAATCTATTTAGGATCTTCTCAGGATCCCCTGAAAGCACCATCTATATTTCAGGATTTAACTCTATGGAACCCATGGAAGACTACAAACTAGCTGTAGGTGTCCCCTAAAAACTTATGGTGCTAGATTTGATATCCTGGAGGTACTTTTCAGACTGCTACCTCTTTGATTCCTGGGAAAATTCCATTCATGTGTTTGCTCTGTAACATTTCCTTTTATATAAATGTTCAAAGACCAAACCAAGCATTATTAATGATAGAAAGGACAACACAGAAGAAAAAAGATGCCATACACAGACCCCATATGATACCTTATCTGCTTCCACAGTGCTATAGACTGAATGTTTGTGACCCCTGAGCTTCCTCCCTGCTTCTTCCAGGTGAGGACACAGCAAAAAGATTATCTCTGTGAACCAGGAAGTGGGCTCTCACCAGACATCACATTACCAGCATTTTGATCTTGGACTTCCCAGCCTCCAGAACTGTGAGAAATAGATTTCTATTGTTTATAAGTCACCCAGTCTGTGGTATTCTAATACAGTAGCCCAAACAGACTAAGATACATAGTAAACAAGTGAATATCTGTCTCAATTTTGTTTTATAGTGGAGCATTTCATTACTGAAGATAATGCTAACTGCTGTAGTGAATGAGCTCAAGATCTCAATGGGTTAATAAAATAGAGGTTTCTTTCTCTCTCACATAAAATCCAAATTGGGTTTTCTTGATTGGCAGGCAGCTTTCCACACTTGAGGACCCAAGCTCCTTTCATCTTGTAGCTCTGTCCTCCTCAGGAGCCATGGATTCCTCCTTGAATTTTGTTCATAGATAGGTAAGGAGAAGGTGAAGAGGGCTCACTCGCTTCTTTATCAATTTAGCTGGCGAGTACTTCATGTTATCAATATTTTTGCTGACACCATCGGCAAGAACCAGTCCCGTGGTTCCAGTGACATGCAAAGAGGCCTGGGAAATGCAGTCCATTTTTTGGCAGCCATTCTGGTAACAACTCTGTACAATGGGAGGGCATCTTTGATTGTCCTTTAGATTTAGGTGTCTCAAACATCCTTGACATTTGCTGAAGTGATGGTTTTCCATTTAAAACAAATTTGTTAGGTCCTTACCTTTAGGAATTTTTAAAAATATGGAACAATCTGATAAGGAGAGCTTCTAGGTGAGAAGGAATTTTTTTAAAGCAAGATTTTTTTTCATTTGGAAAGAGTCTTTTCTTTCTTCCTTCCTTTCTCTCTTTCTTTTTCTTTCTTTTTTTTTTTTAGAGCATTTTAATTTTAGAATTAGTGAAGCTTTGATTTACAAATGGTTTACTTATGCAAATATTCAGCAGAGAGCTAAAGTCAAATGAGTCAAGAGATAGTGTCTGGTAAATTGTGATTTCCATTGAATGGGGTGTGGGTGTGTGTGTTCTTTTCTCAGACATATATTCTTAGCTTTTGTTTGAAATATTGCCTTTAGGGATTTACTCCATTGATCTCAGAACTTTTAAAGAGCCATACAACAAAATACAATTAAAAGAGTCTTGTGCTATAAATACTAGTATCATTTAAGATTTAGCCTAGGAAAAGGCTCTAGTGATCATGGAACTCAGTATAGAGGCCTGAGGAAGGAGAGAATATAGAAGGGCTGAGTCAGATGGGAGATGGAAAGATGAAGCCAGTGAAGACTTTTACCTATTTTCTAGTTGTATTGAGTGTCAGCTCTGAGTAGGAATGTTGATTTGGAGTACAGTGAATAAGTATCAGTGAATATAGAAAAGCTGTTACTTTATTCTCTCCACATGTATTTTCTAGGTGCCTACTATTTGCTAGCAATTTTATGAGATGCTGGAATAATGAAGAAGAGGATGGTCATTTCAGGTTTTGTAGAGCTTACAGTCTATTGTTATTAAAATTGAATCAGTTATATTGGCAAGTTGAGTCAATAATAATGATAAATAATAATGAAAGTGGGCTGAGTTTCTGTTTCACTTGAAATATTTTAATTTATATGTGTAACATTTCAATATTGTAATATCTGAATTACACGTTGGTATATTTATATGCAGGTAGCAATAGGCTAAAAGGTAGCATAGTGTTATTCCTAGAGCCCAGGGCAATATCTGGTACATAACAGAAACTCAACCAATGATACCTGATGAATGAATAATAAAATAATCCTGGGTAAAAAATTAGAACTCCAGTTCTTACTGTGAGTTTGCCAGTGACTTTCAGTGTGACACAGTAAATGACTCCCTGTTTCAGTTTCCTAATCTGTAAAATGAGATGAAAATATCCATTCTATCCACCTTACAATGTAGACGGTTCCTTGTATAGAAAAAAGATAGCAGACATGTAAGACTCAGGAATATTACAATAGCTGATAATCTCAAAATGGAGTATATTTTTATGTGACTGAGATATTTCCATATTATGTTTTAGAATAAGCTTTCTGATTGTCATGTTTTAGGGGAATAAAAATAATTTTATTTTAGAAAATTGAATTGTATTACCAAGTGGCAAGTATATTTTGTGAAATCTTAGAACCTAGTATCTCTTAGAAGTGTAGCCTAATAAAAGTGTCTTGGAGCCCTGGAAAAATCTCAGTGCAGAAAATGGTACCCTTTCCTCGATTCTTTCCTTTCATGGACAGATGTTCCCCAAGGTAAATCCTTGGTCCATCATTTTTCAACCTGGATTGCTTAAGAGAAAGAAGTGTTATTCAAAGACAATCTAAAAACAGCCTAAGAGGGAGGAGGTGCACATGCACATATTTGAGATTAAGATGAAAGAGGCATGTTTTATTCATAGTTCAGCATCCATTTATTTTGAGGATAGAGGTGTCTGTGTTGTGACTCATGCATGCTGTGAGAAAATGCCAAGTATCTTGATAACTAATGTTAGTAAGAAAAGATTCACCAAGAGGGGGCAGAAGCTCATGAAATGCTAATCTTTGAATACAAGAGTGAGAATCAATTTTAGATTCTGATTTTTTGGAACATTTCAAAGGACTTAATATTTTGGTACAAAAAGAGAAATTTATATATTCTGAGAATAATGATAAACACTTCTCTCTACTACAATTCATCGTTGAGGCTTTCTTTTCTTTCTTACTGCTTTAGCTTTTCCATTTTTCTTTTGTCTTCATGCCCCCCCTCACCTTCCCTCTAACCTTTCAGACTAAACATTATAGTCATTTACCTTTTAAGCTTTCAGACTGAACATTTTATTCCTTTAACTTTAGAAAAATTTTGGTTGTGAATGTGCTCCTTTTATGCTAAGTGTTGAAAAACTATAAAATTTAAGCTAGAAGGACAATACTTCCATCATAATCCCTCCTTTAACAAACGATATTTTGGAGCATTAAAAATGTTGTAAAGAGACAGTACATTTTCTTCAGTCACTGAATGTGTGATGAGTGGTACACTGAAGGTGAAAGGAGAGCCATTTTATAAAGTGTAAAGAACAAATTTACTAGGGCTTAGTTATGGACCGCACACTAACAAGAGACACGAGGCAGTTTAGTTGGATGACAGTGGATCAAATCAATCCTACAAAACGACAAGGGCAAACACCAGGGATCTCCATTATGAAATGCCTTGGAGTGAAGGCTTAGCAAAAAGTCAGTCTTGCATAAGCATAAAACACAAACTCTTTTAGAAACTACATTGCTGGAGATGATTTATTTTGATGTGAGAAGAGTTTTTAATTTTTAATTTTAGACCTTTTCCTTAAATAGAAATATTGATTTGCCTAATAGGACACATATACTTTTTCATCTCAAAATATCAATGACTTCAAAAGGAGAGGTGAATGGGACACAAAAGGAGCAATCACAGACCACAGGCATAGAATGATTTTGATAACTTTTGGACCTGAATATAAAAATCGAGTTAACAAAACCACAACCTCCTTCAACTTGTAATGCAAACATACAAAAATAACTTGACTTCAACAGGCAAGGTAAATTCACTTTACTTGGAAATGTCTAAGGTACTTACAGAAAGTCAAAGAGAGGACCTAAAGTGAAGGAAAAAAATGTATCTGATTAATAATTAATAAAACTATTGTTGATTCAAGGAATATTGTTGAGTGGAATATTTTCAACATCTTAAATATGTCTTGATGTCAAATGCAAAGTTGTTGAACGGTTTCAAAGGAAATGTTGGCTCTGTAATAAGAAATCTGCATTTAATACATAAATAGATGGGTTTAATATCTTTGTATTAGCCAGTCTTGAGAGAGACTAGCCATATCTAAATTCATGTATTGTGTAATTTGCATGTTTTGAGTCTGGTAAATGTAGCTACAGAGAATCCATATTTTAAAAAAAGTAAGCATGCCACTTGCTCTTTTAAATTGCTCTGCTGCATTTTTAAGAGTTTTAAAAATGGGTACTTGGTGTGCATAGAACAGCAACTGCTGCTCATTCTGTCTTTGCCTCTACTTCAGCAAAGGGATATTTTAAAAAGGAATATATTAGGAATACATCAAAATACGTGATGCAATGGAAATAAGTTTTCCTTTTTTTTTTTTAAACCTTCATTCCAAGCATTTCATCAGCCTAACAGAAGAGAATGTCTCTCACAAAACCTTCATGGCCACCTATCACTGTGGCCACATTCTTAGCTCCATCTAAGCAATTGACATGGATCAGAAAATATAGCATAAATTTAAAAACAGGCTATCCCTTACTGGAAGAACACAAGGGCTTTGTTTGAAAATAAGAACAGTTGAATTATTTGTAAGAATGTGGTATGGCTGAACTGGTTAGGAAACACACCCCATTAGAGCACTTTTCCCTCTTTCTTCTTTTGTCTATGTCAGGATCATTGAGGAAGGCTATTTCAGCTGGTACAAATAGCAACATGAAACACCAAAGAAGAAAATCTGCATCTCAAAGATGAACTGAGGGACTTCTTTCAGAGGTTTGAAAGATCAAAACTTTGAGTAGACTATCTTCCAAACTGCAGATTTTGAGATTAATCAATGACCATAACGCTGGGTGCCAAAGTATCTCTCAGAATTTTGAAACATAAGCTGAATATACAATCATTTAACAACATTAACAGCCAAATTCATTTTCAAAGCAAGCCAAACAGTGCTATGGGCATTTTATAGTTCCTTTTCTGTTAATCTTTTATATTAAATATTTAAGTATTTTAAAATATACACCAATTATTTTTGATGTATTCAAAGTATATGTATATATTTAAAATATATGTAACACATATGCTAGCAAAACAATATAATAAACATTGGTGAAGCCATTATGTAACCTAAGAACTTAAATGTTAATATGAATTGCATCTATCTGTGTACAATTGACTATCCCATGCTTTCCACTGGAGAAAACTACTGTGGAGTATTTTAGTAGCTTATACTAGTAGTTTCTACACTAGTATAGAAAACTAACTATATATGTCATTATTCTGACATACGTATGTAAGGCAAAGGCATATATGATCCAACTGTACTTGTGTTGCGATTTATAAAAATAGTTCTATGTTTTATGTACTCTTATAGGACATTTCTATTCAACATTATATTTTAAGTCACATCCATATTTTTGTAAATAGCTGTGTTTCATACATCTTCACTGCTTTGTAATATTTGATTCAGTAAATATAAAATCATTTATTTATCTATTCCTTTGTCAAAGGACATTTGTGTGACTTCCAGCATTTTATTATTATTAGTGTTGCTATTTTATGAATACTTTTGCATGTCTTCTAGCACACTTATGTAATAATTTTTCCAAAATTTGTACATAAGGGTAGAATTATTGGTTTGCAGGGTGTGTGGATGTTTAACTTAATGTCAACAGGTTTTCTGAAATAAGTCCCAAATCACAATCCACCAGATTGTCTGAGTTCCTGCTGATCTACATCCTCCCACATTGTCATATTTCTTAACTTTTTGGCACTCTAGTGGCTATGTGTAATAATTACAAATAATTAAATTAATTAATTAATATTCCCTATCTCATTGTAGTCAAAATTACATTTCATTCATTGCAGTATTTGAGAAATATTTGAGTGCCTATGTGCTAGGTACCTGTTGACTGTGCTGTGGATATGGCAATAAACAAAACAGAAAAAAAAAAAAAAATCCCTGCCCTTATGAAGGTTAAGTTTTAACTGGGCAGACTGAAAATGAACATAATAAATAAGTGAACTATGTAGCACATAAGGAGGTAACAATTGCCATTGAGAAAAATAAAGTGAGATGGGGAATCTGTGGGTAGAGGGACAGTTGCAATTGTAAATAAGGTAACCAGGGTTGACGTCTCTGAGAGAGGATTTCAGCAAGGACTTGACATATGTAAGGCCTTTAGTGATGCGGAAGGAACAGTCAGGGCAGGAAGGATCCTGGGATGTTTGAAGCATAGCCAGGAGGCCATTACATCAGGAGCAAGTTGAGTGAAGGGAGAGTGATAGATGAGATTGAAAGGTAATTGTGGACCCAGATCACCATGCAACATATAGGTGATTTTAGGGATTTTAGCATTAATATGGTGAAATGTGAATCTACTGAAGATTTTGAGCACAGGATTTACATGTTCTGAGGCCATGGGTAGAAGTATGGAGACCAGTTAGGAGAGGATTAGAAAAATGGAGAAGATGATGGGGGATTGGACTAGGATGATACAAGTGGAGGTGGTAGAAATTGAGGAGGGTATACGCTTTTAGAATATTGGCTCATCCTATTCTTGAACATGGGATATCTCTCGATTTAGATCTTCTTTAGTGTCTCTCAATAATGTTAAAAATTTTCTCCACACATATCTCTACATCTTTCATTTCTATTGTTATTGCAATCGTCTCTCTCTCTCTCTCTCTCTCTCTCTCTCTCTCTCTCTCTCTCTCTGTGTGTGTTTCTCTCTAGCACTGGCTCTCTCTGCTTTAAACATTATTTCAGTGTTTACTGTATACTGAGATACCATTTATTTTTGTACCGAGATACCATTTATTTTTGTATAGTGAATTTATGACGAGCCACCCTGCTAAATTCTTATTAATACTAGCAATTTGTCTATAAATAATTTTGGGTATTTTATGTGGTCAATTATATCAGTTATGAATAATATTTTATTTTAAGTATTCTTCAAATACTTAGGCCTTTGATTTATTTTCACCTTTCATACTGTACTAGAAAAGATCCCTGATAAAATTGGAATAAAAGTAGTGATATGGGCATCCTTCATTCATTCCTGATTTTGAAGGGAATACGTTTAAGCTTTAACACTACAGGATTTTTGTGGTAGACTTTTGGTACATATCTTTTATCAGGTTAAGAAAGATGCAGACGTAGAGAATGGACTTGAGGACATGGGGAGGGGGAAGGGTAAGCTGGGATGAACTGAGAGAGTGACATGAACTTATATATACTACCAAATGTAAAATAGGTAGCTAGGGGGAAGCAGCCGCATAGCACAGGGAGATCAGCTCGGTGCTTTGCGTCCACCTGGAGGGGTGGGATAGGGAGGGTGGGAGGGAGACGCAAGAGGGAGGAGATATGGGGATGTATGTATATGTACAGCTGATTCACTTTGTTATACAGCAGAAACTAACACACCATTGTAAAGCAATTGTATTCCAATAAAGATGTCAAAAAAAAAAAAAGAAGCTCCCTTCTATTCTTAGTTTTCTATTGGTTCTCTACATGAAGACAGGTGGGAATTTTATAAGATTTCTACATCTCTTAGATGCTCTTGTGCTTTTTCCCTTTAATACAGTAGGTTTATTATTAAAGGGTTTATTAGATTTTCAATGTTAAAACTTATTTGTATTGCTAAGATAAGTCCAACTTGGTCATAGTGTATATTTTTATGTTATTTTGGATTCAGTTTGTATATCTATCATTTGAATTTTTGCATCTATATTCATAAATGAGATAAAGCTATATTTTTCCTTGCTTAAACTATCCTTCTCTAGTTAAAAATGATGCCAGTATTTCTAGTTTTGGGCTCTCAAATCCACTACAGCATTTCTCCACACTAAACTAGTGAACAGTATTTTAAGACCTTACTCCAGTGGATTTTGTACATATTGACACAATTTAAAACTTTTGTGTTTGGACCATTGGTTATTTTAAGGTAACAAATATGTGATTAAGCTAATGAAATCAAGACTCGGTCAACATATATTATGCCCATTGTGTTTTGTAATTCACAAAGGACTATTAACTTATGTTTATATATAAATAACCCCAAAATGATTATTCTATAGGGCTGAGGTGTTGCAAAATGAGTGCTATAGGAATGTAGTATTTTGAACATATGAATAAGTCATGATCATTATGTGAAGTGTCTACTATTTCATCTGATATTTTGGTTTGTTTGCTTGATTTGTTTTTGATTTTGATTTTTTTTTGATTGTTTTGTTTGTGTGATTTTTTTTTCTTTTTTTGCAAAAGGTTTGTGTATGTTTATCAGTACCCAGATCTCCACCCTAGCCGTCTTGTGTGCCCGCTGTATCTAATTAGCAATTTCAAGTTAACAGAGTCTTTCTTATAAATAGTGACTTGACTAATTCACCCTAAGGTCAGAGATCTTTTTAAGCTGTAAGGTTCTTTAAATTGTTATCATTTCTAGCTTTTACCAGACCACAAAAGTTGTCAACTAAATATGAATGATTAGGCCTGAAAACTTTAAAATAACAACTTAGAAGAAAACTTAAACTACCAACTTCATAACATTAAGATGTTGTTTAAATGAATTAAGATTTTTCTTCATGGTATTATGGAGTTAAACATTTGCTTTATATAAGGGCACTGGGCTTGAAAACTCCAAAGACATTTTGTTTCTTCGACAAATTGATGACTTCCTTGTATAGAACTGTCATATAAAAATACAAGACAGGGCTTCCCTGGTGGCGCAGTGGTTGAGAGTCTGCCTGCCAATGCAGGGGACATGGGTTTGTGCCCCGGTCAGGGAAGATCCCACATGCCGCGGAGCGGCTGGGCCCGTGAGCCATGGCCGCTGAGCCTGCGCGTCCGGAGCCTGTGCTCTGCAACGGGAGAGGCCACAACAGTGAGAGGCCTGCGTACCGCAAAAAAAAAAAAAAAAAAAAAAAAAAAAAAAAAAAATACAAGACATAATATTTGGGACATATACCAAAAAATTTGTTGTTTACTCATGTTATTTTCCCAAGTTTTTGATTTATCTAAATTTACCTGGGTGTTTTGTACTGTGTTTGCTAAATCTAGTAACCCTCTCCCTAGGGGGATTAAAAACAAAAACAAATTTTTATAAATGCCGTGTATAATTCTAAAGGAGCACCTAGCTCATCTGTCTAGGTCTATTATGTAATCACTTCAGGTGGTTAACATCTCTGCTAGTTAGTCATAAATAAGAAAGCAACACAAGTCAACTTGAAGAGTCTGTTTGTGTGCCTTCTTTGATATTTAAATAGAATTCTAGACAGTTTTTGGTATATGGCATATCTGCTGTATTTGAAGTGGGGGTATGTGAGACCATAAAAAAAAAAAAAGTAAGAGGAAAAGGAGGTGCTGGATCCTCTCCTGACAATGACTAGAAAGTGAAGACTGCTTTCAATAGTCTGGGTCCAAATTCACTTTGAGCAACTAGCTCAAGAGGGTTGTGACATTAATAGATGTATTAGAGATGAATATACGTGAAGGAAGAGGACAGAACTCCACAATACAGCTATTATTTGGAAAATAGACTCAGGTGCAGAAACCAGATAATAGTTTGGTTAAAAGCAGATGAAATAACTGATATTTTCAACTAATCCCCATAGGTACCCAACAAGACTCAATGTCCTCAATTGCCCATTCTATGTTCTGATAAGAATTCCTGGAATATTTCAAAGAGGAAGTACAATAAATGCTCTTTCTGCTGATAAATCCTCAATTTCTGAGAAGTTCATTTTCCAAGCAGAATAAAAAAAATAATTTCCATTTCCATGAACAAATCTGCAATTATGCTGACAAGAACAATCCAAATAACGTTAAAGCTGTCTTGAGAATTTGTGTTAAACCAAATAGAAAAGTCACATAATGAGTGAGGTGGCTTTGTGTGCCGAATATGTAAATAATCTTGGATAATTAATTATTTCAGGTAATATTATAATTCAAGCAGAGAAGAAAGAAGCTTTTACTAAATTTCCTTGATTAAGTAGATTTTTTGCTATGATTAATAAAAGTCAGCCACCTCCCAACATGACTCCTCCACTTTGAGTTTAACTCTCATTTCCGAAAATCAAAGCAAAACGAAAAATAAAAGCAATATGCAAAAATTATCAAAATTAAATTTCCCATTTGAATGTATACTTAGGTTAATTTCCAAAAGAATATTTAAGATAAAATATTTTCTCTTAATAATGTCTTTAATTAGAAGTAGAAGACTGTTTTTAGGAAGTTGAATTCTGGTCACTTTTTAATAATTAGTCATGTTGGGGCTTGCCTGGTGGCGCAGTGGTTGAGAGTCCGCCTGCCGATGCAGGGGACGCGGGTTCGTGCCCCGGTCCAGGAAGATCCCACATGCCGCGGAGCGGCTGGACCCCGTGAGCCATGGCCGCTGAGCCTGCGCGTCCGAAGCCTGTGCTCCGCAATGGGAGAGGCCACAGCAGTGAGAGGCCCGCGTACAGCAAAAAAAAAAAAAAAAAAAAACCCCAAAAACAATTAGTCATGTTGGTAGATGATGAAGTTTCAGTATTTTGAGTAGCAGAATATTCTTAAGCCCTACAGTATTAATGTTAATACTAACAATAGATCACTCTTTCCAATGAATAGCAAATGTGTTACCATCCAAACTCATTATTGTATTTTGGAAATTAATTTAAATTGAATCTTTTATTTCTTATATCAAATATATATTTGTTTATTTAATTACTTTTTTGAATTTTTTTATGTTTTATAATGATTTTTCTCTGCCTTCAATGGTTTAATGTGTGAATATACTAAAATACCTTAGGGCAATCATCGGATGAATGGATAAAGAAGATATGGCACATATACACAATGGAATATTACTCAGCCTTAAAAAGAAATGAAATTGAGCTATTTGTAATGAGATGGATAGACCTAGAGTCTGTCATACGGAGTGAAGTAAGTCAGAAAGAAAAAGACAAATACCGTATGCTAACACATATATATGGAATTTAAGGGAAAAAAATGTCATGAAGAACGTAGGGGTAAGACAGGAATAAAGACGCAGACCTACTGGAGAACGGACTTGAGGATATGGGGAGGGGGAAGGGTGAGTTTTGACAGGGCGAGAGAGAGTCATGGACATATACACACTAACAAACGTAGTAAGGTAGATAGCTAGTGGGAAGCAGCCGCAAGGCACAGGGATATTAGCTCGGTGCTTTGTGACAGCCTGGAGGGGTGGGATGGGGAGAGTGGGAGGGAGGGAGACGCAAGAGGGAAGACATATGGGAACATATGTATATGTATAGCTGATTCACTTTGTTATAAAGCAGAAACTAACACACCATTGTAAAGCAATTATACCCCAATAAAGATGTTTAAAAATAAATAAATAAATAAAATAAAATACCTTAGGGCAAATTACCTGCTAAGAAAAGGTTTGTAAGTATCATGGATTGTGGAAGACTTAGTTTACAGTTAAATAATATTCCTCTATATTAATATAGATTGTTATCTCTCTATTAAATATCACTTTTACTGGGAATAAACTTGTCTGTAAAAAGTATTATTAAGCAGAAAGAGCTTGTTTATCTTTTGATTCTAGCAGTGCCCAGGTCAATTTCCAGAGCAAAAAAAGGTCTGAGACTGGGAGTGTTTTTTGTTAATACGTCTAAATAAGGGATGGAAAGAAACTTTTCATCTGCTATTTAGCTTTCCAGAGTGGAGGTCTAAAGATATCTCTTTAGTCCAGGAATAGATTACTAATAATTTATTTGACATTTAATAAATTCTAGATGCTATGCTGTGTAGTGCACAACATAGTCTGTGGCTTCAGGGATTTCCTATTTATTTGAAAAACAAGACACAGATCCGTGGCCAACTAGTCAAGTGTACATTGAACACTGCACTAAACTGAGACACAATAAAACCATGTCTCTCCCTATTGCGTTACAAATTAAATGCAAACTTAGTTCTGGAATTTTATACTCTCCACAGTGTGACCACACCCACCCCAAGGTCTACTGCCCATTGTTTCCCTCACAAAGATTCCACAATAGTGAGATTCCAAATGCAAACAAGTAGCATTTGTTTTTTGAGTGTTCATCATGTGTCAAGCATTTCACATGTATGGAATCATTTAATTTTCACAACAATTCTAGGAGGTAGTTACCATTGTTATCCTCATTTTATAATCAGGAAAAAAGAAAAAAGGAAAAAGAAAAAGCAAGACATGACGATGTTAGGCAGCTTGCCCAAGGTCATAGAACGAGAGGTGGGCCACTGTCAGGACTGGAAACTCAGTTGGCTGGTCCCAGAGCCTGAAGTTTTAATCACTGTATTTTGCCTCTTTCTTGCCTGCTATGTGTTAGTCTGCTTCCAACCTTCTCTTCTTGTTGTTTCTATAATGCTTCCTTCCACCATCAAAACTGTTCTCCTTATTTGAACCCCTACTCATCTTTTAAGGTTGATCTCAAAAGTCACCTTTTCTTATGACCACACAAAGGTACTTTTTTTACTACTCTATAACCACTTTATTTACCTCTTTTTGGCTATTTATTAAATTTTACCTTATATTATTGGAAACTTTGTACTTATCTGCATTATGAGATTATAAACTTCTTGACTGTATCTTAATTCACTCATTTATTCACTCAACTCTCTGTCATTGTGCTAATCTCTGCCCAACATAGAATAAGACAGAGTACTTGACCTCAAGAAAAACCTTCTAGAGTGGGAGATAATTACAACAAACAATTACATCCAGGAGGGTCAGTGCAAAGACATAGAAGCAAACATTGCAAAACCAAAAAAGTGAACTGAATCTAAGTTGGTCACTGGGAAGGTGGAAGACAAGAAAAAGTTTTAGGAATTGTTGACACTGAGCTAAGGTTTTCGTGTTGAAACTAAACCTCATTGACTAGTGAGGAAATAGATATTATAGTCCACAGTCCCACCAAACCACGTTCCTGCACATAGTAGATGCTTAACAAACATTGGTAGAATTTAATTAGATTAAAATCGCTACGTGTATTTCCTATGTTCGCAGACAGAGCGAGAACAACTTTGAAGCCATTGATTAAAAAAGACTTTACAGAAATGAAAAGTTTCAGCTTTCTGTGGAGTTCCCTGTCAAGCAATCTCACAATTGCACATCGTTGTTAAAAGTTTGGCACATATTATGGCTTTATGGTCTTTATTTTCTTTAAAGCTCTCTATTTTTTAGAGATTGCTAGATAAATATGTGGCAGCACTCCGTGCAGAGTGCACAGAACAGAACATTCAAAGATAAATCCTACCAAGCTGAGGGGATAAAAGAATTAAAAAAAAAAAATCAACTTGCATTTCAGGTTGTTCATCTGGGCAAAAAGAGAATAAAAACGGCTTTTATTTAGCCCATTCAATAATTCAAATTCCTGGAGAACAGTAGTGGGGTAGTCACCAGGCAGAAAATTCTCTTATTTATTTTTAAGAACAATTTTTTATGCCACTCATCTATTTCTATCACCTAATGAAAGCTGAAGATCAATTCTTCCCTGGTGAGTGCAGAGTTGGCCAAATGTAGCTGCATCAGAGGTGTCATATGTCAATACCTGTAGAATTATACAGAATAGTAAAATAAAAGCCAGAGTTGGCTGGTGTTTTAACACACACATATATATATGGCATATATATGAGATACGAGAGTGTGTGTTCCCTATGATCTCTGTACTAGGAAAAGCATGAAAGATATTTCCAATTTAAAAGCACTCACACACATTTTTATAATATTGTGGAAAATTGAGTGTCTATAATAGTGAACATATGTGTAAAATGTTTACTTGGAATTTATTTAAATAACTTTTCCTTAACATAGTATTAAAGAAAAAGAACAGTATTCTCCACAGCATATGCCCACATCAGTGCTTTAATCATGACAGCCTCATTTTCCAAAGGTTTATTTACATAAGTGCTTTCTCTGTAAATGTTACATTTGAAAAAAAATACACACATTCATATAACCTTTTAAATCAACGACTGCTGGCAAAATGTATGGAGGAGACCAAAGAAATATGCCAAAAGTGGTTTGGAAATGTATTTAGCCTTAGTACTGTTTGTAAAATTCATTTTAACTTTGATGCCTGATTACATTGCAACAGTTTTTTCAAGATTCCATCTGGCGCTGTAAGTGTAGTGGGTAATCTGTGCTGAAAAGGGAGTTTGGGCGGTATTAAGTACATTGCCTCATGCGGATCTTGGACTAGGCTTTTCAGGCAGAGGTATTTTTGACTGATTAATATCTGGTGAACTTGACCTTACATCTTCATCTTGTGCCCTGGAGGCCTGCTTTCCCAGAGAATGCCCTCAGGTCAGCACCTTTTTGTGGATATTAATGAGATCAAAGGAGCCCCTCCTAACCTGGTGAAAGGTATTGTCCTCAGATGTTCAGACTCCTTTTCACTTTCTAGATGCTTTATTTAAAGGAGCTGATGAAATTGACCAACAGTTTGGATCTTGGGTGGGTAAAGCCTACAAAGATAATGCTAGAACAACAAGGGACATAAACTTCCTAAAGACTGAGGCAGATTTTTAATGAGTTATTCAAATTATTATATAATTCTCAAACTCACTTTTATCATTCAGATGTCATACTTTCTAAATTCATTTGGTAAATCTTTTCTTCAGTCTAACATGGGCTCAAATGTTGTAATTGAGGGACCATGAAACAAAGTGATTTATTTTAGTTCTTTAAATTCTGGATTATTTTTATAGATCTTTACCTTAGAAATATAAACATGTTTACACTAAAAGAGATACCAGCAAAACTTATTTTAGTCACTTTTAATGTTAACTTTCTGAGGACTATTTAGGAAATTTTGTCTGTATTGTATCTTTCTCCTCACTCCTCCCCCACATCTCCAGGCAAAATTCTTTCTCTAGATTACACTGCCATCTGTTTTCATTCTTTTGGTATTTGGTTGCAATTGTTTTACAGCATATATTTTTGAATAATAATTAATAGAAGTAAATCAAAAGTCTCAGAGAAATAATTCTCATATGTGGAATAGCAAAATCAGATGAAAATATGACTGGAAATATCAAGTTAATTTTCAAAGCTAAGGACTGGGGATTTTGCCTTGTGGCCTTGATCAAGGTCAATAGGACTCGTGTGGGTAAGTTTTGGCAATGTGCTCTAAAAACGCTATCTTCTGAAAATATCTAAGGAAACTGGAACCAGGTAAAAAAAAGTCAAGAAAACACAAGGGCATTAAAAGAAAGAAAATCTCAGAAACCCATTTTTTGTAGAAGCTAGAATAATATATTGTATGAAATCATTCAGTATTTTTGGCAGTATATTGGAGGCAAAATTTTATACTCCAGAGCAACCATGACTAATTCTTCTACCTGCTGTTCCCTTGGTTTCTATATTTTTTTTCATTTGTGTTTTCTTTCCTTGGCTCTGCTGAATGCAGCCTTTCCCTCGTGGGGAAGAGTGATAAGGAGTCCAACTTTTCATTATTCATTATGGTCTAAAAATCTCATCTGCATGCTGATCTCACTTTGAAATCAGCCCCCGAAGAGGTGTTTAACTAAATGAGAAGCAGCTCATGGGAAAATGATGGGGAAAACATTTTATTATACTAATGTATATTTCAAATCCAAATGTAAAAACATGATGGATGATAGAGGCAAAACTGGAACCAAGAAACATATTATGTCAAGAATTAACTTAGTTCATGTAGCAAATGTCTCAATTAGACAAAGGGGGGAATAAAAAAAGGAAAATGTTAATGTTATTAAATTAATGCAATTAATGTTTAGTTAGTTTAATTCAGCGTGATTCAATACTTATCTGAACTCCTAAGTCAACAAGTAATATTATATCAGGGTCTATAATGTTTATCGTCTACGACTAGCAACCACATTTTGAGAATTACAAATATTGATAGTATATTATATTATAGAAGGTTATCTATATAATCTATATTTTATTTTAAAAGGACTATCATTTCTGGGAATAATCAGAAAACTGGTTATCCCCAGAAAACATCATTTCTTCTGTAGATCTCTTCATTCCCTGGGCTTCTCACTTTTTTTGAGATTGTGAGTACTGTCATTTTCCTAAGATTTTAAAACTCATACAAAGACCTTTTAACATGAAAGTGGGACCATTTGCTATCCTGCCTGTATCTTATTTCCCTCATTTACTTTTTATTTCCATATATATAAAGTTACATAAATGTATCGTAATAAAAAATATACATTTTCATTCACATTTCAGGCATCTGTTGAGGACAATGTCTCCTTTCTCACAGTCATCCTCACCCTTTCACCTTCTATCATCCTATATGATTTCACCATATACATCACCCCAAAGTATCCCAAATCTCATGACTCCTTGTTTCCTCTATGTTAGTGTCTTCCCCTTATATTTCTCTTCAGTAATTTATCTTCATGGCCATATCCTGAAGTTTTCCCTCACCTGAAATGGAGCCTCCACACAGTAGGATTAGTGAGTGTTGGGAAGAAAGTATTTTCCTTCACCCTTCAAAGGTTCTTTTGACTGGTCTAATAACCAAATAGACGTGAGACAGATTGACAGGAGAAAATCAAATTTAATTTCGTATGCATAGGAACTCCCGCATACATATGAGGTTCAAAGACAGAAGGGTAAAATGAGGTATATATGCAATCCAGAGCTAAGGAATGGGAAAGGAACCTGAGGCTTCAAAGGAGAGGAGAGCAGTTCACAGGACAATAAGAGGAGCAGGCCAACAACCACATGAAAGAATGCATTGAGCATTCTTTGTAGGGAATACTGTGTAGGGAATACTGGCGTTGAAACATCATTAATCATTAGAGAAATGCAAATCAAAACTACAATGAGATATCTCACACCAGTCAGAATGGCCACCATCAAAAAATCTAGAAACAGTAAATGCTGGAGAGGGTGTGGAGAAAAGGGAACACTCTTGCACTGCTGGTGGGAATGTGAATTGGTACAGCCACTATGGAGAACAGTATGGAGGTTCCTTAAAAAACTACAAATAGAACTACCATATGACCCAGCAATCCCACTACTGGCCATATACCCTGAGAAAACCGTAATTCAAAAAGAGTCATGTACCAAAATGTTCATTGCAGCTCTATTTACAATAGCCAGGACATGGAAACAACCTAAGTGTCCATCATCAGATGAATGGATAAAGAAGATGTGGCACATATATGCAATGGATTATTACTCAGCCATAAAAAGAAACGAAATTGAGCTATTTGTAATGAGGTGGATAGACCTAGAGTCTGTCATACAGAGTGAAGTAAGTCAGAAAGAGAAAAACAAATGCCATATGCTAACACATATATATGGAATTTAAGAAAAAAAAATGTCATGAAGAACTTAGGGGTAAGACAGGAATAAAGACAGAGACCTACTAGAGAATGGACTTGAGGATATGGGGAGGGGGAAGGGTAAGCTGTGACAAAGTGAGAGAGTAGCATGGACATACATATACTACCAAACGTAAGGTAGATAGCTAGTGGGAAGCAGCCACAAAGCACAGGGAGATCAGCTCGGTGCTTTGTGTCCACCTAGAGGGGTGGGATAGGGAGGGTGGGAGGGAGGGAGACACAAGAGGGAAGAGATATGGGAACATATGTATATGTATAACTGATTCACTTTGTTATAAAGCAGAAACTAGCACACCATTGTAAAGCAATTATACTCCAATAAAGATGTAAAAAAAATAATAATAAAAGAGGAGCAGATGTTTGGTAATTAGATGTTTGCTCTGCCATACAGATGGGTCACTCATATAAAATTTATCTCTAATAATAATTCTCTTTCTGAAAAAGCCCCGAATTTAAATTCTTCTAGGTAGTTAAGGGTGGGGCAGAAGTTTCTCTTGAGCCCACAGGGTCTTAATTGCCTTTTGTTCAAAATAATCCACTTGCCAAAGTGGCACATCTTGGGGAGGCTTATTCTGAACCCCTTCAAAAGCTTAAGCTGCATTGTCTTTCTTTCTGATTACGGCATTATTTCATTCCAGACATCATGCCAGTATTCCCTACACTGTTGATTTTTGATCTTATTGAAACTTTCAGTCTCTTGACATCCAACTCTTTCTTCTAGTCTCTGGGCTTACTTGAGGCATTCCTTCCTTTTCTAAACACTCGGTTCACTTTAAGGGTCCCTTGGCTAACAGCCTCAATTCCTTTGCCTCCCTGACCTCTGCCATCCCCTATAATCCTCTTGCAAACGAAAAATGTTAAAAATTGCCTTTCACTTCTCTACACGTGTGTATGACCAGAGGCAATCACACAATTCAGCAGCTGTTCTCTGATTTATTTCAACAACTATCCTGGTTCTTCCATTTGTATGTCATGCAGCTTACTTTGTTTTCTGGCAACTTGAGAGACAACCTTGACTTCTATTATAGAGAGAAGAGCATAAACCACCAAGCATGAACTTTCTTTGCTAACTCCCCATCCTCCTATAAACATGTCTATGTCTGATTCTAGAGTCTTCTTTTCCTCAGTCTCTTAGACTGAGACTAACCCCCAATTTGTTCTTAAAGCCAGTCATTTCTGAGATTTTTCATAATGTTGATTCATCAGTCCTCTTTTCTTTCTTGTTTCTTCAACTTCTTTATATTTGCCCTTTTCTATCAGTATTAAAAACAAACAAAATCTAAAAAATTTATTTCCAGATTACACACTACCTTATATGGCATCAGCTTATCTTTACAACAGCCCTGTGTGTGTCCTGGTGGTCAGTTAACCTGGGAAATTCAGATTCAGCAGTGTTGAGGATTTGGCCAATGTCACACTGCTAATGGTAGAGCACCAATCCATTTCAAATCTTCTTCTCCTTTCCACCATGCGTTGTTAATTATCTTTTCATATGCAGTCTTCTAAATTAAAGGTATTCTCTTTACTCATTGTATCCATCACAGCACTTAGCCCAGTACCTCACAAAATATTGGTGAAATATGGGCTTCAGTTATGATAAAGTCATCACAATTCAGTGCTTTAAATGCTACATTTCCAAGATATAATCATGTAAACTACGCTCACAATGTCCAATTTACGAAAGTGTCACAGGCGCTCCTTTCTAATGGCAGTCCAAAATGGAGGTTGGCATGATGTTCTGAACATTTGAAAAGAATACTAGTTTATATCACTGAACTATGAAACTGTACTGCCAACTCTTAATGACCTTTTGACTGTTAAGAGATTCCCCTCAGGTTCTCCAAATACTTAAAATAATAATAAAAAAATCTGAAATACTAAGATCTTATTATAAACTGCACCTGGAGAAAATGCTTCCAGGGGTCACAAAGTCAGTAGGTTTTGCAGATGAAACAAGTTTATTTGAAAAAATTATAAAGGGAAATTACGCCACGAATCAAGGTACCTAAAAAGAGATAGAAAAAATACTGCACACTTTTCAAAACTCTCTATTCCATTTGGAATAGCTATTTATCAAGTACAATAAAGAAAATTTTTTTGTCCAAATAACTTTGCATATACAGTTGTTAACCTATTTGTAGGTATTGCTTTTCAGACACATTTTGGATATTGCTTTTTAGTTATAACAATGGAATAACATTGTTCTCACTTGAAGTATATGAATAGCTCAAAAGTAATTTTCCTGCTTTACTTTTTTTTCTACCACTTTTTGGATATTACTGCTTTTATGTGCCCTGTAAGTGTCATATCTTATTGGATGCATTTTCATAAGCATGCCTAGCCTTTGTTAAGTGTGCATCTCTATTTTACAGGCTAGATTATAACAAAAAGATTTTAACCCACATTTTAAATCCAGGGCCATCTGAGTAGAAATACATCAATACCAAATTATTAGTAGAGTTCTGATGGGACAGTGATACCTGTCTGTCTTACTAACTTACTAAGTATTGAAGGACATTTCCTGTCATAAGAAAATGTAAAAAGAAAGGAAACACATATCAGTACAAGTATAGTTAGATTTTAAAACCACCCTGTGCAGTATGGATTAATTTACTAATTGCCTAATATTACATACAGCATAATATGAGAAATGCTGGAAATCCCAACCATAAAACTGATATCATTAAACAGAACACTGCATCTTTGTCCTATTAATGTGTCTAATTAGAGGCCCCTTGTTTACTTCATGGCAATTATAACGTTTTTTCCAATTGTACCAGCCAGATCATTTGCATTCCTTCACATTCTGTAGTAACAGTTCATGAGATGTATTAAATGGGAATCACTCAACATGATATAAAAAAGGAGATCAAGAAATAAAACAAATGACTCTCTTTTGCTATCAGTTTGGGAAAACTGGTGAAGGTGTTGGGAAGAACTAGGCCAGGTGGTGAAGTGTTTTATCAGAGACAAAATTACAATGAGGTAGTTTGATATATCCAGTGATACCTGCTAAAATATTAAAAATGAAATGCAATAAAATCACATCTAATCTCAGAAACATTTGTCTGTCCTAGGGTTGGATATTCTTCTTTGAACTTATTTTTTTCTGCTCTGGTAGAATTGGAGAATAAGATATGGCTTTATATGCACTCATTGTACTTTGAATTAGATTAACAGCTAGTTCCATCAGGATTGGCAGTAGAAGTAGAATTTGCCAGTATCATATTCCAAAATTTTAATAACTATTCTCTAGAGAGATTATGTGACAGATACAGACTTATGCATCTTAGAGTGAGCGGTTCTTCTGTTGAAGTTTTATGGAAAGACCTTGGTTGTCTCATATGCTTTTAGACTCTTCTCTCCATTTGTCTACTATATGAATTATTTATTTAAATTTATTCATTTATAAGCATGTAGAAGTTCCATTTGGAGAAAGTCCCACCCATCCAAACCCCTTTCTCTTCATCTAATTATAATTCACTGGGTTGCATTTAAAGAGGAGTATTGGATGCATCATTGTTGACGTAAACTCTCTTCTTGACATAACTGTAGTCATGCTCCTCTAATCTCTCTCTAGGCCTCCACTTTCAATGTCTGTCCTTGATATCTGATCACTCTCCATATCTGGTCAAATTCCTTATTCCTCTTCCTTAGTATCTGATCCCCCCGGGTCTGACCTCGACAAGAGTCCTATCAAGTAGATCTAGCCAGAATCCCCCCTTATCCTTGAGTTTCCTCCTAGTAATTTTCCATCCACTGACCTCCAATCTACTCCTGGGCTAAACATTCCCATTTTTTTCCATGCTGTATTTGGAATTGAGCCCAGTTCTATACTGAGATTTCTTTTCCCCTATTGCAACGGTTCTTAAATGAAATCTGGTTTTGCTTCTTAATTATTATCCAGTTCTAATTTTCTTTAACATTGTGAATATGCATGATGTCAAGAAAAGAGCTTTCATTTGACAGAACAAGTAAATAATAAATACAGACTTACAAATTGATCAAATTTGGCTGGTATTGATGTGCTGAACTTTTAAATTTACATTTGTTTCTGACTCAGACATCTTAATCTCTCTTAAAGTCCCCTACAAACATTCTCTCCTCTCTCACCTTCACCACTGGGTTCTAATGTTATCAACATTATTCCAGTATCTGTAGGTAGTGGAGGAAAAAGATCTTATAAATACATTCATAGTGATATGTACAGGACTCGTTGTGCCATTCTTTTGAGAATTATAGATTTTTTAAAAGTCCTAAGGAGAAGGCTAACTAAAAGAAGAAAAAAATTAAATAATGATAGTATTTTAGGCAATAGTGGGGGAATTCTCTGGATTTGGGGAACCAAGTAGCCGTCATTTAATTCCATCAAGCAGTCAACATTCCACTGCCTGTGCATAAAACCTGCACTGATACAGATGCCCTATTTTAAAAGTCTTTATTATTATATATAATCATTGGTATTTTTAATAATAGGTAACTAATTTATTATTGCATCATTATTTCTTCTTCTGAGTTTTTACTTTACAAACCACAGTTTCTAAGATAGTGAACTTTTTCTTTTGGTATATGTTCTTGTTCTTCTTTCCCTATAGTTCGAATGCAAACTTATTTCTCCCAATCTATGGAGTTAATTTGAGTAGAGTTAGTTTCCTCATTACATTGGGTGAAGTACATAATTTATAAGTCTCAAAAAGTTATTGAGAAATATATTTGTCTTATGATATTTGTGTGATTTCAAAGAAGAGGCTTATGTCAACCTCCGTGGACAGTGTCCAACTCAACTCTCTTGTCTTTAAAGAGAGTGCTGATTTATTAGACTTAATAGAAATTGATACAATATGATATATTTGGCTACCATTAAGGCATAGTTTTCAGTTGGCTGTCATGCTATACATTTTTGCCACTGTCATTGTTAAAGAATAATTTTCAAAGGAAAGGAAAATCTTGATTCTTATACAGATGCAAGAACGAGTACATATTAAAGATTTTATTTAACTCATTAATGAGAAAGCTAAGATGTTACAACCTGCTCAAAGAAGTTAAAGAAACACAAATATATATATAGAATTATGGAATGTTGAAATGAATAGACAAGTGGAAGCAAAATTGGCTTTTCCACAACAGGAGAAGTTTGTCTCTTCACAGAATTTATTTGTATGCTGATAGAAAAGAATTATTTTTGTACAATAGCTTCCACAGAGTCAGAATCAGACAACCCAGAAGGACGTCTTATAGACAACGTACAGTTTTCCTTTGAAGCACAAAGTTTTTCCTACACTGTCTGGACATTATGAGTTCGATTAATCTGTCCTCCTGGATGGTAGTCATGTCTCTGATGACTTAGTAATATGAGGACAATGGACCTTAGCTAAAAGGTCCAAGGAAAGGAAAATTCTAAGGTTGAATTTATCATCCTGACAGGTCAAACATGGACTAGGCTGCAAGGCTGCTTTGTTTACTCCTGTAATTCCTGGCACGTAGACTTGATATCTCCAGAATAACCTTAGCTAAATAGCAAGGGAAGACCCATATTAGGAAATTTGAAATAAACAGTAACAACAAAAAATAATTAGGTGTCTGCAACGGAAAACTTTGCATTGTTTAGACTATCATCATTTCTGGGTTACTAATTCTAGCTTTTTTTTGCCTTTGAGCTAATTTAGAACTCTGCAAGTTGTAGATAACTGTTAGCAATGAGAAAGAATTCTTGTCAATAAACATGCAAATAAGTTAATAAATTGTGTCAGGTGGCAATTTAATTGATTTCCCTCACTCCCCACTCCTCAAGTACACCCCTGGAAAAAGCCAGTTTTGAGTCATTTGCACATTTATTTCAATGCTTATTTATTCCATATAAATTTGCAGTTCTTTGGTTTCTCCTTTGGACTGGTTGTAATATCATACCAGTTACCTCAGTTAAATAAATTCTTTGACATGTGTTCATTTGATATTTGTATGATACACAAGCAGGTCTTTTATGATTTATCATTTAATATCACAAAAGCATCTAGAGACTCCTCTTGTGTAAGAAATAGTTGCAGTCTCACACTGGCTGGGTTACATTACGAAAGCAGGCAGAAATGGAAGGAAATGATGGCAAATTCCATTACTTGCAATAGATCTCTGTCCTTATAATCTTCTCTTGTGTACTTCTTAAGGTGAATATGCCTTATTTTTCAGGATAAAAACTAAATATTTGGTTTATAGGGGGTATTTATTGTATGAAATAAATTTCATGAAATAAAAAAATACATAATTACCATATTTGGTAAGTATCTTCTCACTGTATCTTATATTTTTATAGGAAGAAATAAGATATTCAACTTAATTCAAATGAACTCAGTTCAATTCAAATCAAAATACCTCTACTGTAAGTGTCCAAGAGGTGCTTTAAATTTTAAAAGTTTCTTGTTATCCAAGTTAGATATATTTTGTGTAATTCTCTGAGATTCTTGTGGAAAACTATTTCATAATTGCAAGGTATTTTCAGATTTGTATATAAGCAATGATCAATTATCAATATTTCTCCTGGGTATTTCCAGAAAGCAGTGCCTTCTTATAAAAAATAAATTGCTCTTTACCTATAGCTTAGATATTTTTCCAGCTGTTCATGCCAGTACCTTAGCTTTCATTAGCACCAAGGAGTTATGCATGACGAAGGGAAAATATTTACCAATGGAAAACATGTTGACTAATGAAATGATGCATTCCAGCTATTACATTTAGGAAGATAAGACTACATATGCAGGCATCTAATTGAAGTGATATTTTTCATGTTCAATTGCAATCGTTTGAAAATCTTTTAAGGAAGTATTTATATTCAAAATTACCTTGACTAAATATAAACAATAAATAAATACTTTTAAAAGACCTACATCACTAAACAATTTCTTATGATTTTCTTAGGGAAGCCTCCTCTTTTGCATAGCTAATGCTGTGGCAGCTTGAAATTGAGGTCCATGTGTTAGTCAGTTAGGGCTGCTATAACAAAATACCACAGACTTGTTGGTTTACACAAGAGACATTTATTTTCTCACCATCTAGAGGCTGGGAAGTCCAAGATCAAGGTGCCAGCAAATTCAGTTTCTGGAGAGGGCTCTCCTCCTGGCTTATAGACAGTTCTCTTCTCGTTATTTCCTCAAAAGGCCTTTCACTGGTGTGCAAGGAGAGTGAGAAGAGAGAGAGAGAGAGCTCTGATGTCTCTTCTTATAAGGACACCAATCCCATGGGATGAAGACCTCACCCTTATGTCTTCATTTAAACTTAATTATGTTCTTAGCGGCCCCATCTCCAAATACAGTCAATTTGGGAGTTAGTGTTTCAACACATGTATTTTAGAGGGTACAAACATTCAGTCCATAACCGACCATAGAGTTCAACTTTGTTATAAAAATTTGACAGTTTGTATACACATTTTATTACAAATTAGAGAATGATTTATTCAATTTGAATGATAATTTGCTTATACTTATACACTTGTACCTTATATAGAAATTGTCCCTAGCTTCATGAAACCATCTTTAGTGCAAATATAAGACATATTTACTTTCTATTACTGAAATATGCTTCCACAGTGCAGTGCAATTGATGAATTCTGACCGACTGTTTCTTCAGTTTGAAATAGAACCTCACATTTGAGCAAAAATGTAATATTCACTTACATTACAGATTTTCTGAAAAAATATGTATGTTCACATTTCCTCACTTTTTGTCACAAAACCCTTTGAAGTATAATTTTAGTGATAATCTTAATGTTTCTAATAACACAGTTGAATATATTATAAGAAGAAAGAAGTTAGTCAGGAACTTAGTGCCAAGAGACATCTGTTGATTTATTGTTATCTACCCTTCAAAATATTTATTATTCTGGACCAGTAGAGATGCATGTTTATTATAGGTTATATTATAGGCTATATGCCCACCAAAGTGAGATTGTGTCAACTGATATACTTTTGTACGCGTTATATGTTAAACTCTCCAGGGTTTGCACATGAATCCACTGAATCACCACATTGCTAGTAGTATCCTCTGCACCCCAGTGTCTCCTGATTTACTACTTTCTTTTGGCCATGACATGAAATACAACTCATCTCAAGCCAACCTTTTTCCTTCCTACACTTCACTTTTCACAAAGACTTACATTAAAGCATAAGTGAGAAAAAGAAGTAAGCCTCCCTCCAAACCCTGAATGACTGAGATGTATTTGGCTCTTACTAGAAAATTGCTTCTTACCTTCAGTACATTCTGAAAAATAGACATATTCTTTATGCCTTTAGTACACAGTGCTGATTGCATTTCTTTAAGCACGTCTTGCTAAATGTCCTCAAGTTTCTAGTAGGTGTATCAGCTATTACTGATACTGTTGTTTTTGTGGTCTGTTTTCTATTTCATTTTCTTGAAATGGGGATTAAATACTGTTGGAGAGTTTCTGGAATTAAAGAGAAGGCTCAGGTAAACATATCTGCCAATGATCTCAAATTGCTACATTTTCATTTGGGGTTTCAAAAATATTTTAGGGGCTTCCCCTCCCATTGTTTTCTCAGATATTGACCATTAGTACTGTTTTAACAGTTACTTTCTTGACTTTAGAAATCCTTTATGGTCTTCTAATAAATTATGTGGACACTGTTGCCTTCCAGCAAATTCCTGACATTACTTCCCCTATTATTATAACGATTTACCAAAGAGAATACATAAATTGACACACTTGGAGACCCTGTTATTTGGGAGTTCCCATTCAAATGTTATTTATTGGGAGCTGATCACTAAGAATCCTAAGAAAAATAGTTGATATTGACCCAGCTAGCTAGTGTGGCTCATGTAATTATCATACTCAGCCATATAAAACAAAACTATATACAGCCAAAGATCCATGAACACAATTCACAGTAACATCGTTGAAATTCAGCAGACAGACAGACCTGAATTTAAATTCCAGCTTCACCACACATGAACTTAACCTTCTGGAAGTTGCTAACCTGTGGAAACTTCTGTTTCTTCATTCGAGGCTGATGAAATTAGAGATTATGTATATACCACCTAGTACAGTCCCTGGCAAATCTTTGAGAGCCAATAAATTGTCATTATTATTGAGTTTTTGTTATATATCTGTGAGGCCAGGCTATTACTTGGTCTTCAAAGAGATGTTATGACACAAATTTAGTCTTAACTATGTATGACTTTGTAGAAAATATTAGTAATATTAAATATTTTGTTACTTTTCATAAGATCAATATGAAAACCTTAAAAACTTCCATACATTTGTTTTTATAAGAATATCATACTACATAAACTGTGATGAATAGATTGCAAGGCAAAGTGGAGCAGAGGGACCAGTTAGGAGGCTACTAGTCCAAATGCACCGTGATGATAATTTATAAGACAGATTCAGGAAAATTCGATGATAGGAAATAGGGTTATAAAGGGCAGATTCAAAGTGAATTCCTAGGTTTTTGTCTGAAACAACTGTTTGTGCTGTCATTTACTAAGAAAGAAAGCTATAAATGGAGTAAAATCAGGTTCAAGAATAAAGTAAATTCAGTGCTTTTTAAATTGATGCCTAATTGGCATACAATAACATGCACAAATCTTAAGTATTCAATTTGGCATGCTTTGATTATTTTATTCACTGGTGCATTCACAACACAAAATAATACCTGGGACATTTTCTTCACCTCAGAAAGTTCCCTCATGTCTTTTTCCAGTTGATTCAACTCCCCTTCCCTAAGCAATGATTTTCTGACTTCTGTAATTGTAGAATAGTTTTATGAATCCTCAGATTGCATACTGATGGACCCATACAGAATGTATTCTTCTTTGTCTGCGTTTTTCATTTTAGCCAAATAATTTTGAGAATGCCATGTGTATTGGTCGTTTATTCTTTTACATTGCTGACTAGTATTCCATTGTATGAAACTATCCCAATCTGTCCAGTCTCCTGTAGACAGACTTTTGGGTTGTTTCCTGGTTTTGGCAATTATGAATAAAACTGCTATGAATATACTTATGAATCTTTATTTCAGATATATATTTTCATTTCATTTGTGTAAATACTGAAGAGTGGAATTGATGGGTTGTGGAGTAGATGTATGTTTAATTTTAATAAGAAACTGGCAAACGATTCTCCAAAGTGGTTTTCATTTTATACTCTCAGCAACAGTATATGAGAGTTTCAATTGTTCCACATTCCATCCTATATTTAGTGTAGTTTGTTTATTTGTCACTCTAGTAGATGTGAAAAGATATCTCTTTGTGGTTTTCTTTTTTTTTGACATGGCATCAACTTTATTAGTTTTTATCACTAACATGCTTGGGCAGATTTGTTACTTGAAACTGGTTAAAGAAAAAGGAGTTTTAACAAAATGATATACTGGATAATTCTTGATGCTTACTGAAGAATACTAGTACACTATTGAGAGCTCAAGCTAACTGAATTAGAACTTGTTTCCTTTCCATTTTTTAAAGATAATTTGCTATTCAACTTTTTCTTTTTCTCATTACAAGACCCTAAAATGTAAGATGGGCACACAGGTTTCAAAAGTTCTGTCAATACTTTAATTTCAAAGTATCCACCCTGAATGCGGGCTAAAACGTCACCTAGGTCCCTGTAATGCCCCTCTCATTTCTTCCTAAGTTGAAGTTCAGATAGCACTTTGTAGTCACACAGAACAGGAATCTTTCATGCATGAGCTCCAAGAATGCTAAGGATTAAGAATATAACAAGTTCAGAAGAAATGAACGGGATAACATAGGAGGAGGGTTCAACTCACAAAGATGTTAGAACAAGTTATGCTCCATCCAAAGAGTCAGTGTATTTCTGGACAAGGCACAGGACCTGAAGAGGGAACCCTTAGATGTCTTCCACTTCTTCACCATAACGCACGGGAGCCCACCTTGCGCCTCTGACACAGTCACTGCCTGGCCTCTGGAGACAAGCAGGCTGTGAAACTCCAAAACCTCAGTGCTTGCCTGCGGCTGGAGCAGCTGCTACAAATAGGTGATGTACTGGTGCCAGTGGCTAGCCCTGTTCCAGGAACGTGCTTTCAGACGAACAAGTGAAGCGAGTGTCAGGTCCCCCATGTTGGGTTTCTTTCTGAAGTGCTGTCCTGTTAGTTGGTCCTGATGCAGCAGGCTTCTAGAAGGAAGCTTCCTCTAGTGGAGCTCTCCAGGCAGGCAGTCTGAGAAGCTCCATCACCCTGAGTCCACTTAATACACATAAGGATATTAAGTTTGCTTGTAGGAAAGAAGGAAGAACAATCTATGCTTTCTCTACAGGACCTGAATCTACAGGCAGATCGATTCTAATAGCTCAGCACTTCATCTACTCACTGCCAGGCTTTCATGGCAGTTTCAAAGTCAACTCAGAGGCCAGTTCTTCAGGAAAACAAGTGGTGTTAAGAGAAAAGAGAAGCATTACCTTCAATTTATGGAAACTAAAAAGAACACTGCCACATTCCTGTCCATTCTGTTTGAAGCTAAGTCTTTGGTTTTCAAATGAAAAAAACCTTAAATCCATAAACTTTGAGAAGATTAATTCTGGTATCTTCTGGTTTAAAAAAAAAAAAAAAAGGCAAACCCCTTCAACCAATGAAAATCTGTAAGGGAAGGAGCAGAGTTCAGGCACTCCGGAGAATAGATGTGGAGGAAACACGTCCGCCCGCCTGCCCGCCCGCACGCACACACACTGCACACGACCATCAGGCAAAGACTCAGTATGTGACTGCTAAGTTTAATTCAACGGCTACACCCACTCCTGCCTTGTAAAAATAACAGAATGCTCCTCTCAAAGTTACATCGCCATGTGAGCACTGGTTTGTTGTTTTTGATACAGCCTTACAAAAAGTTGGTACCAAATGCACATAAAAAAAGTTTTAAGGCTTAATAAAAATACAGATGAGTAATTTCTTAATGCAGCTTGGAGGTTGAGAAAAGGATGCCAAGAGTTAATGAAGCTTCCAAATACAGGCAGTCCCTAATGTACAGAGCATGTTCCAAATGCAAATGGCCTCCCCCATCAGGTTCAAAGGAGCAAAAACTTTTCTGCTGCACGTCCCAGGGACCAGGCTGCCCAGAGTTCTCTAAAGCCATGCCCATGGCCCCAAGGAGGGAAAGGAAGACGGAAGATGGGGACAAAAGTAAGGCGATGTGGTCACTGCTGCCCAGAGGCTCTGCTCTGGTTGTTTTCCTCCTTCCCCCAGGCCTCTATCCCCAGCTCTGCCCCAGAAGTCCCTGCTAGGGGACAGATCTAGAAAGCTCTTCCCCTCAGTGAGCTCTGCCCCTGACAGTGAGACTAAAACCCTGAGGGCCAACAGCACGTCAGGGTCTTCTTGGCGATCCAATTTGGAATTCACAAATCATTTTCTTGTATATTAAAAAGAAAAGTTAGAAATAGCAGTTCATTTCTACCTTTGGAAGATCTTACTGTAAGCTAAACAAGTTAGTGTGTTTAACTAACTAAGTTAGTGTGTTTGAGCTTAAAAGTTAACCACCATGCATGACATTTTTTAATGTGGAAAAAAATGCTCTGAATTCCAGACAACTTTCCTATGAATGACCATTTGAAGGATGGAGAAGATAGGAAGCACTTGATAGAGTCACATGGAATCAGTGTTTCTCGGCTCCAAAGTCAGCAGGGGGACCGAAAGGCAAAGTGTCTTTGCTTGGCAAAGCACCGTGCGAACCCCCCAGCGGCGGCGGAGGACGTGCAGTTTGGCAGGGAGCTCCTGCAGGCACGTAAGCGTCCAGGCCACTAGGAGTGTGACTGCACTTTAACAACGATGAAGACATTTTTAGCACTGCATTAGCTTTGTAGGCACTCGTACCAGTAGCTCCAACCCAAACTGTTGGTCCCATGTGACTGCAGTACAGGAACCGAGACCATAGCCCTATAGTGGCTCGATGGGAGAAACTTTCGCCCAACAGATTACAGCAGCACCATTCTTGCCAGCCCATTATCTTTGCTGGCAAATACCATGGAATGGGCCGGTTGAGACTTTACTGCCAAACTACTTAATGTCTTAGCCTAAGGTCTCTAAGGCTCGTCTGGAAACTGTGAATATGGTCCAGAGGTTCTGCAAAGCTTTATAAAGGGTGGCCTAAGAAAACTTTCCTTCCTCTTTGGTGTACCTGAGCAACAGACTTTTTTCTAGAAAGGTATCAGAAACAGACCAGAGTCAACAGTTACTGATGTAAAGCTGGTACTTGAGAACAGCTCTTGAGCTATTATGACAGAATCCAAACCTAAGAACCCAAGGTTCTCAAGCATCTCTTCTTCCCACTGTCAGCAGGAATATAAAGGAAGACACATGAAGGAGTTAAACAATCCCATTACCTGGATATATCTGGGTAGTTTTAAAGTCCTGTAGAAGTTAGTGGTCTTGCAGAAAGGAAGTGTCACTGGTGAAGGGAACTGGCTACATCACTAGTGAGGGGCAAAGGCCTGGACTTAAGGCTGATGAGGAAAAAAGGAACAATTCACAAGCAAAACTGCCTGTAAAGAGCCCCAAACCAGTCTCTCCTGGATGAAAGGGAGAGATATCTACATAAGATCTGGCCAAGGATTTAGAGGGCAGAAGCGGGGCACCTCGGGAGATCAGGGTGCAAAATCTTTCCGTAAAGCGTACGACTGAGAACATTTTGGTTTTTTGTTGACAGTTGCTGAGGAAAAGCAATGAAGATGTTTCAAGAAAATCTGCGGAACTGAAGCGAAAAACACTGCGGCCGAAGTCGCAGGAATGGAGACCGTGTCCATGAAGGGTAAACGGCGTCAGGGCCTCAGGGCTCTATCCAGATACCCGCCTCGCCACCCCGCCAGTGTTTCAGTGTGTCTTGCTCTTCTATCCCACAGCAACGGACATGTGGTTTTTGGTTTTCTCTCCAAGGCTTTAAACTCTGCTACTGTGTTAGTGATTCCTAGATACCCAGCTAGCCAACACACCAAGGACGCGAAGAGCCCACTCCTCAGGCGCCCCTGGCCTGGCACCGCCTCCCCGCCCACCCACCCGAGAGCTCCTCCCACACCAGGCATCACGTTTCCTCCCTTGGTTTCCGGCAGGCGAGGTCTCGGGCTTCTCGTGATGGCAGTGAAGTCGGAGCAGCAGCTGCAGGTGTCCACCCAACAGACCGTCTCCCCACCCTGCTCCTTCGGGCTAAAGAAACTACAGCTTTGAAATCCTATCTCTCGAGTTTGCTGTCTGGCTCTGGGGGACGCAGCAGCGTCTCAGTAGAAGGAGAAGCTGGACTTGCCTCCAGGCGGGTTCAGGACTTTGTTGTGGGAGCGAGGCCTCGGGCTCAGCCTGGGCTCATGACTGCCGATGGCGGGCGCCGGCTGCTGGGCATGGGCTGCACCTCCCGGGCCACTGGGCGCCCCAGCTCTTGTCTGGGGGAGGCGCTGGCTGCGGCTCTAAGGTCCGGTGTGTCCTCTCCCTCACACAGGAACACGTGGTCCTTGGGTTTGTTGGGTGTGCCATGGGTGAAGCAGCAGCGACTGGGGAGCCAAAAATGTTACTGGTCTTCCCACCAGGGCGGTTCAGACGCTGTCGAGTCTGCACAGGCGTGGATTCGTCAAATATACCACTTCCTTTCCCCCCAGGGGGCTTGGTCCTTTTGGGTATGTTCTGAGGTTTTTCAGTGGGTCCAAAAATATTAGATGTCATCCTGTTAAGGCCTGCGTGGAGGTGCGGCTGCTTCTGGACGATCGCTCGGCTCTCCTCCCGGGGGCTTCATGGCCCTGGCGGCGGCCCTACCTCCCTCGCTCTCCCGCGCCCGGAACGTGTCGCCCGCCAAGCGGAGCCTCCCGCCCCTGTGGTTTTCATTTTACTTTTTATGTCCCTGATCGCAAATGATTTTGAGTGCCTTTTCATGTGCTTATCTTTTGAATATCTTGAATATTGAATATGCTTGTACTTATCTTTTGAATATCTTGAATATTGAATTTTTGAATATCACTTGAATATCTTCTTTTGGAAATTGCCTGTTGTAATAATATATCCTTAAAAATTAGACTATTCATAATTTTATTGTTTATTGTAGGAGTTTTTGTAGAATCTGAATGTGTTTTTGTCACATAAATGTCATGAATATTTCTCCTTGCATTTGGTTTATCTCTTCATTTTTAAGGGAAGTCTTTTCATGAGCAGAAAATTTCCAATTAATCCATTTCACTTCTGCTAAAAGTTGAGTGGTTTTGTTTTTTTGTATTTGTCCTTACCAAGAAATCTTTGCTTACTCTAAGGTTATTAGGGTATTACAGTTTGGATCCTTTTAGAAGTTTTACGGTTCTGAATTTTCAATTTAGGCCTATGACTTATCTCAAATTAATCTTTGTGTATGGTTTGAAATTGGAGTCTACTTTCATATAGATATTTAGTTGTTTAATCAACATTTGTCAAAAAAAAAAACCCTCTTCTTTCCCAATTTATCAAATGGCTAGATATGTGAGTCTGTTTCTGGACTCTATTCTGTTCATGAATCTCTCTATCTTACACCAAAATCACACTTAGTTATGTAAATTTTGAAATCAGTTCATGTAATTTCTTCAACTATTTTTTTTTTCAAGATATTTTCTAGGTTCTTTGCATTTCCATAAGAATTTTAGAATTTTCTCACAAATTTCTACTAGAAATCCTTTTAGGATTTTGTTAGGGATTGTGTTGAATCCATGGGGAAAATTAGAGAAGGAACATCTTAAAAATATTGAACCTTCCAATACATAAAATGGTAAATCTATCCCTTTGGGTCTTCATTAATTCCTTTGGGCAATGTATTCTATTTTTCAATATACAGGTTGTGCATATATTTTATTGGATTTAATAAAGTACTTTGGGGCTTCCCTGGTGGCGCAGCGGTTGAGAGTCCGCCTGCCAATGCAGGAGACGCGGGTTGGTGACCCGGTCTGGGAAGATCCCACATGCCGCAGAGCGGCTAGGCCCGTGAGCCATGGCCGCTGAGCCTGCGCGTCCGGAGCCTGTAAAGTACTTTGAAATGGTACTTTTTTTTTTTTGCGGTACACGGGCCTCACACTGCTGTGGCCTCCCCCGCTGCAGAGCACAGGCTCCGGAAGCACAGGCTCCGCGCCCATGGCTCACGGACCCAGCTGCCCCGCGGCACGCAGGATCTTCCTGGACCGGGGCACGAACCCGCGTCCCCTGCATCGGCAGGCGAACTCTCAACCACTGCACCACCAGGGAAGCCCTGAAATGTTACCTTTAATGGTATTGTCATTACTAGTAGATAAAAATACAAATCATTTTTATATATTTATTTTGAATCCTGTGATCCTGATCACTTCACTTATTTTAGCCATTGTTTTGTAGACTACATAGAGTTTTATACATAATCATGGCATTTTCACATAAGGACAGTTTTACTTATTCCTAGATTTTAGGTTTTTTATTTATTTTTAAGTATTTTTACTTTATTGCACTGGCTTGGACATTCAATACAGTGCTAAACAGAAGTGGTAAAAGTGAATTATCTTGGCCTTTTTTCCTCTCTCAGGAGAAAAAGGCTCAATATTTTATTAAGTGTGATGTCAGCATTTGACTTTTCTTAAATTCCCCTTCTTGGATTAAGGGGAAGTTTCTTTCTATTCTTAGTTTGATGTGTTGTTTTTTTAAAATCATGAATGGGTGTTGAATTTTGCCTTTTTTTTTTTTTTTTTTGTCCTCCTAAGAAAGTCATATGGCTTTCTCTTTTATTCTGTTAATGTATTGAGTTACATTGATTTTTGAATGAAACACTAGACTAAATTTCTGGGATAAATTACCTTTGCCATAATATATTATCCTTTTTATACATGGATTGATTGAATTCATTAATATTTTGTTATGAATTTTTGCGTCTGTGTTTGTGAGAGATATTGGTCTGATTTTTTTCTTGTAATATTTCACCACAAAGTTATTCTGGTTTTATAAAATGTATTGGGAAGTCTTCTCTCTTCCACTAATTTCTGAAAGTTTGTGTATAACAGGTATTATTTCTTCCTTAAATACTTGGTAGAATTCAACAGTGAAGCTATCTGAGTCCACGGTTCTTTGTGGGAAAAAAAATGATATTAATTTCCTTTACAGTTATCGGTATTTTGTACTGTCTATTTTTGTGTGTGTATGTGTCTGATGAAATTGTCCGTTTACCTAAGTTGTCAAATTTATTGGCATAAAGTTGTTCAAAATATTCACTTATAGTCATTTTAATGGTTACAGTGTCTCTAATGATTTCTTCCTTTTTATTCCTGCTGTCGTTGTGTTCTCCTTTCATGAAACTACGGCAGGCCAACATTTTAGCTTGCAAGGAGGGAAGGCTCTCACAGTCCTTGACAATAACCTGGACAAATGTTTCAGCAGTCCAAGATTTGACTGATTTAAAGTTAATAATGATTCATTTGTTATTGTACCAGCTTTTTTTTTTCCAGCTATCTCAATCCGTTAATACTTGTACAATATTTGTAAATTCCTTGATGCAAAGTAGTCCTCAGAGCTAATATTTAAAGAAGCAAATGTGTTCATTTCATTGATAACTAAAAATTAAATACACAATACACTGGGAAGTACTTCAGTATTTCCACGTTGACATTACCTACCCCATTACTTAAAAGTAGATTTTAATTTATTGAGCTCTTCAAGAATTATTGAGAGCCCTATTAAGCCAACTCTTGTGGAAGGTGCTGGAAATATAATGAGGAGTAAGACACAGTTCTTGCCCTGAAGGAGCTTACAACTGAGTATTGAGAAAGACGTGTTACCATGACTTGATGGCTTAGTCTAACAAGTGATATGATAAAAGTGGGCACAAGAGACAGAGAGGGAAGACTTGACTCAGTCTTATCTAGGACGGGCTTCTAGGAGGAAGTGTCATATAAATTCAATTCTGAGGAATGAGTAAGAGCTAGCTAAGCCATTCTCAGATTCCTGTCCCTCAGAGACTGCAAAAATACAATCTGTCTTCATTATTCATAGATTCTCTATTTGCAAATTCGCCTACTTGCTAAAATATGTTCATAACCGCAAAATCAACATCATGGCATTTTTACAGTCATCCACCACCATGTGCAGAGCAGTGAAAAATCTGAGTAGCCCAATGATTGTGCCTCTTCCCAGTTAAGATCAAACAAGGCGATCTCTGCCATCTTCCATAAGGTGTCCTACTGTAAACAAGTGTCCTTTTCATTGTCTATTTGGTGCTGCGTTTTTCGCATTTTGGTGTTTTTTGATGGTGATTTCGTTGTCTACAATGGCCCCAAGCAAAGTGCTGAAGTGCATCTAGTGTTCCTAAGTACAAGAAGGCTGTGATGTGCCTTTTGGAGAAAATATATGTGTTAGACAAACTTCTCTCAGGCATGAATTATAGAGCTGTTGGCCACGAGTTCAATATTAATGAATCAACAATATATATTAAACAAGTTGTTTTTAATGAGTAATACACATAAAACAAATTTATGTATCGATTGGTTGATAAAAGGTTTGTGGCCAGAGGCTTGCAGGAGCCTAAGCCTGTGTTTCCCCAGGAGCAATAGTTCAGTATTCACTACTTCTGTGTTTGCAGTGACTTTATAAAATATAACTACTGTAAATAGTGAGAATCAACTCTAAATGTTTTCTGTTTTAAGCACTAAGTTTTGAGATAACTGGCTATGCAGCAATAGATAACTAAAAGAAAATATAAAGTCCAATGATGTAGCCTTTTTATAAGGCCTATATGATCTGACAGCTAATACGCCCTTCAGGAGTGTGTCTAATGTCTAGCCAAAAATATTTTAGTACAGAATGAATGTGTACATTTGCAGGTGAATATTCATTCTTTTTTGTTGGAATTGGCATAGCTCTGTAGACTATTTGGAGCTACTGTGTTTTGAGATATTCTGAATTGTTTTCTATTTGGAAGTAACTTAATGTATCAAGAGTTGGCCACATCCAGTGCCTTCCCACTTAACTTTGTTTTCAGGATCTCTTTTAGCAATGTATTGTGAACAATATACCAATATTAGAAAATACCAGTTTTGTGGCTTTTCTATTGTATAAATCCATTTTAAAAATCAACCAAACAAGGTTAACACTGGCTATGTGTGAAAAGGAATGTCTTGACAACCTAAGGTCCCTGCTTGGTTTGCATTCTCCATGATTATACTTGTTTCATACTTGTTAAGACAATGATCATTATTTAAGCTACAGAAGAGCTTTGCCTACCTCTGATGAACACACACAGGTGTAGGGTGAGCCATTAAAGAAAGATTAAATTGTTGGCTCCTTATTAGAAAGTCCCGCTTATTTTGTTAAAAGGTACCAGATTATGTATAAAAATAGAAAATAGCTGAATTGGGCACAGGCATTCTGCTGGGATTAGATGAATGGCAGCTGCGAAACCATTGTGAGATGCAAAAGCGCATTTTAGCTTTCACTAAAAAGACTGTGGCTCTCACTTCCCTTGCAGCTCTGGCCCATGTCTAGCTGCCAGCTCAGCTGTTAAATTACTGTGATATTGGAAAACAGGCTGGAGCTGGCTGTGTTGATAAGGAAAATAATTTAGGAAGTCCCTGTTCTCACTCCTAAGAATGTCGCCTTAAATGGATAAAGAATAATAATCATAATATTCAAGTATATGAGGTGCATAATCAATATCTTAAAAGATGTATGAAAAATAAAGTAACTTACCTGTTTAAATTTTTTTTTTTTTTTTTTTTTTTTGCGTTATGCGGGCCTCTCACTGTTGTGGCCTCTCCCATTGCGGAGCACAGGCTCCAGACGTGCAGGCTCAGCGGCCCAGCCGCTCCACATGTGGGATCCTCCCGGACCGGGGCACGAACCCGTGTCCCCTGCATCGGCAGGCAGACTCTCAACCACTGCGCCACCAGGGAAGCCCCTGTTTAAATATTTTTAAATATTTACTGAAAATTTATAAAATTGTTCATTTCATAGACTGGTTCTGATGCTGGTTTTCTGTGGGGACAGGGATAACAGGAATCAAGTTGTTATTTGACCCAGAAGAGATATGAATACACAACATATATTATTTTCAATCTAAGAGATAACTCAAAAATCTATACATCAGATCTTCTGGGATTCTTTTTGTGGGGTTCACTAATATTCAAAGATTTTAGAACTTGAACACAGCACCAGGAATCTCCACACTGACTCACATCCTTTGTAGTCTCCAATATTGCTCTGAGAATCACAAGAGATGTAACTTATTCGAAACTTAGTTCTGCTTAGACACAAAGTCATAATTCTTGCCTTCTTCTACTGTGGAAATGGGAAGAAGGGCCTGAGAAGAAATTAATCAAGTACTTCTATTCCTTTCCTGGCCACCAACTCCCCCCGCCCCCTTCCCCCAGGTTAATAATTCCCACTGGGGGTAAGGGGTTATGGCAAAGAGACATTCAGTTCATTAATTCAGAAAAGTAAGTGAACCAATGTTTATGAAAATAGTCAATTTTGGAATTGGGGAGGGGCAACTCTTAGGTGTACCCATTTCAAATTTCTATGTTTTAAAAGTTTCAATAATGTTCATATTTCTTTTAAGCATTATACTTTTGAGCACAAAATGGTTTAAATAAGATTTTAATTTCTTTAAATAATCCTCAAGGAGCCTAAAATAGAACTGTATTCTGTGCCTTACAGTTTAATAGATGTGTTATTATTTAAACTGACTGCAGTTGTATTTGATTTTTTTCATATAATTAGATTCAGTCTAGCCTTTTGGTCTAGCCTACTGGTAATTTTCTTCATTGGAAAATCTGTTAAAAACTTTGATCTTTTTTTGAACCTCCCCATTAATCAGTTCAGTTCACTGATCTGATTGTAAAATATAAGCATATGAAAAGACTGAAATAATTGGTTTGCTCTGAATTACACAAGTTCATCTGGATAGAATCTATGGAGACAATAGGAAAGCTGAAAAGAGTGTGAAAGCATTTCCTTTAGTGGTTTCTTTATGCTGGAAAGAATGATACATTTGTATTTATCTCTGAAACAAAAAGTCACCGACACAAGATTAGGAACTAATATTTTCTTATGAGAAAGATGTATAATTTACATATAGGTTAGTTTACCTTAACAAAAATGAATTTTAACTTTCACTTTTTAAAAGATGAGAAATATTTGGTGAAATGCCTTAAACTCCATTTTAATTTACTGTTATAACCAGATATATACATAAATAGTTCATTAAATACAAGGAAAAAGAAAAAAAAATAATGATGTTAACAATTAATTGCTTGTGTTTTAGGGATAAAATCCATTGACAGATTTTTTAAAATTAATAAGCTTAATTTTTTTTAGAGTAGTTTTAAGTTCACAGCAAAATTGTGTGGAAAGTACAGAGAATTCCATGTATTTCCTATTTCCACACACCCACAACCTTCCCTGCTATGGACATCCCACATCATAGTGGTATATTTGTTACAATCAATGAACCTATATTGACACATGATTATCAACCAAGGTTCATAGTTTACATTACAGCAAGACAAACATTTTCCAGCATATATAAATATAAATATATATATATATATATAACACATACACCTTCATACATGCATTTCTTTATTCATGTGATATCCAAAATTTTAGAAGAATGTGCACAATTTATTATAAAATTGTAACAAAGACTGGAGAGTGTTTTGATCATTCTGGAAAGATGAAGCTCAGTATAAATACAACCTTGGAAATTGTCCAGAGATTGTGGCAATATCTTTCTTCTAAATAGTTAGATATCCTTTCATTAAAGATCCCAAGTACTCTTAAAGGGATCTTGTGACAAGTATAGTGCAAATGTTAGGCAGGGGCCAGAGGGGGTATGTTTTTCCATATTGAAGTGGTCCTCGCCCACTTTGACCTTATCTCTTGCCGGAAGCATAGCCTGTGTGGTGGTAGTGGCGGGGGAGTGTCTGGAAACTGTGCTGTACATGTGGTGAGACAGCCTGAAGCAACTGTTATTTGGCTGTTTGTTGAGTCCCTGCTCACATTATTTAAAGTTATGTAAACTGGTGTTGGGGAATATTGTGTGGCAGAAATCTTTTAGTGAATTCCTAACTTAGGACCAGTTGATACTGAGTCTGTGGTTGTGAAGCAGTCAGTCAGATCCCTGAGTCTAATTAACTCTGGTGGACCTGACAAAATAGTTCCATGAACCTTCCAACGAAGGGCCAGACCGTGGATCATTATGAGGTCTGACTCTGTTATGAACTGAATGTTTGTGTTTTTCCTAAATTCATGATGAAATCCTAATGCCCAGTGTGACAGTGTTAGGAGACCAGCATTTGGGAGATGATTAGGTCATGAGGGTGGAGCCCTCATGAATGGGGTGAGAAAGAAGAAACCCCAGAGGACTCTAGCACCTTCTGCCATGTGAGGACACAGTGAGAAGGTAGCCATCTGCAAATCAGAAAACAGGTCCTCACCAGACACTGAATCTGCTGGTGCTTTGATCCTGGACTTCTCAGCCTCCAGAACTGTGAGAAATAAATGTTTATTAAGTTGTCAGTCTACGGTATTTTTGTTATAGTACCCCAAAGGACTGAGACATTTCACCTACACAAACAACAAGTAATCCTAGATCAACTTTGTTTTTAAAATCTCAAGCTGCAACCTTAAACCAGGGCATATATAACTCCTCCAGTGCTCAATGGATGTTTCATAAATGTAGTAACATAATGTACACAAGTGGTTAAGCAAACAGGTTTGGAGTCATATACACCTGGGTTTTAATCAGAGCCCTTCTTTTATTAACTGCACAACCTGGGGAAAATTGCCTAAAATACTCTGGTTCTCAATCTATCTATAGGATAATTTCTACTTGATAGATTATAATGCAAATAAATTATTTGTATGTTAAATGAAAGAATGAATATTGCCCTTGATTAGTTAATATCAAAAAGTGGGCACTTTGTAAGAGTTATTTTCCCTTTAATCCATCTTTCAGGTTACTAGTTTATTTTTGAATAGTTATCTTTATGGCACAATGAAAGAGATCCCTGTGGGCAGTGCATTTCTGAGCATTTCTACATCATATCTACAAAATATAAATAATAATGTAAAGTGGCTCAAAATGACATCATGAGGAGGAGTCTTTTTATCTCAATATTACTACTGCAATTACCTCAGTCATTTGAAAAATTAATTCCTAAATTCAACAAGGCCCCTACTTCATGACAGATTTCAAGACAGATTGCTCTTCAGGAGTTGAATGGGGTGATTTTACTACTTTTCATGCTATTTCAATCATCGATATGAAGCACCATAATTTTTCAAACTTTTTATATTTACTCTTGATGATACTTTCAAAAATTTCCAAGTTGCCTTTCTATGTATTCAGTTCAAGGTGTGATTTTTAATATGGAATATAAATTCTTCCATTTTGTCCCCCAGGATACTGAATATTGACAGGGATGACAAGTTGTTTGGCCAGTGACTTCAAATAAAATAACAAAGTTATTTTTTGGCCAGTTGCCATTATACTCCACCGTCACTATAACTGAATTAATCCCCCTAAAGGATTATAGGTTTGATTTTGCATGGAAAAATTTTAAAAAGTCAATAACTTTGTGCATAGCACTTCTTTCCATTTCATCTGTTTTTTAAAATTTTATTATAGAAATTTTAAGCATAAAAATGGGAGGGAATAGTATAAATGAATCCTTATGTTCCATCACCCAGCTTCAACAAATATTGACACTTTACTAATCTCATTTTATCTCTCTTCTCTACTTTCTTTTCCTGGAATATTTTTTGAAATCCAAGATATTATATCTCATGTCATTTTCCAGTAAATACGTTATCTCTAATAAGTAAGGACTTAAAAACACCATGATGCCATTATCATGAACCTAGCAAAATTAAAATCATTTATATCATCTAGTATCCAGTCTGTGTTTACATTTTTTCTATTGCCCAGACTGTCTGTTTTATGGTTTTGTCCAAATCAACATCAAACAAGTTTCACACATCACATTTGTATCTATGTGTTAAGACTCATAAACTATAGCCCCCCCTTTTGTATTTTAATTTTTAATTTGTTTTTCTATCTTCAGATTGACTCTGTAGAATGCAAGTGAAAAATCTTCAAAGGATTGTATTTCCCATAAACAGTGTAATTAGTTGGAGCACACAAATATTAGGATTTCTCTGTAAGATAAAGCTCTGAATACAGAAAACACTCATTTATTCAAAAAGTAGTTTTGGGTGTTTACTATGTGCCAGGTAGTATGCATAACCGGGATAGAATGTTGAGCAAGACTGATACAACTTGTGCTCTTCTGAACTTAAGTATCAAGCAGAAAGAGAGACATGGAATCAGACATGTAAGACATGGAGTGTAATAGACTAGTGTGTAATGGTGTGTAGCAGAGCACTATGGGAGCATATAAGAGAGAACCTGACCCAGTCTAGAGCGGAGGAGTATTAGGACAGAATTGTGTCCCTCTAGCTTGATATGTTGAAGCTCTAACCCACTGTGTGACAATATTTGGATATAGAGCATTTAAGGAAAGATAAAATGTGGTCCTGTGGTTGGAGCCCTTATCAATAGGACTGATGTCCTTACAATAAGAGGAAGAGACACAGAGCTCTCCTTCCGTGTGAGTCTGTGCAGAGAAAAGGTCACGTGAGGACACAGCAAGAAGATATTGTCTGCATACTGAGGGGAGATTCCTCACCAAAAGCCAACTCGGCTGGCACCTTGATCTTGGACTTCCACCCTCCAGAACTGTGAGAAAACAAATTCTGGTTGTTTAAGTCACCCAGGGTGTGTCATTCTTTCATGGCAGCCTGAGCAGAACAATGCGAGGAGTAACAGAAAGCGGTAGTGGGGCTCCTAGCTTACCTCTCAACCATAAAATGCAGAACATCTGAGAGAATTCCTTAATTTATTCACCAGTAAATCCTGATTACAAATCTACTACATCAAGGGCTATACCGAGATGTGTGTTGGTGGAACAAACTGTACGTGGACTCTGCCCTCATGAAGTGCATCCTTTAGTAGCCATCTAGACGTTAAACAAATGACGTCAGGTATAAATGCATCATTATGTTGAACCCGGTGAAGGGGAAGGGCAGAGTCCTAGAGGAAAAATTAATGGGTTGCTGTGTGGGTAGGAGGAGGTTTGGAACGGGGGGAGGGGAATATTCATAAGGCTGGGGAAAGCCTCCAAGAGGATGGGACGTTTTAAATAGAGCTTGAGAAATGAGCATGAATTTAGGTAAGGTTCAGAAGAAGAGCATTCCAAGCAGAGGAAAGAGCCTGAGGAGAGAATAAGCTTTGATACATTCGAGAAACAGAAACAGGATCAGAATGCATGGAGTGTAATAACAAGAGAATAAAGAGCTGCGAGATGAGACAGAGGAGGGAGGATCTGGCTCCTGCAAGGCCTAGGGAGGCGTGCTTGGAATATGGCACATAATGCATTGGAGACCCTGAAGGGGAGAACGCAGGCAACTACTGGTCTGAGAGAGGGATTAAGAAAATCACTCAGGCTGCTGAACGGAGGATGCCCAACCATACAAAAGAAAGCACAAGATGAAAGGAATGAAAAGAGAGGGGAGGTTAAGTGACTAGAGCAGCTCACATCCTGGCAGAAACTAAGGATAAAAGAGGCATGTCGTTTTCAACATTTTCTTTAGCACGGGTACCTCTGCCCACAAGCACCTAGAACGTGATTAAAGAAAAACCGCTCCATCCTGGCTAATCCCACTTTATATTTATGATTATACCCTCAAAGCAGCCTTGAGAGCTTTCTGGAAACTCTATTGCATTTCTCTTGTCCATTCATTTTTTTTCACTCTTCTAGATCAGGGGTCAGCAAACTACCTTCTGTGAGCCAAATACATCTCTGCTTGCTTTTATAAATAAAATTTTATTGACACAGTCACGCTTATTTATGTGTTGTCTGTGGCTGCTTTTACAATGTAACACAGAAGTTGTAGCTGTGACAGAGACTTTATCTTTCACAAAGCCTAATATATTTGATATCTGGCTCTTTGGGACAAACGTTTGCTGACCTCTGTCTGAGATGGCTATTATATTTCTGTGTCTGCAAAACTTCAACCCTCCTTCCCCTCTTTACTCTCAGCTGAAAACCTTGCTTTTTATTTAAAAAAGAGAGTAGAAAAATGCATAGGAAAAATTTCACATTCTTCTAACACCAAGTATATATCTTCCTTCGGACACTATCCAATTTCCCCTTTTACTGTTCCTTTTTGATTTTGTTGACTTTGATGAGAATCCCTTGAAAGAGTAATCTACAGTTACTGTCTATATTTCTACTTCTTCCATTCCGTAATGAAGTCTTGCCACACAATACTTTTGTCAAGCCCCATAATGACTTCCTTGAAACCTTATTCATTGGTCAATTGTAACTTGCCTTCTAAGCAGCATTTGACAAAGTTCATCATTCTCTCTCGAAGCAATTTTTTTATGTAGCTTCTCAAAATCTGTCGATTATTCTCTTACTCCACTGTCTTCTGGCTTTTGTCCTTTTCCAGGGTTTATTTTTCTTCCAACCTTTGCCCCAAAACATCATTGTTCCAAGACTGAGTTCTCTCACCTTCCCTTTTTACACAAAATGTTATCAGTTTTATCCAGTCTTTTACAGTAAATGCCATCTCTGTATTGATTTTTCCCATGTTTACTCCTTGAAACCCCAGATTTTTATTTTCCTATTGGACTGTCTAGTTGATATTGAAAAATTAAAATTTTTCCAAATGCAAGTTCTTGATTTTTTTCCTAAAATCTACTCGTCTTTGTTTTGGTGAAGGCACTTCCATTCTTCGAGTTGCTCAGACCAAAAGCTCTGAAGTTTTGAGGGGGGCTCTCTCTTTCTCTCATATCCTAAAATCAATCCGTCAGAAAATCCTATCAGATTTGTTAAAAAATGTATCTAGTATTCAACCCCTTCCCTACACCTACTTTGACCACTTCATGCAAGCTGCCATCATCTCTTATCTGGATTGTTATAGTATCCACTTCCATGGTCTCTCTGCTACCAACTCTTTCTCTCTGTCATCTGTTCTCCATTCAGCTGCCAAAATGATACTATTTAAAACTCGAACCTCTCTTAGAGGCTCCACGGGCATCCATATAAGAACCAAATCCTTACCTTGTAAAATACAACTACAACAAAAAACAAATAGCTTATTCAAATAAACAATTATTGGAAATAATCAAGGCTTTTACAAAGATATGGGCAAGGTAAAAAGGGAACTTCAGGAGATAGTGGAAATAGTGCAGGATTGTGGGATTATTGACAGCAGAGGTCATTACCATCCTTAAACCTGAAGGAATGAGGGAAGGAAATTATTATTGGCAGCTGGAGGCAAAGGATTACCTGTCAGGAGCCGTGACCTGCAGTGCAGAGGCAGAGCCAGCCTGAGGTAACCAAGCACAGAGAGGTCTGGGAGATTAAATACCTCACCTTCACTCTTCTCCTTCCCTCTGATTTCCTCTCATGTCTCTTATTGGCCAAATCCAACCTAAAGCCAAAGTGTAAGGCAGCCCACTGATATGATTCATAAAAGGGCATAGAAAATGGAACAGAAGTGGTATGTATGCTGAGATGAAATCTCTCTAAAAAATGTTAGTATACAAAAAAGTAAGGAATAGAACAATGTACATGAGTGAGCCATTTCATAAAATTTGCTAAAGAAAATAATTACATGGATATGCATGGATATTCAGAGAGGTGTATGTGTGTATGTATGCGAGTATCAATATTTAGGATTTACATTTTATTTTTTTCTGGAGAGGGCTATAGTAACTATTTAACTGTGGTAAATAGAAAAGAATGTTTGGAATTAGTATACAAGGTAAAAAGTATTTTATTTTTAATTTGACATCTCTAGGATTTTTAAGTTACTAAACACATGCATATTTTTATTTCTAAAAGCCATAAACTTTAATGATGTCCTCAAATATAATAAATGAAAAATGGATTCTATATTAACTTAATTTTTTAAGACTCTAGTTATGTGAATGACAATGTGTGAATTTATATAGTTCTAGAGAGAGTTGTGGAATGACACATATAAATATTTTAAAATATATTTTTAAAAAACAAGCTTACAGTGACAAAACTTTCTAGAATAATTTATAGAATTATAAGCAGGTGAGAAAATCATTATTAATATGCTCTTTTGAGAAAACCAATGGAAATTCTAAACTGCTGACTGTGGCACTTCAGCAGAGAGATTGGTGGGAAAATATCTAATTTACATTTAATTTTTGAAGAAAAACTTAAGAAATATATGCAACACTTGTGGCTACAACTGGCATTCACATTTGGAATACTGCAAAGTGCCATTATTTCAGCAGATTTCACCTCAGCCTATCACTGAAATCAACAAGACCTCATGTGCTACCAGGAAATAGATTTAGTAATTAGTTAACATTTATAAGTGGAATATTGTCATGAAAAAGACAATACTGTTGGAAAATGATTAAAAAATAATAATTGGAGGTTGCACAGTGGTGCAGAAAAATTGACACAATTTTTCTTGAGAACCCTAAGTAGGTATACACCAAACTGCTGCAAATCTAGACCATTTTGGTCCTGATAAATGGGAAGAGAATTTGAAGTGGTCTTTACGTTCAAACTGAGTAGTTTGTTTATGAGCTTATTGAACAATTTCAGTTCATTTTAGAGTGATGATGTAAGAGAAGAAGGAGAAAAAGCAATTCAAACGAAGGAGAATATTAACTCCAGAGGTAATCTCTAAAGACCCAATCTTGGTTGGAGCTCCAACCTATTTTATGTGGAGGGCTTATGGGTGATAGAGAAATACTGAACCCTTAAACTCTGGACACTTTCCTTTAAAGGTTTATTGAAAGATCTATTCTTGTAGATATATATCTCTATAGAGATATAGGTGCAGATAGAGATATGAAACATCCTTAACATAAAGCACTATTACTCTGTGATCCTCTAAATTACCTCAAGTCAAATAATTCTTTTATGATGAAAAAACTGAGGGGGCTATTTTCATATATTTCTCTGCAGTGCAGAATTTTGAGTGAAGACATATTTTCAGGCAAGATGGGAAACGTCAGTATCAGCATGCAATAGTATATTTTTCTTTGTTGAATATGTATGTAGTATGAATCCTTGAAATGCAAAACCAGAAAACTATATTAATTATGTTAAATATCAAGTAAAAGTAAGCTATTTGCTTTTATATTCATTTGTCTTCTGCTTATGAAATGAGTTGATTAAATAATCTGAGGTTATATGATTTTGGTACAATCAAATTGATCTTGTAATGAACTGCTGTGCATTCAAAATTATGCTCTATTGTTTCCCTGAGCACAAAGCAGAAGAAATCCCTCAAGCCCAAGGTTGGCTTGAGCTGAGAATTACCTGGCAAAAGTGTGAAATGGAATTTAGGCTACTGCATAAAAAATAAATAAATAAAAATAACAGTCTTAGTTACATTCTATGTGAGTAAGCAAAAGATATGATGACACTTAATTATTTCTCCAAAGCTCGAAAAATTTGTATAGGAAGGTAATTTCCGTTTTCAAATTGAATATATTTTCTTACCCTAATAAGACTGGATTTTAGTTCTGTGCCAGTGATTTCTATTTTACTCTTTGTTTACAACCCATCTTTTCCAAGTACTGTTGTGGTATTCCACTAGAAATATCTTTTCATATTGAGAACTAGAAACCCTCCCTTTCTGAAAGTTAAGTTCTGAAAAATAAAATACAGCTCTAGAATTACAAGCATGTTCAATTCTATTTAATGAAATACAAGGAATAGATTTAAATAATGGATGTGCTTTTGTTTCCCTGAAGAACACATGCAAAGGTGAAAGCCATAGTTATATTAAAATGCCTACATACTTTATATTGAATTATGAAAAACTATCACATATACTAATATAATAAGATACAATAATTAATTGCGATAAAATAGTACTTACCCTAATACAATTTTTGGTTCTGTGAACAGCCCCAAAAAGTAGAAAATATTGCAATTAAGTTAGATTAAAAATTGTCTTACTTTTAAAAATTACATGCTTTTAAAATATATAATATTGCCAATAGCCTAAGAAATCTGTTATTTCAATTCTGACACCAGTACACATTCTGCTCTTTTGTTCCACTTTAATGAAAGGCAAGTGAATTTCTAAACACAGATTCACCCTAAGAATTCTTATACCATTTATATTCTATTTGTTTTTGTCACTCAACTCAAGCACCCATATTCTATCTGTCAAAGGACTGTCTCATGGGGCACTAAGTTTCCCACGGTTGTGTGTTGCATGTATGTGGGAACCCTGGATAGAAAGAAATGAGAAATACATTTTTAGTTTAGATTCCCATATCTTTATCCTTTTCAGTTTGTATTTCATAAACTACATTTAAAATGAATGAGGCAAAGTTTTTAATAAAAATATACATGTTGAAGAGAAAATCAAAATAAGAGAAATGGCTGTTTCTCTAACCGGTGATATCAATGGACCCACAAGATCTTCCCACACAAAATGTGACTATAAATGAGACAATGTGTTGTTTGCCAGGATGACGGCAGCATCCATAGCCTTCCTGATGGAGTGAAAATACTAACATTAAGTGTCAGTCATGCTGCTGAACATTAAACTTTATCAGAAGCCTATGTTAGAAGTATTGATCCTATTTTAAGCTTCTTTTACAGAAGATAATGAGTCCAGGGAAGTTCATTAACTTGCTCAAAGTCATACAGCTAGTTTGGAGCTGAGTATGGGAAATAATAGAAAAAACTTATAAGCAACACCTTATCTACAAGACTCAATTCTCAAAACAACTTTAGAGTAGATGTCCACAGGTAACCATATAAGTTAAGGCTGACTGATACTCTCTGAGCTTCAGCACCTGGTCCAGGTTAGTACATGGTAAATTCCCAATGATTTGTGTTGAAGAAATGAAAAAAATAAATGTAATTGCATTTGACAGAACATGAGTGCTGTCTACTGATGATGTTCCGATTAAACCCTTATTTTCTATTTCTGTAGAAATAGATTGAAACTCCTTTTTTCTACTAAACATATTTGATGTATCCCACGGAGATACAGAGTTGCATTAAGCCAAGTAAACCTTGCTTTTGCCTCATGTCTTCTTGAGACCTGGTGAGAAAGAAAGTAGAGGAGCTTCAGCTAAAGAGGAGGGTTAAAAGTGTCCATTTCTCATCACTCCAGTCTGGGTTTGGAATGAGCTGATGCAGAAGAAGGGTGGGAAAGATCATTCTGGTGACTAATGTCCTCAAGAAAACTGGATGCAACATTTTCTAGTCAGAGGAGGATCATAACCTTCATCAGAGGATCTCATCAGACACAATTACCATAGTATGGACACATGATGGACACATGACCTGTGCTTACCTTTCTGTCTTCTGCAGCTCTGGAGATGGTCATTGCTTCTTCCATTTTATTCCAGAGCTAGGGATACTCTGACTCTTAAGGCAGGTGGGCAGGTAACGCAGTTGTGTGGCCTAATTCTTCAACAGTGACCAAGCAAAAAGTAAGCCACCAATTATTTTAAAACGTCTCACCTAATGGCCAATTGCTCTTTTATTTTAAACATAGCATTTGCACCTATATTCAAACTCATGATATAGTCACATATCAGTCAGATTAGTACTTCAGAAGATCATTTTGTGACCAAAGACATGAAACCTCATAATAAAGTCGTGATTTCAGGGCACATTTTTATGTGCTACTTCAGCTCTTATTATACTCATCTGTAAATCGTTCTTCCAGCTACAGCAGCAGCTGCAACTTGACAATGCCTCACCGCAGCCCCTGCTGCATGCCTCTCACCTCCTGATCTATGGCTTTCCTGTTGACACTGAGGTGTGGGATGTCACACGTCCTCAATGGGTTCTCACATATGAGCAACCCAGATGTATGGGAAACTTAATGTCCCATGGGACAATCCTTTGACAAATGAGAGATGGGAGCTGGTATATAAATATTTTTCCCTTTCCTCCATTCACACTCTATCCCCAAAAGGCTTCCTAAGATCGATGGATCTATCTGTCTATCTATCTACCTATCATCTTGATAACACAGCTTTCTGTGCTGTGTTTCCCTCATCTCTCATTCCTTCTCCCTCAGCTTGTGTTACCTAATCAAACAGTAGCACCAAGCTCTTTGCCTCAAGTTTTGTTTTCTGATGACCTGGGATAAAACAGTTGGTAAGAGGATTGCAGTGTTAACATCTAACATGTAGTGGCATCATCACTCCTGAGGCTTTTACCTACTGACTGATGAGAATGAGATATGGGAAGGTGAAATGGTAGACTATATGGTGGCCATGATTCTATTTAAGGATCATGTAGGGCTATGATACTTTTACGAATTGTAATGTGGAGGGGGTTGGCTTCTGTTAACTTCATCAGAAGACCTGGGAAACAAGTGATAAGCTCAGAACAGCTAACTGTCAATGAAAGGTATGCTGTGGAAACCAATTCTCATCTCCTGTAACTGCAGGGCAAATTTTTCTAATTATCAGGCCCAGAATCTAATTGCAGGGGCGGCAGAACACTGAATGCATGGCTTCAAAGGAATTTGTATGTCAAAATCAGGGAACTGATAGAATAGAATGAGACCCTAAGACCAGGATGGTGACATTTCCATAGATGAGCCTGAAAATCTTGAAGACTCAAACTTCCCTAATGACTCTAAGCTAGTAAGAGCAGCCCTCTCCCCTTTCCAGAGATGAGAAGCTTGGAGACCATGCCTCAGATCTAATCTGAATCAAATGACTTGCAAGGTGACATCTATCCTCCTAAACATCTGCCCCTATCACTTCTCATTTCCACCAGGTTAATGATCATGATCATGTCTCTGCAGAAACTGAGTGGGGAAGTTAGTGCCTGCCCCAGGAGAGAATGGTTTATAGGAAACAATTGTTGAACCTCACTAATATGTACCAGCAGGAAACAGGAGGGTGTGTTGAGGTGGATCTTAAGGATGTTAGATCGTGTGGGAAAGACTATAAAGCTGGACAGGGGAAGATTTATTTTCATGAGAGCCCTCACTCATGAATCCGGTTTTAATATTTGGTAAGGACACCTGGAGATTGTCCTAACAGTCCTAACAGTTAGTATGCCTTCTTGAAGCATGATGACAGCCTACAGTATATTGGGAGAAGACATCAGGATTTCCTTGGCATATTATTGAGGAAGGGGTCTGCAAGTTCAAGGAGATGGAAATGTTAGAATAGATTTACCTAAAAATACCCAAAACCTACCATCTGACTGTTCATAAAGGCCATAAGGAATGCACTGGTGATATGGGTATGCAATATCCATAGAAAGCCTGATAATAGTTTGTTGGAACTGCTGCCATGGAACAGAACTTCCTAGTGTTAATGGGGATGATGATTCTGGAATGGTAAAGGCCAGATGGTGGCACTTAATCATCAGAATTAAGGTCTTTATAATCACCAAAATGAGCAGTAAGTCTATAATGTGAATCTGGGTCCCTTGACCACTGTGGCAGTGACAATTGTTTCAGTGTTTCTAGAAATAAGATAGAATACCAATAATTAGGGTATACTTAGGAACTGGCAGAACCCTCATATTAGTTCCTGATCTATGGAGTAAGAAATAATTACGGAAAAAAAAGTTTAGCCATTTCCCTTCCTCCCTTGCCTAACCACGATGGTAAATAAGAAGACATACCATATACTGGGAGGAATTTCAGAGATTACTGCTGTCCTCAAACGCTAAAATGATGCAGGTGTATAGGTCCCCTTCCTATTCATTCCACCTGTGTGGTCACCATAAAACCAAACTGATAATGGTAATGATAGTGGATTACTGTAAAATTAGCCATGCAATAATCTCAATTGTAGCTGCTATTTCAACGTATATCCAACACCTTAACTGAAATATTTTTACACACTTAGTATATAATTATTTATCTGTTATATACCAACATATATTCTTCCTAATTACTAAGCAATTCACTTTTATATAGCAGAGACAATGATATACACTTGCTGTCTTGCCTCTGGGATCATGTGAAAAATCTTACTCTCTAACACAGTATAGTCTTCAGAGACTTCAATTGCCTTCATTCTTCTGGAAAAGTTCTCTGAATATTCTCTATTAATGACATCATGTTATATGCAACTGATAAGCAAGAAGTGAGAGTATCTCAAAAGTCCTACTATACAACAAAACACCCAGGAGCAGTTGTCCTACTAGAACAGGTGAATAACCTATTGGAACTCTAGCTAATGTTCCAACTTGGGGTCAACATCATGTTAGGATAGGGTGCTGTCCTTTAAGATGTGGTACAAGTATGTAACAATGGCCTCGATATGGTACAGTGTTTCAATGGTTAAAATGCACAGGTCTGGAAATCAAGAACTAGAAGTATGATTGGCCCCCCTCACCACCACTTCAAGTGTTCCATTTACAGAATTTTTGTTTACTCGTCTGTCACATTAGAGATCCTGGTTTCGAAGGAGGAAATATTTCTTCCAGAGACACAAAAAAGGCCACCGTGTCCATACAACAGGAAGCCCAGCCTACCACTTAACTACTTTGAGTTTTTCATGTCAACAGTCCAAAGGGCAGAAAACAAATACTTGTGAAAGTAATCAACTCTGATCACCATGAAAATGTTGGAATGCTGCTACACAGTGGGGGGTAGGGTGAGTGTGTATGGGTCCCACAAGATTCTGGTGCTTTCATTACCAATGGTAGTGGCAAATGGGCACTCATAGCAATGATAACACAACAAAGACAATATAACTAAGGGCCTTTTAGTTATTCCTCTGGGCTAAAGGTCTGTGTCATCCTACTAAGCAGGTATCCAAGACCAGCTTGGCTGAAAGAGTGGGAAGTGGAGGAGGGAGATGGTGACGCAGTTAAGATCTCAAGGTCAATGGTTATAGTGAGTCTTGCAGCATGTTTCACTTGGGAATTAAGATTTTTCAAAGAGTGTGGCTGGCTTCTACTTGGAAGGAAACTCTGACTTTTTAAACTTGTATCACCTCTCTTTGGGAAAAATTAAGATCACCATATTCTCACAGAATTGGAGGCCCCATCGTGTTTTTTGGAGCCAGTTAAAATGGAGGCTATAAGTTTACCTGAGGGGCAAATATTCAATCAATACTTGGTAAGAGCCAGCGAATTAATTCTTCTTTTCTTCTCAAAGATATTCTTACCTGAAATGAACTTTATATAGCTTCCAGGTGAATGCTCCCCAAAAATGATTGATTGCTGCTCTTAGCAGCCATCTCAATAATTACGGGATTTTGTAATGTGTCATCTTGGAGCAGCTCAACAACATTTTCCAAAATTCCCTTCCCTTTCTGTTTCTGATTCGAGCTAGCCAAAAGAGAAATTTGGGCAAGAATTGTTCAGATGTTCTATATGCTTATAATTTATATACTTATATATATATATATATATATATATATATATATATATATATATATATATACCTTTATGTATTCTATCCATTACTGAGGAGGCAGGGGTGTTAAAATCCTCAACTATAATTATGACTTTATTTCACTTTAATTCTGTAAGATTCTGCTTTATCTATTTTAAAATCATTACTTGGTACATACACATTTATAATTGTTATGCATTTCTAATAAACTGCTTTTTTAAACATTTTAGCAATTCTGATAGGTATGTGGTCATATCACATTGTGCCTTTAATTTGTATTTTCCTAATGACTAATGATGTTGACCATCTTCTCATGTGTTTATTTGCCATCTGTATGTCCTCTTCAATGAAATATCTGTCATGCCTTTTGCACATTTCTAATTGGATTTTTTTTTTTCATTTTTAGTCTGACCCAGATCTTAATGAATACCTTGTGATCCTGCCTGTAATATAGCAAGGCAGGCAGTCCTGTGAGGAACTGTCACAAGACTGTTTCTTGTCCACATCTCTACCTTGCAGGGGGCTCCCTGTCTAGCAGAAGGGGCTACCACAAGGCAGTTTCTCATTCATCTCCTTGCTTGTGGTGAGACGTGGGACCTCCCACCTCACCACCCCCTCCCCAACATAGGCTATAAAACCACCACTTAACTGCAGTCTAGAGATGGCTTCTCCACAGCAGAGTAATGTACTAATTGTGCTGTCATCTGGCCCCTTAAGTCCTGTGTCATTCTGCAGAATTAGGGTCATAGGTAGCTGAAACCATGCTGATCTTGCTTCTGCTTTACTTTGTGTAAGTAATAAACTGTCAAAATCCATTCAGGTTCATTGTCTTTTGCTGGCTGAACCTATGGAAACATAGCAAGCCAACCTAGCAGCTGTCACCATGCTGCTAGTCAGGAACTGCTTGACCACTTGACAATATTCATTAACCTTTTACTCAAACACCATTTCTTTGACCTATAACTGCATTTGCTTAACTTATCTCCCTGCCAATGTTCTGGCCTCCTGCAAATCTCTATCTTACGTGAAACTAGAGTAGCTTTTCTAAATGCAAATCTAATATTGTTCCCCCACTTAAAATCTTTCGACTGATAGATAAAGTGAAACATTTTACCATGTCTTAGCCAATTCAGGCTGCTATAACAGAATATCATAGACTGGGTGACTTATAAAAACAACAGAAATTTATGTCTTAGGTTTTGGAGGCTGGGAAGTCCAAGATTAAGATGTTGGCAGATCAACAGTGTCTGTTGAGGGCCCACTTCCTGATTCAGTCTTCATGCTTGGTCCCCAGTTGGCAAAAGGAATGAGAGAGTTCAATGGGGTCTTTGATGAGGGCACTTATCTCATTCATGAGGGCTCCAACCTCGTGACTTAATCACCTCTCAAAGACCACATCTCCAAATACCATCATATTGGACATTAGGATTGCAACATGAATTTGTGGGGGGAAACATTCAGTCCATAATACTGTGGCCTACAGTGGCTTCCAGGATTTGCCTTTTGACTACCTCTGCCACCTCATATCTTCCTTTAACAGTGTAAGTTCTAGTGGGATTGAATATATTCTCAGTTTTGGAGGCAAGATACCCATGTCAAGTTTTAGGCTTTAAACATGTTTAGTCCTGACCAATCCTGAGCACAAAATATGGCAGCAAGACATGAAGCTGAGTAGAAAGGCACTATTGGATTTTTGTGGAACACTGCAGTCTTGCCTTATTTATCTGACTTAATGAGGTGAGTATATATTTATAAAATATATCCAGCAACCCATGATTTTCATGCAACAAATACCACACTTATCATGTATTAATGGGCTACAGGAGACTGCAAGTCCAAAGTCACATCTTATTCCCTGTATTCCTATATTTCCAGGAAAACAATGACATTAATTTCTTCAATTTTATAAAACCTCAGGGGTGATTACAGGGAGCTGATTTAGAAGCACTTTTGATTGAGTAGTATGTGCAACATTATGTAAATGGCTTTAGGATTAATTAGGATCTATTTGATCCAGCATTTTGCTGCAGTATTTGAAAAGCCAGCAAATGGCTCATGTTATGTGTCAGCATAAAACTTTAGACTGCAAAAAAGTGTCTGTTTTGTCTTTGACAATATATTCTTTGCCTCCTCCACCTTCCTCAAACTCTAAGAAACTAAGTAGGCCTTTGTAAATATTTTCTAATTTTTTTCAATTAATGATATCCAAAAACAAAAATGGGGTTACCAACTAATTTCCCCCCCCCCCGTAGACTATCCCTCAGTAGGAAACTCACAAGGAAAGGAAGAATAATGTTCCCTAAAAGTACGAAAGATCTTGAGAGATTAAGATGTTATTTTAACACTTATGAGGGAAAATATGATCCTTCTCCTTAGTGATAAGGAAGACATTTGTGAATCACCCACTTTAAAACCTTTAGTGTGTATCTGGTACTTGGCAGCGTTGGTAGCAGTAAAAATAAGAGTGCACAGAGCATAAACGTGTAAGAATGAATGCAGTATGCTTTGAATTGCAAAAACCACTTGATATGAAATGGAAATGCATTTGAATTATCACTTTAGAAATACTGCTTTAATGCTGGTGTTATTTGTTGCAAACATATTCCCTTCAGGTAACAGAGTTATGTTAATGACTATTAAAATTCAGCAGATATTTCTGAGTACTCCTCTCACTGTATTCATGATGCTGAGTTATGGCTTAGTGATATCATATGTTTAGGGACAAAAAATGGGATTAGGAAAATTGCTCTCAGCCACCCTAGTAAATTTTCACCAGAACAATCAAGTAGGCAGCTACGGTAGATGATATTTACTTTGACCTCTGAATACATCATTAGAATGGAAATGACTTAATGTAATATCCCCAAATATATGTTCTGCTGCTGAGATATGTTACCTAAGATTAGTATATCCTGTGCCAGTATACTACAGTTTAAAAGAGTCAAAACTTTTAACATTCTCCATTTTTAAATTTTGGTATTTGGTGACATTGGTACACAGGCAAATGCTTATTCATGAAATGATGTATTTAAATTGGCATTGTGTGGGAATAAAGGTGACATATAATTTTTAATCTCTATACTTAATTTTGCACATTCTTTGCAGATTCCATATTTTTTTTCAAATCCCCCAAACCACTCATCAACAGAAATTGTAGTTAAAAGTGACAGCTAACACTGTAAAGAAATAATTACATGACCACAAGGAAGTCCAGTTCAACTCTGTATAAAATATGGCACTAATTCCATGCATATATTTTATCCATTTAACTTTAGAGAAAATATTTTTAGGAAAAGTACATTGCTAGTCATTATGCCAAAACCCAAACTGTAACAGTAGTCAACTGGCTTGGAGTATGTATTTTATAATACATGCCTCATCTACAGTGAATGTTCCTGATTGCAATTTGCCATGAGGTTCATCTACTCAGGCTGTTGTCTGGGTTGCTTCTCTTAGAGGACCTGGCTGAATAATTGCACTTCAAATTTTATGGTAAAAATAATTTTGTCTTGTGGCCAGGTTTTAAGGTCAAAGGCCAAAATATAGCTTAGAAAAACCATCCTCATATTCTATAGAATTTTCTCTTGCAATATTATAATATTGTACAATTACTTTACTATTATGGAAATTTGAAATGTGTGAGACTTTATTTCTCTTCCAGTAATTTTGCATTAAAATTTTGACATAGGGAAGCAAGAGATTGATATGTCAGTTTTGACTTTGTCACTTTGTAAATTTGTTACCTTGGTCAAATCATATTAATGCTTCCAGACATTTGTTTTCCCATTTATAATAGGAAGGAGTTGGATAAGATCATCAATAAGATAGATTTAGTTCTCAAAAGTTGTAATATTCTAACAAGGAACTTGCTTAGGTAACAAATCTTAAAAAGTTATACCATACAATTCGGTATTACTTACCATGTGATTTTAAAGTGAGATTTCATAAAAATTTTGTTGATGTAATGAAATCAATGCTACTTTCTTAAAATTTAATTACAATTATCCCATATTTTCATTAAATAATAATAAAACATTACTTTTTCTGTGGAAGTACATTTTAAAGAGAAATATATAATTTTTCTTTTTTTCTGAAAGACTTGATACGTCACAAAGATTTACCTTTTTGAATGGTATCTATCTAGAATTGTTATTTTGTAAAACATAATAACATCTTGGAATAAGGACAATAATGTCAGCAATTGAATATGTCATTAGATTTGACATGTGTGGAATGTGATGCTCATTTTTGTCATCTGCAGGTCACCGTGACACAGGATCAGGATGACACTAGGTCAGAAGACAGATAAGATAAGCAATTTAATACCTAAAGGGTTCTTTGTGCTCAATCAAACCTCTTTGTGCTAACTCAAATATAGAGCTTGATTTTACTCTAAAAAATGCAAAACCACCTAATCATCTAAAAGTAAAATGTCTTTAGAAGTGAAAGCGTTCTTTAATCTGATAATTATAAAAATGTCAGTCACTGGTTACTCCATATACTTTGAAGTATTCTTGGCTCATGTAATGTGAAGTTTGTTTATTTTGCTATTTTTGTTCCATTTTGTTCACATTTTTATTTCAAACATCATTCAATGGAGGAATGATTTCAATGACCTCAACTGTCTACGTGGCAGAGCAATTTGCTTTTGCTTTTATCCATGTTGAATTAGAGTGAGGAGAGAGTTTCTCTTTGGACCTATGAGAGATTATTTATGTACAATCCTAGAAGAGGGGCATTATTAACTGCAAAAGAAATCCATGAAAGCCCCTAACACACTCAGGGTTTTTTTGTTTTTTTTTTAGAAGATGTTGGGGGTAGGAGTTTATTAATTAATTAATTTATTTTTGCTGTGTTGGGTTTTCGTTTCTGTGTGAGGGCTTTCTCTAGTTGTGGCAAGCGGGGGCCACTCTTCATTGCAGTGCGTGGGCCTCTCACTATCGATGCCTGTCTTGTTGCGGAGCACAGGCTCCAGACGCGCAGGCTCAGTAGTTGTGGCTCACGGGCCTAGTTGCTCCGCGGCATGTGGGATCCTCCCAGACCAGGGCTCGAACCTGTGTCCCCTGCATTAGCAGGCAGATTCTTAACCACTACGCCACTAGGGAAGCCCACACTCAGGGTTTTTAAGTTTAATGAGTTTATTTCAAGAGTAAGTCTAAATATTTTTCAGAAAATGAAAGTGATTACACAGAGACTATTAACCTGTTTTCCATTATCTTTGGTGATTTTGTAGACAGTCTTATTTAGCATCATTTGAACCAAGACAAGTGGTTAATTTTCTATTGTTTCAAATTATGTTGAAATCATATATATGTGCATGTGTGTGCATATATATATATATAATAACTATTGAAACCGAGTGAGGCCCTTTTCCCCTGTTTCTTGTAAGCAAGGCTCCAGCCTCCATGACCTTCCCTGAGTTCCAAAGGGCAGATTCCAACAGTTGTTAATCAAGGGAGAAGCATCCATGAAACCACCTGAGGCCAGATTAAAGGGACCAGAGAAGCTCATCAAGATTAGCCGACCACCTGAGCTGAGATTAAGGGCGTGCAGGCCCTGCTCAACCCTAATCTTGTCAGAGACCCCACCTTTGAACCACTGTTATAAAACTCTCATCAAATCCTCCCAAGTTGGGACACATAGTTTCTCAAAGCAGGAGCCCTATGTGTTCCCCTTTGCCTGGCAAAGTAATAAAGCTATCCTTTTCTACTTCACCCAAAACTCTGTTTCTGAGATTTGATTTGGCACCGGTGTACAGAGAGGCCAAGATTTTGGTAACACAATTAAACAATATTTTGATGACTATTAATCATTTAAAGATTGCAAGCAGAAAAGTTGATTTTTATAGAGTTATGAATATAGTTCCTTCTTAGGATAAACACATATATACTATCAAACACTGTTTTTGATTAACAGTATAGATACTCTATAAAATAGTCTGCAAATCTGTAATAAGAAAGGACAATAATTCTGCAACGATTTTAAATCTTATTTGCAGACTATTTTATAGAGTATCTATACCGTTAATCAAAAACAGTGTTTGATAGTATATATGTGTTTATCATGTAATTTCATTTTCTCTATGCAATTTTATAAATGCAATGGGAGAGTGCAAATAAATAAATAAATAGAGATTGGAAGCAGTTTCTAATTACTAAGTCTCAGAAGACATAACATTTAAAAAGCCAAAATTAACTTATTCTAGTGACCTTTGAAATCATATTAGAATAACAATTTAGCAAATCACATGCCTCTTAATTCTGACTGAAGATATGAAATCAAAAAGTAGAATAAAACATGTTGAAGTTGCAGATAGTGCCAGCTTTGGAAAATATTCTGTTTTATATCCTGATCATCCCTAATTTTGGCTTCAGGTCTCAGACTCTCTTCTCCTAAATCATTTAAAATCAAAGAATCTGAGAAACAGCCACATTTATATTAGAGACCTCTGCCTCCAGCTTTCTGATAGACTGGATATTCTACAAACAAACAACCAAAACACTTCTTTCTTTGATATAACTTGATCCTGGGTAAATTTTAACAAGCTTATATTTAAATGAGTGACTGAGCTTGTGATGAAGTAAGAAAAATTAACAGGGTTACCAAAATAGGAATAGCTTGCTAAAACCAAAGCAGTGAGCATTAAGTAATCAAAAGCTAGGGGATGTTCCTAAAAAGCAATGCATATATCAAGTATGTAGATCTTAAAAATAGATGATATAGTATACAACATTGTAAATCAACTATATTTCGATAAAAATTTAAAAAATAAATGACATAGCATGTAGGAAATTAGACATTATCCTTAGGCCCACTGAATTAGAGAGATAAAGGGACACGACTGCAGTAATACTATGTTTTAGTGAAATGGTAGGTTACCAACATTTTTCTTTTGTTTTATTGAACTATAGTTGATTTACAATATTGTACCAAAATTTCCTAAACAACAAAAGGAACATAGAAGGATACCTGTCTGTCTCCATCTCAAAAAAGAGAAAGACATGATAAAAATAATGATCATCATCAAAATGATAGGCTTATCTGATAACTTACAAACATAAAGCTCTCTCAGGTGACTCTCGATTTCAAATTTTTACAACCCATGTCAATGGAGAGTATCAAGCCAAGAAATTATCTTAAATTGGTCCCAAGTTAGTAGTTCTCCTGATGACATATAAATACTCTCAGGAGGAAAAAAGACCCAAGAAAATATCCTCAGGATTTCAACAGAATAAATCCTGTCAAATATTAACTCAGATTAAAAAATACTGGATATTTCAAGAAAGAAGCCATTATGTCTGAGGTCCAGCACAAACAACACAATAAAGACATACAAGGACTTCAGATACTGGAAATATAAGATTTAGAATATAAAATAATTATATTCTAATTGTTTAAAAAATGGGGTAAAAAAATAGCAATGTGCAAGAAGTTATCAAAAACATTAGAAATATCTGATATTCAATTAAAAAAGAGAATTAAGAGTGAAAAATATAATAAATTAAATTTAAAGTGAAGATTAACCAGCAGATTAAATAAATCAGTAGAGATTATTAATGAACTAAAAGAGACATTAAGAAATTATTTAGTCTGTAGCAGAGAGAAAAGAAGATGTACAGCATGAATGAGAGGTAAAAGATATGTAGGACAGATAAACATGGTCCATTAATATAATTAGAGTTCCAGAAATAAAGAAGAAAAATAATGACTAAGAATTAATGCTAGAAGAGATAATAATTAATAATTTTCAAGAACTTTATATGATATGAAAATCTTTATGAATACTAATAGAATAAATAAAAAGTTCACAACTCAATACTTTGTAGTGAAATAACTGTGACATACTCAAACAAAACCAAACAAAAAACTACAGCAAATATTTTAAAAAGCCACAAATTATCTTCTCATGAACAGTAATTATACTGACCGCTGATATTTCAAGAGTAACACTGTAATCTTGACAATAATGGAAAATATCTTCTAGGTGTGAAGATAATTTATGTACCCAGCAAAACTATTTTTTATGAGTGAGGGAATAGAAAAGTAATTTGCAAGTAAACAAAATGGAGTTTACTACCAACAGATCCTTATTTAAAGAACTCGCAAGTAATGCATATATCTCAAGAAGAAGGAAAATGATCCTAGAAGAAAGTCTGAGATATAAGAAAAAATGGTAAGGAAATAAATTGGTAAATATGTGTATAAATACACACACACATGCCAATTATAAAAAATATTAATATTCATGTACAATTTGGAGGAAGTAAAAATGACAAAAGAGGATTATAATACCACATAAGCTGGGGTATATAAAACGTTCAAAGATCTTGGTATTTGAAAGGAGAATTAATCTACTGATTAAATTTTCTTTACATTAGGTTCCTGAGAAAACTGTGTAAGTGTAACTCATAAAAGAATAAAAATAGGGCTTCCCTGGTGGCGCAGTGGTTGAGAGTCCGCCTGCCGATGCAGGGGAGACGGGTTCGTGCCCCGGTCCGGGAAGATCCCACATGCCATGGAGCGGCTAGGCCCGTGAGCCATGGCTGCTGAGCCTGTGCTCCGCAACGGGAGAGGCCGCAACAGTGATAGGCCTGCGTACCGCAAAAAAAAAAATTAATTAAAATAAATAAATAAATAAATAAATAATATTATGATAGCACCCAAATGTGTAGATTTAAAAAATAGTAACAATTAACAAGTGAAAATTCCTGAAAAATTCCTCCCCAAAAAGACAGCAAAGAAAAATAAGACATATAAAAGCAGGAATAATAGAAAGCATAAAAAAAGATGTAGACAAGGCCTAATATATCATTAATCAAATGCAAGTAGACTGAATGTTTCTTTTATAAGACAGAAATTGTCAAGTGGAATTTAAAAGTCCAGTTGTAGCTACAGATTCTTTACAAGCAACAAACCAAAAATATGAAGACACCAAAATGTTGAATATAAAAGGATGGAAGAAGTCATATAAGGTGAATACAAGGCAAAAGAAACTATGCTAGAAATAGTATAGATGCTATTATGAGAAGAAAAAAATGGACTTTAAGATAGAAATGTTATTTGGACAAAAAGGATTAGTACTTTATGATAACAGGTTTAATTCACCAGGAAGATGTAATAATTCTAACTTTGTACTTGTACTTAACTAATAGATAAAGCAAAAATGCATCAAACCAAGTGGAATTTGAACAATATGCTTACCAAACTTTATTTAATAGTAGATCTGTATATCTAATGTTAAAGCCAACAATCAGAGAAAACAAACTCTTCTCAAATGCTCGTGAAGTAGTTTTACAATTTGTCTTAATGAATGTTATGTTATTGAGAAATCTCAACAATTTTTAATAAATTGATATTATACAGACCAATATTTACTGACTACAATTACATAATATTAGTAATAAGTGAAAACTAACTTGATTGTGGTGATCATTTCACAGTGTATACACATAGCACACACACTGTATACCTTAAATATGTATAATTTTTATTTGTCAATTATACCTCTAAAAAAGCTGAAGAAAAATAAAATACAAAAATACTCCAAAAATAAATTAGACATAAGTGGTAAACTGATATTTAATAAAGTCTCTTTCTATATTAGAAAGTTAAAAATACATAAACAATTGAATAATTAAATAATGGCTAGATGAAAAAATCAAAATGGAAATTAAATAAAAAAAAATTTTCCTGCATGATAGTAAAACACTGCATATTAACATTAGATAGGTACAACTAAGTTGGTTAGATAAAAATGGATAGCCTTTAATGCTTAGACTAGAAAATAAAGAAGACTGAAAATTAATGAGCTCAGCCTCCCACTTAAGTAGTTAAAAACAACAAAGAGAATAGACCTAAATAAATTGGAAAGATAAATCTAATAAAGATATGAAGAGAAATTAATAAAATATAAAACAGATATACAAAGGAAAAGAGCACTAAGCTAAAACAATGATTACTGAAGTACCTATAAAACAATAATACATTTTACAGGATGGAGAAACAACAATAAAAAAGAAGAGAATGAAAATACAAATACTGTCAAGAATTAAAACGGTAACATAACTACAGATATAGCAGAGATTTAAAGATAGTAATCGAATACTATAAACAAACGTATGCCAATATATCTGAAAACACGTGGAGTGGAAAAACCTCCCAGGAAATTGACTTACCAAACCAACTCAGGAAGGAATGGAAACACTAAATAATCCCATAGGCCTTAAGTACATTGAATCAATTAACAATCTCGTCATAAAAATAATACCACTAAATGTTCCTCACAGATGGTCTTACAAGCAAATTCTATTATTTATATGGAAGAAACCCATCTCATCGTGAACAAATTATTTACAGAATGGAAATAGTGGGACTGCGCCCCAGCTTATGAGGCTACTAATAATCTTGATTGAAAGCCAAGTAAAGAAATAGGAAAATTGTACCTGCAAGGTAGGTGAAATCATTAAAAAATTAGTCAAATAGAATGCAACAGTATATAAAACATATATTACAGCCTGACCTAAAAAGCATGTCTCATTTAATGTTACATATTCTATGTAATTTCCTTATTAAAAGACTAAAAAACAAAAATGCTCTGATCTTTTACAGAGTTTAAAAGAAAATTCAACATCCATTTATGATAAAAATTTTTAACAAACCAGGACCAGGGTAGAACTTCCATCTCATTGTCAAAGGTAAACATCATTGTTAATTTTCCAAAACATTCCTTTAAACCTAAGAAAAGGGTAAAGATGCCCAACGTCACTTTTGGTAAATCATAGTGAAGATCCTCCACAGTGTAGAAAGATAATAAAAGGCAGAAGGATTGGAAAGAAAGAACAATACATCAGTCGCTAGCATGCTTAGTAAAACTAAAACAAAAGATGTGCAAAGTATTTATAAATTTATTGAAAACAATTAAGGATATACTCCATATTAAAATATTAGTTTTCTCTAAATTAATTGAAAGAATCAATGCAGTTCCACTCAAAATTCAAACAGGGGGGGACCTTGAAGATGGCGGAAGAGTAAGACGCGGAGATCGCCTTCCTCCCCACGGATACACCAGAAATACATCCACACGTGGAACAACTCCTACAGAACTCCTACTGAAGGCTGGCAGAAGACCTCAGACCTCCCAAAAGGCAAGAAACTCCCCACGTAACTGGGTAGGGCAAAAGAAAAAACAGAGACAAAAGAATAAGGACGGCACCTGCACCAGTGGGAGGGAGCTGTGAAGGAGGAAAAGTTTCCACACACTAGGAAGCCCCTCCGCGGGCGGAGACTGCGGGAGGCAGAGGGGGGAGTTTCAGGACCGCGGAGTAGTGCACAGCGACGGGTGCGGAGGGCAAAGCGGGGAGATTCCTGCACAGACGATCGGTGCTGACCGGCACTCACCAGCCTGAGTGGCTTGTCTGCTCACCCGCCGGGGCGGGCGGGGCTGCGAGCTGAGGATCCGGTTTTGGTTTTGGACGGAGCTCAGGCAGAGGACTGGGGTTGGCGGCTTGAACATAGCCTGAAGGGGTTAGTGCACCACGACTAGCCGGGAGGGAGTTCGGGGAAAAGCCTGCACCTGCCGAAGAGGCAAGAGACTTTTTCTTCCCTCTTTGTTTCCTGGTGCGCGAGGAGAGGGGTTTAAGAGCGCTGCTTAAAGGATCTCCAGAGAAGGGCGCGAGCCGCGGCTAAAAGCGCGAACCCCAGAGACGGGCGCGAGCCGCGGCTGAGGGCGCGAGCCCCCGAGACGGGCGCGAGCCGCGGCTGAAAGCGCAAACCCCAGAGACGGGCACGAGCCGCGGCTAAAACCGCGGACCCCAGAGACGGGCGGGAGACGCTAAGGCTGCTGCTGCCGCCACCAAGGGCCTGTGTGCGAGCACAGGTCACTCTCCACACCCCTCTTCCGCGGAGCCTGTGCAGGCCGCCACTGCCAGGTTCCCGGGATCCAGGGACAACTTCCCCGGGAGTACGCACGGCGGGTCTCAGGCTGGTGCAACATCACGCCGGCCTCTGCCACAACGTCACGCTGCCTCTGCAGCTGCAGGCCCGCCCCGCACGTAGTGCCCCTCCTACCCCCATCCCCCAACCCCCGGCCTGAGTGAGCCGGAGGCCCCGAATCAGCGGCTCCTTTAACCCCGTCCTGTCTGAGCGAAAAAACAGACGCCCTCCAGCGACCTACACGCAGAGGCAGGGCCAAATCCAAAGCTGAGCTCCTGTGAGCTGTGAGAACAGAGAAGAGAAAGGGAAATCTCTCCCAGCATCCACAGAAGCAGCGGATTAAAGCTCCACAATCAACTGGATATACCCTGCATCTGTGGAATACCTGAATAGACAAGGAATGATCCCAAATTGAAGAGGTGGAATTTAGGAGCGAGATCTATGATTTTTTTCCCTTTTCCTCTTTTTGTGAATGTGTACGTGTATGCTTCTGTGTGAGATCCTGTCTGTATACTCTTGCTTCCACCATTTGTCCTAGGGCTCTATCCGTCCATGACTTTTTTTAAAAAATTCTTTTTCTTAATAATTAAGTTTAATTGTGATAACTTTATTATACTTTACCTTCGTTCTTTCTTTCTTTCCTTCCTTCCTTCCCTCCTTTAGACAACGAATCACCCCAAATTGAGGAGGTGGTCTCAGGGAGCAGGATTTATGATTTTTCCCCCTTTACCTCTTTTTGTGAAGGTGTATGTGTATGCTTCTGTGTAAGATTTTCTCTGTATAGCTTTGCTTCCAACATTTGTCCTAAGGTTCTATCCGTCCCTTTTTTTTTTTTCTAAATATTTTTTAATTCAATAACTATATTATACTTTATTTTATTTTTACTGTATCATCTTTCTTTCTGTCTTTTTTCCTTCTTTCCCTCCTTCCTTCCTTCCTCCCTCCCTCCCTCCCTCCCTCCTTTCTTTCCTTCTTCGCTTCTTTCTTCCTTCCTTCCTTTCCTCCTTTCCTTCTTTCTTTACTCATACTTCTACTAATTCTCCCTACTTTTTCTCCCTTTTATTCTGAGCTGTGTGGGTGAAAGGCTCTTGGTGCTCCAGCCAGGAGTCAGGGCTCTGCCTCTGAGGTAGGAGAGCCAACTTCAGGACATTGGTCAACAAGAGACCTCACAGCTCCACATAATATTAAACGGTGGAAATATCCCGGAGACCTCCATCTTAACACCAGCACCCAGCTTCACTCAACGACCAGCAAGCCACAGTGCTGGACAACCTATGCCAAACAACTAGCAAAACAGGAACACAACCCCACCCATTAGCAGAGAGGCTGCCTAAAATCATAATAAGGCCACAGACACCCCAAAACACACCACCAGACGTGAACCTGCCCACTAGAGAGACAAGATCCAGCCTCATCCAGCACAACACAGGCACTAGTCCCCTCCACCAGGAAGCCTACACAACCCACTGAAACAACCTTAGCCACTGGAGACAGACGTCAAAAACAACGGGAACTACGAAAGTGCAGCCTGCAAAAAGGAGACCCCAAACACAGTAAGATAAGCAAAATGAGAAGACAGAAAAACACACAGCAGATGAAGGAGCAAGATAAAAACCCACCAGACCTAACAAATGAAGAGGAAATAGGCAATCTACCTGAAAAAGAATTCAGAATAATGATAGTAAGGATGATCCGAAATCTTGGAAGTAGAATGGACAAAATGCAAGAAACAGTTAACAAGGACCTACAAGAACTAAAGATGAAACAAGCAATGATGAACAATGCAATAAATGAAATTAAAATCACTCTAGATAGTATCAATAGCAGAATAACTGAGGCAGAAGAACGGATAAGTGACCTGGAAGATAAAGTAGTGGAAATAACTACTGCAGAGCAGAATAAAGAAAAAAGAATGAAAAGAACTGAGGACAGTCTCAGAGACCTCTGGGACAACATGAAACGCACCAACATTCGAATTATAGGGGTTCCAGAAGAAGAAGAAAGAAAGAAAGGGACTGAGAAAATATTTGAAGAGATTATAGTTGAAAACTTCCCTAATATGGGAAAGGAAATAGTTAATCAAGTCCAGGAAGCACAGAGGGTCCCATACAGGATAAATACAAGGAGAAACACGCCAAGACACATATTAATCAAACTGTCAAAAATTAAATACAAAGAAAGCATATTAAAAGCAGCAAGGGAAAAACAACAAATAACACACAAGGGAATCCCCATAAGGTTAACAGCTGATCTCTCAGCAGAAACCCTACAAGCCAGAAGGGAGTGGCAGGACATACTGAAAGTGATGAAGGAGAATAGCCTGCAACCAAGACTACTCTACCCAGCAAGGATCTCATTCACATTTGATGGAGAAATTAAAACCTTTACAGACAAGCAAAAGCTGAGAGAGTTCAGCACCACCAAACCAGCTTTACAACAAATGCTAAAGGAACTTCTCTAGACACGAAACACAAGAGAAGGAAATGACCTATAGTAGCGAACCCAAAACAATATATAAAATGGAAATAGGAACATACATATCGATAATTACCTTAAATGTAAATGGACTAAATGCTCCCACCAAAAGACACAGATTGGCTGAATGGATACAAAAACAAGACCCTTATATATGCTGTCTACAAGAGACCCACTTCAGAACTAGAGACACATACAGACTGAAAGTAAGGGGATGGAAAAAGATATTCCATGCAAATGGAAACCAAAAGAAAGCTGGAGTAGCAATTCTCATATCAGACAAAATAGACTTTAAAATAAGGACTATTAAAAGGGACAAAGAAGGACACTACATAATGATCAAGGGATCGATCCAAGAAGAAGATATAACAATTGTAAATATTTATGCACCCAACATAGGAGCACCTCAATACATAAGGCAAATACTAACAACCATAAAAGGGGAGATCAACAGTAACACATTCATAGTAGGGGACTTTAACACCCCACTTTCACCCATGGACAGATCATCCAAAATGAAAATAAATAAGGAAACACAAGCTTTAAATGATACATTAAACAAGATGGACTTAATTGATATTTATAGGACACTCCATCCAAAAACAACAGAATACACATTTTTCTCAAGTGCTCATGGAACATTCTCCAGGATAGATCATATCTTGGGTCACAAATCAAGCCTTGGTAAATTTAAGAAAACTGAAATTGTATCAAGTATCTTTTCCGACCACAACGCCATGAGACTAGATATCAATTACAGGAAAAGATCTGTAAAAAATACAAACACATGGAGGCTAAACAATACACTACTTAATAATGAAGTGATCACTGAAGAAATCAAAGGGGAAATCAAAAAATACCTAGAAACAAGTGACAATGGAGACACAACGACCCAAAACCTATGGGATGCAGCAAAAGCAGTTCTAAGGGGGAAGTTTATAGCAATACAAGCCCACCTTAAGAAGCAGGAAACATCTCGAATAAACAACCTAACCTTGCACCTCAAGCAATTAGAGAAAGAAGAACAAAAAAACCCCAAAGCTAGCAGAAGGAAAGAAATCATAAAAATCAGATCAGAAATAAATGAAAAAGAAATGAAGGAAACAATAGCAAAGATCAATAAAACTAAAAGCTGGTTCTTTGAGAAGATAAACAAAATAGATAAACCACTAGCCAGACTCATCAAGAAAAAAAGGGAGAAGACTCAAATCAATAGAATTAGAAATGAAAAAGGAGAAGTAACAACTGACACTGCAGAAATAAAAAAAATCATGAGAGATTACTACAAGCAACTCTATGCCAATAAAATGGACAATCTGGAAGAAATGGACAAATTCTTAGAAATGCACAACCTGCCAAGACTGAATCAGGAAGAAATAGAAAATATGAACAGACCAATCACAAGCACTGAAATTGAAACTGTGATTAAAAACCTTCCAACAAACAAAAGCCCAGGACCAGATGGCTTCACAGGTGAATTCTATCAAACATTTAGAGAAGAGCTAACACCTATCCTTCTCAAACTCTTCCAAAATATAGCAGAGGGAGGAACACTCCCAAATTCCTTCTACGAAGCCACCATCACCTTGATACCAAAACCAGACAAGGATGTCACAAAGAAAGAAAACTACAGGCCAATATCACTGATGAACATAGATGCAAAAATCCTCAACAAAATACTAGCAAACAGAATCCAACAGCACATTAAAAGGATCATACACCATGATCAAGTGGGGTTTATTCCAGGAATGCAAGGATTCTTCAATATACGCAAATCTATCGATGTGATAAACCATATTAACAAATTGAAGGAGAAAAACCATATGATCATCTCAATAGATGCAGAGAAAGCTTTCGACAAAATTCAACACCCATTTATGATAAAAACCCTCCAGAAAATAGGCATAGAGGGAACTTTCCTAAACATAATAAAAGCCATATATGACAAGCCCACAGCAAACATCATCCTCAATGGTGAAAAACTGAAAGCATTTCCACTAAGATCAGGAACAAGACAAGGTTGCCCACTCTCACCACTCTTATTCAACATAGTTTTGGAAGTTTTAGCCACAGCAATCAGAGAAGAAAAGGAAATAAAAGGAATCCAAATCGGAAAAGAAGAAGTAAAGCTGTCACTGTTTGCAGATGACATGATACTATACATAGAGAATCCTAAAGATGCTACCAGAAAACTACTAGAGCTAATCAATGAATTTGGTAAAGTAGCAGGATACAAAATTAATGCACAGAAATCTCTGGCATTCCTATATACTAATGATGAAAAATCTGAAAGTGAAATCAAGAAAACACTCCCATTTACCATTGCAACAAAAAGAATAAAATATCTAGGAATAAACCTACCTAAGGATACGAAAGACCTGTATGCAGAAAATTATAAGACACTGATGAAAGAAATTAAAGATGATACAAATAGATGGAGAGATATACCATGTTCTTGGATGGGAAGAATCAACATTGTGAAAATGACTCTACTACCCAAAGCAATCTACAGATTCAATGCAATCCCTATCAAACTACCACTGGCATTTTTCACAGAACTAGAACAAAAAATTTCGCAATTTGTATGGAAACACAAAAGACCCCGAATAGCCAAAACAATCTTGAGAACGAAAAAAGGAGCTGGAGGAATAAGGCTCCCTGACTTCAGACTATATTACAAAGCAACAGTAATCAAGACAGTATGGTACTGGCACAAAAACAGAAAGATAGATCAGTGGAACAGGATAGAAAGCCCAGAGATAAACCCACGCACATATGGACACCTTATCTTTGATAAAGGAGGCAGGAATGTACAGTGGAGAAAGGACAGCCTCTTCAATAAATGGTGCTGGGAAAACTGGACAGGTACATGTAAAAGTATGAGATTAGATCACTCCCTAACACCATACACAAAAATAAGCTCAAAATGGATTAAAGACCTAAATGTAAGGCCAGAAACTATCAAACTCTTAGAAGAAAACATAGGAAGAACACTCTATGACATAAATCACAGCAAGATCCTTTCTGACCCACCTCCTAGAGTAATGGAAATAAAAACAAAAATAAACAAATGGGACCTAATGAAACTTCAAAGCTTTTGCACAGCAAAGGAAACCATAACCAAGACCAAAAGACAACCCTCAGAATGGGAGAAAACATTTGCAAATGAAGCAACTGACAAAGGATTAATCTCCAAAATTTACAAGCAGCTCATGCAGCTCAATAACAAAAGAACAAACAACCCCATCCAAAAATGGGCAGAAGACCTAAATAGACATTTCTCCAAAGAAGATATACAGAATGCCAACAAACACGTGAAAGAATGCTCAACATCATTAATCATTAGAGAAATGCAAATCAAAACTACAATGAGATATCATCTCACACCAGTCAGAATGGCCATCATCAAAAAATCAAGAAACAATAAATGCTGGAGAGGGTGTGGAGAAAAGGGGACACTCTTGCACTGCTGGTGGGAATGTGAATTGGTTCAGCCACTGTGGAGAACAGTATGGAGGTTCCTTAAAAAACTACAAATAGAATTACCATATGACCCAGCAATCCCACTACTTGGCATATACCCTGAGAAAACCAAAATTCAAAAAGAGTCATGTACCAAAATGTTCATTGCAGCTCTATTTACAATAGCCAGGACATGGAAACAACCTAAGCGCCCATCATCGGATGAATGGATAAAGAAGATGTGGCACATATACACAATGGAATATTACTCAGCCTTAAAAAGAAATGAAATTGAGCTATTTGTAATGAGATGGATAGACCTAGAGTCTGTCATACAGAGTGAAGTAAGTCAGAAAGAAAAAGACAAATACCGTATGCTAACACATATATATGGAATTTAAGGGAAAAAAATGTCATGAAGAACCTAGGGGTAAGATAGGAATAAAGACGCAGACCTACTGGAGAACGGACTTAAGGATATGGGGAGGGGGAAGGGTGAGTTTTGACAGGGCGAGAGAGAGTCATGGACATATACACACTAACAAACGTAGTAAGGTAGATAGCTGGGGGGAAGCAGCCGCAAGGCACAGAGATATTAGCTCGGTGCTTTGTGACAGCCTGGAAGGGTGGGATGGGGAGAGTGGGAGGGAGGGAGACGCAAGAGGGAAGACATATGGGAACATATGTATATGTATAGCTGATTCACTTTGTTATAAAGCAGAAACTAACACACCATTGTAAAGCAATTATACCCCAATAAAGATGTTAAAAAAAAAAAAAAAAATTCAAACAGAGTTTTTCATGAAATTTGTCAAGCTGATTTAAAATTTTATATAGACAAGCAAGAAGACGAGAATAGCCATCATACTCCTGAGGCAGAAAACAAGGTGGAAAAATTTGTTCTTGCAGTTATCAAGACTAATTATAAAGTTATGATAATTGAGATAGTGTGGAGTTAACAAATAGATCAGTGGAATAGAATACAAAATATAGAACCAAACCCAAGTATATACTGAATCATACTATGTGACAGAAGTGACATTGCAAGGAAATACGTTAGGATGGACTATTTAACAACTGGTAGAGAAAAAGTTGTAATTCTTGTAGAAAAAATAATAAAGTTGGAGCTGTACCTCATACCATAGACAAAAAAAGTTCAGGTGGATTGAAAGTTTAAGTGTAAATGACAAAATGTAGTAGATTTACAAGACAATTTGAGACTATGTTTACAGCCTCAAAGTATTTCTTAAACAAGATAAACAAAGCAAAACCAAAATAGAAAGAATTAATATACTTTACTATATTAAAATTTAAAAATTCTGCTCCTCCAAAGACACATAAAAATAAAGTGAAAAGGTAAGTCATAGTCATAAATCAGCAGAAACTGAAAATTACAAAAGGAGGATATTTTTTTATATATAAAACTACAAATCTAAAATTACTCAACAGAAAAGAAACAAAATATATACACAGGGATTTCAGAGAAGAGAAAGCAAAAATTTTTAATAAACATAGTAAAAGAGACTCAGGATTACCTTTATAAAAAATGCAAATCACATCTATATTGACATATTCCTTTATATCCAAATGGCAAAAACCATATCACAATGAAATTTTAATATGGAAAAATAAATATAAAAGAACATGGACTCAATCATCAGGTAAGCAGGGCCAAAAAGAGAGAAAGCAAAGTGCAACCAAATAAAAGAATTAATCTTCCTGAGAATTAAAAAGAAATGCTACACATCCAAAAAAACCAACCAACCAACCAACCAAACTAACAGGAATTAAGAATGCATTTGATGGGCTTATTTAGACTGGAGGCAGCTGAGGAAAGAATCTCTGAGCTTGAGGATATCTTAATCAAAACTTTTAACACTAAAAAGCAATGAGAAGGGCTTCCCTGATGGCTCAGTGGTTGAGAGTCCGCCTGCCGATACAGGGGACACGGGTTCGTGCCCCGGTCCGGGAGGATCCCACATGCCGCGGAGCGGCTAGGCCCATGAGCCATGGCCGCTGAGCCTGTGTGTCCGGAGCCTGTGCTCCGCAATGGGAGAGGCCACAAAAGTGAGAGACCCGCGTACCGCAAAAAAAAAAAAAAAAAAAGCAATGAGAAAAAAGACTGGAAAACATGACAGAATATCCAAGATCTATGGCACAACTACAAAAGGTATAACTTATGCATAATGGTGGTACCAGAAAGAAGACAGAGAGAGAGAAAGTGTTGAGCAGAACACCGCGGGGAGGACTCCAACTATGTAGAGAATAGCAAAGATCATCACTATGCCAGCCACCAGGAGTAGAAGGAAAATGATATAGGTTAGAAATTTATAACTACATAAAAAAAGGAAGGGCATAGGGGAAGGAATAAATAATGTAAAATAAAATCTTTTATTTTTCTTATCCTTAATCGATCTAAAAGGTAACGGTTTATTCAGAGTAATAATAGCAACAATGTATTATGTAGGCATGTAACCCTTCTCATGGAGTTAAATTACTTTTTGTTCCTTATCCTGGGCAAAGCTGCTTTGCTTAGAAGGCATTTTCCAGATGGGAGGCATCCAAAAAATCAGTCTGCTTTCTAGGAAATTTCTATCTGTAGTTAACAGTTTAAGCAGACAATTTAAACAATTTCACATGCATGTTATTCTGAGTCATGTATAACCTAACACTGGCTTTACTGCCAATCAAAATGACAACTGCAAATTCATTCATGATCTTGTTCTGAGAAGAGAAATCCCTACAGATGATTTAAGTAAAGGGAGAGTAGAGAAGAAAATGAAATTTTGTGTTATTGTCCATTATGGTTGCTAACTAGCAGTTCCTCAGAGAAGTGAGTGAAATGTTTCCCAGGCACTGGCTAATAATTTGGAAGGATGTAATTTGAGATTAGAAAGAGAGTTTGAGGTCCATATGACAAATATGTGTGAGCTAGAGTGGCCCATTTTCTCATCTAGAAACAAACAAATAAATAAAAAAACACCTGAATAGAAATTTTAATAGAAAACCTTGAACTTTTGGAAAATTTGTCTGTCTGTCACACTTCATATATGATTTAAGGTAGGAGTTTTTTGCTTGCCTCAGGGAGTAAAAGCGCTATTGAGTTTACCTAATGAGATTTCATGGAAATAGATGAATTCAAAGGAGAATAATTACTCTAATATTTTTACACTTTTCAATGCTTAAGGTTAAGGAAATTACCTATCCGTATGTACATGTTCCTCGGTGTGGTCCTTTTAAAAACTTAGAACGCTAGTAAAAGACTGCATCTTCAAAGAAATGTATACATTTCTGAAGCACAGTACTTGGAACCCAGTGGGGAGTGAGTCAATATATGCTGGAGTGAGAGAACAAGAAGGAAAAGATGAAGAGGTATGAGGATAAGAGAAAATGAGGAGAGAAAGAAAATAGGAGACTCTCTTACAGTACCAATTCTGAAGTTGCTAGATAATATATTACTGAATTTTAGGTTTAAATTTTAGCATTTAATACATCCAAAGGGATATGAAGAATATTATATCAAGTACCCATGTAGTTACCAACTAGCTCAAGAAAATACTTGCCAATACTGTTAAATCTCTTTCACAAACCTTTCCTGTACACAACCCAGCTATGCTCTAGAAGTAACCATTATCCTAACATTGTTATTTAGCATTATAATGAATTTCTTTATAGTTTTCTAAATATATATGTAGCCCTAAGTAATACATAGTGTTGTTTTGAATACTTAAATCTTTATATATAATTGGTTTCAATGTGCAACTTCATTTTTCTTTCCATTCAACATTGTGAGATTTATCTATATTCATTCCTTCCCGCATGGTATGAATATACTATGTCTCCATTCTCCTGCTATAGACATTTAAATGGTTTTTCTCTCCCTTCCTTCCTTCCTTCCTTCCTTCCTTCCTTCCTTCCTTCCTTCCTTCCTTCCTCCCTCCATTTCCTTCCTTCCTTCCTTCAGAATGCTATTTTATGCATTATCCAAAGTGATGACACCAATTCCCAATTCCACTGTAATGCATAGACATTCCTCATGCTTCCCTACTTTTCCAATATTTGAAATATGGCAGCTTAATATAGCAGCTTTAAAAAATTTTGCCAACTTGATTATTATGAAATCGTATTTCATTGTGACCCTAATCTATCTTTTTCTTAATTATTAGTAAAGTGGAGTATCTTTTCATGTGTTTATTGGCTTCTTTTTGTTAATGCATTGTTTTTTACTGTTTTAGGAAGTTTAAAAATATATTTTAGATATATGTACAGTGTATTATACGTACATATGTGTGAATATAAAAAATAATGTTCCCCCCAATTTTCAGGCTCTTGTCCCACTTTTGTGATGTGCTTTAATGAAAATGATTTTACATTTTAATGCAATCAACATACAGATAAACTCATCACCCAGATTCTCATCCCTGTTATGCTCTGTACATCCTACTGAGATCTATAGTCTGTTCGATCTATAACATTTTTACTGTCTCTCCTTCTTATGCATTGCCTACAGCCTTCATTGTCTTGCCCTTTAGAGTACAAGTCTGAAAAATCTGAACTCTAAATGAATTCAATTTTCTTTGTACTCAGCACTTACACTGGGACTCGTAACACAGTGGAGAAAAAAAGCACACAGCCATGATGCCTAACGCACTAGAACTCATAATCCTTTCCCTCTTCTGCTCTCCTATGTAGCTCTTTCCTGCTGCTTCTTAAATTCAAAACACTCTCTTATCCATCTTCACTCTCAGACTATGTCCTTGCTTATTTCACCAAGAAAATAGAAAAAAATTGGAATAAAGATGCCACATACTTCCTCCACCCCAGTTCCCAGTTAACATAAACTATGTCCATAGAGACCACATTACTCCTATAACTAAAGCTCCCCACTCCCCTATCTAAAACTAAACCCTCCACTGGGTTCCCTCCCATATCATCTGCTCAATTTTCTTTCCAGTATTCGTCCCCTTTTTCTTCTGTGCACAACAATCTCCTCTGTCTATTGGATCATTACTATCATCATACAAATAAGCAATAATTTTTAGAAAGAAACCTCTCTGGCCTCCACTTCCTTTCCAGCTAACACCACTGTAGCACTCCATTTCTTATCTCTCTCTTCTAACTAAACACTCAGAAAAGCTGTGTACAATTGCTTCTCTGATTCTCTGCTTTTATTCTCCTCTTTTAAGGTTTTTATTTTGAAAAATTCAAACATACACAAATATAGAGAATAGGATAATGAAATCCTATATTCTTATCACACAAATTTAACAATTATTTGCCTATCTACATCTACACTTCTCTCTTTCCTTCTCTCTTTCCTTCTTTCTTTCTTTCTTTCTTTCTTTCTTTCTTTTTTTCTTCTTTCCTTCCTTCCTTCTTTCCTTCCTTCCTTCCTTCCTTCCTTCCTTCCTTCCTTCCTTCCTTCTTCCTTCCTTCCTTCCTTCATTCCTTCCTTCCTCGCTTCCTTCCTTCCTTCGCTGAAGTACATAAAAGCAAACTTCAGACACCATGTTATTTTTCTTCTCTAGTCAGTCTTTGGAGTTCAATACTTCACCACATCGGCTATTGTCAAGGTCAACTATGACCTCTACCTGGCTAAGTCCAATGGTCAGTTCTCACTTCCTCTCATACTTGGATCATCAGCACCATTTCGTAAACTTGATCACCTGCCTCGTTGAAACATTTCCCTCACTGGTGCTGCAGTGTACCCTACTGCTTTGGTTTTTCTCCTGTTACACTGAACACTTCTCTTCAGTTTCATTTGGTGGCCTCTCTATCTATGAATGGTAGAGGCCTTGAGATTTACTTTCTTGGCTTCTTTTATTCTTTGCATAGATTCATCCTTGGGTAATCTAATCCAATATTCTGGGTTTAAGTACCGTCTAAATACATAATGATTTTCATAGTTACATCCCCAGATGAGTCCTCTTCTAAGCCTGACTCATATATGTCCAACTACTTTCTTGCCTGTATCACTAAGGTGTCTAACAGGCATGTCAACTATAATGTCCCGAACTGGACCTAGAATCTTTTCACCTCCTCTTAGCAAACCTCATCCTCTAAACTGGATCACTATAGCAGATAAAGTGATCCTAGAATATAAGAGAATATGTATATTCTCTCTATATAATCTATAAGCTGTATCACATCACTCTTTAGCTCTACATGGTTTTTTTTTTATTCCCATCAGAGTAAAAGACAAAGTCTTACAAGGGTTATAAGTAAGGTGAGCATATGTTTATCTTCCAAACCAGAACACCTTGAGGAGTGAAAGAGGATTAAAACTAATTAAGGTAATATGATTTTAAAATACTCACTTATGAGTAGACAAATTAAATTAATTTCATTTGTAGACATAAAATGATCATATTCAAGAATTATTTCAGAACAAAAATGTTCTCCCCAAACAGTGTTTGTTAAAGCAATATTTAAAAACTAAATATCTCACTTAAAAATGAACATAATGTGAATAATTATTCTTGGTACATTTTCACATACTTTAGTCATGGTTTAGTCATAATTATCTCTAATATTATGTCACTGGTATGTTTTTTAAGTGTATATTTTACCATGGGTTTATTAACTTTATTTAAAAACATTTTTTCAAATGTTCTTCTAATTTGCATTATACAGCTAATTTAAAAGTAATGAATCTTTCAATGTGTTCTAGTTTGCAAGCTGTCAATAATTTCAATTTGCTAAAATCTTCAGATATGAAATTTGGAAGGGACTCCATTTGTTGAATAATTTAACTATTTCTATTTTCTTGTTTTGAAAAAATACATCAACATTTAGAGGATTCTTTAAAAAAATGTTCAATACCGTTGTAGCACATTTAGCTAGATTGACAAAGCAATTGTTCAAAGAGCCAACATTTTCAAAATATTATTGATGTGGGAAGCAAAAGGATAAGTTAGGCTCAGAGAGAATGTACTTTTTAAAATTTAACATTAACTTAATCAGAAAAGGTTTTATAGTTAATCTATATACATGTATATGTTTGTAAATTTTGACAACTATAGCTATTGTTTTTATTTATAGGACACTGCTGTTTGTTTAGATGTAAATGAAAATTATAGGTGCATGATAACCAATTTAAGAATATCTCTCCATATATTTTTAACTTATAAGAACACTGGTATAATTATGCTGTTATTCTTCAATATTTGTATTTGTTTTATCACTGTAGTGCTAAACTTTCTAACTTAATTAAGAAAAGTATTCACAAGAATGTCAGATATCTAACTTTCAACAGAATCAACTTTCAATAATTTTATTTTTACCCCACGAATTGTACAAAAAATTCAAATCATTATTGGAATTAAATTAAAATTTTTTGAAACATCAGATGACACTAATATGAAACTGGGATCTTTTAACTATTTCTGAAATTCTTCTACTAAAGGAGGGAATATATCACTTCACTCTTCATATGTGCGCAAGAGAAGTAAATAATTAAAAAAAAAAAACTTGGATCTAAAAGAAAAGCCACACTTAGAGTGACATATAAACGTATCTTCTACAGTTACAAGCTCTAAATCTTTGTCTTGTGAGAAGTTGTTTTTAAAAAAAGAAAAACATTTATGTTTAAAGTAAAGGATCTCCGGCAGATTTTTCTTCTGATTTTCATGTGATCAGTGATATTATGGCCCTATGAAAGATGGAAAATATTGACAAAGAGTAATAAGAGCAGGGTTGCTGTACAAATGTTACAAATGTTTATAAATGTGGTAGCTTCAGCGATAGCGTAAGTCAGTCTATGAATGAATGCCCAAATGAAACTTTGTATTTAGGATCTAAAAATGTGGCTGTCATTGAATATCATGTTCTTCTATAAGACCATCATTATAAGAAGAGCAATTTTATTCTACTGGACTGAACATTAAAAAAAGGAAAGAAAAAGAAAAAAGAAACCAGGGTCAAATCAAGGTTTATGTGTGTCCTGATAATTAGAATTCTAGCTCATTCTTATGTGGCATATGCTGTGTGTAAGGCACTGTTCAAAATAATTTAGATATATTAATACGTGTAATTTTTACAACAACCTTGTGAAGGGGGAGTTTTTTATTATTACCATTTACAAAGAAGAAAACTGACAGCAGAGATGTTAAATAACATGTCTAAGATTACATGGCTAAAAGGTGGAAGACTTGCATTAAACCTTGGTGCTATGGATTGAACTGTGTCTTCCCCAAATTCATATGTTGTAGCCCTAACCCCCAATGTGACCATATTTGGATGTAGGGCCTTTAGGAGGTAATTAAGATTAAATGAGGTCATAAGAATAGGCCTCTAATCTAATGGGATTGGTATCCTTAAACGAGGAGATACCAGAGTGCATTCTCTCTCTCTTTCTCTGCCATGTGAGGACATAGCAAGAAGGTGGTCTTCTGCAAGACAGGAGGAGAGCTCTCACCAAGAACTGAGTTGGCCAGCATCTTGATCTTAGATTTCTGAGCCTCCAGACTGTGAGAAATACATTTCTGTTGTTTAAGCCACCCAGTCCATGGTATTTTGCTAGGGCAGCCTGAGCTGGCTAGTCCACCAGACAACTTGGCACCAGAGTCTGTACCTCTTAATGATTAAAACTCCAGGTGAAAAAATGACTTATCCAAATCTTCTCAAACTTGTGTTCTGGTGTGCCCAGAGCAGCAGCATTAAATGAGTATTCCCATACGTATTTGTTTCCTAGGGCTGCCATAAAAATGTATAGCAGACTGGGTGGCTTAAAATAAAAGAAGTGTATTCTCTCACTTTTTGGCAGGGCTAGAAGTCTGAAATCTAGCCAAAAGTATGAAAGATGAAAAATATTGGCAAAGAGTAATAAGAGCAGGGTTGCTCTTGTCACCAGGGCCATGATCCCTCTGAAAGCTCTAGGGAAGAATTCTTCCCTGTCTTTTCCAGTTTCTGTTTACCTTGACTTATGGCAGTGTAACTCTAATTTCTGCCTCTGTCTTCACATGATCTTCTTATATGCTTTTCTGTGTGCCCTCTCCTCTTCTTACAAAGACACCAGTCACTGAGGTTAGGGCCCGCCCTAATCCAGTATGACCTTACCTGAATTTAGTTACATCTGCAAAGACATTATTTCCAAAAAAGTTCAAGTTACAAGGTTCAGGTTGGACATGAATTTGTGGGGACTCTAGTCGACCCATCACCAGATTTCTGGGAAGACTAGATTTAGGTTAAAAAATCACTTGAAATCTTCTCTCTAGGAAACCAGGAAAGGGACAGCTGTAAATGAGCCATTTCCCTCTCTTTCTTCCTCCCTTTGGATTAGCCATTTTGAAGGATTAAGCTGAATTGTAGGCTCCCTGCCGTCCCTCCCCCCACCACAAACAAGAAATTAACTTCTTTCAAATTTCCTGTCTTTTGAAGAAGAGGTTGTAGGATTTAGAGCTATGTATGTGGTCTGAAGAGAGCTCATTTCAGAGTTAATTTAGAATTAGAATTTCAGACTTAATTTAGAATCTAGTACATGTGAACCTCAGACTATTCTAACTCTTAAGCAATTAGTGTTGGAAAAGCTGACTAAGCTTTAGAAAACTGTAATATTTAGGCTTGTTACTGAGTTTTTCTCTTCCTGATGAATAATTAAAATTGTAACTGTTATTTATGGGAAATCATTCTGAAAGAGTTGTCATCTATAGTTTTCATAATTGGAGTGGAATAAACACATATACATTGCTATGAAGGATAGTTTGCACGTCTTTTATTTATTTTGCTAGTTCCTAGATATAAGAAGAGCAAAGTACAAGAAACTAACTTTAGAACAATTAAGAATTTTAAAAGATTTTGAAAAAAATAAAGGACGCTTAGGGGCTGAGGGAAAAGAACTTCTGTAATTTATGGACATTGAATTATAGATTTGAACATAATACTTCAAAATATCTGTGTTGGTTAATATTTTGAATTTTGGAAAGTTGTTGAGGATGGATAAAAGTCACAATGGCAGACCAAAAAAAATCTCAAAGCAAAATGTAATAGTAAATTGTTCCAGATGGGCAAGCCAAGGCATAGGTCCATTAGTAGATGATGTTAGGTAATAGCTTTCTTTGAACAGCTTGCTTGGTAAAACTGGGAAGCACTTTCCACTGTATGGGGCTGTGGTTTACATGAAAGTTCAAAGAAGACTTCTGGAAGTGGAGTATGGAGAATTATTAGAACCTTGACCTCTCTTGCTTCACTGAAGTTTAGTATAAAAAGAAAAATGCCTGATTTTCTACAGTGAATCCAGTGAATCTGGATCTACAGTGAATCTACAGTGAATCTTTGTTGGAAAGAAACAAAGAAGGCTCTAAGAGGAGCCCAGTCTGAAGAGAGGAAGAGTGTGGATGGGTGGCCGGACAGCAGCAGTGCTGGCCCATCAGAGGGGAGTGCTGGGGTGGGGCACAGGGAGCAGCTGATGTGGGAACCTCTTCAGATCCAGGTTTTTCTCTGGGGAAATGGACAGGTGTGTGAACTGAAAGTGCTGTGTCACTGAAGAGTATAATTTCAGGTCCAGGTAGCTTTGTTGTGGTTAGTCTTTGATTGGATGTAAGTGAGGAGAGCACATCCTTCTCTTTGACCTATGAATCCTTGGAGACAGAACGTTTTGCATCTGGGAGGACTGCTGGCACTTTTAGATGGGCTCTCAAAGACTCTAAATATCTGGCTCCACTATTAGCAATGACAGTCCACTGCGGGTAATGGTGGCAAGCTATGAGGCTGCAGGCAATCAAACCACCTGGCGGGGGGGTGGGACACCATCAATTATATGTACCTTGTGGAGTTCAGCCTTGAGTGATGTCATTGGCAACAGGGGAGCTCTGAAAGGGACTTATTTATGACAGAATGTAAGCAGCTCTGAGGATTTGTGTAAATATTTATATGAAGAGTGAATTCTGGAAAAAATGGAAATTATTACAAGTAAACGGATAGTGGCTTCAAGATACTATAATCTAAATATAACTATAAATGACCTCTCACTTTTGCCATTGGGCTAGTGAGACATGAGGAGGTTCTCAGTGACAAAACTGCCCATATTAAGGCAGTGCCAAGGTGGTTAAGAGCTCAGAAGTTGGAAACAGGCTTCTTGTGTTTTGAGCCTGTCTGTACTATACACTAGTTTTGTCTTTGTTACTTTAGAAAGGTAAATTCATCTCTCTATGCCTCATTTTCCTTATCTGCAAAAAGTAGTGCCTCACTCATTAGATTGTAAGTTTCAGGGTCCCAAATTATTTCTTAAGTACTTAATACAGTGCCTGGACCACATGCTATATGTGTAGTTAGATAAGAGTCAATCAAGGAAATGGAAGTGAACAAAGAGAGTTATATCTGTGTTTCTAAAAATAACAGGGTGAGAGGCTGAATTTGTTAGCATTTCAGGGGCACTGTTCATCTCCTCAGTGAGCATGACTGAACATCTCCCGTGGGTCAGACAATTGCTTAATTGTGGCCCTCAAGCAATAAGCTCCAGCAATGGGTGAGCCAATCAAAGAGGGGCACTGGATATCTATTGTCTTCCATTAGTCAGAAGGATTGCACTGGACCTCAGGTAAGCCTGAATATTTATCCACCAAGGTAAAAACATGCAGTCTTCTGGCCTAAGGATGACTCTAACGGCTGTCCCAGACCCTCCTCTGAGGATGCTTAGGGCATTGCTAGATACTGAGAAGCAGTAGTGTAGTGATATTAGAAATCGGCTATAGTGCCAGACAAAAGAAATGCTTGTGTTATAGGGCCATTGTGAGTATTAAGTAAAGAGACACATGTTCAAAGCCTAATAAATAGGCACATTGTGGGCTCCTGTTATTCGGAAGTTGCATTTCTCAAATAATTCTCTGCTGTTTCTCCAAGGACCTCAACATCAATCCAATACACAATCACTGACAAAGGCTTTTGGGATGCAGCAAAGCTTAATGACTCGATATTAGGGCTCTAGACATACTCCTGTATTCAAATCCCAGCTCCTTTACTTACTAGCTGTCTGACTGAGGGCAGAGTCTATGCTCCAGGTTCATCATCTGTAAGTGGGAACAATGACAGTTCTTACTCCACCGCATCGTTGAAAAGATTCAATGTATTAATACATGGGAAATCCCCAGGACATTACCTGGTGCACAGTGAGTGACCTTAGTAGATATTAAGCACTGTAATTAATATAAGAGTGCAACAAAACACCAGAAAAAGAAATAGTATCAGGAAAAATTCCACAGAAGGAATAAGAGAGTGATGAAGTCAGATTTGCCTTTTCTGTAAAAGCAGGGTTAGAAGAATCTTTTCTCCAGTGATCATTGCTACCAATGGCTCTAGTGCCATGAGATGCAGGAAAAGGCTAGAGTAAGGATTCTGATGGCAGCAGTAAAGTCAAAGCAGGAAGCTCGTGAAGGATCTCCTAAATATATGAGGTTCTGAGTTAAGGGCAGTGAGCTCATTTAAAGACCACCTAGCTGGTGGGTCTAAAATCCAGTCTCCTTACCAAGGCCCATGATGTCCTATTTGAACTGCTGGCCTGCCCAGTCCTCCAACCTCATTTCCCACTCTCCCCACCCCCATTCCTAACTGCACTCCTGCCTTTTCTTTTCCTCAAATATCCCAAATTCTCAACTCATTCCAGTCCCCGACTTTTGCATTTGAAATTGCCTCTTCCTAAAATGCTCTAGGCTCTCCTGACTGGCTTCATTCAGATCACCACTCAGATCAGCATTCCCTGGTCATTTTAAAGTACCCAACAGACTCTAGTCAGCTTTCATCTCCCCACTTGTTTTCTTCTTTGTACTTAGCACTGTGTAAAATTATACTGTGTACTTGCTTCCTTGTGTAGTAAAAGCACGGACTTGGTCTCAACCACTATTTTTTTTTTCTGTTCCTGGAACAGTGCATGTCATACAGTAGGAGATCAACAACTATTTGTTTTGTGTGAAAAATATTCTGGCTGCTCAGCAGAACGGGGCTGGAATTTAAAGACAGAATATCTTTAGAGCCTGTGGCTGAATGGGGCTGACAAAGTCAGGGAGAGGTCTTCTCACTTCCAAAGAAGTTTCCTTTCTCTTCATGAGGTTGTTTTGGTTCATCTTAAAATGTGGATGCAAACCTGTAATCTTCCAGGTATACTTTGGACTAAACGTGGCAGGTTTATCTTCATTCTTTCTCTGCTTTCCATTCATATTTTAAAATTCAAGACTAAAGCAGCATTAATTAAGTAGGTGAATAAAAAAAATAAGAATTTGGAACCTGTCTGAGTTTTATGGATTTTTAGCATTTTTTTAATGCAGTATTTCAAATTCATGGATAACAGATTGGCCTATTCAACAAATGATGCTGAGAAAACTAGTTAGCCTTTGGGGGTAAAATGTAATGAAAATCCATACCTCACTGAAATCAATTTCAGATAGAGCAATGCATGTAATATTAAAAAGTAAGATTTTGACAACAGTTGAAGAAAATAGAAGTGACTATTTCAGAATTTCTGATAGAGGACAACTTTTCTATGCATGCCGTAAAGCCAGAAACTATAAAGGAAACGGTTGACCTACAAAAGATTAAAGTTTCTATAAGGAAAAATAAGTCCTATAAACAAAATTAAGAGACATTTGACAAACTGGAAAGATTTACTATATTTCCTTAATGTATTTATGTTTTTTTTTGCGGTACGTGGGCCTCTCACTGTTGTGGCCTCTCCCGCTGCGGAGCACAGGCTCTGGACGCGCAGGCTTAGCGGCCATGGCTCACGGGCCCAGCCGCTCCGCGGCATCTTCCCGGACCGGGGCACAAACCCGTGTCCCCTGCATTGGCAGGCGGACTCTCTACCACTGTGCCACCAGGGAAGTCCCTCCTTAATGTTTTTAGAGATGTATTTACACACACACACACACACACACACACACACACACACACACACACATATCACTTAGAAGGACACCTAATCTTCTGAAGGCAGATGGCACTGGTGGCCCCATCCATTAGTCATCTTTCTTCCCTCTAATTTCTTCTTTGCCAGTGTAGTCAAGTTCTCACCATAGAGGCTGAACTGTCCCCCAAACCATGCTTTGAAGCATCCCTGCAGCTAGGCCAGGATCATGTGTGCGTGTGACTCAGTTATGGTTAGTGGGATTTGAGTTGACGTCTGCTGGCCTCCTAAGATGTACTTTTTCTCTGTGAAAGAGGCTCAGACTAAGAAACTTTTCTTTTTAACTAGATATTGTTATGCCTACCTGGGAGCAGGATTTTGCTACATTTGAGGGCTAAGCCAAAAGTTTCAAGTCTGAAGACCAACCTCATATGCTAAGAAATTTAACTTCATATTTAATTTGCAAGGTAATTAATCATGCCAAAAGTTGAACATGATTTTATAATTTATCATTTTTTTAAGTGTCCATATCATCTTTCTTTTCTAATCTAGAAGCCTAGGCAGGTTACATCTATCAATAGCCTTTGAAGTTGTTTTTGTTTGTAAATCATGAATCTGTCAAATATTTGAGTTAACTCTCATTCTGAAGGCTTAGCAACTGAGTCAACTGTCTGTGGATCCGTACAGTGTGTATAGTTGACAGTCTTAGCATTTTCTAACAGCCAAGCCACATAATATGCAGTGTTCCAGGCATCTGGGATCCCTACTAACCAGGGTAAATGATAAAATAAGACCCATTGTCTTCAACAAGATTGCTGTTGTATCTAACTCTGCACACTTCTGATCTCTGTTTTAATCAGTTAGAGATCCCAGTTGTCTGCTTCTGTGGCCCATCTGTGCTCTGATGTTCCATATTTTCTATAATACTCTGTACTACTTTGACCTTGGGCTGCAGTCCTGCAACTTCTAAACCATCCATATCCTCTGGAGTTGCTCCTCCGTAATTGGCAACCCCTACCATATCCTCAGTGGATATCTGTGTTCCCTCCATCGTCTTGTCTTAACAGAGAATGGCCTCCTTCCTGTGGACATTACTTCTGCCCTTTTCTGTTTACTCTCCCTCACCCAATATAACTCATGACCAGGAATTAGGCTTTGATGTCCCCATTTACCTCCATTATTACTTCCAGTCCATTGTTCTTCTACTCTCTTGTAATGAAATTCTTTTTTTCTCAAGTCAATGTATTGAAAACTGTGTTGCCTAGTTTACTGTCATCATTTTATGTACCTTCGCTGCTCACAGGATGAACCTTCAGTGTTCTGGCTTCTCAGTATTCTGACCTCTTCAGCTCCAATGGCTTTCTCTTTTACTTCACTTTAACAATCCACTCCGGGGGTTGTCCCTAACATCATGCCATCACCTCCGATTTCTTTTTCTCTAAAATAAGTAATTCAAGCCTTACATTCTTTTTTTTTTTTTTTTTTTTTTTTTTTTTTTTTTTTTGCGGTACGCGGGCCTTTCACTGTCGTGGCCTCTCCCCTTGCGGAGCACAGGCTCCGGACGCGCAGGCTCAGCGGCCATGGCTCACGGGCCCAGCCACTCTGCAGCATGTGGGACCCTCCCGGACTGGGGCACGAACCCGTGTCCCCCGCATCGGCAGGCGGACTCTCAACCACTGCGCCACCAGGGAAGCCCAAGCCTTACATTCTTTACCATGTCCTCTTATATGTTCAGCTTATTAATTCAACATTCCTTTTTTTTTTTCAACTATTCAGTACCGTCCATATCACTTATCCATTCTTACCCATTCATTCCTTAATTTGTCAACAGCTACCTTTCATGCCTTGTCATCCGGGTTAAACTTTATGGTTCATCATTTCAACAACACTCTTGCCAGTGTCTTAAACTTCTTTTTTCTCTGTATTTTTCCCCCTCATCATATTCACCTGGAAAAGCCCTCAATTCCAATCAGCTTGACTGTTTGACTTTTCCAACTTTCACTGTATTAGCCATTAACTGCTCCTAGTTTCATGCCTTCTTTTACTTCCCATCTTAAAAGTTTTTTTTTCCAAATGTCTCAACATAATCACCTAAAATTTCCCATTTACTTCCCTCCAATTTACTTATTTATTTAGTTCTGTCAGTATTCTGACCTCATCCTTTCACCAAAACAATACATGTTAAGACCACAAATGATACCCATCTTCCTACATTTTTCAGACAATTATCAATAATTTACTTGAACTTCCATCAGGATCCTGTGCTTTAGACTCACCCTTCCTGAAATAATTCTGTTTTTTGGTTTCCGTGTCACAATATGTTTTCCCTTCATTCTTCTCCAGGTCACTTATCCTGTTTGGTTTTGGGGGTTCATTCTTCTCTACTTACCCAGTGAACACTGACATTGCCAGGGTCAGCATTAAATAATCTTCTCTTCTAATTTTACACTATACACCATAACCTATATCACTAAAACCTATGGATTAAATTTTTCTCAATATGCAAATTACTCAGAAATATATGTCTCTTACCTATATTTAAGATTTACTTACCTCCCATAGTTGCTTACAAGTATATGCAACTGCTAGTTGATACTTCTTTTGGTTGTGGTAAAAGCACCTTAAATGAAACATGGCTAAAACTAAACAAATGATTTCTACCCATCTCTCCAAGAAAACAAACAAAAGTGCATACAACACAGGTCCTCTTCTAGTGACACAACCATCTGTTTAGTTGTATGCATTAGAAACTCTCCAAGTCCCATACATAATCAAATCCTAACAATTTCAATTTCCACAAATCTAGGATACCAACATTTCTCTCCAGGAATGTTATTCTGGTGTCATAACTCCCTCCCTCCCTCCTTCCTGTCTTGCAACCATCCCACCCAACATAGTTTCCACATAAACCCAATTATGTAAACTCACTCTTTAAAGCAATGGCTTTCTCTTACACTAATTAAAAAAATATTTAAGTGATCTACAATTATATTGTGTGTCTATCCAATATCTCCTTTTCAGCTTCATTGTACCTCTATCTTCCAAAAAGAATGAGTCAAGGTTGACTAAAAGATTTGGCCTGAGAAAATTCTAGGATGGCATTGACATTTCCTGAGACAGAGAAGAGGGTACAAGGGGCAAGGGTTATCATTATTATTTTGTGTTTGTTGTTTTGTTTGTAGTGGTGGAAATTTTTTTGGAAATACCTATTAAACATCAAAATGGAGTTGTTAGGCAATTTGATAGAGGATTTGGGCAATTAAGGAAGAAGGTGACAGTGGATATATTAATTTAAGGGTCATTTTATGAAATTACCTATGAAGTGAATATTAATAGAGAATAGGCTCAAGACTGAGCTCTCAAACAGGGAAACAATTTGGAATATGGATGAAAGGAAGGATCCAGCAAAGAATCAAAAATAAAGAGTGGTCAGTGTGATAGGAGAAAAAAAAAAGGTGGTGGAGTCCCAGAAGCTAAGTGAAGAAAGAGTGAGTAACTGTGCCAAAAGATGCTGATTCAAGTAAATTGAGGACTGGGTTTCCCAATATGAGGGTCACTGATAACCTCTATAATTGCAGTTTCAAGGGAATGGTAGCGGTAATACCTCGGTTAGATGGGTTCAGGAGAAGTGAGATGTGAGGAAGTAGAATAAACAAATAGTGAATTTCTACTGAAGAAGAGCTATGATTGACTTTTCTCAACCACCTATGTTCATAATAATAAGATATAATAGACTCTCAATAATTATTTGTTGAAAAAATGAATTAAGTGGATAAAATAAAGGAAGAAAATGTTATTATAAACAAAATTATGTAAATTCATGGTTGTTTCTTATCAATGACTTAAGTCATAAATTTTAAATTCCAGTTTTCTTTATGTCTAGTACATAGGTAGATAGGATCCTTTTTAAAAATATTATAAAGGAAAATTGACTTTTTACTTTGGCTTACAGTTACATGAATTTTTAAGACATGTATGGTTTCCACCCATACCAGGTTACAAAACAGGCATTTCATCCCAAACAACTCCATTGTGTTATCACATTGTAGTCACACCTTCCCTTCATCCATTTCCATTGGCAACTACTGATCTGTTCTCGATCACTATCATTTTGTCTCTTTAGAAATGCTATTGTATAAGGAAGCATTCAGTATGTAGCCATTTAAGACTGGCTTCTCTCTTCAGTTATTGAGAGTCACCTGAATGATTGTGTGTAACAATAGTTTGCTCATATTTGTGGCTGAGTAGTACTCCATTGTATAACCTCTGTACCATGGTTTGTTTATCCATTCACCAGTTGAAGGACTTTTGGGTTATTTACAGATTTTGACTTGTTAGTTAGTAGATAGTCTCTTTTGTGTAACTTCTATAGCATTAAGTTCCATATAGTATCACTAAGAAATATTATTATAGGAAAAAATAATTAAAGGAAGGTTTTTTATGTTTTAATAAATATTTTATAAAGCTATATAAAAATGACAGTTTTTTCTCCTAAAAGAAAAGCTATTTTAAATTCTGTCAGTTTGCACCATGATCATATTTCACGATTTGCGACTCTGCAGGCACAAAATGACCTTGAGGTTAAGATAGTGTTCTAAGACCAATAGAGAGAAAACAATAAATATTCTGCATTACAGATGATACCTAAAATATTATCTTTACCTCCTTTCAAAGCCTTTAAGACTTTTTTGTATGAGTACATATGTAATTCTTTTCACATAAAAAAATTGCTTCAAGAATCAGCTCATATTCAGAATCCTAAAAACAGTGGGTTGTTTCTTCATGAATCTTACATTTGTTTTGTAGTTGCGATAGCTTTTTATTTAATTGTATTTCATACACCTTAGAAAAGGTGTAAAATATAACTTATTTAAATACAAATAAAACCCAGCCTATTTTGGAAGAATTTTTTTTAATGTCAGGACAACACTGGAGGTTGAAAGCTCTTGGGATACAGCACAGTAGAGTGGAAATCAATCATTCATTTAACTCAATATAATAATATCCTCTTGTGATTTTGCTTACAAGTTGATATGGAGACAGTGATATCCACCTAGGATCCTCACTTTTCCAGTCAGTTTCAGAAATGACTATGGGAGAACTGGAGAGACATGCTACAGCTAGATGACATGGAAGAAAAGTAGGCTTTATCTATTAAGGTGGCTTTGTTTGTACCTAATAGATCATAAGCCTAGGCAAACATATATAATCACACACACAATAAAGACGAGTGTTGTATAATGATAGAGAGGTTTAATGTAGACACATCCACTGGGCGTTAAACCACTGTTCTTACTTTCTCTTAAACCAGCTTGAATTGGTAATGGCTTGAAGTCCGTCTCCTTGTTCTTCATCCATAGAAGTTGACAGGACAATCTGTTTTCATGAGGTACATTAGTGGAAATATAATCCATTTTAATGCACTGCTAAAGCACATCAAGAAAACCATATCCCCACATTTCTATGTGTGATGTAAAACCTGCTCAGGGCTACCGTGTCCTCAGGAGGTGTGTGTGGAACCACCATTAGTATTTAATAGAAGCTGGGCATGTCCATCAAGAAGATAATATTATAGTATCTGAGAATGTGGTAAGATCTATATAATATTAGGGCTTTTCTTGGACAATAGACATAAAAATGATTGAAATCCTGGTTTAAGGAAAAGAATGTATTCACTTTAAATGTCTTCTTTGGTGGTATTTATAGAAATAGCTTTTATTCTTCTCCAACAGCTTTCTTAACTGTGGAAAAAATAAGTCATTTCAGTATGATGCAGCCTAATCTATAAACCCTTAGCCTGTAACTGTTCCACATACCATTGAAATACAAATAATCATCTGGCTGGAATTTGGAAGAGCAGTCAAGGGGGCCTACCTAAAATTTGCTTTAAATTGAGGACAGAATTAAAAGATTCTTTTGTGTGTCTTTGTGCATATGTTTGTGCATATATGTGTGGAATGATTCTATGGCACATTACAATATGGAAGTAAAGTAATCAATGATCTAATTCAAATAAGAAATGTTTCATTTTCTAAGTGTTGATTGGCTCAAAGAGACTGCCTTTTCAAGGCTGTTGGCTTAAAAAAATTAAAACACTGCTTCAATCCTCTCTTAAATTTCCTCTTTCCGGTCTTAGGGAGATAAAAATACTTTATTTAAAAAAAAATCCTAATAAACCTGTGATTGATTAAAATGTGGAGATTTTTAAAAATTCAAATTATCTTTCCACAATTATGATTAAGCTTTGTGTGATGAGGCTCAGTGGCCTCCATTAAATTTTTTAGGTCAACTCCCCCAGATCCTAACATTCAAATTCAATAAGCACTTCTTGTTTGAAGTAGAACTGTATTTCCCACAGACTGTTTCCTTAAATGAGATCTCTAAATAAAAAAGAGTGTTTTCCCTCATTTTTTCTCTTAGGAAGTAGTGGGTGGGGAGTCCGGGCTGGGAGGCTTTATAAGCTGTAATGTCCTGATGCTGAACTGCTTATTGGAGAATTCATTATACTCAACTGAGAGGGCATGACCTTTCAGCAATCGTGTCTTTAGCTACTCCACATGTTTTGTTAGCAGCTGTATTGTTAAATTTAGATAAATCAGCCCTTGCTTGTACTGAGGATTGTGTCTGTGCAGTTTACCCTATATCAAGTTCAAGGTAATCAAATTTTTAAAATTTAATTTTCTTTCTTAAACACCATATGGGCTCTTTTTTAAAAAATATATTTTTATTTTTTTAATTTTTTAAACATCTTTATTGGAGTATAATTGCTTTACAATGATGTGTTAGTTTCTGCTTTATAACAAAGTGAATCAGTTATACATATGCATATGTTCCCATATCTCTTCCCTCTTGTGTCTCCCTCCCTCCCACCCTCCCTATCCCACCCCTCCAGGCGGTCACAAAGCACCGAGCTGATCTCCCTGTGCTATGTGGCTGCTTCCCACTAGCTACATATTTTACGTTTGGTAGTGTATATATGTCCATGCCTCTCTCTCGCTTTGTCCCAGCTTACCCTTCCCCCTCCCCATATCCTCAAGTCCATTCTCTAGTAGGTCTGTGTCTTTATTCCTGTCTTACTCCTAAGTTTTTCATGACATTTTTTTTCTTAAATTCCCTATATATGTGTTAGCATACGGCATTTGTTTTTGTCTTTCTGACTTACTTCACTCTGTATGACAGACTCTAGGTCCATCCACCTCACTACAATTAACTCAATTTCGTTCCTTTTAATGGCTAAGTAATATTCCATTGTAGATATGTGCCACATCTTCTTTATCAATTCATCTGTCGATGGACACTTATGTTGCTTCCATGTCCTGGCCATTGTAAATAGTGCTGCAATGAACATTGTGGTACATGACTCTTTTTGAATTATGGTTTTCTCAGGGTATATGCCCAGTAGTGGGATTGCTGGGTCATATGGTAGTTCTATTTTTAGTTTTTAAAGGACCCTCCATACTGTTCTCCATAGTGGCTGTATCAATTTACATTCCCACCAACAGTGCAAGAGGGTTCCCTTTTCTCCACACCCTCTCCAGCATTTATTGTTTGTAGATTTTTTGATGATGGCCATTCTGACCGGTGTGAGGTGAAAATGTGTCCATCAAAAATATGCTAAATTTTGAGTGTAACAACAACAACAACAGCAACAAAACCACATTTGCAACAGTCTTACATCTATTCATTCTTCCTATGGTTGATTCCTTCTGATTTTGTTCTCCCTTTATCCTTACAAGCAAACAACAAACAAAAACCTTTTTTTCTTTGACTGGTTCTCTTTTCTTCTTCTTCTTCTTCATTAAAAAAAGAAATTCTTTTATTTTCCTTTGTGACTATTAGTAGACTCCCTCAGCTAATTGTTTCTTGGCTTGGAAAACATAGGTTCGTTCGATTTTGGAATCTCTTGCTTTTAAAGATTTTTCCAGGAGGTGGCACTAAAACACTGTAAAAAGATTGAGTCACAACTCAGTTTTAAAATATCACCTGGAAAAAAATCTCTGATGGGTCGTGAGGTTGGTACATGTAAAGAAGGTATGGTTGCAAACAAAGAACATTTTACAGTTGAAAAATCTTAACACTGCATAGATTTAAACTACTACCAAAAATTTAACCAACCTCATCTGTACAAAAGAAATCAATATTCATAAAGAAATAACAGGAGTTTGTATGAATGTGTTTGTCTCTTTTGGGGAGAATTAATTGAAACAATCTTTGTCTCCAAAGAGTCTGCCAAGTGTTGTATAAAATACTATGTTAAATCTGCATAAAATCAGAATTAAAAATGTATTTATTAGTATCCATATGATTATGTTCTCATTTCGACATAAGGGAATCGGTGCTCATACTCTAACGTCTATTAGTATTAATGCGAATTATATGTGTAAATCCCCAAGTCCCAGTGCATTGAGATGAAAATCTTCAGAAGGATTTCCAAATCTGTATTTGTCTTGCTTTTTGTTGTGAAGAAACTCAAAGTGTGGAAGTTGGTCTTATATCTTTAAACTTAGTAGAGATAAGTTACACCTGAAACAACAGACTGAAATGTTATTTATTCCAGTTAAACATTCAGTTTTAGTGGGATGATCAATTCAGAGCCAAAAACTAGAGAGGTTTCTCGGATTGCCAACCCGGAATTCTGGAAATCAGCCATCCCCAAAGAGCTACCACAGCTGTTCCCATAGTAGCAGAGGTTGCTCCTGGGTCTGGCTTGCAAGAAGAAATATCCTCCTTTCCATGCCAGTGCGAGCATGAAAAACAGCATAGCTTTCCTGTCCCACCCAAAGCCTATCTCTGTAGTTCCTTCTGCCTCACCCAGTGGGGCTGCTCAGTCTCTCTGGCACCTGTGGTTCCCAGGATCTTCAGAACACCACCTGGATTTGTGCTGGTCCCCAGTAACCCTGTAGAGGTAGGTTCTCTCCAGAACGTTCCAGGCCCAGGCAGCCGAGGAGGAATGTCAGTTTCACTGCAGCAACCAGCTCTTACTGACGGACATTTCTGGTTTGGCACTGAACCAGGAAATTGAGGAGAGGGTTTTGACAGCTGGGAGATCGCCAGCCCTAAAGACCTAGAAGATTCTTGTGCCAGGAAAGAAACCCTTCCATGCAGGAATGCAAAGAGCCAGCCAGTCTTTTTCTCAACCGACTGTCTTTCCCCGCTCTTCTTTTCTGAGCTTTGCCCTGCCTAGATGACTAATATTAAGTCCAATCGCTTGAAGAATCTGTGTGGTCGGCACGCAGCTGCATTCTCTACCTCCCGTGGACCCAGAGACTTTCTGGTCTTAGTAAAAAGCCCTTCTGTTCTTGAGAGTATACTTCCAGTAGCGGAAGACTTCAGTTTTCCCCCACTGGATGAGTTGATTAGCCAATATTTAGTGAGTACTGATGATGTGGCCAGCACTGTTTTATACTGATTATGTGAGGGACAGGGGAAAAGATTATTTTTGCATTTTTTCAACCGTCTTGCTTCTGACTACCTGTTTTTTGAAGTAAAATAGCCTTTTTCTTTTCTTTCCTTCTTCTAGGTTGGCTGTGTCTAACATTCCTAGCTCTGCTTGCTGTATTTGCCGAGGTGATAGCTGTCACAAATCTACTGGCCTTTTGTATTTAATGAGTGGGTTTTAAAAGGCATCATTAGAGACAGCGTATACTATAGATAGATAATTCCCTCTGGTTTTAGGAAAATGAAAATGAGTCTTTTATGTTAGCCTGAAAACTCACTCTCCTTTATATTTTGTTGGTTTTTAACTCCTAATGTAAAAGAAAATATGTTTTTTTCGTTTCCATTTTCTTGCTCTGGACAGGATGGAGAACTGTAACACGGGTACCGTGTGTTTAGTAATGATTTACTTCACGGATAGAGCAAATTGGTTGTTGACAATAGTTGACTGTTACTGCCTAATAAGGGAAAGAGACATTTTATTGATTAAAAGACAAAAGTACCCAAACTGGGTTTTGTCCCTTTAAATGTATTGACTGTAAAATGAAGACCTTGCACTTTTAAAATTTGAATTTAGCCTGATATTACAATTACTTTTACTATCACTCTATTCATGTTTTCTGAAAGGGCATACACATTTACTCACAGGAAAAAATGCTACCCCTTAGCAGATTCATTGTTGAGGAGTACTTACACACACACACATGCAAAGCAAAATTCAAAGCAGAGATAAATGCACTCTAATTTTAAAAGCCATTCCGAGGTCATTGCTAAAAATGTTTGATTTGAAGTCAGTTCTTCCAAGTTGACTATAACAATATTTCTTTAGCACAGTATCCTCCGTCTACATCTCATTTACAGTAGTTAAATCCCTAATCCTCTAACACCAATTCAAATAACTGTCCACTTACTAGCTTCAAGCTTTGAGTCACTATTCAGTGAGAAGTGACAGGCAGTGAAACAGAGGGCTTAATGGCAGGCAGGTAACGGATGTCAAAGAATGCCTGCATGACTTGTAAATAGCCAGAGTTTATAAATTACCTATTAAACAATTATTTTCTGAGCACTGTGCAAGGCAATGGGTGCAGTAGCTGAAATAATCACCATTCTCAAAAATTGTCACTGTTCTCAAGACACTCAGGGTCTGGCAACACAGGCTGTTAGAGAGGAAAGTACAGGAGCTAATAATTGCCACAAACCAGGTGATTCTAAACATCCCATACCTGCTAAACACCTAATATACACCATCTTGCTAATCTTCACAACCACCTTATGAAATATATATTATCTGAACTTTACCAAGGAGACAATTAAGGCTCAGGGAGATTATGTTAGATGGCTAATGTGTATACTTTATTAAATGACATCATTTGAACCCAGGATCGTCAGGCTCCTGAAACTGGGGTCTTTCTCCCCACCTTGCTATTTTCATCTCTTGGGAATACAAATGATCAAGTCAAATTTTCTGCCAGGAACACAGGTGACCAGGCAAGACTTCACAGAGAAGGCATCTCTTGAGACTGGGGGATATATTTTCTTGGCACAGTGAATTAGCTAATTAAAAAAAAGAAGTGTTAGAGAGTTGCTAGGTAGTTTATATTTTATTCCAAGTTGGGAAAATACCTTGTTTCAAGGCTTTGTTTTTGTATATATTCTTTGTGGGGTGGATCACATTGTAGGCAATTTGGAGAAAATGTTTATAGCTATACAGGCTGAGAATCTGGTCCTTCCCCAACACATATTTTAATGTATAGCAAAACAGCCACTGTTCATGAAGCGAAGTTTGATTCTGGGGCATAAACAGGAGTGTAACTACAGGAAACATGAGTTAAGCCTCTCCCAGTTTTCAGCATTTGTAAAGCTTTTTAAAGAACCTCCTGTTTAGAGCTGACCAAAGCAATTTAAGCAGATACATGGAACCTGGAGAGAATCCAGAGGAGGGAGTCTGGAATAATGTAAAGATTCTCCAGTCTGCCTTGTGTAAGAAAATAATTCAATTCAACAAACATTCATGGACAAGGGACCCCAGAGGAAAAGCATAGCCCAAGAGGGCTGGATCCACATCTGTTGTATTAATTAATATGTCCACAGTTCTTTGCCCAGTTCTGGGTACATAGTAGCGTCTTGGTCCATATGTGATGAATTGAATCAAGGGCCTTAGAATCTAGTAAGGATGCAAACCTAAGACCACAATCCAAGGAACAGGAGATAAGTGCTATACTAAATGTACCAGGAGGAAGGGAAGAAAGTAATTCACTCTGACTAGATAATTATTGAAGGCTGCATGGAGGAGTCTAGTGTTTGAGATAGGCTTTGGACTAGGGGGGAGCTTTCTATAGGATAAAGAGGGAATGGGCCTTTCTGGATATTGGGTCAGTCTGTCAAAAGACATAACTGTAAGAGAGTTTATGCTGTACTGATAGAATGCAGGGTGGTAGAGCTGTAATATAAAGTTCATGAGGAACATGAAACAGAGGAAACAAGACTGAAATTAAGTCAATGTCAGGCTACAAAAGGCTCGAATGTCATGGTAAGGATTTTGTACTCTATTCTTTAGGAAGTGGAGAAAATGAGAGTTAACATTTATTGAACTATGGTTATCAAATTTAATAGTGGGTAAATATGCAATTTACAAACACTATCTTACTTAATCCTCAAAACCTAGCTGAGGCTTAGTAGAGAGTTGAAGTAATTTTCCCAAAGTCACCTATCTGGCTGATAGCGTATCTGTCTGAATCTAGATCTGACCCCGGGGCCAGAACTATTAACTATTATATTAAGCTGCCTTTTGTCAAAAGCTTTTGGAGGAGGAAGTGATATGATTAGGACAATACCATCACTTTGAAGTATGCATTAAAGATATGAGAGAGTGGAAGTGAAACCGCTTTGGTAAAACCAGGAAGATTATTGCCACAGTCCAAGCAAACTATCATTTAAAGCATAACTCTAAAAATGGCAGTTGAAGTGAAAACAGGGCCTGGATATAAAAGTAATGTCAAAAGTAATCTAAAAAAGGGCTCAAATAGTTTGAATTTGGTGATGTGGTTATTATTAGTGTCATTAGTCCAAAAATTCCAGTTCTTTCTCTTTCCAAACACATTAAGTGCACTTTCTGTCTTCCTGTAGTTGGATGGGGTCATGTGGTTAATTTGAGACAATAAGTTGTACATGGAAATGAAGTGTGTAATTTCTTGCCTGAGTGCTTAATCACCAATGTATGAACCTCCAGAGCTCTCTCTTTTCCTCTTATTGCAACTTGCAGTATCTGAAAAGGTGTCTTCCCTTTCAGCCTGGTTCTTGAATGCTTATACAGAGCAGAGAGCCCTTTGATCCATGAGAGGCATGATCTGTGAATGACAACGAAACCTCTGTGACTGTAAACCACTGAAATTTTAGGTTTATTTGTTACTGCAGCAAACCTAGACTGTCTTGACTAATACAGGGGATGAGGGAACTAGCTAACATTTATTGAGTACTTATGATGTGATATACTCTGTTCATTATTGTCTTATTTAGTTCTCAAAAGGAATCTATTAAGTAGTTATCGTTATTATCCCTATATTTAGGTGAAGATCTGAGATGTATTGCTGTTAAAAGAGATTGGCTACAGGTTTCCTAGCTGAATACTCAAGCCAGAATTCCCCCGAGTGACCACATTTTGAATATCATCTTACCCTTTCATTGTGTTTTCTGATCAGGATGACTGGAATAATGATTATGCAACGTTAGTTGAAAGAGAGGGAGTAGGTTCCTTAAACATGTGTTGAGAAATTATTACATTTTAATATATTTTTTAAGTAGAGTTGGAACTTTTGGAAGCAGAAAATTGGGCAATTTTATGTAAATATAACACTTGGGGGAAAATCAAAACTAGTGTGGTAGACAGAACAGTAGTCCCCACCCCAAGATGTCCAAGTCTTAATCCCCAGAATCTTTGGATATGTGTTCTTACATAGAAAACGATTTTGCAGGTGTGATTAAGTTAAAATCTTGAGATGGGAGATTATCCTGGAATTTCTGAGTGTGCCCAAATTAATCACAAAATTCTGTACGGGAAAGAAAGCAGATGTGATGATGGAAGCAAGCAGAGGTCTTGGAGTCAGAAAAAGATTGGAAGATGCACAAGTGCCAGCTTTCAAGGTGGGGGAAGGGGCTGTGAGCCAGGGAAAGCAGATGGCCTCTAGAAGCTGGAAAAGGCAAGGAAACAAATTTTCCTCTAGACCCTACAAAAGGAATGCAGCTCTGTCAACCCATTTTGAACTTCTGACTCCAGTACTCTAAGATAATAAATCTCTGTTGTTTTAAGCCACTAAGTTTGTGGTAATTTATTAGAGTAGTGATGGGAAACTAATACAACAATAATAGTAGATTTGGGGATTCATCTAAAGCAACTTGATAGTTGATGCTGGGCAGGTGGTAAGATAGTCCAGATAAGGAACGTAAAGTGAAATGAGAAGAACTAAATACTGGACTTTGAACAATTATAAATTCTCTTCAAGGGGAACAAAAGGGAGGAGGATACAGTCAATGTCAAGATAGAAAATGGGCAGCTCTATAGGAGGAGAGCCAGAAGTGGGATAGTTACAGATCTGCTGTGAGTTTGGTGCTGCCATCTCTGGAAGGAATGGTGAAATTGATTCATAGGCCAATCATAACAATAAAAAACTAAGAAAAATAGGACATACTTGTATGGAGCTCTGGCCCAGCCAGCTCAGTACTACTACTACTAAACACCAACAATAAAAACAGCAACATATGATTGACAGTTTACCATATGCTGGGCACTGTTCTAAGTGCTTTACATTTGTTTATACTTCTAAACACTGCAACAACCCACTAAGGTATGCACTACTGTTAGCTTGGTTTTGTAAATGAGGAAATTATTTATGACAAAGCAGAATTTTAAATGAAAAAGCTAAGAACCCAGGCAGTCTGGAGCAACGTCTAACGTCTATATTTCCTAACCCCAATGCAGGTAGATATTTAAGAGAAATATGAAGAACTAAGACGATTGTGATTTCAGTTCTTTGTTAATCCATTTAGTAGATTTTAAATATACTTTTTGCACTTCCTTTTTCTTGTTTTTAAAGTAAACGTAATAATAGTGGTACCTATTTTGTATGGCCACTAGGAGGTGTACTATTCTGGACACTATTGGTTGCAAATGATAGAAACCCAACTCAGACAAACAGAAACTGCCCTCTCATTCCACGAAAATAAGAAAGGTGGACTTATTGGAAGGGTTATGAGGTGGTCCTCAGATGGAAAGAGCATCACTCTTGGTAAGGAGAGAAACCCAGCTATCTCTGGGGATCCCAGCAATTCGAGTGTCATCAAATTTTTTTTCTTCTCATCCCTACATTCATCAGCATATAAAATTTGTCCTCTCCTACAGAAGAATGTCTCCCTCCATCCATTCAGTGGGGGAATATGGTATTTTGGACTTCTTGTGCTCTTCTCTGTCACCTTCATGAGTACAAACCCATGATTTGGCCCATGGATATTTCTCAAATCTTATTTTCTTCCAGTATACCGCTGGCTCCTCCAACCATTCATACTAAGTCTTCTTGCTGTTCCTTGGACCTACCAAACATGCTACCATTGCAAATCCTCTTCTGGAATTCTCCACCTCAAGATAGCAATAGTAATAGCCAATTATAGAGTAATTATTGTGTTTGGTTCCGTGGACTTTACCTATAAATTAATAGTCAGTGTCAAACCTCTGAGAAAGATACTATTTTTATCTCCGTTATACAGATGAAGGAAGCTAATTCATGGAAAGGTTTCTTACTCAGTGTCACACAGTGAATCAATAGCACAGCCAAATTCAAGCCCTAGAAACTTGGCTTCAGAGTCTTTACATTTTCATTCTCTCATTTCCTTCAGGATTCTGCTCAAAGCCCGTCTCAAAGACCTGACCACCCTCTCTAATATAGTACCCCTGGTATTCTCCCTCTTTTATGTTCTATTTTCTTCTAAGCATTTTATCAGCACTTGACATTATATTATGTATTTATTGATTGTTACCTGTATTCATCACTATCATATGAGTTCCATGAGAACAGTGGCTTGATCTGTTTGCTTAACTACCTGGCACATAGAAACATTCCAATATTGGTTGGACAAATTAAATTATTGAATTATTATGTGCTTAGTGTGTGCCAAGCACTATTCTAGATACTTAAAATGCATCAAAGATCCTTGATTTTGTGGAATTCATATTAGATGAGGATTTAGGGGAAGAAAACAAATAATAATTATAATGTAAAAGGAAGCTATAAAGTATGAAAGCAAATTATAATATAAAAGTAAATTTTATAATATAAAAGTAAATTGTAAAAGCAAAATTTTTTACTATGTTTGACTGTGAGAAATTCTATGAAATGAGACAGAAGTAGAGCAAGGTAAAAGGAGATGAGGAATGCTCTCAAGATAGGCTGTTGCAAGTTCCAAATGAAGGCTTGAAGGTGAGGGGGTGAACCATGTTAATATGGGGGGTGAAAAGAGTATTTGGGGCAGAGAATACAGTCAGTGCAAAGGCCCTGAGGCTGGAGTTGGACTGAAGAGTTGTCTCTGCTGTGGCTGAGTGGAGTGAGGTGGAAGTCAGAGGAGTTGAGGTGAAGGGACTCAGAGGCAGGAGAGAAGGAAATGGGTCAGGTCACCAAGAGACTTGAGGTTCACTGTCAGTATTTGGTATTTGAACAGAGAAGTGACATGAGTTTACCGGATGAATAAATAAATGAGTGATTATAAAAAGGGAAAAATGTATTACATTAGCTCCACTTAAAAAAACTAAAAAGTCTTTGACATTACTGAACAGTTCTGCTTTGGGCTTGTGTCTATTTCTGAACAAATCCCATGACATTGACCATGAGCCTCGGTCACAAGGTTAGCTCAAATTCAGTTGCCCACTTAAAAAAAAATCACTGTGGATAGAAAGGTAAGTTTATATGAGAAGGTGGTGATTTAGTTTTGTAATATTTAGTTTGGTTGGAAGAGAGGGTACAGTTCCCCCCAAAGTCAGAGTGGTATCCCAGATATGGCTTGGGACAGTAAATTTTAGTAAGGAAATAACCTGGCAAACGGCAGATTCTAATTTGTAATGTTCTTTTGTCTGTTTCAGTCATTGGGAAACATTCTGTTTGAACTTGTGGCATCAACTTTAGATCATCTTTCATTAAACTCACTGTTCCAGGCACTGGGGACATAAAATTAATTGACCAAGACATGCTCTCAAGAAGCTCACACCCTAGTGAGACAAAATATAAACAAATCACAATAATACAACGTGTTCCTTGACATAATGGAGGATGCACTGCCTGCTATGGGGTCATGCTGGATGGATCTCTTAGAACGTTATTTTCACAATTCAGTTTCACAAAGCATTGTCCAAGGACTGCCTGTATCAGAACCACCTGGGGAGTATTCATTAAAATGCAGGTAGGGTTTCCCTTGTGTCGCAGTGGTTGGGAGTCTGCCTGCCGATGCAGGGGATGCGGGTGCGTGCCCCGGTCCGGGAGGATCCCACGTGCCCCAGAGCGGTTGGGCCGCTGAGCCTGCGCATTGGAGCCTGTGCTCCGCAACAGGAGAGGCCACAACAGTGAGAGGCCCGCGTACCGCAAAAAAAAAAATAAAAAAAAAACATAAAATGCAGGTGTCTGGGCCCTACCCCAGACCTACTGAATCAGAATCTCTAGGGATAGGGTTTAGGAATCTGCTTTTATATTATAACAGGCCTCCTAACAATTCTCACCCACACTAAAATTTGAGAGCAACTGCCATGTATTTTTTCTTTCCTCCAATGCTCCCTGGTAATAGTGCTAAGCACAAAACCAGCTGCAATGAGCTGGTTTACAGCTCAGCAGAGTCACAGGGGAATTTGCATGGTAGTCACTCTGCCATAAGGTACACAGATCTGAAAATTCAGCACTGAAAATAGAGAAGCACAGGGCCCCAAAGCACTCTTCAAATTTTAAGCCATTGCTGTGGTTGCCTGTGTTTAGAACCCAAGTATTACCGTGGCTGATACACTTCATTATTATTATTATTTTTGTCCATTGTGAGTTAATTATTTTTAAAAACACTAGGCTTTTGAGAAAGCCATTCTTTGCTGATAAGCGACTGTTGTTTTCCTCAGAACAAATAGACACAGTTATCCAAGTTAATCTGATTGCATGATTGAGAGCTGGTGGTTCAACCAATACATTCTTTACATTACAGAAAGAAAGGAAAGGAAAAAAAGGAGGAAGGAAGGGAGGAAATCAAAGGAGGAAACCAAAGAAAACTCTCTCTCTTGTTACAATTTTGAACATAAGTCTTAGTTATTATTCCCTCCACAAATTATTTATCTATGTAACTCAATTAGAGAATTGGCTCTGATGATGGTCAGATCATCACACATTTGTGTTTCTTTAGTCCTTTTTTTTTAATTTTTTTTTTGCGGTATGCGGGACTCTCACTGCTGTGGCCTCTCCCGGTGCAGAGCACAGGCTCCGCACACGCAGGCTCAGCAGCCACGGCTCACGTGCCCAGCAGCTCCGCAGCATGTGGGATCTTCCCGGACCGGGGCACGAACCCGTGTGCCCTGCATCGGCAGGCGGACTCTCAACCACTGTGCCCCAGGAAGCCCTGTGTTTCTTTATTCCTATACTCATCTCCATGACCTCAGTCTCTAGCCCTCGTGTTCCCAAGTCCAGCTTGCTTACATATTGCAATATATTCCTAGTGGTTCCCTTTGCTTTTCTGTTACCTAGCTTCAAGATTCAGCAGTGATGCTTGATAAATATTCCTAAAGTATCACTTTCATGATGCCAGTGTGTTAGTTAGGCTTCTAGAACCAAAGAGTGGAGTTTTGCTCTGATCACCTTACATACAAGGAGGTTACTGGAGGCAATTGTCTTCCCTCTTGGTCTCCCATATGTACTATATGGTTTCATGATATACTTCTGACTACAAGTTTCCTCTTTCCAACTCTTTCTCTCCCCTGAACAGGCCTTTATGCAGTCAGTCTGATTGCCTTAACTAATAATAATCGTCATCATTCACAGTGGGAAGATCCTATATCCCTGGGCTGCATACCCACTCTGACCCAGTTAGTTATCAGCTCAGTGCCAAGAATTGTCCATCTTTGCTTCCTGAGCCACAACCTCTGGTTGAGGGCACCTGTAACTTTCCAGCTCAAGAACCTAAAGTGACTCTCTGTTATGACCATAAAAATGTTTAAACTTTCTCTCTCTGGATTTCAGTTTCCCTGATAACAAGATGCTTCCCTAACTTTTCAATTTTATTGCTGACTACTTTAATGTGTGCTCACTGCCATAGTAGACCAGTTTCCTTCAAGTGCTTCCATATACTGTGCATGGTCCCACCTCTACACCCTAGTCTGTAATGCTTATTCCGCAAAAGCCATGCACCTTCCCTCTATTGACACCTTACTCATTTAGCTACAGCTCACTCATTCTATAAGAATCATGTTCTATCACCTTTAGCCAGCCTCTTCAAGGATTTTGTCCTATGTTGATCCTCCCTTTTTGTCATCTTTTTGAACATTATAAGTACTGTCCTATTATCTATGACTTATTATTCAGATTGTTTATTTCATGTGTTTTTTACACAATACTTTGCTCTCTAATTGGCTTCCTTGTGTCATACTGGCTAGCACTGTCCTCCTGTGTGGTAGGGCCACATACCACTGTGCTTTGTGACATAGTGCCCAGCCCAGTTCTATACACATAATTGGTGCTCATTGTTGTAAAGACAATGTGAAACAGAATAAGCAATCATTAAACAGGAAATTCCCTAAATGATTGCTACAAGGGTGATGATTAGCAATATTACCCAGAAAATATCACGTATTTGGTAAATGGGAAACTTCTTTTCTGTATGAATTAATCATTGAGTGGATCTTTTTAACTAAAGAAAGGGGATTTTATGGGCTTCACTGGTGGCGCAGTGGTTGAGAGTCCACCTGCCGATGCAGGGGACACGGGTTCGTGCCCCGGTCCGGGAAGATTCCCACATGCCGTGGAGCGGCTAGGCCCGTGAGCCATGGCCGCTGAGCCTGTGCGTCCGGAGCCTGTGCTCCGCAATGGGAGAGGCCACAACAGTGAGAGGCCCGTGTACCGCAAAAAAAAAAAAAAAAAAAAAAAAGAGATTTTTAAAAACTTCTTCATAACCTCAAAAACAAACAAAAAAATCTTGATCTGATTCAAGTCCAGAAACTAGAGAGTTCTTTGAATGAAGTAGAGGACTTAGCTCATGGACACGAAATAGGGAGAAAAAGGCATTTAAGGCAGAGAAAATGGCTTAAATAGAAGCATGGAAACAAGGACATTCATGATTTGATCTGGAGTTCAGTTTTACTGAAGTAGTAAATTCAGCATAATTCCCACCTCTAGACTGGGTGGTAAGGAATTTATCCTGCACTACTTTGTATCTTCAGTGTTTAACACAGTAGCTGGCATATGGTATGTCCTCACTAAACATTTGTTGCAAGATGACTCAGGTTAGAATGAAGAAGAATTAAAAAAAAGAAGAGAAATTATTCTACAGAGCATCCTGAGTGAATGCAAAACATACATAGAAGTATAAAGGAATGTGTACATATTGTTCAATATTATAGCTACCATTGACTAGTAATGAAAGTCAACTGATCATTTGAGAGCAAGCAATTAAAAAGACTTAGTAATGAAAGCACTAAAGCAAATATTGGTTCTTCTAGCACCAAATGCTATGGAGTGAGATTTCTACCAGGTATACAGAAAACGAACAGTAGATCTGTGACATGCGTAAGTAAAAAGTAACCAGGTTTAATTGATTCAAAAAATACAAAGATTTTCTTTTGGCTTTCCTCGTGAAAAAAAATTTCCTTTTTCTTACCAGTTTCTAAGTGAGCAAATTGACATTGTAATTCATGTTGTTGTACTCAAAGTTGCTTTGTTAATTTGTGCCTTGGTCATCTATGTAAGAATTTCTTTTGTTCTATATGTTTCTTTTCACATTAACTTTTTCGATTGAATTTTATTCCTTGTTAAAGGTTTTCTTTCAAGTATTCTTATACATATGTGACAGAGTAGGTGGACTTTACTCAAATCAGCAGGGCTTTTTCGGCACAGGTACTGGAAACTCAATTTAAATACCATGAGTAAAAACTTGGGTAACCTGGAAGTCAAGGGTGGATCTAGATTCATGCACATTAAAACCTAGGGCTCTAATGACGTTATCAGGCCTTTATCTTCACCCCGTGACTCTGCTTCTTGCTGTGTATCAGTTTGTATTTTTTCTACTCCAGATGAGCTTTTCACATGTGGTTGCTAAGGAGGCTTCTAGTGGGTCCAATTCTCCATGTTTCCAGCTTAATAGAACTAGAGGACATAGATATTCTCTCTCTAATGTTTGTCTTCAGAAAAGACTGATTGGTCCAACAAGGCATGTAGTTTCCGTGAATGATTTGCAAAGTTGGGTTGTATATGATTAGTTTGATTTTCGTCATATCCCTTCCCTCCCTGACTCCCTCACCTTCAGTGGCCAGGGTGTGCTGGGCACCCCATGTAATAGCACTGCAAGATTACAGGTATTGAAGGGAGAATTCTCAGAAAGAAAGTGATGTTGGCCATTCAACTTATGACTACAATTATGACCTAATAGTGGAGATTGTGTTTTCTAGATTGGAAACAATGAGGTAAGCAGCACATATCTTGACATAGAACGCCATCCTAACAAAATTTATTTTTGCCTTATGATCATTTTCCTACAAAGATGGCTGCAACAAATCTTCTATCCCATGTGTTTTCTTCAATATGATCTTACCAGTTTCTGATCAAGAGGTGGAGTCTAACTCCTTCCCTCTGCCCCCAAATCTGGACTGTAGCTAACAGAAGATGGCAGAAGTGATACTGCAGGGCTTCTGAAGCCAGGTTAAAAGCAGTATTGCAGTTTCTGCCATGGTCTCTTGGAATGCTTCTGCTTGGGATGGTCTATCTTAGAGCCCAGAAGCCACGGTGATTTGGCTGCATGTAGATGTTCTGATCGGCAGTCCTAGCTAAGCTTGGCCTTTGAGTCATCCCAGCCCCGGCACCAGCCATGCAAGTAAATTAACTGTCTTGGAAGTGTATCCTATAGCCCCAGTTGTTTCAGCTCCCAGCCATTTGTGTCACTCACAGAGGAGGCTCTAGACATAAAGGGGAAAAGATGAGCCACACCACTGTGTCCTGGTAGAATTTCTGACCCTAAATTAAGTGACACAAAACAAACAAACAAACAAACAAACACACCTCAGTTGTTTTATACTACTAAGTTTGGTTAGTTTGTTATGAAGCAATAAATAACTAGAGCATAATCCATGCTCTCAGTGCCCAGCATGGGTTTTGGCAGAGGATAGAGAACATATTTTCCCCCGACATCTGAAACACCATTACTCCAGATGAAAAACATAATCTGAAAATAATACTATCAGAGAGAGATTTAACTGATAGTATAATGACGATCAGGTACATTCTTTAAAAGAGGTGGATTCTGAGATCTTAAAGTCACTGAAAGATATTAATTAAGGGAGAGAAATGTAAAATAAAATCCAGGGATAGAGAGTTTAGTGATCAGCACCTACTTGGGATAATAAATTGATGACTGAAATGTATGGAAGGCAATAGAGATGAATTTCAAAGCTGGGCAATTTATTGGGGTCTTGAATATTGGGGTCTTGAATGTTTTGCTAAGTTTAGCTTTAGATAAGGAATAATAGGAGGGTGTTAAAATATATTCTGTTTGAAAGTTACATACCCCAAATGGTAAATTTGTTATCATAACTGTGTTTCAGATGACTTAGGGTGAGTAACAATCCCATGATGTAGTAGAGAGTCTGGTAGAAAACATGAAGAGCATGTAGAAATGGTGGAAGATAAATAGAATAATTGTGTGACCAATTATAGTTAGGGGTTAATTATAATTATAAATTCTTGCTTCCTATAAATGATTAATCCCCCAAATAATTCCAGAACATAACTATAGTTTGTAGTGACGGACAGCTGAGAAAAGAGGCTTATTTTGAGGGATTTTCAAGTGTTAGTGGTTAGTATAGAGATGTAGTTTTCAAAAATACCATTGGAAAAAATTTGTTTTCATTTGGCATATTTGTGATCTTAGATTTTTCACTCTAGTCTTGTCAATCATAGGTCATAAACCACACTAACAGAATGTGTTGTACCTGATGTGTGTACTTTTGGTTTAGTAATCAAAATCCCAGTCACTAGCTATGGCATTTAGAGCAAGTAACATTCCTAGAATTTACTTTTCACATTGGGAAACTGTTATTTGACTATTTCATTGAGTTTGTGGAAGAATCAGATGAATACATATATGTGGAAGTGTTTTTGTACACTATCAAACCATATACACATAAAAATTCTTGAGATGAAACTGGAGAAGATTAAAATGTTTCAGCTATATCAAAGGAGTATGTTATAGGGTAAAGTCCCTGAGAGGTATATATACTGGGCTGGTGTCTTGGATTCTATGTGGGGCTACAAAGAGGGATGGTTCAGCCCAGACTGAAGATTGGGGAACACAACTGGATGTTGGATCAGAATAGACTCATACTATAGGGCAAGGAGCCAGAAATGAGTGTGGAGGTAAGACCATGATAAGTCCAAAGGTGAGAAATGAGAAGTCAATGAGATGAATCAGAGAAACAGATTTGAATAGACTGAAGGAAGGAAGTTAGAAAGATTTCAGTGGGTTTCTGTAGGAGGGGCAGAGACACTGGTATGTCAGTTTCCTCTATCGACAGTTTCCTTTATTGATGGTCCTTTTGGTGTGGGGCTTCTTTGCCAAGGGTTTAATGGGGGCATTCTCACATAGGATTACTTAATTATTAAGGGCTTCATTCTTTCAGTTCTCAAAATTGCTATACCTGATACTTTAACTTAGACAATTCCTATTCATGTCTCAAGCTTAGACTCTGAAAGCTAAGGGATATAAAAACTGTTGTCCTAGTTGGCTCAGATTCCTCCTCATTGACGGTGCCCTCCAAATACGAGGGCAGGTGACACTAAAGCACCCTGTATAAAGCCTCTATTTTGTATCATGACTCCCAAATGCAGCTACTATAATTTCCTTTTTTCCCTTTTGAAATCCTATTGCCTCAGAAGTTGTTCTACCACCTTGCCCTTCTTCTTTGGATTGTTCATTCTATCAGCTTGGGTCTTCACCCTTTTTCTGACCTTAGAAAATGTCCAGTATTTTTTGATTCCATGCTCCAGAGCCAGAGGCCACCCTTGCTGTACTCAAGCATTTTAATTTAGTGTTTGTTGTCAGGGTCAGAACCTTAAAGAGATTATTAGTCAGCCAGGGCAATTACATATGCTGTTAGGTAGGTGTTAATGTGGTCACTTTTATTTCAGGTCAAACATTGAGGTTATCTCCTGTTTTCATGTTATTTGAGTGATGGTGCAGAACTTTATCAGTACCAAGTAACACTGTGTATTTGAAAGTAAACAGAGATTGCATGGTGTGTACAGCTTATAAATAAAGAATGCAAAAGAAATATTTTCCACTTGCAAATATAATTTCACTTTCTGACATGAGAATTGAATTATATTTCAAGGTGAACTTTTAAAAAATATTAAATGTTTAAAATAATATTTTCTATTTTAGAAGAAAAAAATTAGATTTACAGAAAAATTGTGAAGCTAGTACAGAGTTCCTGTATACCCAAGTCTAGTACATTTGTCACAATCAATGAACAAGCACTGGTGCATTATTATCAAGTAAAGTTTTTAATTTATTCAGATTTCCTTAGTTTTTATCTAACATCCTTTTTCTGTTCTAGAATTCCATTGAGGGCACCACACTATATTTAGTTATGATCTCCTTAGCTCCAGTGACTACGATAAGTTCTCAGATTTTCCATGTTTTTGATGCCTTTGACAGTTTTGAGGAGTTTTTGTAGAATGTCTTTCCCTTGGGATGTGACTATGTTTTTCTCATTATTAGACTGGGATTATGACTTTGGGAATCCCCATGGATGTGTTCTTTCAATACGGGAGGCGATTCTTTAAATTTAGCTATCATTTCTCGCTTATAAACTGGTATTATTTCTTTGCGTGTTTGTTTTTCAGTGATCAGGTTACTGTACACAGGTCTCCTTATTGATTTCCATTAGCATACAATACTTTTGGAGTGTCACCTCTTGCAAACGAATTTAACTAAAACCAAGATACCTGTCTTCATTTCAAGCATATTAGTGCCTGTAGTGCCACCAAAAGGCAATTATCACTCACTTTGAGATTTAACTTATTAGAGACAGAGTGCTAAAGGAAGCAGGTTAATTCTTTGTCGTGGTTATTTTCCCTTTAAAAATGAGAGGTGTAGGCTGCAGCTAAGGCTTCGTAATGATGTGTTCAGTGTTCACAGGCTGTGGTGCTTGTGTGGTTTCAGAGAAAAACACTTTTTGAACATGGGATTTTTCATCCTTTCCCTATTATCTCAAGCTTCCCTTGCTGGGTCTATCGGGTGATTATGTCTGATTCAGTAGTCTGTAATACTCTCATTGCACTTGGAAGTGTTGCATACAAATCATCCATTAAAAGGGTAGAAAAGAAGATATCATTGAATGTTGTTTTCATATTCAGTAGATGATTTTCAGTTTTGTGTAGCTTCAGGGGAGGCATCCCTGCAAATTACTTTCCTTTAAAAATGTCTTTAACTTCCTCACTAATTCATAAATTCATTTTTCCTTAAACATAATTTCATTATTTCCCTTTCTCTTTTGTACACTGTCATAGTAAATCAGAGACTCAAAATTTCTTTAATGTCATGGGTAGCACCATTTTATTTTTGAATCTGTCATTTTATTGTGCAAAAGTTCCACAGCTAGATCTGGGTGAGATGAAATACAGTCTTAGTGTACAATACGTTTTAGGTCATAGCTTTTTGACTCAGGTTGTCACAGAAAGAGAAAATAGGATGTAGTTTAAGTTTGGTCTCACTAAATATACCAAAGTTTTGAAATAGAGTCCTTGTATATGTAAACTTGCTTTCTAATTTTTCTGATATTAAATATTTGTCTTCTCATTTCTAGTCAGAGCACTATGTAGAAATATTATTCTGTAAATAGTATCAACTTCCTAGAGCAGAGCCAGAACTGGATACCATTATATAACCTTAAAAATACTTGAATATGGAAACAACAAGTTCCTACTGTATAGCACAGGGAACTATATTCATTATCCTATGATAAACCATAATGGAAAAGAATATAAGAAAAGAATGCATATATATGTATAGCTGAATCACTTTGCTGTACAGCAGAAATGAACACACCATTGTAAATCAACTATACTTCAATAAAAAATTACTTGGTTATGCATTCACTTACTAAATATTAGTGACTTCACATTTGTTTAGAAAATGCTACATTCTTACTAGTTACACAATGATTAAATATAGAATAATACTTGTAATACAAAATAATTTATGTGCCATTTTACAAAATGAAAATATGTTCATCTAAATTTTAGGATAATAGTTTTTTTTTGAGAGCTAAATATTTGCAAGTATGTTCTAAACTTCAAGCTGTTCTGAAAGTTATCAAGTGAATGAAAGAAAAACAGTAGATTTTCACACTGACTTTGGATTTTACACTAATAACCTTGAAATTTAATATTAAGATCAATGTATTTGTAAAGTTCTTTTAGGTGGATATTTGCCTGTATATTGGCCAGGGAGAACTTTAACTAAATTACTCTCACTATGCCACAGATCGGGAGTTGTCTGGGCTCCCATCACCCAATCATTTGTTATGTTGTATGAGGGAGGTGTGCCCTTGGTTTGCTACTTAATAAAGCTACTGTGTCCTCTTTTGTTGTTGTTTTCACAGAAAAATTATTAACTACATTCCTGAATTAATTGAATGCAAAGGAGTTTCATTTCACAAGTGACAGGTACTTGACTTAGAGTTTATTGTCAAACAGAGTGCTACTCAATATTTCTGACCAACTCTACTGATGGAGTCAATAATTATGGATGAGTGACAGTGGAAGGATGTGGAAACTCTGTACTGTATCACATCAGTACTTCCCGATCTATGTGCTGTGTGGTCTCTCAGATCTTGGTTAGTGTACTAGAGAGAAAGAAAGAAGGGTTCTGAGTTTAAAAAGGTATGGCAAAATTACGTTAAGCTAGCATCAACATTTTTGTTGTGTGTTTTTTAAAACAGCAGTAATTTTTTTTTAACATCTTTATTGGAGTATAATTGCTTTACAATTGTGTTAGTTTCCACTTTATAACAAAGTGAATCAGCTATATATATACATATATCCCCATATCTCCTTCCTCTTGCATCTCCCTCCCACCCTCCCTATCCCACCCCTCTAGGTGGTCACAAACCACCGAGCAGCTCAAAACAGCAGTAATTCTTAAAATATTTTATATACTAAAAGAATTGACAGGCTGACTCAGTCAGTGGTAGATTTGGGCAGTGGTTATGGGTAAACTATGCAGGATTTCTCAAAAATTTTTACTTATGGAATACCTATATTATTTTATTTTTTCAAATAGGCCCTATTAACTTTAATCAGAATACTGGTGTTTGGATACAGTATGAGAAATACTGATATAGACATGGATTTTTAAAGCTACCTCTGGATTCAGATATAATAGCAAAACATAGTTACCTGGATCATATAATTTGGGACGTTTATGGCTTTTATTGTTTTCACTGAATTTTTCTTTGGTGTGACTTCGTTGGACTATATTCAAGGACACTTCAGGAAACAGTCCTATTGAGTTCTTTACTTTGTCTAATGAAAGGATACATAGACATTAGCAAGAGCATAAAACTTACGGCAGATTATATTTTCCTAAAATGACCTCAATAATATTTCCCAATTCCATATACTTTTATGCATGTGACTTTGTCACTCCATTAAAAGGTGGATCTATTTCTCCAACCCCATAAATCTGGGTGGGATTTGTGACTGCTTTGGTAGAAGTAAACATTATGCCTTCAGAGGCCAGGTGGTAAGAAGCCTTTCAGCCTCTACCAGGGTCTTTTGGAATGTTTGCTTTGGACATGCTATCACAAAGACCCCAGAATCCATGCTGTGTGAAACCCAAACGACATGGAGAGACCATGAATGGTGTTTGGCTGGCAGCCCCTGTGAAATGGTAGTGGATGGCCATCTCAGATGGCTGTAGCCCCAGTGAACATCTGAGTGCAGTTTCACGAGAAACCCTGCGTGAAAGCTACCCTACTGCGTTCAATCAACCAACAACAATGTGAGAAACAATAATAAATTATTTTTCGAAGGCACTAGGTTTTGGAGCGGTGTGGTTACACTGCAGCAGGTAACAGGACAGAACCTGAACAAATAAAGCACTCATATTTTTATTTTAACTCCATTTTATGGCTGTACCCTTACTTCTCCTTTGACTCAATTCTCGTATGTGTTTTGCATTAAAATATCTAGTTTATATTTTATCCGTGTTTGTAAAGCGCCTTAAAGTTATTTTGTAAAAAGGTTGAATGTACATAATGTTCCATGTATAAAATAACATCATGTCCAAGTCCAAAAATATATATTAATCCACTTACCTTTTCTGAGACTTTAAAAAGAAAACAGAAGGATACTAAGAAACAGCATTATACTCCTGGTCTCAAGGAAATAGAGATTTGGTGAGAAAGAGTCTCAACAAGTAGAAAAAAAAAAATGTTTGGTTGTATAGAGTTATTCAGCTTATTCCAGCTATGCATGCAAATCTACTTGAGAAAAAAAAAATTCACACAATGCTAAACAGGTCTTATACTTTAGCATATAAAAGAATAAAGAACTATGCTTCTGACCTCTGAGGCATTCTTTTTCAGAATGATGAGGTATCAGGTGACGGTGACATACAAAGTAAAATGTCTGAATTCTTATATTAGTAACTAATAGAATTCCTGGTTCATTTATCGCAAAAATTTGCAATGTCTAGTTTACTAAATATGGAAACTAGAAATTGCCTTTATATAATAACAAAGACATCTTATTGTTCAGGAAACAATGCAGAAAATTTAAATAGCATAAAAATAGGTAAAAACAAATGCATTTTACATATGACTATGAGGCATTTATTAAAGAATATTTCTTCCTTTCTACTGAAGATTCCTTTTTATTTTTTTCTCAAGTATTAAAATAGCTCATTTGCTTTTGTCTTTAAAGAAATCAAGACTATGTTTTAAAGGAGCATGGTTTCTATAGTTTTACATTAGGCAAGAGCAAATGAAATGACTGCAAATTGTCCTGCACAAAGAAGATGAAGTACCCAAATGATGCCAGTATGAATTTCTCGGTCTTTTATAGGAATATATGGAAAGCTGAGAATATCAAATTTTCTTCGCGTATATGTAACTGTTTAAAGAAGAGATTATATTTTTCAAGTTCATATAAATGCTCATAGTATTTATACTTAAATAAAAATATATCAATGCACCTTTGTACAGGAAAACATTTAATCAAATGTTTAATCAAATTGTGGGACATTTAGCCCTGCAGGGGCAGAGATTTTGTATGTCCAGAGCATTGCAGGGGCCTGGGCTGCACCAGTACTCCAAAGGGCGTGTCAGCAATGTTGAACATTTGAAATTCTCTCTAACGTCCTACCAGCTTTAGAGTGGAACTTCAGGTTTTGAATGGGGCAGGGTGGAGATGGAAAAGTAAGTTGGGAGGTGGTAGACAGGAAAGTGAACCTACAATTTGACTTCATCGTGACTGATTTCTGTTTTTACTGTTTCCTCACCTCTTTCAGAAATAACTTGCTGATAATTCAATAATGTGGAAATCTTCACTTTATACAAGAAATGTATGTCTATTTTTTATTAATTTGCTTTTTACTAGTGAATTCCACCACATACCTATAACAGTCCCTGGCACTTAGTAGGTGCACAGTCAATATCTGTTCACCCGGGTTATAATAATCATAGCTAATCCTTCAATGTCAATTGCTATGTGCTAAGCACTGTAGTAATTATCTTCCATATATTAGTTGATTTAATTGTCACGACAACGTGATGAAGTAGGTCCTGTTGTCATCCCCATTTCCTAGATGAGAAACTGAGTCACAGGGCATAACTAAGCTGAGATCTCATATCTCACTAGAGGTAGAAAAGGAATTCTAGCCCAGGCACTCTGACTGCAGAGAGAGAGGGGCCACACCGCGTTGCCTTTCGGAAAGTAAAGTTCTAAGATGTGAGAGGTGGCTGTTTATTTACACATTCCTTAAGGAGAATTGGAGAGATTGATCTGAGTGGGAAGATCAAATTGGGGAGCATTTAGGTAGTTCTGCAGAGGAGTGGGTGGCACTTGAGAAACAAGAAGTGATGTTGTTTTGAATAATTACTTTCCTTACTCGTGTCATAGAAGGTCTTGCACAAAAGCCTCCTGCGTCAGAAAGAGATAGTTGTCATGATTGCCGAGTGGGCTGAAGTGACAGAATAAATGACCTCACTGGAGCTGTGTCGCTCTCCAGGAGCCAGATGCATGGAAAACCAGGGGAATTTTAGGGTAATTTGAACAATATTTGCAGTGGTGTCAGCACAAGGCTCTTTCTTCACAGCAGGCAGCAGTAGCGTGGAGTCTTTTTTAGGGCTCTGCTCATATCACCTAAAACTTACAAAACTTAACTGACTGCCAAGATAATTAACCCCCCTGCATACTGGAGGTTCTTTTAGATCCACTTCCGATACATTAAGGAAAAGAAGGAAAATAATCATTTTCAGGTTGGGCAGCCTGGCCCTTGGATGCTGATATATGGCAAATTGCAACCCAATAGGAAATGAAACCACATTTCTTAAGAACAATTTTGCAAGAAAGCTATTAATTTTCCCCTTTTGAGTGTATAAAATTGTAATATACTTTATAGATTTTATTATTTACAGTGCCTCAAAGTGGGGGCTTGAAATTAGAATCGTGGTACATTGGCACCAGAAGAGATCCATTGCAGCTAAACTAACCCTCGCATTTTATATTAATCATAACTACCATACAAACCTATGATGTACAACGTCTGAATGAAATACTGAGTAAATTGTTCTGTACTTTCAGATTGCCTACTGATCTTAATGCTTGCTCAAGCCTTCTATCTAGTGTAAGTAATTCAAATCCTTTTCACTTAAATGAAAATGCTCAAGGAGCTTTGTGGATCTCAAATCCATGGCACGATTTTCACTGAATAGTTACAAGAAATAACAAGCAACTTCTATATCAATGAAAGGTTTATAGTGCTTTAGCTTATCAACATGGGTCCACATCCATCATAAGAAAAAAAAATAACTATTCGCATTGGGTATTTTAAACAACAAAACCAAGCCACATAGCATGGAGAACATTACTTCTGAAAGATACTGATGTCTTCTAATGTATTATTGCATACCAGCTGTGCAATTTATGGTCTATCCTTAGTGTGGAATATTATTCAGTCACTTAAAAGGAATGAATGAAATATACCCATTAGCTTTCCACGTGATAATAGAGATGCTTTTAAAATGTGATCTAATACTAATCATTTGAATATGATGATATGAACAGGAAGAAAAAAATGGAAGAATATATAACAGCTAGTTAAAATAAATTGCCTGGTTGGGGGTGTAAGTGGGCATGGGGATAGGAATAAATGTGCAGAGAAAGGGCAGCAAAGCAAAAAGAAAAGAAGAAAAATACTTCACCTTAAAACATATGAAATACACATTTCAAATTGCATATGCAATGTAGAAAAGACATGTTAAAAAAGAATGTCACACTTCCTCTATACCCAAAAGAACATAATTGTAAACAGGAATATTATCCTTATATGATATGAGTTTATAGCTACGGAACAGTGGAATAGGCTCTAGACTGAGAGGCAGAAAGCTTGGGTATGAATCCAGTCCCTTTAACTTCCTGAGAGAGTCTGAGCAAGTTCCTCAGAGTTACCATGGGGGGAGCAGAAGCAGCTATGACTTTCAGTTTAAACACTGATTGTTCAACTTCCTAGCTGTGTGACACTGAGCACTTTTCACATTAAAAAATGAGGATAAAATTGCATATATTACTGTAAGAATTAAATGAGATCACACAGTTTAACAATTGAAATCTATATCAAATTTCAGGAAGAAGTCTTTTTTTCCCTTTAAATGCCATCTTCCAGTTATTTCTCTCATATCTGTAGTCTAAAACCTAAAAGTACTAAGTTTTAAGTTTTAAGCATGATGACTTAACAACCCTATTAAGTGTTATGTTATTTCGTACACTTTGTAAGTGCTATAGTTGTAGTGACTGGGGAAATTAATACGCACCAAATTGACCTGAGAGGCTTCGTACTAGGGGTCTTGAATCATGGGCAGAATTTGCACGGGAGAAGACGTTCTAGGTAACAGAAAAATCTGAACAATAGGTACTCTTTCTGATCCAGACTGAATCAATAATTCACATTCTCCTCAAAGACTTCATGTTGGAAAAATTAGAGGATAATCTTGACACATAGAAAAGGCTCATATTCTGTAAGTAATTGAAGATAGGTGCAATAACTTTAAATATATGGAAAATTAAGAAATGCAGAGTTATCATTTAATTGGGGGGCATTAAATTTAAAAGGACTGAAGAAATGATGCCATCATCAAATGAGTATGTATAGACTGTTGGTTATGCCTAGCATGAAGATTGTGGAGTATCTGCTTAGAGACTTTCTCGTACGTTTTTTAATTGCTATATTGTGTGCAAATATATTTTTTCTAACCACAGTGCAATCAATCAACTAACAGATTTTTTAATTAGGGGATTATAGTGTCTCCAGTTAATAACAAGTTTATACACAGTAAGGGAATTTATCTTATACTTCTTTGGTATCCACTCATCTCATTGTTTGAGACCCACCTTAAAGTACTAAGTTCTTTGATTGAATCCCTTGAAATACGATAACCCTTCTCCCAACCCCAGCTGCTCGTGAAGAAGAGTTTGCAAATTAATATTTATTAATGAATTTGTGATACATTTTAGAGGTTGAGGAGACTGAATCTCAAATCCTAATATTTATTCCTCTACCAAATGGTACGTGAGGAATAACAGACAAACGGAAAATAAAGCACTACTTTATTACTTCTTTGGCAACTTCCTTACAAATCCCAAAATATCTTCCCTGGAAAAACTGAGTTGAAGCCATATTACGAGCTCAAGGCTACATTGGTAGCCTAATTCCTCTCCCTTCTCCACTTCATCAATTTGAGATTGCTGGGCGATCTCTTCCACCTAAACTGCATGACGTTAGAGATAAGCATGGAGGGCTTTACCTGAGAAAGCTGGCTCACCCCATATGCTTCCAGTATGGAGTATCTAAAGCAAAAGAGCAAAAGCCAGGCTGTTCAGAGGGTCCAGACTCTCTTATCACCTCAACCACAAGGTCACAAAACAGAAGAAGGCAGTGACATTGATTCACGAGGCAAAAAAGAAAAGGTATCTGTCTTAAAGGAAGAACATAACTTGGTACAATGAATATCTTGAGCTCGGGATAAATAATTGCAATACAATGTGATAAATGTCAAAATAGGTAAGTACTGGATGGAATGATGACACAAAAGTAGAGCTGATTAATTCCTTGTGTGAAACCAGAAAGGCTTCATAGAGAAAGATACCTTAGGTATAAGCAGATGTTTGTCAGAGTAATGATAACAAGGAGGAAGCTCCAGAAATAGGGGATTTGGTAAACCATAGAAAGTCTTGGGAAAAATAAACAGTTTAGCAGAACTGAAGAAACTCATAGGGCAAACGTGAGAACCAGGGGGGTAGGATCTCTTTATCTCACAGACTTTGAGTGGGTTTAAATTTTTTCATGTTAATTAAGTGTGTGGTGTGTGGGCATTTGAAGGCGTGGGTGATGTCCACACCGTGGGGCAGTGTCACTTGGGGATGGGGTGAGCCCCCAGGCAGCGGGTCACACTGGGTCCTGCTGAGGCAGAGCTGCTGGGCCTCAGGGGACATGGCTTCATTGCACTCCTCCATTTGAGGGCTCGGGAGCCGCACATTGGAAGTGTGTTTCCAGCAGCTGTATGTACTTTTGTATGTACCTTTCAGTTCAGCATCTTAACACATTCCTGTCATTGTAATGTTCATTTTTGTGGGTTTTTTGTTTTTTTTTTTTTTTTTTGCGGTACGCGGACCTCTCACTGTTGTGGCCTCTCCCGTTGCGGAGCACAGGCTCCGGACACGCAGGCTCAGCGGCCATGGCTCACGGGCCCAGCCGCTCCGCGGCACGTGGGATCTTCCCGGACCGGGGCACGAAGCCGTGTCCCCTGCATCGGCAGGCGGACTCTCAGCCACTGCGCCACCAGGGAAGCCCCATTTTTGTATTTTTTAAACCGAGCCCAGTGAAAACCTTTTTTGAGCCCTTTCTCTTGTTGCTTATAAAAACAGGGGGCAAGTGCTATGAGGCATTTATGCAATAAATATATATTTATACGTGTGCATACACCTGTTTTTTTTTTTTTAAAGAGAGATCCTTACCTAATAAAAAGGTAAGTGAGCAGTTATGAAAATGTCTGAAATCTCATACTAAAGAATAGAAGTTTCACCCAATGATGTCTATGGGAGGGTTAGTGAAAACAAGATTCAGGATTTTAAGGTTTTCCCTACTGTTATGAATACTTGCTTATATCTAAAGATGTTATTATGTATATATTTCCATAGTATTAGTTCCTATAGTTGCTGTAACAAATTATCAAAAAAAATATCAATAATCTTGTGACAAATTATCAACAAACTTGGTGGTTAAAGCAATATACATTTATTGTTTTACAGTTTTAGATGTTAGAAGTCCAAACTGGGTCTCCCTGGGCTAAAACAAAAGTACAGCAGGGCTGACTTCCTTCTAGGAGCTCTGGGGGAGAATCCATTTCCTTGCCTTTCTCAGATTACAGGAGCTGCCCATGTTCTTTGGCTTGTGGACTGTTTCCATCTTCAAAGCTAGCAATGTGTGGTTGAGTATGCCTCGTATGGCACTGCTTTAACAGGCTCCCTCTTCTGCCTCCATCTTTTGTTTATAAGGAAACTTGTGATTACATGGGACCAACCTGAAAAATCCAGGATAATTTCCTCACGTTAAAGTTAGAGGACTAGCTGTTAGCTGGTTAATTCTCCTCTCCACGTAACCTAACATATTCATGTGTTCTCAAGATTAGGGTGTGGGCATTTTGGGAAGACCATTATTCTGCCCACCACACATAATTTGTATACATTGATTGAACAGATTACTTTTTTAGTATCTTATTCCAATAGCACTGTCCTATAATGATAATGATAATAATAGGTCATATAAGAGATCAAAAGATCAAATAAAAAGTTATCACAAATACTCTAAAAATGTTTAAGACATTGGCAGGCAGCTCATCTTTCTAGAGAAATGCCTCAGCCAAGCTGTAAAAAGATTCATTCAGATATCATCTTATTTGTTAGTGTAAGATGTGACAGACTTCACTTTAACAGCTGGAGAAATTAAGTTAAAATCACATTTAGTGTATTGGCACACTTTTAAGGTATGTGTAGAACAATTACATATTTTTTGAAGTAAAATCACTGCGTCTACATTTTAATGAGAAAACTTGAAGATAGACAGAAGCTTTACATTTTAGCAGATATGCCTTAATAGAAGAAAACTGTCAGAAAATAGATCCAGTGTGAAAGTTTATACAGTTCCCAGTGATTTCTTTGTTATAAATAACATTTTTAAATGTGTACTTTTCTGAACAGAAAAAAATAGCAATTCACTTTATGAATACTTTCATATTTACAATGCCCTTTTAAAAATAGTAAGTTAAAAGAGAATATTGTGATGTGAACTACAATATTTCTAAAATTTAAAAAAAATAAACTCAAATATGCTAGTCTAATGAGATACAATATTTTTCACTACACTGAAAGGTTATGGAACAGAGTACTTCAGGTTTATATACACAATTTTTACATTTACAGGCATGAACAATATTATATTTTGACACATTTATGTACTACTGAATAAGCATTTGAAATCACAATCTGTGAAATAAGTATAGAAAGAGCATATACCTCATTCTGATGTTAACCTAAAAACAGAACAGAAATGTTTAGGTTTTTTTTTTTTGTGAAGTTTTGTGTTTTTATAGACTATTAGAATAGAAAATAGATATAACAAATACAGGTCTAAGTTGTTTTGGTAGAAATTTAAGTTCAGAACAATTCACAGAATGGTAAGATGTGTTTATTCAATTGTTTGTTTTATCTCTAATTTCCCATCTAGTTTACAAAACAACGAGCTTGTTCAAAATATGTCTCATTGTTACAACCATCGTTCCCTTTTTACTGTTTTATATTCTACCTCTTCATTCTCTTATGTTCCACTTTCTGTAACGGAGCTCATTACCAAGGTGATAGGGGACTAGTTTCAAAGGCAACATGAATCAAGAAAATATCAAGCCAGTGGTTTCCTTCAGGACATTCATATATTTTTTGTGTTAGAAAGAAAATCTTTCCTTGGGTGCAGTGATATCACTCTGAGAAACCAGTTACTTTCCAAATATCTGCAATACTATTTTTGACATAGCTAACTAAGTCATGTAGGAAAGCTTACTATAGCTATATGGTACATAATTTTATCTCGTATTATCTACATTTCTTCCACAGAAAAATGGACTTAAAATATTTGATTAGTATTAACAATTGGACAATTTGTTTGAGTCATTTTTATACATTGGCCATCCACAGCTTGGCTTCTTTATTTCTGTGTAGCAATAATGATCCATAGTTCTCTCTGTTTACCTCAAACATCCGAAACAACAAGGGACATTTTTGAACAATCTATAATATTCTTCTTGGATCTAAAAAAAAAGAAAAAGAAGAAAGTAAGGAACATGAAATATAACTGTAACAATCACATCAAATTATTTTCAAATCACAACAAATTGTTATATTTAGTTTTCTAAATTATTGTTGCTTTCTGATTATCTGTCAGAATACGCTCAAGTGAATGTAAGCTGTATTTATACTCCTACTAGCAAGTTTTTTAAAAGCACATTTCCCTATGAACAGCTAAGCATTCTGATTATTTTGACACTAAAGTGTACTGCACTTAGGCAATAAAGGCACAAGTCATAAATCTATGAGAATGAGAATTTTTATCAATTTGGTAACTGATGCTACATAAATATGCTATAAGGTTGACAAAAATAACAAATTGCTTACCTTTCTAGATAAAACACACAGGAATAAGAAGATGAACATCCCCTGGAAGGCATTGCTGACGGTGAAGATGTAAGCTGTCACCACCGATGCATGCACAACATGGAGCACTCCAAAGATCCAGGTGGTGCCAAGGAGGAACAGGAGAGCAAGGGCTCCTCTGGCACAAGACCTAGAACAAATTTGCAATGTTCCAGCTAAGAAAGCTATGCATACTTAACGTATCCTCAAATTCCTCAAATTATGTGGGAAGTCAGTTTTTGAATAACCAAGAAATCTTCGGTAAAGACCAATAATTTTGAAACTGACAAATTATGCTATAGCTGCATGGGACAGGCTAGGGTATACTAGCATACTGTGGCGTGGATGTGCTTCCAAATTCAAGGCAGCATTTTTAAAATCTGGTATTTTTCAAGGAATTTCCTTAATCCTAAAATATTTTCATCTGTGTGTATTTTTTTTTTTTTTTTTGCGGTACACGGGCCTCTCACTGTTGTGGCCTCTCCCATTGTGGAGCACAGGTTCCGGACGCGCAGGCTCAGCGGCCATGGCTCACGGGCCCAGCCGCTCCGCGGCATGTGGGATCTTCCCGGACCGGGGCACGAACCCGTGTCCCCTGCATCGGCAGGCGGACTCTCAACCACTGCACCACCAGGGGAGCCCTGTGTGTATGCTTTGATCTCAAATCTAATGTTGCAGGAACTCCCAAAGGTATGACAGATAGCTGTTAGGAAGTATTCTCCCTAAGAAACCTTGAAGAGTATACCATGTGGATTTAGGTCAGCACATGGGCAGGACATCAAAGGATACTTCTGCTTTCCTTTCAGGATTAGTAGAGAACATGTAAAATATAAAACAAGTTTTTTTTTTTTTTTTTTTTGCTTTTGCAATACAGTTACCTCAAAGTAAATTCATGTTAGAATGCTTATTTCTTAAAAAATACAGGCACATACTCACTTTTACACATTTTCAACTTATTGCCTGTGAGTTTTGGTAAAATAATATTCAATCCTGCTCACTGAGGACCCTGCCTTGAAAATGAGGCAACTAATACTTATTTTCTCATTCATTCTTAGTGCAATCATTCTTTACTGCAGAAGATGTTTTTGCAGTGTACCACAGAAAATGAGTCATTCTCAACTTTATTAAAGCCAGCAAACTACATGTAACTATGAATGGTGAGGAGTAAAAGAAAGTAATCAATCAAACATTTGCTAAATCCTAACTATAAATCTTGTGCAAGATATTGAAACTACAGGAGTGTTCCCAAGAGACCCAAACGTCAGTTGTTTCTAATGTTCCCTACAGTACACTTCAGTTTTTCCTGAACTAACCATTTTCAAGGTCTCAATAAATCAGTTTTAAAGGGAGGGAGCTGAGGACAAATCATGGCAGAATGCAAACTAGAAATCACAAGGAAGAACACAGTTACTAAGCGCTGAGAAGTGCTTTGCAAAAGCAGATCACTAAGGCCAACTTTTGTCTTAAAATGCAGTCATCATCTTTTATTTCAAAGGGGAATATGTTCAAAAAGATTACTTTACTTACCATTTAATCTGTGGTGATTATAGGCTTATTAAACATATTAAATACTATTTAGCAATACTATTTAGTATTTTAAATATGATGGGGGAAAGTGTGAAAAAATCATTTCAAAATTGTCCTTCCAAAAATTATTTCTACTTTAAGTTACTAAAGCTTTTAATCACTAAAGAAAATACAGTTGAAGAAATACTTACCTTATGTTCTCACAGCAACTAACTTCTGGTTTCAACCCCGCAGTGTGACGAAAAACTTTGTATATGATAACTCCAAATGCCAAGAGATTAACCTGAAAATATAAATTAATTTCAACAGAGATAATTTTCATAGTAAACTAGATACATATAAAGGAAATAAACAAATAGCAAAGATATCAAATAAATAGAAACCAGCAAATCATGGCACTTTTATGTATATTAAGAAGTACAAACCCTCTAGTAGACATATGCAAACAAATATGTGGTTGATCTTTACAATATCACTGAAAATTGTCAGTACAAATCACAGTTAGTACAATTTGCCAGATTGTATTAAGCACCTGTTCAAGAACTTCTTCAGATGTTATAATCACTTCTACAGATTGATGAATTATCATCTTCTGCCAACAATATGGTTAATATACATATTAAGATAAATTTTGGTTTAAAAAACTTTATGAACACTTGAGAAATCAAATTTTTGTTCATGGAATTGTGTGCTGTTTCTTTGAAAAGACGTTTTAGTGATACTTCTGTCAATCCTTTGAAAATTTAAACTGGAAAAGAGAAATTGAAAGGAAATTTGAAAACAACAAAACATCCTTAATTTCTACTGTTAGAAAATGTTTGAATGTACTTTCTTTTGTATGGTTCATCTAGCTATCTCTCCTAATATTATGTTGAGATTTCCTTTCCCTAAATTTAATCTCATAAACTTTCAAAGTATTAATCAGTGAAATATATGTTTAAAGGCATATGCATTTTGATAAACATTTATATTCTTATATATTCCACAATATCGGTTATATAGAATGCACAGAATTTTTACCCCTTCTAAAATGACTGCATTATGAAAAACTCTTTTTTTTTTTTTTTTTTTGCGTTACACGGGCCTCTCACTGTTGTGGCCTCTCCCATTGCGGAGCACAGGCTCCGGACGCGCAGGCTCAGCGGCCATGGCTCACGGGCCCAGTCGCTCCCCGGCATGTGGGATCTTCCCGGACCAGGGCACGAACCCGTGTCTCCTGTATCGGCAGGCGGACTCTCAACCCCTGCGCCACCAGGGAAGCCCAAAAACTTACTCTTCTTTTCTTTCCTTTTCTTATACTTTTGGAGACTTGTAAGTCATATGTGCAGTGTCAGAGGATTCATTGAGGGGTATATTTTAAATGTATATCTATTTTAACATAAGCATACTAATAATTAAAAATATTAAAATTATAGAAATAATTTGTAGGTTAATCCTTTATTGAATATATTTTATTAATCCAAGCAAAGTTTTCAAAAGCCATTTTGTAACAACAGTAGCAAAGTGCAATATTTTAATTTTCAGCTAATTCTTATACTAGGATTTCAGAAATTAATAGGAAAATTCTGTTTTTTCTTCCATATTCTAAGGACTTTATATAGCTTCTAAAAATGAAATTTACTAGTTACTATTATAAAAAGCAATATAAAATAATGGATCAGATAATTTCATGTTGTCATATCTCCATGGAGAGGTCCTTGAGAGAAACTCTTAGAGGAATATGGATCTAGTCCCTTCTTCCTGCTTCCAAATGTTTATTACTTCAATTATATGATTAATTAATTCTAATTACAGTAAGGTTTCCATACAAAGAAAGACTTCAGCAATTGCAGAGGGGAGATAAAATATATTTAAATTGATTTAGTTGACAAGTTTCGCCCTATTGTATGCTCAAATAACTAACTGAAATGACAATTTAATAATATTTAATTTTATAAATAGTCTCTGCTACTTATGAAAGAGAGATGCATAGCATTTTCTAGGCTTCTATATCTATAAGTTCTTTAAATAAATTTGGGAACAACACTTGTATTTAATTTTATAAACATATATATGTTTTTTTTAAATAATAAAAAGTATTAAAATTTGGTTAGTATAAATAATATACCCAAAATATTATTGGTTTGAAAATTTTCAAAGAAGTTTTATGAGGTGTTTATATTGAACTTGTTAACTCAACAGAAGAGTTATAAGATAAAATAACTTTAAGTGTTAAAATAATTGTTCACTAATGCATAAATTTCCTAAGTTAATGATTTAAATTTATAATATTTATTAAATAAAGTTTCTTAAACTTCTGTTATTGATAAAACAAATTTGAAAAATAGTTGCTTATATTGTTATGGTTTCTTAGAAATGCATATATATTTTGGATATGCTTTTACGTCATATGCTAAAATAGTGAAGAGTAAAAATGGAACATTCTTTATGGGTGATCTAGCTGTGGAAAGTACATGTTTTCTACATAGAAGGGAAAATGTTTACATACTTATAAAAACCAGGTGCTGCTACACAAACAAGAGACAATTCTTAGTCCATAAACATATTTTTGCAATTGTAAGATAAAACAGATTAAAGCATTTTTATCAAAAGGTATTATGGTTTTATGCAATGAAAACAATCACAAATACATTGATTGTATTATCAATGACAATAATAAAAATACTTGGAGCTTTTTATTTGCATATATTCAAAACATTTTATAAAGGGTCAACTAAGTGTCTGGTATATTGGTGAGGTCTGGGTACATATTAATGAACAAAACAGACACTGCCCTTTGTTCTCATAAACTTATTAAGAAAATAGATAGTAAAAAAAAAATCATACAAATACTTACAATTCTACAAACTGTGAAAAATGCTACTCAGTCACAAATTTAGACTGTTAGGAGACACAAAATGAAGATGGACTAGAATGAAGGTTTGGGAAGTATGTCTTTTAAGATTTAGCATTTTAAACCAGACGTGACGACTGATAATGCATTAGCAGATCAAAAATGAGGGAGAAAAGCATTCTATGAAGCAAAATGGCATAGAAAAAAGCCATGAGGCTTAAGAATATGGTATGCCTTTAAGAAATTACCAGCAGTGGTGGCTGAAGTGTAGTAAACATAGGGAAGAGTAGCTGGAGACAAGGTAGACAAAAGATGAAGAGTTCTTAGATTTTATCTTAAATGCGAAGGTTTTAAAATTTATTCTTTCACTCAAGAATCACTTATGCACTATACTCCTTTTCTTCAACGAACTTACAGTACAGTGGAGGAGATGGCCAGTCAACAGGCAAGTACAACATTATTTAGGAAGTGCCATGCAGTTGTTTGCAGAGTAGAGTAGAAAGACACAGGTGATGATACCCTAATGTATGATTTCTAAGCCAGTCTTGAGTGACCAGTAGAGCCAAAGGAGTGAAACACAAAGAAAATAAGTGATTTGTCTGGATCTCAGTTGCTGGACCTGTCTATATATACTCACTGACTCAGACTCAGTGGCTCCAAATAATATCCTTAAGCTCCATCTAACTTTTCTGCTTGGAAATCTAATGGGCATTGTGAGTTAAAATGTCAAAAGTTAAACTGCTATTCTTCTCCTAAAGAACCTACTTTTGTTGTAACATATCCCACCTCACGAAAAAAAAGTTATCTCATTTTCTAGCAGATCAAGTTTATTCATCAGCAAACCTTTCATCTCTACCTTCAAAACATATTCGGAATATGACCACCATTTACCATCTTCACAGCTCTTATCCTGGAAGAGGCCACCATCATGCCTCTTCTGGGTTATTGCAAAAGCCTCCTAATTGGTCTCTCTGCTTGCATCCTTGCCTTCCTACAATCTTTTCTCATTACAGCAGAAAGATTGAGCCTTTTAAAATGTAAGGCAGACCACTTCTCTAGTCGGAACCCTCTAATGGCTTCCCATCTCAGAGTTAAACCTGAGGATCTCACAATAAATTCTAAGGTCTGAAATGATATACTTCTTCCCTCAAGTCCTACTTCTCTGTGCTTTGATCACCTCACTCCACTCACATTGGATTCTCTGTTCTTCCTCCAGCACACAAAGCATGACTTCAGGCCATTGTCCTTGCTGGACCTTTAGATATCTCCTTAGCTCATTCCCTCACCACCTCTGTTTAAATGCTCTTTATCTACCTACTGCCTCCCAGTGTACCTTTGTGAAAAACTGAAATCCAAATGATAAAATCAGACCCAAATTCAATTCTATGGAAATGCAGAGCATGATCGTACTCTTTACTGTTTTGGACGATGAAAATTCTGTATGTCAACATGTTCTTCCCTTGCCTTAGTCAGTAGGAAACTGACAAAGACTTTCCTTAATTAAATCTCAGTCAAGTTCCTCTGAGCCCTCTTCTCATCTAGGCCTCGACCCTGAGCTTCAGTGACATCCTTGCAGTGCCCAGTTCTAGCAAGAATCCTGCTGAATCAGCTTAGAGAGGATTTTTCCCACTCTTGATATGTGATCACTTTCAAATTCCTCATCTCCCATTCTTGATATCTGATCACCCTGGCCTGCCATTCAGTAAGAAAGCTCTTAAAATAAGTTTGGCAAGAATTCTCCCTACACTTGGGCTTCCCTGGTGGCGCAGTGGTTGAGAGTCCGCCTGCCAGTGCAGGGGATGCGGGCTCGTGCCCCAGTCCGGGAGGATCCCGCGTGCCGCGGAGCGGCTGCGCCTGTGGGCCGTGGCCGCTGGGCCTGCGCGTCCGGAGCCTGTTGCTCTGCGGCGGGAGGGGCCGCAGCAGTGAGGGGCCCGCGTACCGCACAAAAAAAAAAAAAAAAAAGAATTCTCCCTACACTTGATGTCTCCTCTTAGTAGTTTTTCATCTGCCATCCCCACCCACTCCCTCACACATAACCTGTTCCTTGGCTGTAAATTCCCAGTTGCCCTTATTGTATTCAGAGTTGAGCTCAATCTCCCCTATTTTGATAGTTTTGACACGTCTCACAATAGTCTGGAATAAAGTCTTCCTTGCCATTTTAACAAGTGTCAGAATAATTTTTTCCTTAACCAAACTCAGAGTCAAATCCAAGGTCATATTATAATATTAAGCAAATTTGGGATAACTGGAAAAACCTAAATTTACTCTTTTTACACTGCCTGCATTCTCTCTTTATCCATAAATATATAAGCTACTTAAAATTCTTTTTCTAATAGAGTAAAAAAAACAAAAACAACTTAAACAAAGAATTAGCATCACCTAAAGGCACATGACTTTACTTACAGGTGGAAATTAAGTTGAAACTCTATGCATTTTACATGGTACAGAAAAGTATCTTTTGGGAGGAAATGTTTTATGAAGTAATCATGAACAGTCTGAGATGAGATAAAAACAAAAGCTCAGAACAAGATTATGTAGAATTAAAAAGTATTTCTAATAATAAGAAATAGTTTGCAATTATTCCAGAAGTAATGACTTTGAGGACTGATACAGAAATATCTGTATTTTAGGTTAAATAGTTGGGAAGACACTATTAACACTGTGTTTACAAGCAATGGCTACAGCAACAATAAAATACTTGAATACTTCAGTAAGTCTTTAAAATATAATATAAATCATTAATATTAACCTTAATTAGCAAAATGTTGCCTTTAAAATGATTCACACTTTTGCTCATTAGTGCTTACCTATGTGTGCTGATTTTATAAGCTGTGGTTCCCTTTTTACTTATCTCTAACATTAGTGTCACAAAAAAGCACAGGGGATAATTAATGACTTGTGAATCAACAGAGTCACTCATTATGACTTTTGTCTCAATTTTTAAAATACAGTTGTAGTTTGTCAACCAGGAGCCCATAATACTTTTCTAGGAATAAACAGGACAAGGACATTACATGGCAAACATAAGAACTCTGAAATTCATTGCTGTACTTTAGATTACAGAAGAGAATGAAAATAGCCGTGGAAAAAAAATCATTCGAAGTCCTGGAAGCTTAAAATCAGTTCCCTTGCTTTATCTTAAGGGATGTTTATCTATACAGAGATTTGTTTCTTCACTTCATTGATACATGCAGTTACTTCAAAGTTTGGCACACACGTTTGACAGAGTGCATTAAAAATTTTTAAGTGCCTTAGTCTTTTAAACTAGAAATTTAAATAGATGGGCTGGTGAGACAGCAAGAGCTAATTCTGAAAGATTTAGACCTACAGGTACATTCAACCCAAGGGCTTCAAATTCAGACTTTAGAATAAAGCATCCCAATCAGTCATTTTTTTTCTTAGTCTTTTTCTCAATAATTGATGAAGCCATCTATATGCTGATGTCAGATCTCACCAGAAAGAATGAGAAAATTTCTCTTATAGCACTTTTAGTCTCATGCTTTAATTTTTCATATATATATCAAACAGGATCTGGTTCATTTAAGAATGTGTCATGATCACAACCTTTCAAATAGTTTTATTACCTTTAAATTAACTGGCCTAGAACAAAACTGCTTCTGCCAAGGACAAAAGGTGGGTTTCTACTGGCTTACCAAAAGGCCATAAAAAAAGACCCATTCTCAATCCCTAGGCCACTGCAGAGATGGCTGAGTAGCTTTTAATTTAAGCTTTAAAGTGAAAATATATAATCTATTAAATAAAAAAATTGTCTACTAGCTAGATTGGAATTAAGTAGTTAGAGTTTTGTCTTCTGTCTGATTTTTTTTTTTAATTATTTCCCAGCTGGAATCACTTCTTTACATGCCTTAGTTACAGTACATTTATATAGTATTGGGGTATGTGGTAAGTGGAATAATATGCCCCTTCCAAAAAAAAATGTCTACTCCCTAATGTCTGGGACCCTGTGAATATAGCAAAAGGGATTTTTTTGCTGTGGCCTCTCCCGTTGAGGAGCACAGGCTCCAGACGCACAGGCTCAGCGGCCATGGCTCATGGGCCCAGCCACTCCGCAGCATATGGGATCTTCCCAGACCGGGACACGAACCCGTGTCCCCTGCATCGGCAGGCAGACTCTCAACCACTGCGCCACCAGGGAAGCCCCGCAAAAGGGATTTTACAGGTAGAATTAAGGTTATAATTCTATCCTTAGGATAGAAAGACTTTAGGATAAGAAAGTTATCCTGGATAAAATAACAGCTCAGTGTAAATATGTGAGCCCTTAAAAACGAAAGAGGAAGGCAGAAAAGATTCAGCAGAGATGCCACAGAAGGCAGGAGAGATGAGGCATAAGTGAAGGTCTGAGAGATAGAAGACCAAGCGGGCCATGTGTCAGGAAATATGGGAGGCTTTACAGATTGAGACTGACCTCTGTCTAACAGTCAGCAAAGAAATCAATCGCATGAAACTGAATTTGGCCAACAATCTGAATAAACACAGAAACAAATTCTCCCCCAAAGCCTCCAGAAGAGCTGACGCCTTGATTTTAGCCCAGTAAGACTCTGAGCACAGGAATCAGCTGAGCCGCACTGTGCCCAGACCTCTGACCTACCGCACTGTGAACTCACAGATTTGGGGTGTTTTAAGCCACTAAGTTTGCAATAATTTGTTATGACAGCATTAGAACACTAATACAGGGTGTTTCTATTGCTAATTATAGAGGTATAGATATGAACCCTATAATTACAGTGTTTCTTATTTTTAAAATAAAAAAGTTAAATCCAGCTTAAAATATATATATATAAATATAAATATATAAATAACTCATAAATACTATTGATGTTCCAGATATTTGATGGGTAGTCAATTATATGAAAGCATTTATTATTTGTGGATTCTGCTTCTGTGTTTCCTAAAATAAAAAGATCAAGACAAGTTATAACTTGTAAAAGACTTCCTTTCCAGCAAGTCACAAATGCAGTTTGTACTTTCAGGTACCTGTCACATTTTCTTCATTATAATACCTGCCTTTATAGGCCTTTCTCATATTGCTGCCAGATTAGTAAATAAAAATATAGGATGCCAGTGAAAGTTGAATTTCAGATAAACAACAAATTAATTTTTTAGTATAAGTATGTTCCATACAATATTGGGGACATGCTTATACTTAAAAAATAATTTTTTGTTTACCTGAAAGTCAAAGTATGTGGGCATTCTGACGTTTGTTTGACAACTCTGACTTCTTAGCTTTCAAGTTATTTTCACATCTGATCTTTTTTATACTCTGAGGGCACTGACTTCTTAGTAGAAAACCCCAAGGACATTATCCTTGATGAAGGCTGATCTATAACTGTTTGAAAAGAGATCTCAAAAGAAGAGGGGGTCAATTTTCAGAAGTTGCAACCATTGTGGAACCTGAACATGTGTGTATGTGCTAAGACTGATAAAATACCCTGAAGGTATATAGTGGCTGAAAGCACATATAAAAGGTTTGAGCCCAGTAAAGAATATACCCAGGCTCGGCAGAACTCCCCTTGGAAAGCCCAAGATCTGCATGGTGAAGCTGTGCCAGGAAGCAATGGATTGGGTTGGCACCTGTTAAAAGCTTTTTGCTAATAAATTAATATTTAGAAACTAAGTTTCCAAAGTTTAGATGTGAAATTGCTTTAATATAAATTTAGGGAAAACCCACAGAAATTATGACGCTACCGTGTTTGTTGACCTTTTGTCAGAACGGTGGAGTGGAATAACTTTTCCCCTACATATACCTCCATGACACTGCTAGGAAGCATTTCTCTCCTAACATCACTAGCCTCATCTTATTTAACATTCCCGAGGCTCAGAACTGAGCAGCTTGGGAATATCTACAGAGCTAAGAGATGCTTCTCTCCTGAAATTATTAGCACCTGGCTCAGGAGGGCATAGACTACAGAGAAATGGGAATGTAGTCTACAAATTACACGAAAAAAAAAGTAATCTGAAACATATTGAAATATCTGAAAAAATCTGAAAACAACATATTTAAGTAGGTTCTAAATATCATGAGAGGAGAGTATCCCTCATAGATTACTCTGGGGTATTAACAGTATTCCTGATACTTCACTAATCAATCTCTTGAGGTTTACACTTTAAAACACAGCAATACCCTCCTACCAGGCCTTGACTGCTTGGATATACAACTGGATGAATAGTTGTTCTGGTATAAAATAGCATTTTTCATGTACTCAATAACTACTATAAAATTGAGGCTGAAATCAGTAACAAAAATAATAATAACTAATATTTATTGTTTTCTATGTGCCAGACACTATTCCAAGTTTTCCTTATTTATTCGTTTATTTAACCCTCGCATGAACTTTATGGGGTAGGTTTTCTTAGTCTTCTTAATATTATCATTACAGATGGTCCCTGATTTACGATGGCTTGATTTAGGATTTTTCGACTTTATGGTGGTGTGAAAATGATATGAATTCAGTACAAACTGTACTTCAAATTTTGAATTTTGGTTTTTCCTGGTCTTGTGATATATGGTATGATATTCTCTTGATGCTGGGCAGCAGCAGCGAGCCTCAGCTCCCAGTCAGCACCGCTGTCACCAGGGTAAACAACCAGTACACTGACAAATATCTGTACCCATACAACCACTCTGTTTTTCACTTTCAGTACAGTATTCAATAAATTACATGAGATATTCAACACTTTATTATAAAGTAGGCTTTGTGTTAAAATATTTGCCCAATAGTAGGCTAATGTAATTGTTCTAAGCATGTTTAAGGTAGGCTAGGCTAAGCTATGATGTTTGATGGGTTGGCTGTATTAGATGCATTTCGATTTAGGATGAGTTTACTGAGCCATAACCCCATTGTAAGTCGAGTAAGATCTGCATCATTATATTTATTTCACATTTATGGCAACAGAGGCATAGCGAAGTTAAATAATTGGCCCAAAGTGAAACAGTTAGGATGTAGCAGAGCCAAGATTCATACCTAGTAGACAGATTCTACAGTTTATGCTCCTAAGAACTCTGCAAAACTACCAAACTACAGATGAAGGATAGGTAAAGAGAAGTTAAACTGACATCTAAAAGTTTAAGAATTTGTTTAGACATTTATTTATTTTGACTACTAATAGTAACTTTATTTTAGAAATGGTTAAAAGTAGAAGAGGAAAACATTATTGAATAGTGACTTGGTTAGCTATTAGGCGTTAGTGTTCATTGAACTTAGTCAAGAAACCAGTAACACTGAACAGGATGTAGTGTTTTATGCCAATGATCCCTTTATAGAGACACCTGCCTTCTGTTCTCTGTGGTCAAGGATCTAAGAAAGTGATAGTTTTTCCTGTGCTGGTCAATAACAAAGCTTTATATCCTTTAGAGTTCAAATACGGTTATTGGGTTCATGTCAGTGGTCTCAGTGGAATGCAAAATAATCTATTGTTGCACAGGAAAAACACATTGGAATTCCTATTGATATTTTTCCAAGGAAAAATTAAGGTTTACTACTTAAAATACAAAGGACACTGGTGCCCTCACTTTTTCTACATCACATGTCACACATCAGATATAAGCCATTGGGAGGGATAAGTGCTTGTTACCAAAGGTAGCAGGGTCCCCCCCTCCCCTGCTGCACCCTTTGTTATCTTTCAGCCTCCTGCAGCGTATGGTATGTGTACCTGCTAGGTGGATTTCCAGGTCACATTATGTAGTTTAATAAAGTAACTCTAATAAAATGAAAAAAGCAAGATCTAATGTCTCCAAGTGAAACTCTGGATTAAAATGAATATTGCTAAAGTACACACGAAGGAGAAAATGACACAACTGACTTTTTTCCTACTCTTAGACTGAGTTATTTGCCAGAAAAGTTGCAAGTCCATGTAAGTCAGCCAAGTTAAAATCCACAAATGGATTCAAATTCCAGCTCTGACATTTATTTACTTAATTCCTTGTATTGCGTGTTCCTTGTCTGTAAAATATGGATAATATTAGTACTTATTTCACAGGGTTTTTGCATGTATTAAATTACATAATTAATGTAAAGTACTTAGAATAGTGTTCAATATATACATTCCCAACAAACATCAATTATTATCACTAATAGTTATTAATTCATATGGAAAGATGTTATTCCAAATTGTGTCAAATATTTGAAGTGTCTAACAATAAATATAGTGAATATTTATTAACAATTGGATAAGCATTATTTTGTGTCATAGTCTCACTGGACCTATAAATAGCACCTTAAAAAAAAACAGAACTTTTATCTTTTAGTCTTTACTTTAGGCAATATGTCTTCAACAGAAAATTTAAGATCTTTTTTTCCACTTTCAGGATTTCCCTGTAAAATAATGTCAGGAAAATAAATACTTAGATATAATTCAACAATAAGTCAATTCTTTATTGTTCATGTAAACAATTTCTCATTTTTGTTAAAACATCTCTAGGGTAGAATTGAAATTTCAGGGTCAAAAAGCTAGCTATCTTTAAGAATTTTATAGAAAAGGAGGAGTAACTAACTGTATTTTAAAGGGCAATCAATATATAAAATTACCAGATACCTTAATATAAGAAATATATTCTTAATAAATCCAATATGATATTCTAGGATATTTTATGGGAGAGGATAGTTATATTTTCTTACATCACTCTAGTGTAGAACAGGGATTAGCATACTTTTTCTGTAAAGGGCCAGATAGTAAATAGTTTAGATTTTGAGGGCCATATGGTCTCTATCATAACTACTCAATTCTTCCTACCATTAAAACAGCCTTACAAGAATATACAGTGAAGAAAAGACAGCCTCTTCAATAAATGGTGCTGGGAAAACTGGACAGCTACATGTAAAAGAATGAAATTAGAAGACTCCCTAACACCATACACAAAAATAAACTCAAAATAGATTAAAGACCTAAATATAAGGCCAGGCACTATCAAACTCCTAGAGAAAAACATAGGCAGAACACCCTATGACATAAATCACAGCAAGATCCTTTTTGACCCATCTCCTAGAGAACGGAAATAAAAACAAAAATAAACAAATGGGACCTAATAAAACTTAAAAGCTTTTGCACAGCAAAGGAAACCATAAACAAGACGAAAAGACAACCCTCAGAATGGGAGAAAATATTTGCAAATGAAGCAACTGACAAAGTATTAACCTCCAAAATTTACAAGCAGCTCATTCAGCTCAATATCAAAAAAACAAACAACCCTATCCAAAAATGGGCAGAAGACCTAAACAGACATTTCTCCAAAGAAGGTATACAGATTGCCAACAAACATATGAAAGAATGCTCAACATCATTAATCATTAGAGAAATGCAAACCAAAACTACAATGAGGGCTTCCCTGGTGGCGCAGTGGTTGAGAGTCCGCCTGCCGATGGAGGGGACACGGGTTCGTGCCCCGGTTTGGGAATATCCCACATGCCGCTGAGCAGCTAGGCCCCTGAGCCATGGCCGCTGAGCCTGCGTGTGCGGAGCCCGTGCTCCACGACGGCAGAGGCCACAACAGTGAGAGGCCCGCGTACCGCAAAAAAACAAACAAATAAACAAAAAAAACTACAATGAGATATCATCTCACACCGGTCAGAATGGCCATCATCAAAAAATCTACAAACAATAAATGCTGGAGAGGGTGTGGAGAAAAGGGAACCCTCTTGCACTGTTGATGGGAATGTAAATTGATACAACCACTATGGAGAACAGTATGGAGGGTCCTTCAAAAATTAAAAATAGAACTACCATACGACCCAGCAATCCCACTACTGGGCATATACCCTGAGAAAACCATAATTCAAAAAGAGTCATGTATCACAATGTTCATTGCAGCTCTATTTACAATAGCCAGGACATGGAAGCAACCTAAGTGTCCATCGACTGATGAATGGATAAAGAAGATATGGCACATATATACAATGGAATATTACTTGGCCATAAAAAGAAACGAAACTGAGTTATTTGTAGTGAGGTGGATGGACCTAGAGTCTGTCATACAGAGTGAAGTAAGTCAGAAAGAGGAAAACAAATACCGTATGCTAACACAGATATATGGAATCTAAAAAACAGACAAAAAAATAGTCATGAAGAACGTTGGGGCAAGAGGGGAATAAAGACGCAGACCTACTAGAGAATGGACTTGAGGATACGGGGAGGGGGAAGGGTAAGCTGGGACAAAGTGAGAGAGTGCCATGGATATATATACACTACCAAATGTAAAATAGATAGCTAGTGGGAAGCAGCCGCGTAGCACAGGGAGATCAGCTTGGTGTTCTGTTACCACCTAGCGGGGTGGGATAGGGAGGGTGGGAGGGAGGGAGATGCAAGAGAGAAGAGATATGGGGATATATGTATATGTATAACTAATTCACTTTGTTATAAAGCAGAAACTAACACACCATTGTAAGGCAATTATACTCCAATAAAGATGTTAAAAAAAAAATAACAGCCTTAGACAATACTGAAACAAATGAATGTGACTGTATCCCTAAAAAACTTTATTTATTAAAACAGGCTGTGGCTATTGTAGACTCCTGGTCTAGAATCCAAGATCCATAAGGGTAAGGACTTTTTAATATTTTATTCACTGATGTATTCCCAAGGTATAGCACAAAGTCTGACATATAAAAGATGCTCAATAAACATTTGTTGAATGAATAAGAGGATGAAGAGTGGTATGCCCCAATCCCAGGTATCCTTAATGTCTTATGTAAAGGAACATTCAACCATTAATCTGACTAAACATTTAAAAATTTATATTTTGTTACATCTTGCATCTTGCAGATTTTGACAAAACGATATCTCACTAGAAATCTATAATCTGTAGATAGATATACCAATGGAAACTGAGAGAAATAGTTATCAAAGTATAATGACCCTCTAGGAATAATTTTGAGAAAAGGGAAAGAATTAAGTTACATCTCCTTCATTTTATGAATGGATACCTTGGGATATATGCAACATTTTGCATCTAACAGAAACTACAGACCTATGGACTTTTTGAGGTATATTCGTTAATCAGACTTGGGCACACAAAAGTCTTAATCAACAAGTGGGCAGAAAACTGCCTCATTAGGAAAATATCTTCCCACATCCCCCCTGAGGTAATAGTTAAATAATTGCTCTATTTTATTACGGCTAAAATTCCATACCAATATATAATCATCTTATGAATTAAAAAAATATTCACACTTCATATTTTTAATATGTTTCCTTTGGGAATATTTTAATAGTTGGATATTTTCAATTTTTGAAAGAATAATTTACTAGTCTCCAGACAGAATTAAAAGGTGGAGAGAACTAGAAATTTATAAACACGAAGGGTAAAGTGGCCTCTGTGGGTGTAAGTGAATTTCATGAGCTTATTTTTGTGGCCGGTTTCAACTGCAGATGGTTATAAGCCATAGAAAGATACTAGAAAACAAAGGTGAAGGAGAAAAACTATATGTGAAGAGTATTTACAACAATTGTTCAGTTTAATGTGACAATGAAAACTGAATAATGAAATTTAAGATATAAGCAAGGAAAAATGTTCCTTGTATATGCTTACTGTATAAAATGAGGATAGAGGTTAGTAACAGTTAAAAAGTTTATACAAACATATAAATCATTAGGCTGTTATTTAGCATCTGATAGAACTTTAACAATTAAATTCAAAGATGTATCTAGTTATCACCAATATAAAAGATAAAAATAAAAGAGGGACATAAGACTGTCCCCCAAATTATTAAAAGTTTTTCTTTTTTAACTTTTAAAGGATGTTTTTATCTTTTTAATTTTGTTTCTTTTGTTTTTTTAACAGTAACTCTGTATATAGAGTTGGCATTGCTGTCCTCATGTACATATTAGAAATCCAGGGCATAGAAAGGACTCCATAATATGTGCTTTTTACTAATCATACTACTTTTTAAAAACTCTGACATTA